>NC_090924.1:652701564-653326564 GCF_040938575.1 Ambystoma mexicanum
CGAGTCCGGCGGTAGCCGGGCCGGAAAAACCGGCAGGCTGCCGCCGAACCCGAACTACCATTCCGCCTCCGTGATTGCCGGAATCAACGGGGCATCATAACCCTGGTGACCCGGTAATTCCGGAGGCGGAATTCCGTAAATCCCCATCATGGGGACGGGGACAATGGAAACACTGGTTCCATCTATGATGGAGCCAGTGTTTCCATTTCTACCTGCAGGCGGGGGGTGTTGGAGTTACACCTCCTGCCTGCAGAACTCAGATTTACCGCCACCCTTGTTTCCGGACCGGCAGGGTCATAATGAAGCCCCTTCTCTTCTATATCTCCAAACTTAGCGCCTCAAGGGCTCAGTGCCCAGATGGTCTCTCTAACTTTGTAATAAAGAAACATCCACCAGCATGGGGTCAAATCCTGGTAGTTATTTTTTGACAGACAATTAGAACCAACATCTTGCCTCTGTCTTGGAGAAAGTCAATTGTATAGACAATTTATAAAAAGGGTCATCGATCCCAACCTAGTAACTGTAGACGAATTACCCCTTTTGGATGTACCAGGGAAGCTTTTTGGTAGATTAATTTTAAGAGATCTTAATAAATGGTTGGATAGAGTAGGCCTGCATGATCCCAACCAGACTGGATTCATTCCCGGAATGGGGACTTCTATAAATCTACATGTCCTGCAGGTAGTTAAGTCACAGGAATAACAGAAAAAGCAGCCTTTATATATGGCTTACATCGACTTTGCAGTGGCTTTAGACTCTATTAGCCGTGAGTTATTGATAGAGAAATTAAGGAAAGCTAGATTTCCGGATAGTTTAGTTTATTGGATCAATTAATTGTATACAGATACTACCATACAGGTGCGACTATCTATCAATGGTAATCTCTCAAACAGAATTGAAACCTTTAGTGGCCTGAAACGGGGTGCCTATTGGCCTGTACATTGTTTATTTTTTTTGTGGCTGATGTATCACATGAATTTGCAATTGTCCCAGCTGATGCCCCAAGATTAAAGGGGTGTGTGGTCCCCTGGTTGTTCTATGCTGACGACCTTGTGCTGCTGGCTAGAACTCCCAGGGGCCTGTGCACCCTCCTCCTACAGCTGTAAGAATACATCACAAGAAATCTATTGACTATTAATAAGGCAAAGTGTAAGATTATGGTATTCAACTCTACTCCGTCTAGCAGTCATCCTCTTTAGGCCTTGCAATGCCTCAATTTGGAGGTGGTACAAGAATATAGGTACCTGGGCCTGGTAATTAGTCCAGATGTTAGTGATAAACTTTACCATCGGGACTTAAAGACAAAGTTGAAAACAGGCATTTCACAAGCCCGTATTATTCTGGCTAAGTACTGGAAGTTCTCCTATTCAGCAGCCGTGGTTTTTCTTAAGCAAAAAGTGGCACCGATTTTAGTTTATGGAGCTGAAACAAAGCAATGGCAAGTTGAATCCGTGTGGCACAAAATGGAGGGCTCCTTTTGGCGAGCAATACTGTGGTTACTGCAAACAGTACCTATTTGTGCAATACGGCATGAGCTTGGTTTGGTTTCATTATACGCAATATATATTTGGAGATTATCTTTGTACAGAAAATATTTAAGCAAAACTCCATTATGAATATTATATCAAAGTATGTGCTTTCTTCTGAACACAGTAAGATAAAAATGTGGAGAAAAAAATACAAACTTTTATGGAGAAGCATTAGTATCTCTGAGAGTTGCTAGTGAAAATCCTAATCGAGCTAAAAAGAAGTTGTGGCTGAGTAATTGGTCCCATATTAGAGAACGCTGTTGCAAGCTCCGATTGTTTAAGGAGCATGCTTTTGAGATAAAGAAATTTAATGTACCTGAACTATATTTGATTAGATTTCAAAATCTGAGGAGAAGACATTTATTTATGAGGATAAGGCTGAACTTATGGTGCACAAATGAAATCTTGCACATCCGACAAATTAATTCCATCAGTAGTTGCCATTTCTGTTCTCATTTGGAGGAGACAGAGACAATTAGTGAAATGCCCAGCTTTAGCAAATGAGAGAATTGTGTTTTTCCAGAGGTTTTATAGAGAGTATATGATTACTTATCCAGAGATACTGTGGAGAGCTTTGTTTGATAGCCATAGACCGGCAATACATGTAGCCTTCGTAGACTTTATGCAATCTTTGAAATTGTCTGATTTAACAAATCCCTGAATCTTTTAATATAGCTTTTTGTATTATTCTATGCTGAATGCAATTTGGAGAGAAAAGAGAACTGTTATATTTTATTTGATTGTTTTCTTAGAAGCTCCCTTTTGGTTGTTTCGAAGATCTTAAATATTAACCTGCCCATGTAATAGGTTGACTTATATTTTCGGTTAATAATCATGCATTTTAAGTATTGATTTTTTTTAGGATTTTGTATAAAACTGAGTTATGCCTTGTCAATTAATATGTTAATACTTCAGTAAATGTATTGTTTTTTAGTTTTTTTTTTTTTAACTTTGCTGTATTGTTGAGTTTGTTTATAATGTTTAAAACATTTGAAAGGCTGGTTCGCCAGCTAAAACAAATAATTAAAAAAAAGAAACAATAGGGTTGTAGGTCTAGAAACAATCGCATGACCCGAGGGTTGAACTCTTTTCGTTGGCTAATCCAGACTAAGGGTGAGTGATCGGTAACTATAGTAAACTTTATTCCTAATAGATAGTACCCCAGATAGATAATGGCCCACTTGATAGCTAGGGCCTCTAGTTCTACCACAGAGTAATTTTTCTCACGTGGGAATAACCTGCGACTGGTATACAGTATGGGGTGTTCTAATCCGTCGCAGACTTGCGACAGAACGGCTCCTAATCCTGTAAGGGTAGCATCCGTCTGTAACACAAACTCCTTTGAGAAGTCGACTGCCTTTAAGATTTGGTTTTGACATAGTGTTTGTTTCAAGATATTATCGCATACCTTGTCATCCTCACTCCACTGAAGTTGCTGGGGTTCAGCATTTTTTAGTTTATATGTAAACCGTGCTGTTTTATCCGAATAGTTAGGGATAAACCTACGGTAATAACCTATTAACCCAAGGAAAGCTCTAAGGTCTCTTTTGTTCTTGGGAGTTGGAGTGTCCAAGACGGCTTTCACTTTTTTACGTTGGCACTGTACAGTTCCATTCCCCATGAAGAAGCCAAGATATTTTATGGCGGATTGGGCTAGTCTGAATTTAGCTGGATTTGCAGTTAGACCCGCATTCGTAACGACTTTCATGATGGTATAAAGATGGAAAGATGGTCTTCCCAGATCTTACTATAAATTACAATATTGTCAATGTAAGCCCTGCAAAAGTCTGAATAGTGTTGTTGGATGTTTTTTTTTACATTTGTTTTATTGGTTATATCACCACACACAAACAAAGGTTAAGCACACTTTTATTTTATATAACATCAACAGCATTTTCTCGCAGCATATCTTAGGTTGCACCCCCAAACCCTCCCCTCATTCGGTCTCCCCACCCACCCAACCCCCACCCTCCTTGCCTGCCTTCCGCTCTTACTATTAACACTCTACTTGTCATCGAGCGGGAGACACTTTCACTCTTGCTAGGGCCTATCCACCAGTACTTCTCTAATGGCCGCATTCACAAACAGGGTTTGCAGTAGGGTTTCCCACTCTCTGATTCCCGCAGCGGCTTCCACTTTGTCTCGCTGCCCCACTTCCCTCCAAACCACCGTTTATGCCACTTCCCACTTATACATGTCCCTTCACCAGTCCTCTATTCCTGGGCCTTTATACGATTTCCATGCCCTAACAATTCTGTGCTAAGCCAGAATACACGCAAGATCTTTCAGTTTGGCGACACCCCAGCAGACATGCACTCGGGGAGAGCATCCAGTTCTACTCCCCATTTTCCTAAGCTATTTGCCACTTCCCACCAATACAGCCCCATCACTGGACATGCCCAAAACATATGAAGCATTCCCGCTTCCATTCCATTACACCTCGGACATCCTCGTACTGTCGCTCCCGGGAACTTAGAAATCCGCTGAGGGGTCATATATGCTCTGTGTGTCATCAGCAACTGTATGAGCTGCAGTCTAGCATTCCTGGACACCTTTTTGTGGTATCCCAGGATCCTCCCCAATTATGTTTCAGTGAAGATAACTCCCAGGTCCTCCTTCCATTTGTTCCTTAATGCCTGCAGGGAGTCCGACCCATTAGACAGTCGGTCATATATTCGCAATATAGTGTGCCCGCCCTCCGTCACATCATACAAGGTATCCACTATTGAGTGTCTCTCCATTAATTCGCTATATAAAGGCCACCTGTGCACCATCTCTCTCTTAATAGCACTATGCAGCTTGAATTGGCCCATATGTATGCAAGTCTGTTTTGCCAGGTCCAGAAAGGGTTTGAACTCAGTGCCCTGCAACAGATCCCCTATGGTGGCCACCCAGCAAGCTTCCCAGTACTTTCATAAACTCGCCTGAGGCCAAGTCGTCATCATCGAAGCCAGTGGGGTCTGTGCTGACCCCGGATCTGCTAACCCCATCGCTGCCAGAGCCCTGTCCCAAATCTTCACCCCCAGAGTCACTAGAAGTGGCCATCGACTTCCTCTAGGTTTCCTCATCCACAATATCTTCTTTAAATAGTAGCGCATTCCCGTGGATTGCAAAATCTGTGTGTCCGGAGTGGGGTCTTCCGCTAGCCTATCCACCACAAATTGCAGTTGCCCTGCTAAGTAATATAGTTCAAAGTGTAGGATGTAGGATGTTATCCATAAGACGCTGGAATGTAGCTGGCGCTCTGTGTAGGCCAAAAGGGAGGACTTTAAACTGGAATAATCCCAAGGGTGTTGAAAATGCAGTTTTGTCCTTATCTGGTCCATTTATGGGAACTTGCCAGTATCCTTTTGTTAAGTCAAGGGATGATAGATAGATGGCTGTCCCTAGTTTATCAATTAGGTCATCGATGTGTGGCATGGGAAAGGCATCGAAGTCTGATATGGCATTGACTTGATGAAAGTTGATGCAGAATCTCCAGGACCGGTCAGGTTAAGTGACTAACACGATAGGAGAGGACCATGGACTTGAGGAAGGTTCAATGATATTAGCCTTCAACATTTTGTTGACTTCCTCAATCACTACCTGTTTTCGTGCCTCCTGTAGACGACAAGGTTTTAGGTGAACTAATTTGCCTTTAGGTGTTCGAATATAATGAATGATAGGTAACTTTTACTCTTCCCGGTTTCTCTGAAAATACGTCAGGGAATGAAACTATTACGTTCTTCAGATCTTCTTGTTGTTGGCTAGATAACTCGGGGGGAATTAAGTAAAAGTTATCTATATCCACGGGAACCTGCTAAGCTAGAACTTTAGCATGGGTGACTGATGGGTTTTCTTTCCTCTCTTTTAGAAGGCTAACATGATATAAGTGTACTTTCTGTTTTCGGTCTAGTTGGGTTACTTTATAAGTGCACGTTCCCATTGTTTCTATTATCTCATAGGGCCCGTGCCACTTGGAGTCCAGTTTGTTTTCTGAGGTTGGTAAAAGGACTAGTACTTTCTGTCTGATAGAAAAAGATCTTAAATTTACCTTTTTGTCCTAACTGGCTTTTTGCTGGTTTGCTGTACCAACTTCATATGTTCTCACATTCTAGTGGCGGTTTGGGATATTGGAATGGGGGCCTCCTCGCGTTCTTCCCAGGTTTCCCGTACCATGTCTAGGACATCTCGTGGTTCTCTTCCATAGAGTAGCTTAAATTGAGAGAAACCACTGGACGCTTGGGGGGGGGGGGGTTTCCTCACTGCAAATAGTGCCCATGGGATCATTCGGTCCCAGTCCTTCCCATCTTTGTCTACCAGTTTCTGTAGAATTAGTTTAAGGTCTTATTGAATCTTTCTTCTAGACCATTGATTTGGGGATGGTACACAGAATTCTGCAAGGTGGTAATGTGGAGTAGCTCTTTGACTTCGGCCATAAGCTGACTCATAAAATTTGAACCCTGATCTGTTTGTTTTTCTTTGGGAAATCCAGCCCTGGAGAAATACGGTAGAAGATGCTTCAAGATTTGCTGCGTGGTATTGTTTCGTGCTGGGAATGCCTCGGGATATCAGGTTGCATAATCCACGATCACCAGGACATACTTGTTCCACAATTCAGATGTTTCCAGAGGTCCTACTATGTCCATGCTAATTCGTGAGAAGGAGACTTCTATAATTGGCAGTTGTTTTAAAGGGGCAGGTAATGGAATGTGTGGGTTGGTCTTTCGACATATCTCACATGTTTGTATGAATGTTTTGATGTTAGCATGAATACCTGTATGAAAAACACAGGTTCCACAACTAGCTACCTTGCTTCCCGACATACAGGTTGCAAGTAAGTCACTCCCCAAGTGACAACAAAAGGCTATAAACAAAACATATATATAGCCATAAACCAGGTATAATAGAACAACATATTTTAATTGGTATACATATTCATATCAAATTTTATTTTAAAAACAAATAAAAAACCATTTGCAGAAGATGTTATTCAAATGCGTTTTGAAGAGAAACAACCCAGCATGAATACCCGGCCAATAAAACTTTCCACTAATATGCGCCTGTGTTTTAGTTAGTCCCAAACGTCCTCCCATGAGATGGGAATGTGCGATCCCTAGCACAACTATTCGGTGACTTTTAGGTATTACCAGTTGAGTTTTTATTAACCCCTTAGAAGAGGTTTCCTTCCTGTAAAATAACCCTAGTTTTATGAAGAAAAAGGGACTTCCCTTCTCTTGGCCTTCTTCCTCTGGGATTGTTTGTAAAAAAAGCTTCAGCGAGGGCTGGATCATTTCGCTGTGCAAAGGCTAGGTCAGGATAGATGATGGGTTCCTCTACTTTCCTTTCTTCGAAGGTAGGGGAATTATCACATTCTCCTAAGCTTAACTTACCTCTGTCTGTTTCATCTGGTTCACTGTCAGGAATCGGTCCGGGATCAACAGGAGTCAAACCAAATCGGCTCCCTCCCCATCGTCTCAGACACAACAGGAACACTATACACGGTGTCAGCGCTCACGATCCCTTCGGATTCCTCGTAAAAGAGGGTTATTTCAGGGCTACAAGAAGTTGTCAAAACCTCGTCCCTCTGTGTTGTTGCGTTGGCGGTTGCCATGGAAATTAGGGCAGGCACGTCGACCCGCTCCACGTCAGCCGCACCTTTCGGTCATGTGACCGCAGCTAGATAAACTCTAGCCAGCAACCAACTCGTTGCTTCTGATTTTGATTTTGGAGCCTGCTACGTATCCTGAGATATCCTTGTTTTTGCCAGCTATTTCTGGATTCTTTGCTTTCCTGTCTTGCCTTGTATTTGTTACCCCTGCTTCTTCCTCACACTTGTGAATTCCTCGAAGTTACGGCCTCTGTGATTGGAATCTCCATTGTTCTTCCTCTTCCTACCTATGCTATTCTCCTTACCTGTTGTCCTCCCGCTCCTTCCATCTTTCCATCTTACACCCGGAACAATTCCCGTTCCACCCCGCTGCTTCTTGTTGCCAAACTGGACTCCACCCAGGAACTGCCATTTGTCTCACGCTTTTGATCATCAATACCTCCCGTTGCCGAATCGGAACTCCTTCTGGATTGCTTCGTCTCACGTTTTGTCCTGTGAAAGTCCTTCAGTTATCGACCCGGATTGCCTTATGGATTGCTATTGCCACTCGTTTGATCAACATTGTTTATAAATCCTTCATCGTGGACTGCATAGGATTGCCTCCTGTTTCTTGGAATCCACGTGCCTATTGCTCCTCAACCACACTGCCAGTACACCACTCCTTTCCTCTTCCCCGTTACGGACTAGAGACTGCCGTGGTACCATCAGGGGCTGAGATCGGAGCATCCTCGTTTCGTCGGGTATTGTACTTCCGAGCCTTAGGCGTACTCGTGCCGGCGGCAATAGTCCTACCCTGTACTTGGCGGTCTAACTGGAGCATTGGTTGTTTCTGGAATACTTGCTGTCAATTCCATGGTAAGAGTGTCTGTCTTTTTCTTGTTTCTGCTTTTCATTTCACGTTATCTGAGTATTAAGGATTCTTGTTTCTTGTGTATTGTAACAGCAGTTTTCTGGTCCTTGTGAACTCGGCATAAAAAGCATTATTGTTTCCACTGGAATACTGTCGCACCCGAGGGAGTCTACTGCCACGCGGTTTTTGGATCCATTCTTCCAAACAATTGATCCCTGGTGCTGGTTTCCTTGTATCCAGACACAGGGTTACATTGTAGGGTAGAATTCCTCCTCTACACTACGAGGGCAAATTAAGAAGGCAGTCTCAACATTCACTTTCTTGGAATTGAGGGAACAGAGCTCTCTCCAAAATTCCCTGGGCAAATTGGTCTCCCCGACATACCTCAAAAGGGACTTTGCCCTGATTCTAAGATAGAACTTTCACGTCCCCTCGGAGGTCATGATCAATAATAACCGCTAAGACGTCTATCCTGAACTTCCATGCTAAGCCAGATTTTGGGGCTAATCATATGTAACATTCCGAAGGGGGAATGAAAACTAAATCCGTAGGAATCATTCCTCTTTAATAGGAATCAATAGGGTTTGATATCTGTAGCAGTAGGGAAATAGTAGTTTCCCTACTGCTACAGATATCAAACCCTATTGATTCCTTGGTGGCAATCAAAGAGTTGGAGGCTCTCTGGACAAGTTTTAGAAATTGTATGGTTCCCCAATTTGTTTCAATTGAGCCAGATCCCACTTCTGAACCGATATGTGAGAAACTCATGGTGCGACAAGTAAGACAGACACAATTGATCACAGTTCAAGGGTGTGTATTGAACAATGAAAAAATGGTGAGCGTGTTGGAAAATTGCCTAAACTAAACCTATGTCCAAGATGGGGACAAATGGTGACCATCAAATGAAAACCTGAAGTGATACAGATACAACACCCGCTTTGGGCGTTTCTTCACTCTGAGAATTCTTGAACGCAATGTTAAAAATACTTCCCCCCAAGAATATAATACACCTGACAGGCCAGGGGCTTGAGTGAAAAGGCAGGAGCAGCAACATCAGAGCTAGGGGAACAAAGAACAATACAATAGTTCAGAAAAGCAGCCAGGTATGCCGGAATACAGCAATCACCACCCACAATTAACCACTCTTACCTGCGCTGTTAAGAAGAAGGCCAGTAACCTACCTGTAGTCGGAGGGGTGATGAGGAAAGTGGTGATTGTGAAGAGGAAGTCCCAATCCCAAAAAGTCTGTGAAAATCCACCTAACCTGAACAGCACGAGAGCGCAACTAAAGAACAGTTCATAACAATCCCAAAGAAAGTCCGCAAAGCGTTCCAAAGTATAACAATCCAATAAGTGACCAAGAAATCAGGAGAGCATCCAAGAGGTCACCTAGGTATGCAGAGCAATATTCTTTGTGATGAACAGGATAGCGTCCACAGTAAATCCAATTGAAGAAGGGTTCCATGAGCCAGTGAGGGATAGGGAATCAAGGAATGATTGGAGAGAGTCGCCAGTGGAATCACAGGGAAGGTGCTTGAAAAAAGGGAGTTCAGCGTTAGGAAACACTAAGCGTTAACCCCCAGGGATAACGAGATTCAAGGTCCGGAAGCGTAACAAAAAAGGGCAAGATAAGGAGAAATCAGTTTGAACAGCTAATAAGGTGCGGTAACCGAGGGGAACAGCAGAGGGAATCAGGCGTCTGGATACCGTGAGGACAATGACAGAAGAAGAATCCTTGAAAGCAAGCTGGGTCGAGGAAACAGGTAAACAAGAATATCAGGGTATCACGCACTCGAAACTAAAGATTAGTTTAGGAGCACCCGTTACAGGCACTGACAGGAACTAAATACCTGAGTCGCCCGAAGATGCGGAACACTTTACGTGCGCGTCTCGTGACCGCGTGCCGAGGGTTTGATGGGAAATGTAGTGCGGCGAATCCTGCGGACCAGGTGCAACTGCGAGAGTCGCCAGGGCAGCCTCCAGGCAGGGACAGGCGAACCCAGACGCCTACACGCAGGAAACCGGGGCATGACAGAAAAATAAGGCTGTCCTAGTGGCGTTGTGTCAAAATTAAAAAGGGCCTATACTAAGAAACCTATTGCCAAACCTTACAACTAATTCAGAAACAGTGTGGGATAGTTTTCAAGAAAAGAAAGATGTTTTCTCAAATAATAAGTCAGGATACAGTGGTTTGGGTCGCCCTGCCCCAAGTTTTAGCACAGGGTAGGAAGGGAGCTGGTGGAGCACAGTACAGTCTCGGGCTTCTCTAGCACGAGACGACAGTTCCAATGGCAGACTGTCTCAGACTTTTCTAGCATGAGACGACAGTTCCAGTGGCAGTTCTCAGGTCCGTCGATGGCCAAGTCCCATTTCCTTAGGAAGTCTCTTGCCTTCGGGGCCTAATGTGTTCAGATAACCAACAAAACAAATGTTCCTTTAACAAAGGAAAGTTTGTTCCCAGTATTCCTTTGGTGATGGGTTCCCCTCTGGTTCCCCCTCTTCTGGGTTGATCCCTGTCAATTTTAATCCTTAGCTTAGATAGGGTGATGGCTTGCCCTCTGGGTCCCCCTCTTCTTGGATGACCCTTTCTCACTCATATTTCTTTACCTCTTTCACTCTTTTCTCTCACTGTGGGATTCACTTCCCTTTCTTCCAACCAATTTACGGATCAAAGTCTTTCGATTGTATGGGGCTTTTGCTCGATTTTCAGGTATAACCACTTTGAGTTCCATTGTCGGCATTCCCATGGCCTTCTGGTTCCTGTAGTTTCTTAAATGGGGCTTGAGCAGAGTCTCTCGAGTTAGCACCCACCTGGTGCTGTTTTCCCTAGGCAGCTGGTCTCCCCCTCACACTTTCAACAGGTTCTTTTAAATTTCATTAGCCTTGTTCAAAACTTGCCACTTTGCAATTTTCACTCAACACAGCCCGGTGCCTATCGATTTGCCCCTCGACTCACCGGCTGTGATGAGCCACTTGGCTTTTGGCTTCTCTGGAGTCATGACAGGTACCAAGGGCGCAGGAGTTCCCTCTGCTCCTCCTTATCAGCATAGGCTTGCCCCATGTACATGGGGCGTCGGGTGTGTGTTACGCTCACCTGGCTCCCACAGAGGCGTCGATCTGGACTGGACTGCTGCGGTCTCCACCAATGTGACACGTAGGGCCGAGATGAAGGACTGGACTGGCCCACCTAGCTTCGTTTGCTTGGCCCGTAGGAATATTCTTCTGCAAATGGAATTAAACACCCGTGGAGTTGAGCGTAAATCCCCCCACCCCGCTGTTCTCCCCACTGATCACCTTGGATGTCCCCTCTTATAGTCTCACCTGATGATTTGAAAAGATGAGCTCTCCATCCTGCATTGAGCGCAGGGGCGCGTAGATAACCAGTAGCTTCACTGGCTCGAAGGAATTGGTGAGTTCCAGAACAATATTGACTCCGATATTCCCGGCAAGACGCCGTAAGTATGTAGTTCGTAAGAGTTCAAATGCCTGACTTTCACTCTTGTCCGATTCCTTGCAGGTTGCAGCTTGACCCTACTGAAGAGTTCCTCGTGGCAACCAGTAATGTTCTGGTAAGGATTTGTATTATCCAACACAGTTCGATAAAATAATGTCCGTATGTAACCTGTTGCTTTCTTCCTTATTCAGGCGCTGAGAGAAAGTATGAAGTCTCGGGGAATAATGCCTCCGGCGGTAAAATCGGGTAAGTCTTTTGTGGTGAGGAGGGTTCCCCTTGTTAGTCCCTTGTTTCACCTTGCTGTCCCTTTGTTTCCCCTTAGGGGCTGGGGTTCGGCTAGGATGCAGTGGAAGCTGCGCCGACCCGTTAAGAAGAATAGTACCCCCGGTGGTAAAATCAGGTAAGTCTATGGGGGGTATTCCTCTGTGTATTCCCTTGGCTCAACTTGCTGTTCTTGTCTTCTCCCTAGGTGCCAGAGTGCGGCCGGAACATGCAGAAGGATGCGGTGAAATGTGAAGATTCTGCGAAGGCAGGTGAGTTCAGCGCGGCGCTGCAGCAGGCGAGGCGACGCACATAAAATAACTTCTTTCTTCCAGCTCGAAGGCGCGATGGATCGGGAATTCAGGTAAGGATCAAAGATATTGCTCTTGTTCTAACCTTTTCTCCTCCTTTCTCCCTTTTTCTAGGAGCTCCAAACTGGAGGCGGGTGTGGCAGAAGACTGTATGCAGACTTGCAGGCACGGTGAGCGTTACGCTGCTGGATGCAGAATAAGGCGAAGCGTGTGCTGCTCTTCGGGCATGGTTTAAATAGCCTCCAAAGTAGTCCCAGGTAAGTATTCCTCCCCAGCCCCACCCGAGTAAAAAAATAGCCCCTAGGTAAAATAGTCCCTTACAAGCCTCGTTTGGCTTGGAGCTCTTGCAGCATGGTCTGCATCAGGTAAGTTTGTAGCATGGTCTGCATCAGGTAAGTTTTAATTTATGAGCCTGGCACCATAGGTGCCAGGACTGACCCTCCATATGAGCCCATAGCGGGGGTTGTTGGGCTTGCTTGGGGTAACTTGATGCCTGCTTCCGGGGTTTCTGGACTTGTTCTGGGTCCCCGGGGGTAGGCATCATGATAGCACTCCCTCCCCAAGGCCCCTCCTAAAGTCGATCTTCCCTGTGGTTTCGGTTTGTTTGGGAAATTTTGGTGGAATTTTTTCACCAATCAGGGTGCATGAACATGGTCACTAGGTTCCCATGACCTTTCCTGTGGTCCGTAACCTTTCCAGTCGATTAAATAAAAACATTTTGACTTTATCAGCTTGGAGTCCAGGATGTTCTTAACTTCAAATTCGGGTTCTCCGTCTACAAGGATGGGGTCTGGTGGCTTGGTTAGTCTTGTCCCTGGTTGTACTGGCTTCAAAAGTGACACATGAAAGATGGGATGAATTCGCATATTAGCAGGTAAGTCCAACTTGACAGCCACCGGGTTGATAATGGCCTCAATAGAGTAAGGTCCCAAATATCTGGGGTTAAAGGTCTGTGTTCCCTTTAGAGGTATATGTTTTGTGGCTAATCATACTTGGTCCCCTATTTGGTATTGTGGAGAATCACTTCTATGCCGATCAGCATCTTTCTTGTATTTTTCTTTCGCCTATTTTAAATGTGTAGTTGCTTCCTTAAAGGCTTGTGTAATTGTAGCGTGCAGATTGTCCACTGCGGGCATTTCTAAGTCTTGGGGTGAGCCAAGGTCTGAGGTTCGAGGATGGTGCCCCTATAAGGTATAAAAGGGGCTTTGTCCAGTTCCAGAGTGTACTGAATTATTGTATGCATATTCGGCGATCCAAAGAATGTCTTTCCAATTACTCTCTGTCTGATGTAACATACAACGCAGGTATTTTTCAAGAGTCTGGTTGGTCCTCTCCGTTTGACCATCGGTCTGGGGGTGGTGACTGGTCGATAATCTCACATCGATTTGCGCCAATTGACAGCATTTTTTCCAAAAATGTGAAATGAATTGACTGCCCCAGTCAGAGACCAATACGGACGGAAATCTGTGTATGCGAACAATGTTTTCGAGGAACTCCTTGGCCAGGATTGAAGCAGAAGGTAATCCCTTTAAAGGAATAAAGTGGGCCATCTTGGAAAAAAGATCCACAATAACTAGAATGGTGTTAAATCCATTGCATGGGGGTAGATCAGTAATAAAGTCTAACGATAAGGTGTGCCATGGTGTAGGCGGAATGTCTAAAGGTTGTAAGAGTCCAGCTGGTTTTTTCTTTTGACTTTTGTTTTGGGCGCAAATGCCACAAGACATCACAAATGATTTAATATCCTTTCGCCAGGTGGGCCACCAGAATTGTCTTTTAATTTTAGCTTCAGTTTTTGCAATACCTGGGTGCCCCTCCATTAGGGTATCATGATAACGGGAAATGACTAGCTCTTGTAGTTCCTTGTGTGGCAGAAATAGCCGTCCTTGGTAATAAGGCAGATCATTGGTGACAGAGTAGTCGGGGCCTTTCTTTACCCAGTCCTGCAAGGCTGTAGAATCAAAGAGTTGCTGGATCTTTACCTGAATGTCCTCTAGAGTCTGTAGAGTAGTCATGCCAAGAATCCTTTGTTCGGGAATTATAGGTACTGGTTCAGGGTTCACTTCTGCCTCTCCCATCCCTATTCGGGATAAGGCGTCTGCTTTACCATTCTTACAACCTGGTCGATAGGTTATCACGAAATCGAACTCGGCAAAGAACAATGCCCATCGGAGTTGACCTGACGATTGGGCCTTAGCTGTCTTTAAATACTGTAAGTTCCAGTGATCGGTGATCACAGTAATGGTATGCCTGGCACGGAGAAGATAGTGCCGCCAAGCCTTGAAGGCGGATTTAATGGCTAATAACTCCTTATCGGTAACCGCATAGTTTAACTCAGGTGCCGAGAACCTTCTGGACCAAAACTGGGTGAAGCTGGCCAGTTTCAGGGTCCCTTTGAGACAGGACAGCCCCCATGGCTAGACGGGATGCAACAGTTTCCACTATGTATGGAAATTCAGGGCGCGGGTGCTTTAATACAGGTGCAGACGTGAATTTCGCTTTCAGCTCTTGGAACGTTTTTTCAGCTTCTTCAGTCCACATAAAGCGTTTATTTTTTCGCAAGAGTGCTGTGATGTGATGTACAACATGTGAAAAATCTGGGATGAATCTGCAGTAGAAATTGGCAAAGCCGAGCATACTTTGTACTCCTTTAACTGAACTTGATGATGGCCACTTAAGGATTGCGTCCACCTTTCGTGAGTCCATTCGGACTCCCTTTAGGGTCAGGATAAACCCAAGGAATTCAACTTCTGTGGCATGAAAAACGCATTTTTTCCAGTTTTGCATATAGTTTGTGCTGGCGCAATTTCTCAAGGACTGCTCGGACGAGCTTCACATGGTCAGATTCTGAAGAGGAGTATACTAGAATATCATCAATATATACGTCAACACAAACGTCAATGAGTTCAAGAAGGACATCGTTCATGAAGTATTGGAAGGCTGCAGGTGCATTGCACAACCCGAAAGGCATCACCTGGTATTCGAATAACCCATACTTAGTGCGGAAAGCAGTCTTCCATTCGTTGCCCTCTTTTACACGTATCAGATGGTATGCCCCCCGGAGATCTAATTTAGTGTATATGCAAGCGCCCTTCACTTGGTCTAGTAGTTCAGGGATTAGAGGCAATGGGTATCGGTTCTTAACAGTTATCTGGTTCAATGCGCGGTAGTCTATGCATGTTCTGAGGTCACCTTCCTTTTTGGGCATGAAGAACAAAGCTGAAGATGCGGGGACTTAGATGGGCGAATAAAGCCATTGGCAAGGTACTGGTCTAAGTATTGTCGTAGGTGAAGGTTCTCAGGTTCCGTAAGGGCATAGATCTTGCTACAAGGGGGTTGTGCACCGGGTATGAGATCGATTTGGCAATCGTACGATCTGTGAGGAGGTAAGGTCTTTGCCTGTTCTTTTTGGAAGACATCCTGGAATTCTTGGTATTCAGGAGGTCGTTGCATGACTGCTGTGGTTACTGTGGCCAGGCCTGCGCTCAGATTTCTTTTTGGGTAACAGGTTTGCGCACAATCCGGGAAGGTTATTCTCTTCTCTCGCCAATGAATACAAGGATTATGTGTTTCCAACCAAGGTATCCCCAGCATTATTTGGAAATGTGGGGCCTTGATTAGATCAAACACAATAGCCTCTTGATGCCCATCCGGACCCAATAATGTCATCTCTGCGGTGGAATGAGTTACAGGCCCAGAGGCAATTTCAGTTCCATCAACTGTGGTGATGACATCTGAGGTGGTTTTTGGGCAGAGAGGCAGATTCATCCTGGAAGCCAATTCGTAGTCCACATAGTTTCCTATGGCCCCGCTATCAATGAATGCCCTTACTGCATGCATACGTGATGGCTTCCCTGGATCTATGAGGACCATTGGTATGATGAAATGCGAGGTCTGAGTATCCTTCTTCAAGCTCGGCAAGCGGACCTCTACGCTTGTCGGGCGTGGTCGTTTCCAGAGTCTGACTCCATATGGCTTTTATCAGCAGCTCCTACCACCTTCTTGGGTGGTTTTACAGGGCAATCCCATAGAAAACGCCCAGAAGTTCCACAATATAGACACAATTGTTTTTGCCGTCTCCTTTCTCTTTCCTTCTCGGTTAAGGGTCCTTTAACCCCTCCGATTTGCATGGGTTCTGAAGCCTCTGCTCCTTTGGGGTTAGCGTGGGTTTTGACCAACACCCTGTTCTCAAACTTGGCTCGATCAGCCTTTCTGTTCTGAAGTATGTGATCTAACTGGACCACTAAGTCGATATATTCAGCACGGTTCTGAGGTGGGTTCACGACTTGAGCCAAGACATCCTTGAGTTCTCCTCGAAGCCCTCGATGAAATAACGTGATTCGTTTTACCTCAGGCCATCCAGTTTCCACTATCAACCTATTAAAGGTCGCGATGTAGGATAGAAGGTCCTGGTTACCCTGTCGTAGGGACAAAAGTTCGTTATCCAGGGCCTGTCCTTGGGAGTGCCGGGCAAATAGTCTTTCCATGCTCGTTTGAAAGCCCTGAAAATCCCGAAGAATTGGGTCATCCTGAGTAACTAGTGGAATTGACCAATCAGCTGCACTGCCGCTGAGATATGACAATACAAAGGCTACCTTGGCTTGATCGTTTGGGAAGGCTCCAGGTCTGCATAAAAAGTGCAAGCGGCATTGGTTCATAAACACGGCGAACCTTTTGGGATCTCCAGTAAAGCGTTCGGGTGGAGCTAATGGAATATTTCCAGGTAGGTTTATTTGTACTGGGTGCCTCGATAACACAGGAGCTGGATTTCCCCCGGAACCAGGTAGGGGTGCTTATCCAGCCTGGCTTTGCAATAGTTGCCTAGCAAGGTCATCAGTTCGCTCCTTTGACAGAATCAGTTCCCTCCTAAGGGCATTGGTTTCTTGACAGGCGGAATGCACTTCGGCCCTTCAGTTCCCCTAGTAATTGGCCCAATTGGTCAGTCTCTGAGGTATCCATAACGCCCAGGTGGGAATTTGTAGGTAGGCTTCGTGTTCTGTTGCACTCACCTGGCTCCCACAGAGGCGTCGATCTGGACGGGACTGCTGCGGTCTCCACGAATGTGACGCGTAGGGCCGAGATGACGGACTAGACTGGCCCACCTAGCTACGGGCCAAGCAATATTCTTCTGCAAATGGAGAAAGGGAATTAACCACCCGTGGAGTTGAGCGTAAATCCCCCCACCCCGCTGTTCTCCCCACTGATCACCTTCGATGTCCCCTCTTATCGTCTCACCTGATGATTTGAAAAGATAAGCTCTCCATCCTGCATTGAGCGCAGGGGCGCGTAGATAACCAGTAGCTTCACTGGCTCGAAGAAATTGGTGAGTTCCAGGACAATATTGACTCCGATATTCCCGGCAAGACGCCGTAAGTATGTAGTTCGTAAGAGTTCAAATGCCTGACTTGCAGCTTGACCCTACTGAAGAGTTCCTCGTGGCAACCGGTAATGTTCTGGTAAGGATTTGTATTATCCAACACAGTTCGATAAAATAATGTCCATATGTAACCTGTTGCTTTCTCCCTTATTCAGGCGCTGAGAGAAAGTATGAAGTCTCGGGGAATAATGCCTCCGGCGGTAAAATCAGGTAAGTCTTTTGTGGTGAGGAGGGTTCCCCTTGTTAGTCCCTTGTTTCACCTTGCTGTCCCTTTGTTTCCCCTTAGGGGCCGGGGTTCGGCTAGGATGCAGTGGAAGCTGCGCCGACCCGTGAAGAAGAATAGTACCCCCGGTGGTAAAATCAGGTAAGTCTCTTGGGGGTATTCCTCTGTGTATTCCCTTGGCTCACCTTGCTGTTCTTGTCTTCTCCTTAGGTGCTGGAGTGCGGCGGGAACATGCAGAAGGATGCAGTGAAATGTGAAGATGCTGCGAAGGCCGGTGAGTTCAGCGCGGCGCTGCAGCAGGCGAGGCGACGCGCATAAAATAACTTCTTTCTTCCAGCTCGAAGGCACGATGGATCGGGAATTCAGGTAAGGATCAAAGGTATTGCTCTTATTCTAACCTTTTCTCCTTCTTTCTCCCTTTTTCTAGGAGCTCCAAACTCGAGGCGGGCGTGGCAGAAGACTGGATGCAGACTTGCAGGCACGGTGAGCGTTACGCTGCTGGATGCAGAATAACGCGAATTCCTCCCCAGCCCCGCCCGGGTAAAAAAATAGTCCCTAGGTAAAGTAGTCCCTTCCAAGCCTTGTTTGGCTTGGAGCTCTTGCAGCATGGTCTGCATCAGGTAAGTTTGCAGCATGGTCTGAATCAGGTAAGTTTTAATTTATGAGCCTGGCGCCTTTGGCGCCAGGACTGACTCTCCATATGAGCCTGGCGCCATAGGCACCAGGACTGCACCCCAATAGCCCCTAGCGGGGGTTGTTGGGCTTGCTTGGGGTAACTTGATGCCTGCTTCCGGGGTTGCTGGACTTGTTCTGGGTCCCCGCGGGTAGGCATCATGACATGTGTGTGATTCTGATCAATTGCTTGACTTTGCCTGACCCTGGTATTGGGACATGTCAGACAAAACGACTCTAGTGTTAGTCCATTGTGTTGTGCGAGTGTTCGTGGTGGAAAAGGGGGGGCAGTGATTTGGCATATCCTACATAAGAGGATGGGGAAAAAGTGTTAAAGGAAGGGGGATACCTCGTCTCACCAGTCAGTGTCCCACTTCCAGAGGGCCCCCCATTCAGGTAATCCTCCCACACTGGTCCACCCCCAGGACCTGGATCCAATAGCGATGGCCGTTTCCTGGCCACCTGGATGACAGATCCCCCGGGACTAGCTAGGGAGACACCTTCAAGTTTCTCACACTACTGACCTTGAAGAGTGCAGTGGAAGTCATCTCCCTCAGCACAATAGCCAACATAAAGCTACTGATCCTGAAGAGTGTATCGGCAGTCATCTCCCTCGTCACAGTATTTATAAGGAAAAGTGCATCAAGAGTGATCTCCCGCAAGAAGGATCAAGAGATAACTAAAGACAGAGTGGAAAGCCTTATGAGCAATCTCCCTGGCGCTGGTGACTCTAAGGTTTGCAATCCAAGTACCTGGAGGAGAGCTTGAAGGAGTTGCAGGAATTCTTAGAAAAAGTCACAAGAACTGTGTAAAACATTTATGACACCAGGAGAAGGGAGTCTTTCTCCTGATTGGTAAATCAGACTCTATCTCAGACCAATGGGTTAAGCCTGAAAGGAACCCATTTGTTATCCTGGAACTGTCAACACTGCAGAAGGCTGGTGATATCAGAACAAGGGAGCTATTCTTCTGGTTCGCTTTGAACTTATGCTTTTGGGTCAGACATGCTCTGACTGTTTTCTATAATGAACCAAGAGAAGTGAATCATCCTCCAGGATAACATTAGTGGGTTATGTTTTAGTGGTAGGTCCAGAATAGAGGAGAATATTGGACAGAGGACGGTTATTTTGTGTTGGACAATCTTACTGATGTTGAGCACCTGAGTTTCCTTAGTTAGGTAGGGAATACTCTTTTAGAATAGAGAGAGTTAAGTTTCTTTCCTTATTATTTAACCCCTTAACTGCCATGGATTCCCCCCGCCCCCCAGTGCCAAGGCCTTTTTTGTTGATTTCGGTATGTCGCCATTCAGTGCCTTGTAACTTTTTTGTTACATGAGATATCTCGGCCAAATTTGACCCCTTTCTTTCCCCACATGTAGGCAGTCGTAACGCCACCCAGGAATTCTAGTTTGCTGTAGGGGGGTGAGAGAAAATAACCAAAAGGCGAGAACATTTAGGGTTTTTTCAGAAAATGCCAATAAAATGATGTACAAAGAAGCCTGTGGTTGTTTCCTTGTAAGAGCTAGGTACAAATGGTTTGCTTTGCTGGATTCCCCATTTTCCCGGCTTTCAAGAACAGGTTGAGTGGAAAAGAAAAAAACATATTTTGGTATGGTTATCAACCATTTTGAGAGAGCCAGGCGATTTTGGCCTTTTTTCCAATAGGACATGCATGGACGGAACGGAAGAAAAGGGTAGGAAAGCTGAACGGTAGGACAGAAAGGCATACATTTCTGAAAGGTAGACAGAATTCCAAGTTTAGGAAGGGATAATTTGCGCAGGTCAGGCAACAACTATGTAGGGAAAAATTCCATAGTGTGGGGAAAAATCGGGAAAATTATAGACAAAAAAGGTATGTGGTGGACATGGTTGGCCTGGTAAGGAAATGGCTTCTGTGAATTTTGAGAAAAACAATGCTCCGCTACATTCCCCTGACTCTTCCAGTTAGGAAATCACAGATTTTTTGTAATGTTTCACAAAACAAGCAATACCATAAGCCAGAAACTGAGCTATGGTACACAAGAGTTTTATGCTTATGGCCTAAACAGACGTACTTGCCATGTGTAAATAAGGAAAACAAATGTGGTGAGGAAGGACAAGCATACATTTTTTGAAAGAGCACAGGCAGACCTTTTGAAGGGTAGGTGAATTGTGCAGGTTACAAAAGTGTATATTGCCTAAAGCAGTGACTGAATGTAGGTCACATTTTGGAAATTAAAGGGTTGTGTGACAAAGGGCAGCAGCAAATGCGTCGAAACGTTATGAAAACCATGCAAACACAACCAATGTCATACCTTCCCGCGTTGCCACAGGTGTCCTGACGAAAACGGTACCTCACATTTGTGGGTGCACCTACCTGGGCGCGAAGGGAAAAGCCTAAAACACTGGTAACCCCAAGTCTTTCGTCAGTGCAGATTTTCAGGAATTTTGCTCATGCGGACAACCTATAGATTTGGTCCGAGGGTATCGAAGCCACCAATGAAAACAGGGAACCCCATGGATTTCCGAAAAGAGGACACCCATGGAAATCCACAGAAGTCTGACTTGCGCAAATCGGCCCCAAATGTATTACCCACAGCCCCCAGCCAAGTCCGAAATGTGGTGAAAAAACCCACAATTTTCGCACATTTCACTCAGCTCACCCACCGAAATACGCTTCCAACAAAATATGGCCTACCTTCCCGAGTTCCAACAGGTGTCCCGACGAAAACGGTACCTCTCATGTGCGGGTGCACCTACTTGGGCGCAAAGGAAAAAGGCTAAAACACTGGTATGCCCAAGTCTTTCGGCACAGCAGATTTTCAAATTTTGCTCATGCGGACAACCTACAGATTTGGGCCTAGAGTGTGGAAGCCACCAAGGAAAACAGGTAACCCCATACATTTCCGAAATGAGGACACCCGTGGGAATCCACAGAGGTCTGGCTTGTGTAAATCGGCCCGGAATTCATTACCCACAACTCCTGGCAAAGTCCAAAATGTGGTGAAAAACCCCACAATTTTCGCACATGCTCACCCACGAAACACCACATGGCCTACTTTCCCGCGTTCCCACAGTTGTCCCGACGAAAACGGTACCTCACATGTGTGGGTGTACCTACCTGGGCGCAAAGGGTAAAGGCTGAACCACTGGTATCCCCCAAAGGTTTTGGGGAGATAACCTACAGATTTGGGCCTAGAAGCCACCAAGGAAAACATGGAACCCAATGCATTTCCGAAAAGAAGACACCCGTGGGAATCCACAGAGGTCTGACTTGCACGAATCACTCCATAATTTATTACCCACAAGCCCTGGCAAAGACCCACATGGGAGACGGGTGCCCAAGGCCAGGGACATTACCCCCAGCTTTCCTGGAGCTCTGGCTGGCCTGCGTTACAGCTTCTCCCTTTGGGAAAGGTCGGGAACCGTGCTGGAGCTCCATGAAACCGTTGCTGGGTTTGGGGACGGTGAAACCACATGGGAGATGGGTGCCCAAGGCCAGGGACATTACCCCTGGCTTTCCTGGAGCTCTGGCTGGCCTGCATTACAGCTTCTCCCTCCGGGAAAGGACGGGGAATTTCCCGGGCCTCCCTGGAACCAACGCTTGGCTTGGGGACGTTCAACCCACATTGGAGTCAGCTGCCCACAGCCAGGGACATGACCCCCTACCACCCTGGAGCTCTGGCTGGGTTGCGTTACAGCTTCTCCCCTCTGGGAAAGTACGGGGATCCTGCCAAGGCTCCCTGGGACTGCCGCTACATTTGGGGATGGTCAACCTACATGGGGGACATTACCCCTGACTTTTCTGTAGCTCTGGCTGGCCTGTGTTACAGCTTCTCCCTTTGGGAAAGGTTGGGAACCCTGCTGGAGCTCCATGAAACCGTTGCTGGGCTTGGGGACGGTGAAACCACATGGGTGACAGACGCCCAAGGTCAGGGACATCAGCCCCGACCATCCTGGAGCACGGGCTGGGCTGGAGGGTTGGAGGTGATGTCCCCGGCCTAACACATCTGTTTACCATGTGGGTTGACCATGTCCAAGTGCAGCGGCAGTCCCAGGGAGACCCGGCAGGATCCCCCTCCCTTCCCGGACGTAAATTCTGTAACGCATCCCACCCATACCTTCAGGATGGTCGGAGGTGATGTCCCTGGCCTTGGGCACCCTTCTCCCATGTGGGTCGACCATCCCCAAGCCCAGCCTGGAGCTCTGGCTGGGCTGCGTTACAGCCTTTCCCTCAGGGGAAGAATGGGGCCCCACTGGAACTGCCACTGCACTTGGGGACGGTCGGCCCACATGGGAGCCAGCCACCCATGGCCAGGGACATCACCCCTGACAAATCCTAGAGCTCTGGCTCAGCTGCGTTACAGAATTTCCCCCTGGGAAGGGATGGGGACCCTGCCGGGGCTCCCTGGGACAGCCGCTGCACTTGTGGATGGTCGCCCCATATGGGACACAGCCACCAAGGACAGGGACATTACCCTCGACTATCCTGGAGCACAGGCTGGGCTGCAATAAATCCTCTCCCTCTGGGAAAGGTCAGGGACCCTTCTGTGGCTCCCTGGAACCACTGCTGGGCTTGGGGATGGGCAAACCACATGGGAGACAGCCTCCCAAGGCCAGGGACATCTCCCCTGACCATCCTGGAGCACAGGCTGGGCTGCGATACAAAATTTCCCTTGGGGGAAGGAAGGGGACCCTACCGTTTACCATGTGGGTGTACCGTCCCCAAGCACAGCGATATCTCCGGGGAGCCCCAGCAGGGTCCCTTCCCTCCCGCAAGGGAAATTGTGTATCACAGCCCAGCCCGCATTCCAGGTTGGTCGGGCGGATGTCCCTGGCCTTGGGTGGCTGTTTCCCATGTGGTTTCACTGTCCCCAAGCCCAGCAAAGGTTTCAGTTGTCTACGGCAGGGACCCCAACTTTTCAGAGGGAGAAGCTGTAACGCAGGCCAGCCAGAGCTCCAGGAAAGTCAGGGGTAATGTCCCTGGCCTTGGGTGGCTGTCTCCTATGTGGGTTGACCATCCCCAAGTGCAGCGGCAGTCCCAGGGAGCCTCGCAGGGTTCTGTCCTTTCCCAGAGGGGAGAAGTTGTAACACAACCCAGCCAGAGCGCCAGGGTTGTAGAGTGGTCATATCCCTGGCCTTGGGCGGTTGACACCCAGTGTGGGTTGAACGTCCCCAAGCCCAGCGGTGGTTCCTGGGAGGCCCAGGAGGGAGAAGCTGTAAATCAGGCCAGCCAGAGCTCCAGGAAAGTCAGGGGTAATGTCCCTGGCCTTGGGCGGCTGTCTCCTATGTGGGTTGACCATCCCCAAGTGCAGCGGCAGCCCCAGGGAGCCCCAGCAGGATCCCCATTCCTCCCCGGAGGTGACATCTGTAACGTAGCACAGCCAGGGGTGCAGCCTGAGCTTGCGAACGGGCAAACCACATGGGAGACATCCGCTCCCAGGGAAACACCAATGTTCTGCTGACATGGGGGGCAATTTGTGGCCTGCCCCTGCAATTCTGTCCTAGCCCACCAAAATTTCTCCCGAGACGGCCCACTCTCGCCCACACCACCAACAATTCAGCCCCAGTCTCACCCACCCCACTGACAATCAGCACTAACCGTAGAATAATAAAAAACAGTACTCGCATAACATTGGAGCTGCTCGCGTAGAAAAAGCTGTAAACAAAACAAAAAACATTTGCTACCTACGGTCACCACAGCAAAACAAATCATCACTACTAATCTACGATCAAGCCATCCCTGTTAGTCTACTGACCCTCAACCCCCAGTAAAAATACATTTGCCCCTTCCTAGGGGGAGAAATCTGCCCCCAGGGAGGGCTACATGAAGTGTCTCTCATCTACTTAGGGTGGGGGGGGAGGACCACCCCCCGTCCATTACAAAATTCCTTGGTGGTTTAGGGTGCCTCTCAGCCCCCACCCCCCTAAAATGCATCCTACCATTTTCAATTTGTTTGTTTACCCAACTTCCCTTGGCGCAGATGGGCACATTAGTGTGCCAATCTGCCCCCAGGGTGCCCAAAACCTACTGAACCATCCATTGGAGGGCCTGTCCCATGTTTTGTGGTGGCCCACTCCCTCCACCCCAAATGGATGCGGGGCATCTCATGCAGCCCTCCCTGCGGTCAGATGCCCCTTCCTAGGGCCAGAAATCTGCCCCAGGGAGGGCTACATGAGGTGCCCCCATCCACTTAGGGTGGGGGGGACAGGGCCACCGCCCTTCGATATACAATTCTCCTGGTGGTCTAGTGGGGGGCCACTCCCCCAAAACCAACCATTTTCTTTTTTTTGTTTGGTCCCTTCCCTAAGGGCAGATGGACACCCATCTGACCCAGTGGGCCCTAACCTCCAGGATCCATCCTTTGGGGGGGCCTGCCCACACTTTCCTGGTGGCCCTCTCCCCTCCCCCCAAATGGATGGGGGGCACCTCATGTAGTCCTCCCTGGTGGCAGATGGCCCTTCGTTGGTGCAGAAATCTGCTCCAGGCAGGGCTACATGAGGTGCCCCTCATCCACTTGGGGTGGGGGCGAGAGGGCCACCCCCTCTCCATAAAAAATGTCCATGGTGGTCTAGTGGGGGAGGCGGGGGAACTCCCCCACAGCCACACATTATTTTCTTTTTTGGTGGGGATTTGGGCCCTTCCCTAGGGGGCAGATGGGGCCCAAACCTACAGCCCCATGATTTGGGAGCTCAAGGGAGAGGGGGCCGCTTACCTAGTAAGCATCCCCCTTTCCCCCACGTCACAAACACATCCATTGTGTTTCAGAGGCATTCCTGCCCGCGGATCGAGCGCTCTGCTCTGTTTGCAATCAGAAGGTCACACAACTAGGTTTGCCATCAAAAGCATTTGGCTGTGTGATCATGTACATTTTCGAAAGTGTTCACTCATCAATATGGTGCATCTTCCCCAACAAAATGAAATCTATTTGGCAGTGAGGTTTAGGTACACTGGCCTAAACTTTACTGTAAAGCATTTAGACAATGCAGTGTTTTACAGATGTATTACTGTAATTATGCATTATGTAACAACTTACATTTTTAGGAATGGAATTGCATGAATGTCTTTTAAAAAACAGATACTGATCTTTTCCAGACAGGATATAGTTAGCTCAATAAAAGTATCATCCCGGATTACTTCAGGTTTGCAATTATTTGAAGAACACAGTAAAATCTTGCCTAGTACCTTGCCTAGTACTCCAACACAGGCCTTTGGCTCTTAAGCGTGCAAGAGAGGATTACTGCTGCACTTTCTCCCCATAAGCCCTTTTGAACTTGCAGTGAATAAAGAAAAGAGGCAGGAGAGAGCTCTGATGGCAAGAGAGGAATTCAGGGTGAGCGGTGCTTTAATTGAACAGGGTAACTTAAATAGCCAGCTTGGTTGCACAAGTGTCAATTTAATTAGCAAACCTGCAGAATGGCAAATTGCTATGTGACACTGATTAATTTATGCATTGGTTAAGGTTTATTTTTTATGCCAAATACACTTAAATAAAAATATTTAAAAACTTAGCCAGGTGACAAATGTATCTGTGGCCAAATGCAAATTAATAAAATATTCCCAAAGTACTAGGTCGACCGAGAGCAAGTAAGAGATTATATTAATAATGGGGTGGTAAAACTACTAGATATAGCGGCCCACGCAGATATTTTGGAACCAATAACAGTAACAGATGCATCTATAATGCTAGAAAGTGTGGTACATATATGGCATAACGGGGACTAATCAGAAAGATTGTTTAATCGTAAATACTTTAGTGTTCAAAGAAAAGCCACAGTTTGCTTATACAAAAATTGTGACCTATTCACAAACGCAGTGCCTGTGCATTGTGTTGGCTCTTATAGATCTACGAGCGCACAATTTGGGGACATGCATATCTGCAACCAAAGGCTAATCTTTTGGCATGTACAAACTGAATTGCGTGGAGAAGTGACCATGTAGAGGCAATAGACATGATGGACATACCTACAAACGTAGGTAGAGAATGCAGATTCACGAAAAAAGAGAAGCTCATTTGCTTCTTTTCTCCCTCTTGCAATATGCCTCTTGTCCAACCTTGAGTACGTCAGATTTGGTGACCCGGCATATCTATGCACGAGTAAATATTTGTTTTAACATTTCTCCCTTAGTTTGACCACTTTTAGAGAACGATGTATAAAAATATACTTTCACTTTTCACCTCCAAATGTGAATGTTTGCTGTCTTCTTTTTTGGGAATGTGGACACATTTTCGTATTTAATTTGGGGGAGCCACAAGCGGCCACTGGTAGCATGAGTTTTTTTGTGAGTCATCATGATTATGCAATGTGTGTGCAGACAACGGCTAAAAGTGTGGCTGCCTCATTTTGTGTATGAAGGTATTTCTCTGTGAATCGGGCCTATTCTGTTTATTAACTGAGTGGTGCTTGGAGCAAACGCCGTGTGGGGAAGGATCTGTGCAGGGCAACGAGTAAAGCATAGGGAAGTGAAAATGCATAATGATTGTATTATTCACTTTGTTTTTACTTAAACAGGAAATTGCAATGATTAGATGTGTAAAAGAAAAAATGAAACGACTTGCAGGAAAAGTGGAATCACAACTTCAGTACGTATTTATTGTCTTTGCTTCGATTTGTATACTGAACTTTAACCCATTGATGTATCCCACCTTGAATACAATGTTTTTTAATGTACGAAAACCTATCTTTTATTGTTTACAACCCAACTCAATATGCCTAAAGATAATTAAACTTGTTTTTCTTATTATGAACAATGTAATCAATGAATGCATATTTTCATTTCAAGGCGGGGTTCATGAAGTGATTATGGTTAATTGTCAAACGTGCTATCCGCACCCACAACCTAACCACGTAAGCCACATGTACACGACCCTCCCACCTTGGTTGCCAGGAGATGCCCACTCTGATACACAGGCCACCTCAAGGCAACCAATGGGGGGGAAGAAGGTTAGGTAGAGGTTGTGGATAGTTACGGATAGCTAGGGTAACCGGAAAGAGGGTTAGGATGAGAAAATGGATGGGAAGGGGGACAAAGGGTAATACTAACATGTAATCTCAATTCTTTCCAAAACTATCTTACAGCCTGAAATACCCTGCTCCCTTACACCGGTCATATGTCTCGGTGAAACACTCTGCTTGATCATATACTCATGGACACATTATCTGTCATTTACTCAGACAAATTCGCTTCATAACCAGTTCAACATATACCACTGCATGCTTCAATAGATCCTAAACCCCCTCCTGACCCTCTTCACATAATTCCTGCATGCACAGATTCATGATCTGCACATAGTTGCTCCTCAAACCAGTTCCGAACTTAACACTGAACACAGTTCCACACTCCTTTTGTGTCAATAATAATCCATAGCAGTTCATAATTTTATAACTCTGTAAAAGAAACCAAAATATGCTGTAACACGTTGCCCAAGAATCGAGCAAATGCAGCTCCCAAAACGAATTTGCCCTTAACTGCGGCCTCTGAACCCGCGAACAATTTCAAGGGCATGAAGTATCCGGCATCCACCAGCTGGGAGTGTTCACTGCCGCAGGCTGTCTGAATCCACCGTCATCACCGGTATCTCACACGATCGAGGGACAGAACTCCTGCTTCACCGCTGCGGCCTGGGGCACCAAACGCTCCACTGCAGCCCTGAACCTCCAACATGGACTGACAAGGCAGCGTTCTGCAACTGGTAAAAGCAGCACACACCCGGGGATCGCTTTCTTCTGAGTTCTAATCACAAGCTCCTGGGGAAGCACCAGCATGTCGCCCACTTTTCACTGCTACCATGTGTGCCTTTTTCCTCGAGGCACCTGGGAACTGAAGTCCGGCGCCGGAGCTTCAATCTTCCCTTGCTCCATACACCTCCAGCGCGGGCTTTCACCCCCCCTCTAACACCTCATTTCCTTACATTAATGTACTTTTGTACTTTATGATTTATTTGTCTACAACCCTATTTTACTAGCTTTGTTTTCTCCTTTCCATATTTTTCACTTTTATTGATCTACCCATTAAAAGGAATAACTCCACTGTGGCCCCAAGCAAATGGGATGATAGAGCGATTCATGGCCAATCTGAAACGAGCGCTCCAGATAGCCAAGCTGACTGGACAGCCCTATGAACAAGTGCTGAATCAGCTCATGAGAGACTATCGCAGCACCCCGCACAGCACTACCGGACGAACACCTTCAGAAGTCATGTTTGGGCGAAACGTCCAGACCCACATTCCGCAAGCTCCACCACAAGAACAGGTCGCTGGTCTGGATCGAGAACTGTGGGAAAGAGATGAGGCCGCCAAGGAACGAATGAAGGACTATGCTGATCGAAGGAGAAGGGCCCTGTCGCCACAGATTGAGGTAGGAGACGTTGTGGCCGTACAACAGACACAAACCCATAAGCACACCCCCGCATTTCAGGCAGAGCCCCTGTTTGTCACTCAAAAGAAAGGGTCCATGGTCACAGCGGAGGGCTCCAATGGTCTTATCTCAAGGAACTCTTTTTTCAAGGACATTCCCACTATGGGAACTCATCGGCTCAGTGGGCGTGTAGTCCTCCCTATTGTTTATGCCTCAGATGACCCCTACCAAGCGGATCATGGGGACACAGATGACTCTGATCTGGAAGGTCCCATGGCAGGTGAAGCCAGTGGGAAAACGCCAGAACGGGCAAGCGCCCGCCAACAGCGAGCTCGAAACAAGCCGTGCCGCTGGATTGAAGAAATGGGCTAGGAGGCCCGCTAAGGATGTGCGCCTGTTGTGAACATTCTGGCACTTGTTTAAAAAGGGGGGAGATGTCACGTTGATGTCTCCGGTGTTGGGGGGGCGGGGCCAGGGAGGGGGAAGTGACGTTGGGGTACTGGACATGACGGGTGGTGGGAGGTGGGTCAAAGCAGAATATGCTGTATGTTAAATAAAGAGGACATGTTACACAGCTCTCCACGTGTGGGCCTCATTGCACGTGTGGAGCACGCAGTGAATGAGGCATACCCTGCGCCGACAGTGTCAAAACCAATAGTTTTGGGGTTTTCAATTTGTCTTTGCATTTAACATATATAGGTTTTAATTTCTGCTGGAACCATTAACAACAGACGCAGCTAAAATAACATGCAACCTGAAGGAGTGGCCATCACGTGGCTATTATTCAGTGGGCTGTTAGCCGACTGATTAAATACTTCAGACATTTTAAATCGGCAGCTAAGACACAAAGCCTTCACAAAAGCAGCTACCCTGTTCTATGAAGGGCTGTTAAAATGCTTTTGATATCTGTACCATCCAGCATAGATGTTAAAACACAACTTGAAGTTCTAATTATTGAGGCCATAAACAATGTCCCACAGAATGGTGTCACCCCAGCAAACAATTTACTAAAGGGCCATAAAGTATGACTGTACCACTCTGAAATAGAATACAGATATACATGATTTATGAGACCATGTTTTTGAAGGCATATACTGCTTTATGACTATTGTTTAGATCAAGATAACAATATTGTCCCGTACCAGCACCCGCACCAGTTTACCAGCATGAGGGCATCAGAATTCATGTAAACATGTTAGTATAACTAATGTAAGGAAGATACTATAGCGTCAAGGCCATATACCCATTTTTCATTACAAAACGTTTGAGCAGTATTCATGTCTTTAGTTCCAGGACATCTGAAGCAGCTGCTCTGTCCTCTACTCAGTCCTTTCCCTCAGGTTTACCGCTTAATAACAGAGCTTTACTTGCATTCTTATCTTAAACCCCACAACCAAGCAAGTCCCCCAATTGCAAATATAAAAATTTCACAAGCAATCTGTGTTTAGGCTCGGTGGTGCTGTTTTTGCATAACAGAGCAAAGTTCTCATACAGTAGAACACATTTTCTGATTTTTAGGTCCAGCCCCTGCAAACTCTTCATGGAGCCTTTCATTCTTTCTTAGGCCTTCGTGTACACCACTTACACTGCAATGGTCACCACAAGTCTCTGTGAGAGGGAAACAAAGAGATAGCAAGTAACAGAGAATTGAGTCAGAGAGAGAGAAAGAGGCACATATGGAGGGGGAAACGAAGAAAACATAGATGACAAAGATGGGGGGGCAGAGAGATGGAGACTTTGACTGACTGAGTCACTGGGCCTGTGACAGTTGCATGAGGATGAAGAACTATTTCAAAGTATAAGGTCTGCGATGAAGGAGAAATACTGTGATGAAGGCCTAACAGAGGACTGTGACAAGGGTGAGGGAGTAAGACTGATCGAAGGCTGTGACAAAAGAAGAGGGACTATGATGAAGATAAAGGACTAGGGTGAAGGCTAAGGACTTGGATAAAAGGGAACGCCTGGTGAAGGAGAAGAACTGTGACAAAGCACTTTGATTAAGTGGAAGATGTGTGATGCAGGATTGATGAAGAAGGACTGTGGTGAAGAACTGTGATGAAGGACTGTGATCAACCAGAAGGACCGTCGCAATGGACACGTAGGGTGACAAAGGACTTTAACAAAGGAAGAGGTTCTATGACAAAGGTGAATAACTAAGATGAAGATGAAGGACTATGATGGAGAAGGGCTAGGCTGAAGGAGAAAAACAAGTGAAGGAGTGGGACTGATGAAGCACTGTGACACAGAACTGTGACAAAGGTGAAGGATTGTGATGAAGAACTGAAGAAGAAGAAACACTGTGACAAAAGACTGTGATGAAGGAGAAAGACTGTCCTGAAATGCAAGTACTTTGACAAAGGACTGTGAGACAATAAGAGGGACTTTGACAAAGTTGAAGGACTAGGATGCTGATGAAAGTCTATGACAGGGGGACTGTGATAAACAAATACTGAAGGGAGAAGCACTGTTTGGCTGGTGAAGGAATTTGATGAGGAATTGTGATGTAGAAGAGGGACTATGACAAAGCAGAAGGACTAGGATGAAGGACTAGAAGAAAGAATGGTGAGTGAAGCATACACAAAAATAATTATGATGCAGCCAATGCATGCAAGTAGCATTTGTCACAGATGTCTCCTAGACGCTGAGGAATGGTTCACGTTTTTTAATTTTAAATGGTCAAATCACTGTTTTTATTCTGGTCACGGTGCGGTGGGGGTACTTGAAAGGGCTTTCCTCTCTCAAATTCCAGTGGGCTCCCTCCACCCTAACTGATATGTTCCTAATCCCCAGGTTTTCCAGCTAACAATCGTTAACACCTACTATTAATACTAGCTGGAGATGAGGGCCTTAAGGCAAAAAGCCTTATCTATGTTACTCCGACTGCAGTTCTACTAAGGGGTCTATTACCTAACACTCCCCAGGTTTGCTTAATATGAATGGCAATTTTCTTGTGCTGGTAATAGACACCCTGCATGCACTCCCTCTCACTTATTTCTCTGATCTCACTACTACTTCCGCCTGATCCTCTACTTTACTCTCACACGCCACTCACCCTTCTCTACCTTCTCTCACATCCTCATGTCTTCTTCCTTTCCCCTTTTCTCCCTCTGATGTCCACACTCTCTTTTTGCCTATCCCCATCTCCTCTCTCACCCAGGGACGTCGATTCACCAGAATGCAAGGATGTGACATCGCAGACCTGATGACATCACCGGAAGTGATGTCACTTAATCTTTGACCCAGATGGCATCAGTTCCTCTTTAACCCTTGTGACATTACCAGAGGTGGCTTGTGGGTGTAAAATAAAAGTGCATAAACATAAACATTTTCAAATATGAAATACATAGTGAAGCAGGCAAAAATAGTTTAGATACAAACCACATTTTAAAAATGGTGCTGCCTTCATATGCCATGGAAGGGGTCATGATATGATAGGGGTAGACCCAATAGTACAACATAGGCCAAGGCAATATTGGTTCCACCATCGGGTTCGGTGTTGGAAGATTTTAATATGTATTTATTTATATTATACTTCATTTTTAATGTACTTAATACCAGCAAGTGGTTTGTAAGCGCAGGATCGGGATTTGAACCTGTGTTGCGCCGCGTTGCCTTGAGCAATTTTGGGGAGTGCTGTGACCCGATTCTTGCTGAAATGGGCTCATACAAACTTACATTGATGGAAAGTCTGGTGAACATTTACAACAAAATTAAAATTATAAAATGTTGAAAGCTATACAGAGAATGCCATTGTATAAACTACAAAGGGAGCTAATCACACATGTGATGAAATATAAGGAGATACAGTCCTCCATGATGGGATTCCCTGGGTCAAATATCGTTACCTTTATGTGCACATTCATCTTAACTTACTAGGCTCCCTACGAAGGTGGGGTCCCATAAGAAGGATCCCTTGGCAAGAAAGAAATTGTCGGCTCTGTAAAAAGCTGGGGGAGGCAGAAAGGCTAATACATTGGCTGATTAGCTGCATCGCAACACTAGGGCAGAGGAAAATGTGGTTGGTTAAGTTCATAAGGAGATTAGAGGATTTAAACAGTGAAGTCATATAGGCTAGGCTCTTGTATGGCTACTCTGTCTCAATGACCATTGCGTTACAGAATATTTTAATAATGATACACAAAAGGTTGAAGGAAAATGTTTTTCTCGATTAGTCCACCATAATGAAATAGGGAAGGGAGTAACTTGTCGGATAGGTGGAAAAATGTAATCTTGTGTGTCAGAAAGGGAGGCACTGATAGGTATATTGTATATGGTATCATACTGTATTTTGTTGAATTAATTAATGTCTGTAATTTAGAAAATTATTTCTGAAGTGATTTATTTCCATTTGTAATGAACTAAGAGTTGTGAAGTATAACATTTTAAATAAACTATAAAGACAACAAAAACATAGGCTGAGGCACTGCCAAGATAAGCCACTTCAGCATTGTATGGTCGGTTACTTCCAGATAATGCCAATTATAGCTACATGTCAGGTATTGTCATTATATGAAACGTAGATCCCCTACATTGCCATTTGCTGCAGTAATACTCAAAAAATCCAATAGATGCAAGTCACTTTCAGTGCACAGTAGCATTCATGATTTTATTAATGATAATGATTTGTTATTTATGTAGAACTGTACATATATTTACATACAATTATCATCCCGACCAAAGTTAGTACTCATTTATAAACCTCAGAAGAAAGAATGGCTGAGTTGGCCTTGCCAGGATTTGAATCTGCGATGTGCAGATCACACAAAGATTGCAGCAGCGAGCGGTCAACCCGCTGAGTTATCTTACAGCTTCACTTTAAAAAAATGCAATGCCACCATAAGAAAGCATGTCAAAACTGGCTGCACAATGTAGGCCAGACATGTAATAACACTTATCATGTTTGCTGGAGCCTTCCCAATGCACAGTAAAAAATGCCATGCCACATTAAGACATTTCGAATGGATTGTGGCATCCCACGTATTCCTCATCTTTGACATCTAAAGTCCAGCTTCAGCTGCTTCTGAAAAACGAAATTCCTCAGAGAGCGCTGTGCGTCGATGGCCTTGAGCTAATGTCCCTCGAAGGCCTCCATCGAAGGTGATGTCATCGAAGGGTATAAATAACTCATGCAGCGCCCATTGGCCTCAGTTCTGTTTTTCCGCATTAGCACTTGCTTTGAGAGATATTCAGCGCGCCTCTTCTGTGATGTACGTTACAAGAAAATCTCAGAGAAATCATTGAAAATATGTCTTCGTCTTCAATTCCGTCCACACTGAAGACCGGCTTTAAAAAATGCGGAGCTTGTGACTCGAAAATGTCACAAACTGACCCGCATCTCATCTGCCTCTGGTGCCACGGGGAGAGCCACGATAATACTGAGTGTTCCAAGTGTCAGTCGATGACAGGAAAGGCCTTGAGGGAATGGAAGGGGAAACTCAAGGTAGGAAAAGTCCCCAAAAAGTCACCTTGCCGTACCGCTAGGCCTTCGACTGACGAATGGAGGAAAGTCTCTCCTATGAGGAAGAAGGCCAAGCGTTCTAGGTCAAGCAGTGGTTCCCACCACTCCTCCTCGTCTTTGAAGAAGTCAAAAAGGAGGCACTGACGGTCGCCTTCGTCGTCTTCTTCTTCGGACGATTTCCCTAAAAGGGTTGCATGTCCCTCAAAAAGTTCGACACCAGCTGTGAATGGGAAGCGTTCAGGGTTGCGATGTTGAAAATATTTGATAAACAGAGCCAGGCTGCGACCATGCTTTCGGATGAAGCCGGAAAGGAGAGGTCTTGGTCAAAAATGTGCGCGTCCTCTAGCCCGGGTAAAAGTCCTGATCCCCATCGGGAGCCCTCGAGACCCCCGTTCTGAGAAGACCACGGATCACGAGAGACATGGTGATAAATCGAGGTCGAGGTTGTCGACGCCGTCAGCACCCTCGACACCGGTGGTGCCTAGAAACGCCTGCCAGGCCCTCAACGCCTATTAAGTCCTCAAAGTCGACATTGGCGCCAAAGTCTTCTACGCCGGCTGCACAACGTTTGCCAGCCGCGCCATCGATGCCCAGTGTTCCTCATGTATCGACGTCGACAAAGAAAACGTTGACGCCTTCGACTACATCGAAGCCTATGGTATCTAAACAGGACAAGATTTATGCTCCCCGCTCGCAAGATTCATATGAAAACTTGCAAACAGCAAGTGGCGTTGACACCTCCCCAGAACTGGAATTCGCAAAGCCTGAACCAAGCGAACATGTCAAAGGTAACCGAATATTTGGGTTGGAGCCCTCTTTACCCTATGACCAAGACGACATAACGGACATTCTGGACAACGGTCATCAGACTGATCCCGTTTTGCCCTTTCATGTGGCACTTCAAAAAAGGGTGGCCAGGAACTGGGAGACTCCAGAGTCAGATCCGGCAGTCGACAAGAACCTCACCAAAAAATACTGCCACTCCAGTAGCGACCCCGACTACCTGTCGAAACACCCCACTCCGGAGAGTCTGGTGGTGCAGGCAGCTACGGCTACTTCAAAACAGGCAGCGTACCCTACCATCCCTCCTGATAGGGATGATAAGCACGTAGAAGGATGGGCACGGAATGTATTTTCCACAGGGAGCATGCCATTTGTGCCCTTGCAAAGTTTTAGTATTTTCTGTGGGACTGTATCTCCATGGCGGCATAGCATATTCCCAAAGGGGAAGAAAGGGACAGCATTTTATATATTTTTAAGGACGGCAAAGAAGCCATGTGTGAGTCCCTACAGTCAGGGTTGGATTCTGCAGATAGCATCAGCAGATCCATGGCTACCAGCACAGTCATGCGAAGATTTGCATGGTTGAGGAAGTCAGGTTTTGCACCAGAGGTGCAGTCTTGGCTTCTCAACATGCCTTTGACGGGTCTCATCATTTTTGCAACAAGGCTGACGAGAGCCTTGAGAAGTTGCAGACCTCAAAGGAGGTTGCCAAATCTTTAGGCGCTGCTATTAGGCGACCTCAGCCTTTTCATCCTAGTGGTCAACCGTGAAGGGGTAGATCTTTTCGCTATACTCCTCAGTTGGAAGGGCGAGAGGAATGGCCAGTCAAAGGGGCCAAAGAAGGTTTCCTTTCGGTGGACTAGGTAGAGGTGCAAGGCCATCTCAAGCAGCAGCCTCCCTACCATCGGTCTCTGCAACAGCCGCCACAAAACCACTCTGAGGTCTTGAGCCACAGTTCACCAGTGGGGAGCAGACTGTCTCAGCATCTGCAAGAATGGCTAGACATTACTTCAGATTCTTGGGCTTTGGAAACCATAGCCCACGGTTATTGCCTTCCTTTTATAAGAAGACCTCAGAACAATCCACCGGGGAACCACTCTTTGAGGATTCCAGATCCGCTCCTTGTGCAGGAGATTTTAACCCTGCTAGAGAAAGCTGCTATAGAACTAGTACCTGTAGCGGAGAGGAACAAGGGATGGTACTCCTCATATTTTTTGATTCCCAAAAATGACGGAGGACTGAGACCCATCTTGGACTTGAGATACTTGAACAAGTTCCTCAGGAAGGACACGTTCAAGATGGTCACACTTTCTCAGATCCTTCAGGCCCTCCAATTACAGGATTGGTCATTGGACCTTCAGGATGCTTATTTTCATGTGCCAATCCATCTCAAGCACAGAAAATACCTGAGGTTCACAGTTGGCAGTTCTCATTTTCAATTTTCATTTCGAGTTCTGTCGTTTGGACTGACCTCCGCCCCGAGGGTTTTCACCAAACTGATGGTGGTAGTGGCAGCAAGCCTCAGGAGAGGGGGATTCACGTCTACCCCTACCTGGACGATTGGCTGATCAGGGCGCGTTCTCCCGAACAAGTCCTGGATCATCTCAATGTTACCTGCCACTCTCTTCACAGACTGGGCTTCTCCCTCAATTACAAGAAGACCCATATGACACCTTCCCAAAAGCTACAGTATATCAGAGCTGTACTAGATACATCCTTGGGTAAGAGCTTGCCACACGTGGTGAGGGCTCAAGACATTCTTCAGATGGTGACCAAATTTCAGAATTCCCACAGTCTACCAGCTTTTGATTTTCTGAGGTTGCGCGGCCTCATGGCATCCTGCATTTTTCTGGTGCCAGAAGCCCCCTGAGAATGAGATCCCTTCAATGGGCTCTAAGACCACAATGGTCCCAATTCTCAGGAAAGATGTCGGACCTACTTCAGATTCCATCCAGAGTCTCACATGATCTCCTGTGGTGAGCTTGCAAGGAAAATATTCTGAAGGGAGAACCTTTTTGGCAACCATGGCCGGAGATTACAGTAGTGACGGACGCCTCACTCAAATGGTGGGGAGCCCATACCAACGATCCTACAATCAGCGGTCGTTGGTCTCCATCGGAGACCAAACTACATATCAATCTTTTGGAGCTGAGGGCAATCAGACTAGCGCTGAAGGCCTTCCTGCCCTCTGTTCAGGGAAAGAACGCCCTGATAATGACGGACAACACAGTGGCCATGCACTACCTCAACAAGAGACGAGGCGTAGGGTCACTACCACTGCGCAGCGAGGCTTTGCAGCTCTGGTACTGGGCAATTCAAGAAGGAATCTCTCTATCAGCTGTTCACCTAGCCGGAGAGGAGAACACGGCGGCGGACACTCTGAGCACGAGTGGGAACTAGCTCAGGAAGTCCTTCAAGAGAATTTCACCTTTTGGGGAACCCCTCAAGTGGATCTGTGTTTCAACTGGAAGTGTGATCTGTACTGCTCCAGGGAATTTCCTCCAAGAGGAGCTCTAGGAGACGCGTTCGTGGTGGACTGGGAGTTTCCACTGCTGTACGCGTTTCCTCCGGTCCCCGTCATTCCTCGCGTAATCAGGAGGTTGAGAAGGTTTGGGAAACACATGATCCTAATTGCCCTGGATTGGGTCAGGAGGACGTGTTTCCTGGACCTTCTGGATATGTCCATCTGTCCTCCAATGCGTCTTCCACAAAGACAGGACCTTCTCTTGCGAGAGGAGGGTCAGGTTTTCCATCCAGAGGTCAAAACTCTCAACCTTCACGCTTGGTTTCTGAAAGGCTGAGATGCAAGGATTGGGACCTCCCGGATGACGTGATGGAGGTGTTGCTTTCGGCCAGAAGACAAGCAACAAAATCTTTGTACCGTTGCTATTGGAATACATTTTGCAACTGTTGCAAAGAAAAGAATATTGATCATTTTCTGTGTAAAACTCCGGATGTCCTTTCCTTCCTTCTATCAGTAGCTAATTTGGGCCTTCAGATAGGCACCATCAAAGGATATTTGGCAGCGCTATCGATCTTTAAGTGCTCATCGGAAGAATGCTCTTACTTCAAAATACCACTGGTGACTCAATTGCTAAAAGGGCTCACTAATGTGTTCCCTCCATCTCCTTTCCAAGTTCCAGTTTGGGACCTTAATCTGGTTTTGAAATTCCTGATGTGTACTCCTTTTGAACCTCTGCACACATGGCCATTAAGGTTGTTAACCTTTAAGACAATACTATTGATAGCTCAAACATTAGCCCGCTGAGTGAGCGAGTTGCAGGCACTTTCATGCAAGCCACCCTTTTTCCACAAGGGCAAGGTTGTTCTGAGGGTAAAACCCTCCTTTTTACCAAAAGTTGTTTCAGACTTTCATTTGGGTCAGAAAATTGTCCTGCCTTCCTTCTATACTCCACCTCATCCTGGTAAAGAAGAGGAAAGCCTCCATACGTTGGACCCTAGGAGAACATTATGCTTTTACATATTCTAAATGTCCAAATTGAGAGTGGATGACCAACTTTTTATCGGTTACACAGGGCACAAACTAGGTCAGGCTGTTTCCAAACAGACTTTGTCTAGGTGGGTAACCCTCACGCTATCAGAATGCTACAGACCAGCAGGTAAAGACCCTCCTGAAGGTTTAAGAGCTCATTCCACTAGGGGCATGGCTACATCTACAGCCCTTCAAAGGGGAGTTCCAATTAGAAATATCTGTGAGGCTGCAACGTGGACTTCCATCCACACGTTTACAAAACATTACTGTCTGGACACTTCCCGTGCTCAGGATGGTACATTTGGCAAAGCAGTACTTTGTTCTGCCCTGAAATGTTTAAATTCTAATTCTACACCCTCCTCCAATCATAATACTGCTTTGGGAGTTTGTCAAAGATGAGGAATACATGGGAGGACACAATGCATTCGAAGAACAAGTTACTTACCCCTGGTAACGTTCTTTCGACTGGATGTTCCTCCCACGTATTCCTCATCGCCCTCCCAACCTACCCCTCTGTAGAATTTCCCATGCTATTACAGCTTCCGTTCCACTGAGGCTGAGTGCTGTCATGCCTGTATTTATGGGCATCTCTGCTGCAAGAGGAGGGGAAAAGCAGAACTGAGGCCAAAGGGGGCTGCACAAGGTATATATACCCTTCAATGACATCATCCTCGACAGAGGCCTTCCAGGGACATCGGCTCAACGCCATTGACGCACACCACCCTCTGGCGAAAAAAATATTTCCGAAGCAGCTGAAGCTGGACATTACATGTCAAAGATGAGGAATACGTGGGAGGAGCATCCAGTCGAAAGAACGTTACCAGGGCGAAGTAACTTGTTCACCTAGATTGGTTGTACCAAAATGCCAATCTAACCAGGTAATATCACTTATCATGCTTATTTATCATAGAGGCCCAGAACAACATACAGTGCCACAGTAAGGAATGGCTGTACCCAAATGCCAATCTAGCCAGGTAATTACACTTATCATGATTTCTTTATCAGAGATGCCCAGTCCAAAATGTCAAACCACTGTAAGAATTGTCTAGTCTAGCTGCAGCAAAAGCTGGTCTAGACATGTAATAACACTTATGATGCTTACTTCATGGTTTATGGTCTATCCATCACATTTTTTGCATCGAGGGACTTTTCCATCGAATTTTGAGCAACGAAAAAATGTGCATCGAATGTATTTTTTTTAAACATGTTTTTATTTAGTTTCTGTTAACATAACAACATATAGAAAACGAATAGCAAGAAAAGAAAACCTCCCCCCTATGCCCCGAGCTTCATATATCAGTCTGTATTCATTGTTCAACGGAAGATCATTTCTCCTTCACGTAAATAAGTCCAATATCCTTATATTGTGAGGGAAGAAATTCCAGTACCTTTCCCCAGTCCTCTCTGAATTTCCCATGATCCCCTTGGATGTTATAGGTTATTAGCTCAAGAGCCAGATGTGACCACACCCTTCGTGACCAATCTATCGCCAATGGTGGAGAATCGTGCTTCCAGTTTTTAGCGATTTCCAGCCATGCTCCTATTAGGAGGCCCATAACATTTTCTTTTCTGGGGAGTGTTTAGCGTTTTGTCTTGCGGATCCCAGAAGCCCCCTAGCCATATTTCCTCTCCCAAATGCTCTGTTCCCGGGAACATTCCAATCATTTGAGTTTTAATCTCCCCCAGTATGGGCGTATTTTAGGGCAATCCCACCAGATATGTTTCCAAACTCCCCGCCCACCACATTTTCTCCAACAGATGTTCGGGGAGGCCGCAAACATTGTGTTCAGTCTCTCCGGTGTGTAGTGTCATTGCACCATCATCTTCACCCACATTTCTCTCATTTGGATGGCTCTTGTCAGTTTTGGTATCATGCCCCATAGGTGTTCCCACCTTTCTTTGGAGAGTGCGTAGCCTAGAGTTTTCTCCCATTTTTTCATGTATTGCCAAGTGGTAGGTTCCTTTAGGGCATTAATAAATTTGTACGTGGTGGAAACAAATTTTTTAGATCCAGAATGCGTCATGATGTAGTTCTCAAAGGGGGTCAAGTCCCTGGTCATCGCTTCTTTCATGCGTGTAGTGCTGAGCCAGTGATGTATCTGTTCGTACTTGTATCGATCTTTCGGTGTTAAGTTCAAAAGTGTTTTGCAGTCTTCGAATGATCTGATCTGTTGGCTCTGTTGCATATCACCCACCATCTTGCACCCCCCTTCCTCCCATTTGCTGAACGCACCCTTGTCCAATCCCGGGGGGAATTCGGGATTTCCAAACATTGGCATGAACGGGGCGGGGTCCTTGGTTAATGTTTCGTTTGTGGTGGCTGCGTCCCATATCTCCAATGCCGACTTCATTATTACGCTAATGTTGGTGTTTGCATGTCGGAACCGTTTGTTGAGCCATAACATGTGCCTGGTGGATGTAGTCGCCACCGCTCTGTCCTGTTTTTCCCAAATTTTCTCCCCCTGTTCCGATATCCAATCCCTCATGACCCAGAGTTGGGCCGCTTCGTAATACCACATTTGAAATTCTTGGAGCCTTGTTTTGCCAGACGTACTTGGAGACTGCCTTCCTTAGTGCTTTGAAGAAGGCCTGGGGGGGTCTTATCGGGAGCGCCTGGAATAGGTACATTAACTTGGGGAGAATTGTCATTTTCACAGCCGTAATTCTACCCCACCAGGAGATCGCTTGCGGGTTCCATTTTAACAGGTCCTTCATGACCCTTTCTAGAGTTTGCGGATAATTGTGGGAATATAATTTATTTACATGGTCTGTGAGGGTAATTCCTAAATAACTGACGCCCGCGGAGGCAATTTTCAATTGACAGTCTGTAGCCACCGAGCCAATTCTTTCTCCATTCCTGGCCAGTATCAGCACCTCCGATTTTTGCCTATTTATTTTTAACCCGGAAATCTCTCCAAATCGTTCCATTATTCCCATTAGATGTGGGAGGGACTTCTCTGGGTCTCCTAAAGCTACTAACATGTCGTCAGCATAGGCCACCGCCTTATGGGCCTGCCCCGCCATCTCTATTCCCTGCACCGCTGACGAGTCCCTTATTCTTGCTAAGAGAGGTTCCAGGTATATGGCGTATAGAAGGGGAGAAAGCGGGCACCCTTGCTTCGTCCCTCTCCGTAGGTACGCTACCTCCGATATCCCACCGTTCACTGCTATTCTCATAGAGGGGGAGTTGGTAATTGGCTCTAACCTTATCTATAAAACTTTTGCCCAACCCCACCTTCTGGAGAACCCGGAATAGAAAAGACCACTCTACTCGGTCAAATGCCTTTTCGGCGTCTAGAGCTACCAATGCAGCGGGGGTTTGTTTGATGCCTATCTTTTCAACGAGATGTAGGATTCTTCTAATATTATCGTGAGTCTGGCGGTTTGGTACGAATCCTGACTGGTCTTGGTGGATTATCCTGGGAAGTACTGGGCCCAATCTAGTCGCCAGGATCTTCGTGTACAATTTAGCGTCCAGATTGATTAAGGCTATCGGGCGGTATGAGGCGGGAAGTTTCTCATCCTTTCCCTTTTTATGGAAGACCAGGAGTTTGGCCTCGTTCATAGACCGTGTCAGATCCCCCTTCTCCCCAAATGTATTAAACGTAGGGGCTAGTATATCCTTATATGTCTCATAATAAATGGCGGTATATCCGTCGGGCCCGGGGCTTTATTATTCGGGAGGGATTGTATTGCTGCATAGACTTCTTCTATGGTGATGTCCCTATCTAAGGCCTGTCTATCTACTTCCGTCAATCCGGGTAGGTTGGTCCCAGCCAAGAAGGCATCTTGTTGGTCCTCCCTCGGAGAGTCAGAGGAGTATAGCGTCTGGAAGTATCTGCCCAGAATTCTTCCTATCTCTTCCGTTTGTGTTCTAAGTTGGCCTGATTCCTCTTTTAGAGCTCGTATTGTCTGGGCCTGCTGTTTCCCTCTCAGTTGTCTTGCCAGGAGTCTATCTGCTTTGTTGGCCTTAACATAGTACCAATGTTTCGTGTAGAGTAGTGCCCTTTCTGCTCTTTTCGTTCTGAGTGTTTCCAGTTTCCCCTGGACATGTCTCATCGTTCGCATGAGTTTCCTGGTGGTCATCTGAATCAGCTCAGTCTGAATCGCCCCGATTTACCTTTCTAGTTATTTTTCCCACTGGCGGTGCGCCTTCTCTTTCTGAGATTTAAGCGCAATGAGGTGTCCCCTAATGACCGCCTTATGGGCGTCCCACAGTGTGTTCATATTCGTTCCTGGGAGATTATTAATGGCCATGTATTCTAGGATGTGTTCTCTTAACGTCTGGCTCATCACCGGATCTCTAATGATGTCCTCTGGGAGGCGCCAGTTCCATAACCGGTGGCCATGTCTAGACCAGACAATATCTGCCCACAGCGGACCGTGGTCCGAGAGTGTGATGGGTTCCATCTCAATTCGTTTTATCCTACCCAGAAGCCCGGCCGAGACCCATAGGTAATCTATTCTAGAAGCGGTGCCGTGTTCATGTGAGTAATAAGAGAAGGTTTTCTGTGTGGGGTTGCCGTTCCTCCATGCGTCTGTCAGCCCTAGACATGTACATTTCTGCTTCAAATTTTTGGATGGGGTGCCTTGATCTCCCTGTCTGGGTCCCGATCTATCTAAGGATGGGTCCCACGCCATGTTGAAATCCCCGCCCACAATGATGTCCCCTTCCGCTAGCTGTTCTATTCTATTCAAGATGTCCCTCAGGTAGCCCTCCTGCCCTGTGTTTGGTACGTATACTGTGGCCAAAGTGAGGGTTCTGCCTTCGATCGTTAGGGTTAATATTAGGCATCTTCCCTGTTTGTCTCTCCATGAAGACTTAACCTGTGCATGTAGGGAGTTTTTGATCGCTATAAGAACTCCTGCTTTCTTATCCTGTGCGTTTGCCTGAAATATTTGATTGAAGCCCCTGAGACGCACCTTCTGCTTGTCCCGATCTCTAATGTGTGTTTCCTGGAGCATTACTACATCATATGCGCCTTGCCTAATGGAGTGTTCCACTTTTTTTTGCTTAACTGGGTAATTGAGGCCTCTGACGTTGTGTGTCAGGATCTTTATCCCCATTGATATGTGCGTGATATCAGGCTTATCCTATGCTCCCTTCTCCCGCTCATCATATTTGAGTTATGCTCGGTTTTCCCCCAGTCCCCAACACCCCTCCTCCCCCCAACACTTGCGCAAACCCCTACTGGCGCGTTTCCCTCCTCCCTCCCCCAACAGCCCTGAGGATGGCATGATTTCCTATTAGTGCTCAGGCGTGTCGCCTTGTGCTTCATACCCTCTAACATTCTCAGGGAAAACTTTGAAGGGAATCCTAAACCCTTCCAGGTGACTTCAGTGACTCCAGGTCTTCACTCCCCTCTCCTCCCGGCACCTTTTGTATCTGACTCACATTTCTTGCCTCCATATTCTGGACTTCTTGCGTACCTCCTACTCATGCTTCCTGCTCAACCAATTCTGCCCTTCGTCGGCTTTTATTTCCTTTTACTAGGGCGCCGCACCCTTTTGTTCATCGTTTTCCACTCCCCCCTGATCTTCCTCGGGAGTGGGGACGTACCGTTTGCCTGTGGGGAGTCGTCATCCAGCTCCTGTAAATTTAGGATAGTCAGACCCTCTTCTTTAGTTGTTATCCTCTTTTGCACGCCATCCCAGGAGAATAGTAGACCAAATGGAAACGTCCACTTGTACCTAATTTGACGCATGGTGAGTTCTTTAGTGATTTGGGCCATGTCCCTTCTTTTCTGGAGCGTTGATAATGTAATATCCTGATAAAATTGTACCTCCTCTCCATTCATCCGGATATGGTCCATTACCCTGGTCTTTTGTAGTATCTGCTTCTTCTGTGCGTACCGTGTGAGAGCCACCAGTACGTCCCGGGGGCGGTTGCCTTGAGTTTTCGTTCTCCTTGGGCCCACTCTATGAATTCGATCGATCGGTATTTCTTCTTCCCCCTGCAGGTCAAGGAAGACTTGTTGCACCGCCGATTTGAGATCTTTGTCCTCGACCGACTCTGGCATGTTTTTGATCCTGATGTTGGACCTGCGCGATCTATTTTCTAAATCTTCGCATTGAATCTCAAGATTATGCGTCAGACGGGTCAGTTGTTCCTGCAATTCTGCCACTTGTTGGGATTCTTCCTCCATGTTCTGCACCACCCTCTCCAGGGTGTCCGTCCTCTCACCCAGTCCATCAACCTCTGTTCTTAATTCCTGGAGGGCTGATTTAAATTCGTTCTTCATGGTATCCAGATGCGCGTTCATGGAGTCCATAAATTGCAGCTGAAATTCCCCAAACCACGATTTCAAGTCCTCCTTCGTGGCCATCTCACCGTGGGGAACGTCTGTTTCCTGGGCGCCCCTCGATGTCTTGTGCAGTGCGGCCTTGTCCGGGTTCGCCTTGTCCCCCCCCCAAAGGTGGACCAGATTCTGGTCCTGCTTCTGCGTATGGGACGAGGGGGTCGTCTGCTTGAGCTTCCCTCTTGTTTGTGACATCTGGGACGTAGCGACTTTACGCTGTCGGGTTGCCTCGTGTTAGATTAAGTCGCTTGCCGTGTGGGCTTAGATATCTCCAAACCCCTCATCACATCTTCCAGTGCTGCTTTACACTCTCTACACACTGTGAAGACATCATGAAGTAGACACAGGCAACTGAATAGAGCTCGGGTTATAAACTTTTATTAATTAATAAGGGGGGTTATAAAATGGCCTAACTTGCCTTATGCTAAGGTGTGATTTTGTTACCTAAATGAAACTAATGATAGTCTGTGTCAGGAAGTCCAAAGCAAAATGTCTGTTTTTGTCCAAAATCTATACTTGCCCTCAACCTATACTTGCCCTCACAGCTTCAAATGAGAAGTGTTTAAAATAAAAGTTCAGAGCTTCTTCCAGCTCTTGGGTGGAAAAGGGGTTTCCCCTCTGCAGAGTTCAATAGTTCACGTTATCAAAGAGGGGTTCTCTTCCTCAAGCTTTCAAGTCTCTAAATATTCCAAAATACCTCAATTCCTGGGACAAATCCTAGCTCTTCAGGTTTGGTTATCATTTAATAAAGTTCAGTTCCTCAATTTCTTTTCCCATACGTTTTCCTTGGTTCAATCACAAAGTGCCTTTCCTTAGGAGGGTGTACCCGGTCTAGGCGCATTTGTCAGACCACACGGTCCACCCATTACAGGTCACGCAACCAACACACTTTACTTGTGTTTGCTTCAGCACATGACCGTGATGCTTTATTATTGCTTATTGTTAGGAAAGATTCAATTTACGTGCAATTTCTCTCCATCTATGGACGCCCCAAACATTTTGCTTTTGTTTGCCTTTCCTATCCTGACTTTTTCCAGTGGAGGCCAGCCTTCAGCTGAACTCCCTTGGGATTTTGCTCACTTGTTATGGGGAAAGTGACACATCCTTCAGACTGTCAGTACTGGGAAACTATGTTTCCCCCAGTGTTTGACTATGTTGCCATTTCTTGGTAACCTTTTAACAGTGTACAATGTACCTTCCAGTAACGTGCGCTGGGGTCCCTTTTTGTTTTATGGCCCTAGACACCCTCAAACGATTTTTTGTTAATTGTACGAGTGTGCCTGGGACGAACTGGTGGCAGTAGTTACTTTTTATAATGTTTTACTTCTTTATACTGAATCATATTGCGTTTACCGTTTTTGCTTCAAGACTCTGGCCAGGTACGAAAATGGCTGAGCCACAAAGTCTTTTGTTCTATCACATGGCTATTTCTGTCCCTTGCCTTCCCCCAGGTCCAGCAACCCGGGTTTTCCTTATTTGGGCATGCAGCCTCCCGTGAAAACCGATCTCTTTCGCGGGCTTCTGCCTGTCACGTGTGTGTTCCCAGGAAGCCGGTTGGGACTTTCTGGTCCCAATCCACACTACTGGTGCCAAGATGTCTGGAGTGCCTGAATGACTGAGACCACCGTGGACCGTGATTGGTCCACGACTGGGATGCCTGACAGAGAGCAGATCTTCGATTGGAAGTCCTCTATTTTGGCGCAAAGCTAAACTTGGATAAGTGAAGGGGCTCTACATCCATTCCAGGTCGATCACCTGAGTTCTCACCAAACCACAGAAGGAGCCAGGTCTCCTGCACGAAGAATCAGACTTGTGAAACTGCTGGAGACGCTTTGAAAGGTTTTGGCACCCTTCGCCCTATGCTGTCCCGTCGGACCCCTGCTTTCTTCTTCGATCCAGAAGGCCTGCCAAGGCGCTTTACCCCGTTGGAGAAGTGGGAACAACTAATCTCTGCGCCCCCTGCTTGCCCACCGAACTAGCCCATTTGGAAGTGTTCCTGGACCATCCAGTGAACTATCCAGCTCTACCTCAGGTTATCCTGCAGAACCGCTGCCGTCTCGAGTGCAAACCCGAGACTTGGGACATCGCTTGCTTGTGGTCCTGGGCAGTCTCATGCCACATTTTGCAGGCCTAGCTCCTCTGGGTCCTGAATTAGGAGAGTGCGTAATGCTGCCTGCATCTGTGATTCCTGTGTCACTACCTGTTGGTGACGGTCGCTGTAGAACCCTTGCTGTTCTGCTATCCTGTGCCCAAAAGCCTGCTACAACGGAATTATCTTCATACCTCCTTTGGAAGCTGAGAAAAGGCAACTGTCCTGTCACAGATGATCGTTCTCCCCCGCAGTCGCTGAAAGCACTGCGAAACTGCAGGACTCGAACTACTAGCGACTTTACCTATACTGGCAAAGTTTGGTCCAGACTGTGCCGAGGGTTTGTGAGTACTTGTATCACTTACCGGTGGCCCCCTGGCACAACCAATCACTTTTACGCACGAGCATCCCTTATAAGGTATTCAAACTTGGCTGGGTTAGCCTGCACTCCCTAGCTATTCTCACCATTTAACACTGCTTTGCCACCAAGGACCGGGCCTACTCGAATAGTGGGAACCAATTCTTCATCACCTCAAGCCCCTCCCTGACTTGCTAGAGCCCTCCCAAGAAGACCTGCTTTTTGCTTCACTTGCGAGATCGTGCCTTTTTACGCACAACTGTACTGTTGAGCACAAGGCTCCAATCTTCTCATGGCTGAACTCGAAAGTTAGAGAACGACTCCAAAGAGTTGCCTAATGCTATTAATGTGCTAATTCAACCCTCTCTTTACGGGTTGTGGCTGTATGTTATCACTGAATTGCATTAGGGAACCTAATGTATATATATTGTATAGTATAAGGATTTTGTGTGAGAACAGTTTTCACATTACTAAAGTTACTTGTGTCTATTGGTCCGGCCAACAATAAATGTATAGATATTTTACAAATACACTTGTCTAAGAGTAATTTCTGGTTAGTGGCTGTGTGTGTTCATTGTGGGCTTCCGATTACTCTCAACCCTCCTGAGACTTCTTGACCGCCTGCCAAGCTACCTAGATTGGTCTGGCTTGTCCAGAAGGTTCCCCTGTTTCAATAAACCGGGGGTGGCCTCCTAAACTTCTGCCCACCAGGTCAGAGTTTAGAAATCCACCTTAACACTTGTTTTGCCACCATTCACTTGTTTAGTAGCTTTACTTGCAAAAATCAACTTAGTATTCCCAGTCACTGTTACAATCCACTTGACCAAAACATCTGGCACCCTTTTCCAGGTTTCCTTGTACTTTACTCTTGCATGCAGGTTTCCGTTTCTCAAAAATTAATTTATTTCAGTAATACTTATTGATATCTGGCTAGGCTTGCTTAACTCTTGGCAAGGCTGGTTTGCCTCTTGACAATGTTCATCACAAACCTGACACTTGGCAATGCGTATCTGCCTCATGACAATATTCATCACAGACTTGACTCTTGGCAATGCTTGTTTGCCTCTTAACAATGTTTATCACAATCATTAATTCCTTCCAGTTCTACTTAATGATATCTGTTTGACTTTTGACAATGCTTCTTTAATATTTCTTGGTCCCCTGTTCTTGGACCTTTTATATATTCAAGTTTTCTTAGCTTCTTTTGTACCATTGACACGCCCCAGGGTCCCCTTGCCTTCGGGGCAGGCTCACCGGTTTCCAGTCGCGTGTCTGTCAGCTTCGGTGTGGTGCTGGAAGGTCTCTGTCTGTTCTTGCTGCTTAGCGCCACCTTTCCACAGCCTCAGGTTCCCTTCTCAAGGACTTCACTTCACACTGCTGCCTTCCCGGAGCATCAGTAAGCACTGTCCTTGTGGTCCTGCAGCTGTGAACGTCTAGGGAGCTTATCTATGCTCGCGGCATCTCTGCAGCGTTCCACAACGCCGGTTCTGCTTCTCCCAGCTCACCCGCGAGTTTGACATGGCTTCTCTCTGGTTCCCACTCCTCTGCTGCTGCAGCTTCTTCTGGTCACTGCCTCTCGTCCCGTTTCCTGCTGTGTTTCCAAGAGGAAACTGAAGTCTTCCTCTTGCCATTGTTTCCTCCATTTAAAGTTCCCGACATCACTTAAGTTTTCAGGAAGAAAGACTAGACAGCTCCTAGTTAAACCAACACTCTTTCTTCAGTGTTTGATGCCTCTTCCACGTCCCAGTACCAAAGTGATGTTTGTGTGTGTAAGAGTCAATAAAGAGAGGAGGTATGGCTCTAGTGTGTCTCTTCACCCCTGTACCTGACTGATGTTTACTGGGAGATGATTTATGTAAAAGACAGGGAAAGGACTGATAGTAACCTACAAAGGCCTGGGGGCTATTAGATTCATTCAAAATGGGAAATGGGGGGATACCATGTCTCATCCAAGGGTACCTCATCCACACTCCCCAAGTCTCCTCCACCTATGTGATCCTCCCTTGCATATCCACCCCCAGGGTCAGGATCCGATAGTGACTGCCTTTCCTTGGCCACCTGGGAGGAGGATATATTGGGGAAAGAAGTGAGGACACCTTCAGATTCCTCACCACACCCTCCCTCCACACAATCTCTATCCCTCTCACTCTGATTCCCCCCCTTTCTCTATTGTTTTTTTTATCTCTTTCTCATTCACCTTTTACCCCTGTTCCTCACATTACACTGCACACAACTGGTACCACTCTCTCTCACAACCCGTACCTTACCTTTGATCTTCCTGTATAATCCACAGCCCCTGCCATCTTCTACTCCACCTAGTACACCCTCTTTGCTGGTCTCTCTTTCCACCTCTTCTGCTTCTGACCTCAAACAAACACCTTCAAATCTACTGTGCGCTGGCTGGGCTTTTATAGCCCAGCCTTCCTCTTGCAACACTCTTCCCTACTTTCATTGGTCCCCTTCGTCTTATCCTCCCTTCGGACAATCTCTGCATATTCTTCCCTCAGGCGCTAGGTTACACAGGTGCAAAGCTTTTAAAACACTGCTTAGCCCTGCCCTATTTTCTGTCTTCATTACGATTTGGGGGGATTACTGTGTTTGTCCTGCTCTCTTGCAGTCCCTTTTCATTATCAGTTAATTTTCGATTGCCCCACCATTCATGTGGGGTCCCTGTGGGTCCCTGTGGGGTTGGTAGGTCAGCTGTTGGGTGTCTCAACTCTGTTTGGCAAGAATGTTCCCACTCCATTGCATTCCTGTTTCAATTCCATTCCGCTGGTTCTCGTATGGGTTTTCTTGGCTGTGGCGTGTGCATTCTGGGAGTTGATGTCCTGAAAAAGACAAATGAGAACTCTGGCCAGAAACAGTTTTGGGAGGCATTGTGTGACAGAGGGTGGTACCCATATTAACTTTCAAAGCATGTGAGGGGTTTCAGGGACTTACCCCCAAATCCCACTCTCCATGTCTTGGACAGGGCTGTCTCTGACTTTTGTCCTGGTAGGTCACTTGCCTCAGTTCTGGACCAGGTCTCTGTTCCTCCCTGACAGTGTTTTGATCCTGGCCCTGTCACATACCTCTATCTGTTCCTCAAAGCCACCCTCCCCCTTATTGGTACTAACTACCTTTGGGGAATGATTTTTAAGAACTAGTTCATGTTGCAACTATAGGGTCTTGAGACATCTATCAAATAAGGGAAAGTCAGTACCTAAAAGCACTTCTTCCAGTTATCCGGGCATGTCTATCATGGGGATGGTGAGTGTTGTTCCCAGCGCCCTGATCTTTAACTGCGCCTGGAGGTCGAGGTCCAAATCATTGTGTACGCACACGATCTATGAGAGCTGTCCAGGTGCTAGCTCCTCCTGAGATACTAGCCCTCCCCCATTTGTACTACCTTCAGGGAAAGATTTTTGAGGCCACTTTCATGATGCAACCGTCGAGACATCTATCGAATAAGGCAAAGTCAGTGCCTAAGAGCACTTCTTCCGGTTATCCAGGCACGACTATCATGAGGATGGTGAGTGTTGTTCCTAGCGCGCTTATCTTTAAATGAGCCTGGGGATAGAGGTCCAACCCCTTGTGTATGCACATGATCTGTGAGAGGTGTCCAGGAGCTAACTCCTTCTGAGATACTAGGTGAGTGTGAATAGGCGTTCGACTACTCCCACAGTCCAACAAGGCAACAGCTGATATTCCTTGGACCTTCACGGGGAAGTGAAACTGTTGGTCTTCTTCTCCCATAATGTAGATTGCCCAGATTGGAGTTTTTGAGAGATCATATGCATCAAGAAACCGTTTGGAAATATACTCTGTGGCTCTTGTCTTCGAGTTCAGGGTTTTCTTCTACCGGGTGCTTTACCTTAGCTTGTGTCACTAGAAGCCCAATTTCAATGGGTTCTTGCTTCCTCTATTCCTGGTAGAACCGGGCAATATGTCCTTGTTTGCCACAGGCAAAACAATGAATCTTGATTTGACTGGTCTGGGTTCAGGCCGGTCCTCCCTGATAGGGACGTCGTTCTTGTTTTCAGTGTCGACCCTTATTGGGCTGATCCTTTCAGTTTGGAAATCTCTCTCCTCTTTCCGGATTATTGACTTTGTATTACCTGGCTTTTTAGATTCCATAGGGGGATGACTGGCATACATTGCTCGTTGATGTGCATTTGCGGTTTGAATAGGCTGTTCTAGCGAGGGCTTGCCAAGCTGGTACACTGCTTTCTGGAGGTAGGGAGGGAGAGAGTTGACAAATTTGCTCTAATAATATTTCTTTGGCCTCCTCACATGTTTTCGATCTCAGCCGATTACTCATCAGGCACCCCCCTCATTAAGACAATTGTCTTGCTGTCTCCCTTGTCGTAACTATAGATATCAAAGTCATAGTCGATAGTCCTCCTGATTATGCCCCATCCCTTCCAATGTTCCTCGCTTTAGTTCTACATAACGCTTCCCTGTAACATTCACAATATGTCAACAATCCTGCCTGTACCATATAACTAAGTTTAGTGCAAGTAACAGCGCCTCAATGCCCCTGGGCTGCTTGCGCGCTATAGAAATGTAAATAAATAAATAAATAAAAATAACGTGTACTTATCAGGATTGAGCGCTTGGAATGCCTATTGGGCTTCCCCTGTAAGAAGGGGTACTATTTAGCAAGCCCACTGATCCCACGGTCACTGAGTGGTATCGTACTGTTTTAAAGGTCACAAAGGATGATGCTGGTCTTCACTTGCATGCTGGAGAAGAAACCCTTTCTAACTTCATGGGGCTGAGCTCTTCAAGAAAGAGAATAGAGAATCCCCTGCAGTATATAGACCCATCTCCCTCCTAGACTCGCAGTTTAAAATCTTCAATAAAGCTATCTTGGCTCGTTTACAAGACTGGGTGGATAAAGAGCATATTCTAGACTATAGTCAACTAGGGTTCAGGGAAGGAGTGGGTACCAATGAACAGGCGTTGAATTTCTATTTGATTACATCAAATTCAATCTTCCTCAAAAAGCAGGCTATGTAGAGGGCTTTCATCGACCTAAGCACTGCGTTCGACAAAGTCAATAGGGCCAAACATTGGCAGTGCTTAAGGGATATGAATCTCCCTACTGATTTTATTAATAATATCTCTGCAATACATTCTAATAACTCAGCATGCATCCATTATGGTTATAATGGCCACTGCACTCCCCGGTTCGCAGTGGAAACAGAGGATGCCAGGGATGTGTCCTGGCTCCATTGCTCTTTTCTCTTTGCATACATCTTTGCATCAATGGCCTTAAAGAGATCTAAATGACTGTAAAGCAGATACCCTTCTTTTCGGTCCAAGTTGAATTTCCGTTCTAGCCTATCTCCCTTTTAGCCACATTGCAAAAAACGGCAAACCGTAGAATCTTTTGATTACCTGGGGATATACTTCTCTGAAGGTTTTAATGGCAAACCACATATTAGCAAGCAGGCCACTAGGATGCTCCAGGCCATTGGTGGATTAAAGAGATGTGCTGAATATTATAAAGCACAACCCACACAAATGCTTTGTCTTGCCTATAGAGCAACATCAAAAGCAATAGTGATCTACTTGGGCAATATAATTTGTAGCAGTTTGTTGTAGTTATATAGCCCAAATATCACCCTCTCATTTAGACTGTTTATGTGATACACAGAAATTATTATATTAATACAGTGATGAATCCTACAGACTCCTCACTAATTCCCTGCCTAAAGTCTCCTTCCAGGTGGCCAGGGAAAGGCAGACGCTTTCTGATCCTGACCTTAGGGATGGTGTTCTGCGGGAGGATCAGAAAAGTCCCAGTGGAATGAGAGGGCTCTGTGGGATGAGACACAGTATTTGAGTATGGCTCCACAATGCCAAAATATGGAATGTTGTAATAACCATCTTGCTGTTCCACAAGATAGTGTAGAGAAGGACCTAAGTACCCCCACCTCAATCATTTCGCCCATATTGCCTATCTACTGGAAAACAGAATATGACACATATATAAAGTCATTTGAAGTGCAGATACCAAGGATTATCCTGGAAGCAAAGTCCCATTGAGACAACCATACCCGCATATGAGACATTATGATGGCTGTCCGAGAGATAGTCCGGAAGAAAGCAGGACAAATTGAAGAAGCAAAGAGTAATAATGATGTCATACAAATGCAAAGCTGATGTATATAAAGAAAGAGATGTAGAGACCAGAGAATGTAGACAATTCTATAAGGCATCAAGGAAGTATCGAGATGAATGACATCTTGGGATCAAGATGAAGACACGTATGCTACAAAAATTATGAAGATATCAAGCAATTTCACACGTGTAAATATGCAAAGAAACGCAAGCAGATGAAGTATTATTGAGGCTTGCTTTATAGTAAATAGAGTGCGGCATGCTTCAACATCTATATATATATATATTGAAGTCAATAGAAGATGGATGTTCCCACTACATACGATAGCAGTGCTGAACAAAAGAAAGGCCGCTTTTTCATCTTGTCGTAGTCAGAAAAACTGACTGAATAACAGGTGAAAACTCAGAAAGGCGAGGTTGGGTGAGCCAAGAAGCCCAGACCTTATCAGACTGGGGTGAACTGACATTATATACAAATCGTGTGAAAGAGCGAAGCTTCCTGTTCAGAAGGCATGGACGGGAACAAGAAGACATCAGAGGTCTATTGGAAAATAGCATTTTAATACACTGAAAGCTCAAAGTTGTGGTCTTTAGTCACGTGGGGAGGAGAAGTCGGACGAGCATGATGGTTACACCTACGGACAAGGGCAGAATGTGCCATCTCTCCCCTGAATTCCTCAGTAGCAAGAAACATTTCCAAGGATGAGTTCAAAGCCCTAATTGACGGCAGACCACTGAGGTGATGATGGATGGTCATGCTAATTGGTGGGAAGCTATGGTTAAGACTAGCTTATCTGCACCTGGACGCTCAGCCTGCGTGCTGCTAGATGTAGGTTGGGAGGGTACTGACGGAGGTTGGAAATTAACCAATGGTAGAAGACCACATGATCAAGGTTCCTATAGTTGTGTAGCCAATTAGATATCGTATATTTAGTGACGTTCATAGTGACATATTTTAGGGAACGGCTTAGTTGCCCCACCTGATGTTAAGAAGCCTATCACTTTATTCCACTGCCTAAATGAGTATGCATTGTATACTTAGATGATCCGTTTAGACTCTATCAAATTCACCCATAAGTTTTCAAGTTTTGCCACATAGGATGACGTTAGTAATACGCAGGAACGTTATTAATGATGAATATTAACTATAAGAGTGTGATATTTTATGAAATGCTTTGAGACCGTGATGAGAGACGTCTGCTGATATCCGTTGTACTCCCTGTTTTAGATAATTGATATTAAAACAGTTATCCTTTTGCCAACTATCTGAGTTATTTCGATTATTGATGTTTGAATAACATTCTGCATCCCCATCTATCTCAAGGGTATTACTATCTCATCTTAAAGGGCTGGAAGGTCCAGTTCACGTGGTAGCAGAGATTTGATGGTTAGATAATCCATCGACCTAAGTATGCTTTTGAGGTCCCGGAAAAATCACACAACCTCCGCCATTTGCTGACAGGACGTGAGGCTCCCTGTAGATAGTGGTCTTTAGAATAACGCAAAGTCTTGCAAGCCAGGTTAGACGGGCCCCCTTGTTTTCAATGCGAAACCCCTCCGGGCGTCTACAGGAAGCTGAACAGACGGAAAGTTGAAGAGGCCACTTAGGGAGGCGTGCGATCCCGAGATTCGGAAGATGAAAGATTGGAATGGTGAGTAGAAAACTGAGCGAGGTGGCAAAAGATTGAATGGGCAGTGGGTGAAGAAAGTGATAAAAGGGAAAATGAGTAACAGTGGGAGGTGGTGTTAAATATTGAGCAAAAATTGACTTGAGGGGAGGCCAAGCAATGTAAGGGAATATCATGAGGAGGAGCCACGATAGAGAGTACTCCTAGTGCCTGCGTTTTAAAGAACGTAACAGAAGGAACAGCACCTAAAATGCCATAGTGAAAGCCGTAGGAGACGAGTTCGATTAAAGACGAACTTAAGCAGGGCTGTTCAAACTCCGTAGGGGTATCATAGAAGCAGAATTATTCTTATGAGAGAAGACATATATATATATATATATATATATATATATATATGTTGTTAAGGATTTTAAAGGTGCGGCACACTCTAGACCAGGACTCTGTCTACTTGCCAGGGATGTGGCGCACAATAAAAACACTTTCAAGTTTATTACATTCAGATTCAGTTTTTAAGAAGGCAGCCAACCCGTCTCACTCCCCCCTTAACATACCCTCCATGTCACAATGGACCATGAACTAGGCTGGTGTCTAATAATGAAATATTTATTTTTAAATTTTTAATAAAAATAAACACCTTCAATATAGGTTAGCCATCACCAGTGTGGTGATAATTACACAGTAAAATGATCAGATACACGTAGTTTAACCTTCTAACATCAGATACACAATGCACAAATGATTGACTAAGCAAGTAATCTGTAACAGCACCACAATGCCTCTGGGCCACGGTGCGCTTTATAAATTCAAACAAATAAAAATTAAAAATTAAAAAATAAAATAAAAATAAATGAAAGCAAGATTACTTTTGGGTAGTATTTTCAAATGGCACCACAGTTAGGCGTTCCCCCTGCAACACTCCCTCAAACCCCTGTTAACCAAGCTTTGTTTGGGTGGAGAGGAACAGCAAGGAGTCAGGTATACTAGTCAAAAATCGATTGACCTGCCACCCCTGAAAGGGAGGCCAAAATCGGATTGTACCCTTGAAAAATAAGCAAAATGGCACTCAAATTATTGAATGGTTATTTTACATGTGCGATTGAATGAATGAGACAAGAATGTGTGTGACTGTACTAACGAAGCAAGAAAACTTACAAGCTACAAGGCAAGGTACTAACCAACATGCATACAATTGAGAAAATCAACTATACAATTGAGAAAATCAACTTTGGGAAGGAAAACAGTGCAGCAAGAATCACACGTGGCAAAATTACAATTTCTTAGTTTTCACAGGTTTAAAATAGGCAAACAACTTCAGAAATGAGCTAAACAGACAGAATCGAAAATCGGGTTTGCTGATCAGGTACAAATGCACATAACATGTATGATACTAAAGTAAAAGGGAGACTCTTTATGGTTGATAGTGTGGGATTCTTAAACGGAAAGGAAAAATCAGATTTTGAAAAGGAAACACTTTCACGGGCAACTCGGTTTTGTTAGCAAAATGATGGGTTCTACGGCAACTATATTTTAGTGGCTAGGTATTTTTAAAGAAAGACACGGTATGCAAGGAGGTTAATTTGCAAGGTTAACTGTTAGGCAGAAACCTGTGCAGTTCCCTCTGGGACCACTGCAAAAGATTTAGGACTACAGGTGTTTGGTAGTAAACCCACTTGGTAGCAGTCTGTACCACACAGATTCACTTGGTAGCTGTGGCTGAGCAGTCAGACTTCCCTCAAGAAGAGTTAGGCAGTATACAGAGTATTCACCATAGGTCAAGAGAACACAATAGAACAAGTAAACACTGACCAGGGCTTGGTGTAAAAGAGATATAATTATTTATTTAAAACCACATCTAGAAAAACACACAGGCACTAATAGTAAGCAATTCAAAAACACGGTCACTAAAAGATATACACTCCCTTAAAAGAATATTAGACAAGTCTTAAGTAAAGCCCCACTTATTATCAGACAGCAGTGAGCGCTTAACGTAGATGGCACTCTAATAATTCATTTTAAAAAGGGAGAGAAAAACAGAGAATAAATCGAAACAGATCCCAACACTTTTTCACGAACACAACAAGAGAGGAAAGCAAAGTAACACCGTGAATTCAGAGACAGTAGGCCGGATCCTCTTTAAGAGGATCAAAATGATATTGTGTCCAATGTCACACGGTTGCAGTGCACAAAAGTCTTATAACGGTTCAAAAAGGAGTTAGACCAAAGAAAGGGACCAATTAGAGGATCAAGGCGGCCAGCCCAGTCCAGAAGGTTAAGGGGTTATTATTACCTTGTAGCAATCTTTAGAAAGGGAGGCCTGGCGGACACGGTACCTTAAAGTGGTGAGAACACTCCAGCGGGGGCAGTTGTTCCTGGCAGCGGATGCAAGTCGGTGCTTCGTCCGGGGGAAGAGAGGATCTCGTCGGGGAGGAAGACAGGAGTCTGTTGCACTGCCAGGGAAGAAACCAGCCGCGGAGTTTCTCAGGTTCAAGGAGCGGTCCGTTGATTCACGGTTCAGTGGTAAGTGGCTATCCGGCTGCCGGGGTGCTTGGCACGGGCAGTTCGTCCACAAACCGGGCTGGGGTGCGAAGAAAAGAAGGTAACCTGGTTGTGCCCACCAGTCAGGGGAAGAAGCCTCTCCAGCCGGGAGATCTTCTCTGTCGTCGGGAAGTGGTGAGTCGGTTCCGCAGGGCTCCACCGGTGGTGTCGACGTGGTAGGTCGGCTCAGCTTCTCCCTCGTCGGATTCTCAGGTCCTGTGGCGACTTCTGAAGTTCCAGTACCCAAAGCCCTGCTTTTATGCAGCATACCCCCATTCACTCAGCCTAGCTGTCAATCAAACATGCTAAGTGGTGAGCCGGCCGGCTCACCACTTGGGCCAGTCACACAAGAGTGCGACTTGCATTACCAAGATAACTCAGTCCAGGGTGCCTAAACCCACTCCCACACCCCCTGTGGTACCCAGACAGAGTGGCACCACTTTTGGAGGCTTCTGTGGAGAAGCCCGCCAAAAAAGTGGAACAAAGGGCTCGACTTGGGTTGAAGTCACAGAAGAGAACACAAACACCATTTTAGAATCGAGTCCTGGCAAAAAATACCAACTGGCGAATTAATATTAAATAAATAAACCGGCGGTATGTTCGAGTCTATGAGAATTAAATAATGAAAGTTGGTAGCCTCGAACAATGGGAAAATCCCATAGGGTAATATTCGCGGTTGAATATAAAAAGTAGTTTCCACTGCCACCAGCCAAAACTCGATCAGGGGGGACGGAGACGTGCCCCCTTGACTAACAGACCCCGGGGCAATCGAATTGCCCCGACCAGTACGTCCACAATATGATGGTTTGTACTGGTTTCTGTTAGTAATTTGGGACTAGTAAAGCCAATGGTGACTTTACTTGCCCTGGGAGACAGTAGTCAGTCCCAGGGTATGGAGTCAATGGTGGGGTGTCACTATGACACCCCTGTGTTACTGCACGGAGGGTGTTGTGTAACACACATAGTAAAAACACATGAGACCCTATGGAGTAAAGGACCCCATAGCCCATAAAACACATTAACAGTCAAAGGAACACCATAAATCATGTCCAAGAGTGGGAGAAAAAGAGTCTCACTCTTGGCAGAAGAAAAAAACAAACTCCAGAAATCCAGCAAAGCTGCTGGGGGACTCACTAGGTTAGGAAATTCAGCCTAAAGAGAGAATTCTCCCTAACATTAACCTATTCACGCCACGTTCCTCTCTATGGGAAATTCATTAATTTATTCAAAATAACGCGACGGACTGAAATGATTTGGAAAGAATTACGCTACACATGGAGACTGACACAGACTTTTCTAAGGACAGGACACACAGAGTATTCAGACAATTTAGGAAGTTACTAGGATACTTATAGGATTTCTTATAGGGTTTCTTATAGGGTTGGACAAATGGCAAGGTAACAGAATGGTGTATGCAGCTTTTTGATATTGGGGAGGGGCAATACTTTCAAGAAGCACTTGAATTGGGTAGTTTGGACAGCTAACCAGGTCTCTGGACAGCGGGATAAGGGCCTGGTCACTGCGCAGCAGCTAGGCTCTCCTCTAGGGACACAGCGAGGCAGCCGGGGTCTGGTCTCAGTGGACAGCGGGTGCATCAGCTGAACAAAGACAGGTCTGGTCACTGGATTCTCCCAAAGGGTCCACAGCCTTTCTTCCCTTCTCCCTGAATTATTAGGATTTTTGTAGGGTTTAATTCTGGATAAATGGTTCTGCCTGGATAGGAGGTTGTGGATCTGGATCAGCTACCCTGGCCTGGCACTGAAGTATTGCAGGGTGAATGTGGAATGTCTGGATTTCTGGATGTTGATTTTTGAATGTCTGATTCTTGAATGTCTGTTTCTTGAAAAGTCCTGACTCTCGCTAAGCTTCCTCCTTTTATATCAGAGGATTTTTACTATGTGGGCAGAACTAAGCTGGACATACTGCTAAGATCGGATAGGTCGCCACCTCCCTGTAAGCAGATTGGACCCAGGGAAGTTACATCAGTTTTAGTGTGGGTGTTTTTATGATGTGCTTTGTTCTACTACAGTTACTTTTTCCAAAATCAGTTATGCAACAAAATGCTTGTATTTACAATTGTTATCCTCCTGAAAATCAAATTGGCCGACCCTATATTTCACAAGGTAATGTATATGATATAGTCTCTGCCCAGTGCCTATAATCAAGGAAGCGGCCCACGAGCTAGCTCCTTTCATCACTACTCTCATTAATTCCTCCTTCAGCACAGGGACTGTACCGGACAATCTGAAGGATGCCTGGGTTATCCCGCTTCTAAAAAAAACAACCTTGGATGCCAATATACCTACAAATTACAGGCCCATCACCACGGTGCCATTTCTACTAAAAATCATTGACCGAGCTGCATACCTACAGATCCAAGACTATCTTGACACCAATAAACTCCTGGGTCTAATGCAATCTGGGTTCCGGCCCCGTCACGGAACTGAAACTGCCCTTATCGACCTCAAAACGCAGATCGAAGATTTAAGAGAGGTAAACTTGCTCTACTACTTCTTCTCGATCTCTCTGCTGCTTTTGATCTCGTCAATCATCAAATTATGTGTCGGCACCTTAAACTAGCTGCCCATTTTTCTGACAAAGCCACAGCCTGGATTAGTTCATTCTTGGACAATAGATTGATGCGTGTCGTCTCTCCACTTGCAGCAGCACCGCCTGCACCCATCACCTGCGGCGTACCACAAGGTTCCTGTGTCTCCCCCACATTGTACAACGTGTTCACAAAACCTCTATTTGATATTTTGGACTATCTGGGTGTCACATATACTAATTATGCTGACGACACCAAGATACTCATCCCAATCTCTGGAGATTACGTCACCGACTCTCTCTCTGTGAACGCCATCTACCTAGTCATCCAAGCCTGGATGACGCAACACGGACTCTGTCTAAATGACGAGAAGACAGAGCTCCTCATTCTTGGCTCTCCTCAAAAACTATCCAAACTGGCCCCCGAGTTCAACTTCATCATTGATGGTAACACTATCAAGGCCTCTAAGGACACTAAAACCTTAGGAATCTACTTTATCCTTGGCCAGACAAACAAATGCAGTTTCCTCTGCAGCGGCATACACCTGCAAGCTTATCACAGCTAGCCGCCCTTTTCTATTACCAGCCAACTGTGTCACTCTTGCCAGGACTCTCGTTTTGTCAAAAATTGACTATTGTAATGCCCTCTATTTGGGCACTAACAAATGTAACTTAAACAAGCTACAAATCATCCAAAACAATGCTATTAGAGCCGTCCTCAACATCCCTAGGAACCAACACATCTCAGACACCAGACGCAACCTACGCTGGCTCTCTGTCCTTCAACGAATTACACTTAAAACACTGGCTCTCACTCATAAATGCTTATCCAACCAAGCACCTTTCTACTTAGCCAACAGTTTCGCCCTCCACAACACCAACAGACCTCGCAGAACTGCTCAGACTAACTGCCTCTCTATACCTTGCTTCAACCTTCAAAGATCTGACGGAGCCAGCTTCCCAGTAATGGCGGCAAAACTCTGGAACTCGCTTCCGAACGTGCTAAGATCTGAACCGTCCTTCCACAGTTTCAAAAACATGGCTAAAGCCTGGCTAGCCGCCCAAGACCCATCACCTACTTACCAACCAACTCCCATGCGCTAGCTACCGTCCCTCTTCTCTTGTTCATAGTCTATGTCCTCTTGCTCAGCCGTAACGGCATCATGTATATAGGTTTATAAATGTTACTGTAATTTTAAAACCGTAATTTAAACTGTAATTTTATTTGCCACGTCTGCCTTACCATGTTGTAACTAAATACGCGCCCGGATGCCCTCGGGCCTGGTGCGCCCTATAAATAAATAAATAAATAAATAAGGAATATGCCGTTCCAACCCCCAAGTTTGTGCGATGCTGTTTTGTACTTCTGGCAATCTTTCGCCATTTCTATGAAAAATATTTTATCAAAAATCCTACAAATGGATACACAGACACCTATTAATGTTGGGCATATTTTCATCAACTTTCATGGCTGTTTCATGTACGCTTTCTTCAGAAATGCCCCTTTTATACCATTCACGTCCCCCACATGCTAGGATCACCCACATAGTCTTAGTCTTATTTTAATGGTGCACCAATTACATTAAAACAGTCATCATTTCACATGACTGCTTCTTTAGGTTACTGAAATAAATGCTTTAATATAAAAAGTATTTTAAATCAAATGGATGGCATCTGTCACTGGAGGGAGGTCCTTAACATTTTCACAGCCAGCCTGCACCCTCTGTGTCAGTTCTGGGCAGCAGGGTTACCATAGCACCCTTTGATTCTGGCAGAGGCAGCTGAGGAGAGGTGTCACAAGGAATTCACTACTTTTCTGTGAAGTGCTGATTCCCTTTGGTCAATGGTCCATTGCTGGAGAAATGCCTGTCAGTCTGACGATGTTGCAAATTCTCACACCTTGGCCCTTTTATAGTTTGTGGGGGTGATTTATTTCCCAGGAAGGTTTAGTGCCTTTGAATTTCCTTCCCAGGCCCCTTTATTCTGCTGTTTTCAAACACACATTTTTTTTCTTCCTTACTTTCTTTCACAGAAACCAGGTCTTTAGTAAATAAATATATATTTTTTTCTTTTTATTTATGTATTTATTGCATTCAAATTGTAAAACAATTTTTCAGCAAAGATATTTAGATGTAAACTATGACAGGGAGAAAAATTAGTAAAAAGAAGTCAAAAACCTTAAAGGGTGAAATAACAGAACAGATTAGAATTAATCAGCTGAGTGTTCCAGTATCAAAAGATAAACGCTCAAGGAATTGTACCAGGGCTATAACATAATTGATGTTCGCACCACCAATTAAAAGTGACCACCAAACTTGGGGATCAGAATCAATGAAATCTGAAAATAGATGTCTAAAATAAAATATGTGAAGCTCTTTCAGCCCAGTGCATTTTGTAACTATGTGCACCAATGTTACAATCATGTCAACTTTTCTACAAAAGCAACACCTGTTGTCTTTCGATTGTCCTCGTATTGCCTGGATCTCGTGTGTCGAGTACAAGCTCAGCCGGGCTCGCTAGAAATCGGCTCTTATATTTTTGTCCGGGAAATGTTTCAGGTATATGCACGCACTGTTCAGTTTCCAGCTGTCCGAAGGCAAGTGCAACACCAGTTGACATTCAGAGCCCACTTGCAGCGTTTCAATCCAATCAAACCATTTCAATTTTTCTTTCACCCTGTTTAGTGTGGTCAGGAGTTTGTCAAAACAACTGCCAATGGTGTCTAAGCAGCTGGTCATATCCTTGAACCAGTCTGGCAAAGATGGGTTGTGTTGTTGTTTTATCTCGTTGCGAATCAGGTCCAAGATTGAAGGTCTTGATGAGGAAATTTTTTTACCAAACAAGGCAGTCTATTCCAAAGGACACCTTAGTGACGAGAGACCCAGTTCTCGGCGAAGAATGGCAATCGGGGTAGATTGTGGGACCCCAAGAACTCGCTTCCAGAAAAGGCCCTCGAGGCGAGACCAAACTGGGTGCAAAATAGAGAACATAGCATCAGCCCCATTAACTACTGTTGAGATGACCTTTGCTTTATAGAACCGATTTACCGGTAAAATGGAGAAACGTCTGAATTTCCTGTTTAAGGCACACGGCTGAGAGGTCAAGGTTTTCATTTTTCCTGCCAAGTATGACAGCATCAGGGATTCTGGCTTAGAGTTGCTTAGCCAAACCCCAAGATATTTGAAGGAGTCCACATTCTTGATTTTTTCACCACTGATTTGCCAAAAACCGGTTTTTGCTTTTGGTAGATGTACCAAAGCTCATTGTGTTGGTCTTGCTTTTGTTGATTTCGAGCCCATTCTGTCTGATCTAGGTGTTGAGTGCTCCGAGTTGCCGCTGAAGACCCACCGGCGTTTGGGCGATGAGAACTACATTGTTGGCATAGAGTAGTCGAGAGAGGTAGACCCCACCCACCTTTGGGGGGAATGATCTTATCGAGTGAAAAGCCTCAGGCATATCTTTAAGGTAAAAGTTGAAGCGGCCAAGTGCAATCGGGCACCCATGTTTTACCCCTCGCAAGGTCTTGATTTCCTTGGACAGAAGACCGGCCTTGTTTAACCTGACTCTTAAGGTGGTGTTGGAGTGCATGGCCTTAATTGGTTCCAATATAGATGGCGGGCAGTTCTTTTTCTCCATTTTGGACCAGAGCAGGCCTCTGTCTACTTGGTGAAATGCCTGCACGAGGTCCACAAATACCATATAAATCTTTACTTTTTGATGCCGAGCCCTTTCTTTCAGGACCTGCAGCAGTAGAATGTTGACGGCCGTACCCATGCGTTTCACAAATCCGCACTGAAATTGGTCGTAACTCGCATTGGCCATGCACCAGGCATGGAGATTGTTCAGAAGGATCATACCAAACAATTTGCCGATAACATCCAGCAGGGCGATAGGGCGATAGTTCCTCGGATCCTTCCAATCTCCTTCTTGTGGATCGGAACCACTATCGCCCTCCGCCATGTGCTCAGAATTTGATGAGAGATAACAATCTGATCGAACAAGGACACAATAAACTTTGCCCAGTCCTCCGGGTGCTCTCGAAGCATAACATTTGAGAGACCATCAGGACCTGGGGCACGGGAGATATTAAGTTTCATGATGCGTGCCATTATGTCATTGGTGTTCAAGGTGAGAGCCCAAGGACCCTCGCTCATGGAGGGCGGGGCCTCCTCCTCCTCTCTAGCCATAGTCGACGTGTAGAGCTTGGTAAAATGTGTAATCCATGCATCCTTGTCGATAGGATTAGATTGGTCTGCCCTTAAAGAGGTATCATTTGGTTTGATGTGCGACCAAAAGGCGCAGGCATCTCTGCTCGCCAGTGTTCTTAACATGGCTTTGGCATCATTCTGGTATCTTAGGTGTTTAAATGAGCAGAGACAGTTTTTATAGTCGCGCTGGGCTAACCTAGCGTCACTAAGTGCTTTGGTTTTGTTTCCTGCAGCCTCACAGCTCCCACTCACAGCGGCGCCTGGTCAGGGGTCTCAGATCCTCAGCGCTGCACACAACGAAATCGCGGGCCCATCAACAGGCACCTGTGCACTTAATCCCATCCTCGTCGCCATATGTGAAAGCACCAATCCACGGCAATATGGTTGACATGTAGTTTATTGACTAAGTACAAGTCAGTAGGCAGAGACCCCCAACCATCTCCACAGTATTACAACAACTGACACAATCAAGAGTAAACATTCCATATTATGTCACCGGACTGCAGTCATGGCATTCTTATTACATAACATTCTTATCAAAGCATTCTGCTACCCTAACTGAGATGTAAAAGCTACTTGTGGTAATGGCATGTCGGTGGAAAGGAAGGTGTCGATGCTTATGCACTTATTGGGATATGAGGGCCAGCGGATTTTTGAGACTTTACCCAATGTCAGTGAATTGGATGCGGAAGAGGATATGAATGATTTTGATGTGGCTCTGGCGAAACTGGATAAACATTTTGAGTCAAAAATAAGTACTGTTTTGGAACGGTATCATTTTGGGATGAGAGCATAACATGAGGGTGAGTCGGTGGAAGACTATGTCACCGCCCTGAGGCACCTGTCTCTGAATTGCAAATTTGGGGAAAGCCTTGATGAACACATTAGAGATCGATTCATGTTGCATTGCTCCAATGACAAGATTAGAGAGGAAGTATGGCTAAAGGATGACCCCTGCCTGGATGAGGTCATCGGCATAGCAAAATGAATTGAACATACACTACAGTGTGTGGCTAAGTTGGGGACGAAGGGAACCAAAGCTGAGCAACAGGTTGAGGTCCTGAGAGTGAGTGACAGAAAAAGGGATGTTGCCAAATCTCAAAGAAGACAGAAAGGGAAAACACCTAAATCTGGTGATGTGTACCAAGGGAAAGGTGGTAATGCGACCCAGATGTATAATAAATTTCCCCAAAGGGAAGTTGGACAGAAATTGAAAAAAAAGGGAGATGAGCGTTTATGCTTTCGATGCGAAAGTTCCCGCCATCTGTCTTCGTCACCGATATGCCCGGGGAGGAAGGCGAAGTGTAACATTTGTAAAAGATGGGGGCATTTTGAAAATTGTTGTTCCAATTACAATATTGGTGCAGGGAAAAGTATAATGTTAATTGAGGAAGTAGATGGACCTTCGTCAGAGGAATGTGAAGGATCCGACAATGAAATTGTGACGGTGAACATGGTTCAGTGTGGCGAGTTTGATGAGTGCGAGCATCCTTCTGCATGGGTTGAGGTGAATGGGTGTCAAGTCAAAATGCTCGCAGACTCGTGTTCAAAAATTACTTTAATGTCTAAGGCGGTGTATGAGAACGTTGTTGGTGGGAGGATAGATGAACTGTGCCCGTCGGACAAGACACCAGGCAGGTATGATGGTAATAGAATTGAGGTGTTGGGATGTTGTATGGCAACATTCAAATTCAAAGACAGAGTTGCTTATGGCAAATTATACATCACAAGGAAAGGTGAAACGCTGTTGGGTTGGAGGGGACAAAGAGGACTTTGCATCAAGCTAGATCCTAATAGCAAGGAACAGGTGTTGAATGTAAGCAAAGAGTCTGTGGGTTGTGGGGATGATAGTTTGGAGGTGAGCCCCAGCAAGTGGATTGCTGATTACCCAGATGTATTCAACAAAGGGGTGGGTTGCCTCAAAGGCATGGTTCATAAGATTGTTATGAGGGATGGGTGCAAACCAGTGGCGGCGAAACTCAGACCGTTGCCGCTATCAATGCGGAATGCTGTGAGAGTGGAACTGGAGAAATTGATGAAAGTTGGGATTATAGAACCAGCCAAGGCAGTTGAATGGATCTCCCCCGTGGTTGTAGTTAAAAAGCCTAGTGGGGAGTTGAGGGTATGCATAGATTTGAGGGAGCTTAATCGCTGTGTGGTAGCTGACCGTCATCCACTTCCCAACATGGGGGAGCTTTTGAGCAGGATAGGGAATGCTAAGTTTTTTGCTAAATTGGATATGGCCAGTGCCTATCATCAGATTAATCTAGACATTGAGTCACGGAAGTTGACAGCTTTCATCACATACGAAGGCATATACCAGTTTAGACGCATGCCATTTGGTTTAATTTCTGCATCGTCTGTCTTCCAAAAAGTTATGGATGGCCTGTTCAAAGGGATTGCAAATGTGTGGTGTTTCCAGGATGATGTGCTAATTTGTGGGAGTACCCAAGAGGAACTAAAGAAAAAGGTGCAAGTTGTGTTGGAAATATTCAGAGCGCGGGGTATTACTTTGAGAGGGGAAAAGTGCGTCTTTTCCACCCGGGTGGTGGAATATTTGGGACATCAAATATCCGAAGAAGGATTGAAACCGAAGAGAGAATTAGTTGATGGGATAAAGAGAATGCAATCTCCCAAGAATAAGGCAGGACTGCGATCATTCTTGGGGACAATAGAGTTTTATCATCGGTTCATATAAAACTATGCTGATAGTGTCACTGCACTTACGGCATTATTGAGGAAGGGTGTGGAGTTCGACTGGAGTGTGGAGTGTGAAAAAGAATTTAACGAGGTAGAGTCAAAAATTTACATGGCCAAACCCTTGGCCATGTATGACACTCATAAAAAGACCATACTGTCTGTCGATGTGAGTGAAACTGGAATTGGAGTAGTGATGTCACAAGTAGAAAGTGATGGTGCAGAGTCAGTGGTGTTGCATGCCTCACGAATGCTGAGGGGAGCTGAGCTTAACTATTCAGTCTTAGAGAAAGGGGCATTGGCATGTCATTGGGGAATTGAAAAGTTGAAAAACTTTGTATGGGGCCAGGATTTTGTGCTGAGGACAGATCATAAGCCGTTGAAGGCCATATTTGAAAGTAATGGTCTGGATAAAGTATCGAGAAGGGTTGCATGTTGGGTGACCAGATTGCAATGTCACAAGTTTAGTATAGAGGTTGTGACAGGAAGAGACAATGTGCACGCTGATCATGCCTCAAGGATAAGGGTTGAGGATGAGTGTGGAGTTGTGGACTCTGCAGATGTTGAAGCTATGGTTTTTACTACAGGTGGAAGTGTGATTCACAGAGAGGAATGGGTGAACGCCTTTGCTGCAAATGAGATGTGGAGTCGCATTATGTTGTTCATTAGAGGAGATTGGCCAGAAAAAAGGCTGTTATCAGCTGAAGAAAGAGTACTTTGGGAGGTGAGATTTGAACTGTTGGTAAAAGATGGGCTGGTATATCGGTGGGACAGGTTGTTTGTGTCGAGTTCTCTGAGAAGGAAACTTATTGACATTGCTCATCAAGGATATATTGGGACGTATAAAACCAAGGAGGTGATTAAGTCTGACTATTGGTGGCCGGGGATGGACCGTGAAATTGAGAGTGTAGTTGGAGGATGTGTTGATTGTGCAAGGTCAGGAAAAAATGTATCTGCGGTGGTGCAGCCGGTGAAAGGAACGGAAAGTCCACAGGGAGTGTGGATGGACTTGGCCATGGACATTTTGGGACCTGTGGATATGGGAAGAGGTAGAGGTAGATTTGTTGTTGCACTAGTAGATATGTTCTCGAGGTGGACGGAGTTTAAGATAATGAGGGACGTCACAGGACAGTCTATAGTGGCTTTTCTGGAGGAAGTATTTGAAAGGGAAGGTCTGCCTATGAGTGTTTTGACGGATAATGGGCCCCAGTTTACTGGAAGTTTCTTTGAAGAGTATTTATACAAATGTGGTATCAGACATAAAAAAAACTGTACTATATTGCCCTTAGGCAAATGGCATGATTGACAGGGTAAACCGTTGCATAATGGAGGGTGTCAGGAGGGGTAGTGCATGTGGTTTGGACAGAAAGGTAGCAGTCAAAGAAAGAATGTATGCTTTGAGAATGGCACCAAACACAGAAACGGGAGTTAGCCCCTTTGAGTTGATGAGAGGGCGAAAAGGTAACACAATATTGTCTCCGGCTTGGCTAGGTCGGGCGAGAGAGACAGATAAAGTGGTTGATGAAGTTAAAAGGAGGATGGATGAGAGGTAAAGTAAATGGGTCAAGAAAATTAATGAGAAATTCCCGAGAAAGAAGACCATTGTGGAAGCAGGTGACATGGTCAGAATAAGGAAGGCTGTCATTGCCAGGAAGGGAGATTTGCTCTACTCAGTTCCGGTTAGGGTGGCTCAGGTGTTTGATGGTGCTGTGAGATTGGAGAGTGGGCAAGTATGGAATCTATCAAGAGTTGCTAAGGTTAAGAAATAGGATCTTCATAGATTTTAGTATGTTTTTTTTTTACCCCTTCCCTGTTTGTATTTTCGGTACATGTGTATTAACATTGTATATAGTTTTTTTGGGGGATAAGGGAGGGGGGGGGGGTGTTGTGATTACATCTCAGTTAGGGTAGCAGAATGCTTTGATAAGAATGTTATGTAATAAGAATGCCATGACTGCAGTCCGGTGACATAATATGGAATGTTTACTCTTGATTGTGTCAGTTGTTGTAATACTGTGGAGATGGTTGGGGGTCTCTGCCTACTGACTTGTACTTAGTCAATAAACTACATGTCAACCATATTGCTGTGGATTGGTGCTTTCACATTATCCATCAGATGTAGGGCAGAAGCAGAATACTTCCAACAATGGAGAATAGTCAACCATAGGTATAGATTTTGTTAAAGAGGAAGCAAAGGCCCTTACTCCTGATGCTGACATCCTCAGACGGAGACCCTTGTTACAAAAATCAACCACAATTGGAGTGTATTTGTGAACTAGAGAACCAGAAGTTCGCCATTCAATGAGGTGAAGATTGTGGTAGCTCTGTGGGGTGGCAATTATCTGAAGGCTGAGGACCAAAGGCCGGAAGTTAGAGGACACATATAGTCTAGAGTAGAGGTAGAACTCCTCCTTTGCCAAGTAAATTGAGTAGGCACGTCCCCTGTGATGTTACCGTGAAGGAGGAGCATGGCTCTAGAGTTCATCAGTGTGTTCCACTTGTCGCGTCTGGCAGTTTTCGGGTCATCATGATTTCCCTGCTTTGACTGCACGAGATCAGGGATATTAAGGTCACCACAAAAAATGAGGTATGTGAGCTCCTGATTTGTATAAAAGTCATCCAAACTTGAAGCGATACAGGCAATAAATGAGTCATCAGAAATCGTTGCCAGGTTCCAGTAAACGTTGATGATCTGGAAGTCCTACCTGGTGAAGGTAGACCAGGATCCCATACAATCGTGTTTACTTGTATGTGGAAGTTGGAAGATACTGATTTCAGAAGTTTCAGGGAACCACCTGATTTTACCGCAGCGATCAAACCAGATGGATGACCGAAGTCACCCTTCACAACCGGAACAATAGACAGAACAAAGCCATCCAACGTCGGTGGCTTCCTCAACCATGTCTCCTGAAGGGTTATTAAGTCGAAGTCAGCTAAATTTAAGTTACTGGGACATGTCAGGTGGTGAAACCCCCTCGTATTCCAGGAGATACGTTTTAACCTGTCTGCATTGGTCGTTGAGGAAACCTTCAGGCGAGTCTTTTGTTGGATGTTTTGGGCTAAGTATGAGTTGTTTCTATGCAAGTATCTGGGATGATTTCACATTTTCAACTTTAAAAGTATTATTTCACTGCCTTTGCAAAACACATATACACATATACACATGCTCATTTTACATGGGGATTTCACAAGATGCGGTTTCTTTAAAGCACATTTTCAGAATAGCCTTGACAGATCAGATCAGTTCCAGGGCATGAGAAGATGCTGGAAATAGTTTTCTTTCGTAATTGACACATAGCCAGGGAGAAAAAGCTTTCTTTTTGAAGTCCTCTGCATGAGTTACTTTGTTGCAAGTGTGAACGCGGGTTGATTTCTCTGCTCTTCACAGATTTTGCTTGACACAACATGCCATTCAGTGAGGAATGGCCCCATTTGCTGGTGTACAACCTGAATATGGATGAACATTGCTATGTTTTACTAAAACCCAAGCTGGGTGATGTTCAAAAATGAAGATAGCACCTGTGCAAAGTTGTTTTACACAGCACATTTTCTTTGGCAGTTTGAAGTTTTTTGCAAATCTCAGCACTGCAGCGCTGAGCCGGGCTGCCTTTGAATTCCTCTTTTTGTATTCCCATGAAGAAAATAAGTGCAGCCATTCTCGGGGTGTCTGTGCTCCATTTCGCCCTATATGTGCACAGCAGACACAGCACAGCCATGATTTCCGTAACTGCCAAAACGCAGTTTTGATGCAAAGGAATATGTGCTCAGCCGCCACAGCGCAGCCATTATTTCTGTAACTGCTAAAATGCAGTTTTGTGAGGCATGGATTTCTGTTGGGCTGGTAAATGTACCCCACAGAATCCCCCCTTTTTTCCCGGGACTTGTTGAGGGAGAATAGGCCAAAGTGGGATTCATCTAGTGGACCTCTTCTTTCATCAGGGAGCGGTACGCCAAGATCTTCCTTCAGTCGTTCGTTGGAGAGTGTGGAGCGACACCCCTTTTCCTTTCTTCCCTTTCCAGGTCCCCGGGGAGGTCCTCATCATTCTAGGAAGAAATGGAATTAGTAATCTAATAAAAACAGGTTTTAGAATCTTTCACTGACAGTCTTCTCGGAAGGTTGACATCCGTGGGACAAGGCATAAATTTACATTCATCAGGGTACTTGAACAATATCAGCAAACAAATTACTTAACAATGCAAAGACAGGATTGAATTTTTACACCATAGTTTCATTACATATTTTTGCAATAACACTGAAGAAAAGTACTCCCTGTAGATAGATATACTTATGGACCTACCTATTCCCTTCTGCTTTTTCTTTTTTTCTCATTTTCTAGATGTCTCCTCTATTTGACTTTCCTTGGGCTCCTCAATCCGTTGCAAAGTTTGTCTGGGGTGACAACTTTTTAACTGATTAATGTGGACCCATTTCTCTTCTGACAGCTCTCCTTTGGGGATGCGGATTCTGTAGGGGACAGGTGAAATGTAGTCTACAATTTCAAAGGGACTGTGCCAGGAGGGGAGAAATTTCCGCTCCTTGGTCTGGTTCCTCTGAAAATTGTACAGGTAGACCCTGTCTCCTACTTGGTATTCCCTTTTGGTTGTTTTTAAATCATATTAAGTTTTCATCCCCTCTGCCGAATTTTCCAGATTCCGCTGAGCGTATGCAAAAGCATGCTGAAGGTGTTTTCTTAGATTGTCAACATATTCATGTGTTGTGGAGGGTATTATCAGTGTCTGCTCTTGTGTTCTATAGAACAGATGCTGAGGTAGCACCATCCTTCGTCCAGTCATTAGCTCAAATGGAGACATTTTGGTCGCAGAAGATGGTGTAGATCTGATGTCCATTAGGACAAGCGGTAATCAGATGTCCCAACTTGGCCCAGAATCTGCCACACATTTTTTTAGAATGCTCACAATTGTTTTATTGTACCTCTCAACTCCCCCACTAGAGGATGGGCGGTATGTAATATGAAGTTTCCTTTTCACCCCACTTTGAAGGGATTGTGTCCTCCGACGTATTCCTTATCTTTGATAATACATTTCCAGCTTGCTGGCCTCGGAAATTTTTTCTGTATAGGGTGCTGTGCGTCGACATCCGCTGAGTCGATGTCCCTCGACAGCCACCGTATCGGCGCCGACATCACCATGCCCATAAATAGCCACGCACTGCGTCAGTTGCTCAGTTCCGTTTTTCCGTGCTTCGTGGGGCCTCGGAACATCGTTGCTCAGTTCAGTCAGGATAAACCTCTATATCTACTCGAATAAATACCAACTCGTTCTCAATGGCATCTTCATCGGGACCGACGACGCCGCGATCCGGCTTCAAGAAATGTCGAGACTGCGGTAAAAAAATGTCGATAACAGATCCACACAGGATCTGCTTGTGGTGCTTGGGAGCCGAGCACCATTGTTCGGAGTGTGAGGACTGCATGCCCATAACGGCGAAAGCCTTGAACGAGCGCAAGGGGAAGCTCGAGAGAGGTAAGTCAGTCAAAACCTCCTCGAAGGTTTCTTCGGCTGAGTCGAGGCATTTGTCTCCTCGCCGTCGAAAACATTCCCATTCTAGATCTCGAAGTAGCTCCCACCATTCATCGAGATCAAGACACTCAAAGAAGAGACGTCGAAGATCCCCTTCCTCGTCGTCTTCTGTTTCCCCAGAAAGGGTCTCCTGTCCCACAAAACACAGCTCTCAGGCTGAGTGGGAGGAATTCAGAAAGAAAATGTTAAGTGTCTTCGACAGCTGAGGGTGATACCCTGGGTGAAAAACCCAAAAAATCAAAATGCAGCGAGTTTCAGCACCCGGCGAAACATTCCACCCGAGAGCGCCACGGGCCTCGGGTAAGAAGGCACCGTCTTCAACGCCGTCGTCGAAGATTCCTTCGACGCATGGATCGGCACCATCGACGCCATTGTCGAAGGGTTCTTCGAAGCATCGGTCGATCGACTCGACGCCATCGTCGACGCCGACATCGACGTCGATGAAAGAAAAGACCAAGGCTACGCCCACATTGATTCCAAGGGCCTCCGGCACGACGCCGAGACCGTCGTCGACATCCTTGAGTAGGATCCCGATCCTCTCGAGTTCTTCGAGACCTCTTCCAGTTTTCTCAATGCTGTTCTCGGCGCCTTCGAAGCCTGTCACATCGGCGTCAACGACATTGACGGTTTCTTGCCCAATAATGACGAGTTTGGCTCTTTCTGCCTTAGAGATGGGTTTTACACCATTTCAAAGGTCAGAGTACCCTGGACTATCTTCAATTTATGAAGAGGGGGAAGATTCTGACCAGGAAACCTTTGGGTTGCAGAGGACCACACTGCCTGTTTCAGAGGATTTCACCTCTGAGGAAAGAAGGTTGAAGGACCTACAGGAGTCACTACATGAGGCAAGTGGGCTGGACACTTCCCCAGAAGTGGAATTTGTTAAGCCAGACCCAGGGGAACATGCTGAAACACCCTATAGAACCCTTATGGCAAGAATAATTGAATTTATGGGTTGGTCTATGCCTTTGCCTGTTTTTCAACAGGATGACCTGACAGACATATTAGACAAAGGTCCACAGGAGGATCCCGTAGTTCCCTTCCATGAAGCTTTACAAAGGAAAATTACATCTAATTGGGAAACTCCTGAAGTTATCCCTGCGGTCAGTAAAAGATTGTCAGCCAAGTATAGGGTAGCGGCTGCTGACCCTGAAAACTTATCAAAACACCCGACTCCAGAGAGCCTGGTGGTCCAAGCAGCAACTTCATCTAGCAGTAGGACCGCTTACCCTACTGTCCCACAGGATAGAGATGACAAGAGGTACGATTCTATGGCGAAGAAAGTCTTCTCTGCTTGTAGTATGGTGTTGAAGTCCATCAACGCCACCTGTACGCTCGCCAGGGTCAGTCACACACTGTGGGAGTGTGCTTCATTAGCGGCTGATTGCATACCCGAAGGAGAGGAAAAGGAAGCCTTCCTTAACATTATTAAAGATGGCAAGGATGCCATGTGCGAGTCACTTCAAACTGGCATCGATTCCGCTGACAGTATCAGCAGGGCCATGGCGGCAAGTACAACAATCCGCAGGCATGCGTGGTTGCGAAAGTCTGGCTTTGCTCCAGATGCACAGGCCAGACTTTTGAATATGCCCTTTGACGGCTCTTCATTATTCGGAAAGAAGGCTGATGACAGTCTGGAAAAGTTGCAAACATCTAAAGCAGCGGCAAAATCGTTAGGAGCTGCAATCCTCCAAACTCCTTTTCGCCCCGCAGGAACTTCTGGAAGAGGAAAGTCCTTTCGCTATTATTCCGCATTCGGGAAAGGCAGAGGACAGCCGGCTCAAAGAGGCCAAAGGAGATCCACCCGAGGTGGACGGGTCAAAGGTACTAAGGCTGCAGCAGCAGCAGGTGCCTCTTTACCCTCAGCATCTGCATCAGCCGCCCCCAAACCACTCTGAGGTCTTTCCACACAAGACACCTGTAGGGGGCAGGTTAACTCACCATCTGACGGAATGGCAGGCTATAACGTCAGATGCTTGGGCATTGGAGACAGTTGCCCAGGGTTACTGCCTACCCTTTCTACACGTCCCTCAGAGTCATCCACCGGGGCACAGCTCTCTAAAAGTTCCAGATCCGCTCCTCTTGCAGGAAATTATAGACCTGCTAGAGAAAGGTGCCATAGAACCGGTACCTGTAACGGACAGGAACAAGGGCTGGTACTCCCCCTACTTTCTCATACCAAAGAAGGACGGAGGACTGAGACCCATCCTGGACTTACGAGAATTGAACAAGTTCCTCAGGAAGGACAAGTTCAAGATGGTAACTCTATCTCAGATCCTTCAGCCCTCCAGCTCCAGGACTGGCTGGTATCCCTGGACCTTCAGGATGCTTATTTCCATGTGCCTATCCATCTCAAACACAGGAAATACCTGAGGTTCGCAATTGGCGACTCTCATTATCAATTCCGAGTTCTGCCATTTGGGCTGACCTCCGCCCCGAGGGTCTTCACCAAGCTAATGTCGGTAGTGGCTGCGAGTCTAAGGAGGCAAGGGATCCACGTCTATCCCTACCTGGACGATTGGCTGATCAGGGCTGTATCTTCGGAATAAGCTCAGATCCAGCTAGATTATGTCTGCCACTTCCTTCACAAACTGGGCTTCTCCCTCAATTTAAAGAAGTCACAGATGATACCATCACAGAGACTCCAATTCATCGGAGCGGTCCTGGACACTTCCCTCGGAAAAGCCTCGCCACCAGAGGTGAGGGCTCAAGATATTCTGCAGATGGTAAACAAGTTTCAAAATGCCCAACGTCTCCCAGCCTTCGACTTTTTGAGGTTGCTAGGCCTCAAGGCATCCTGCATCTTCCTTGTGCCAGAGGCTCGCCTGAGAATGAGATCCCTTCAGTGGGCACTGAGAACTCAGTGGTTGCAATTCTCAGGGAGAATGACAGATCTCCGGATTCCGGACAAAGTAGCCCGCAACCTTCAATGGTGGGCCTATCCAGAGAACATCTTGAAAGGAGAACTGTTTTAGCAACCATGGCGGGAGATAACAGTAGTCACAGACGCCTCACTCACGGGGTGGGGAGCCCATGCCGACGACTTGACCATCAGCGGTCGTTGGTCTCCATCGGAGTCCAGACTACACATCAACCTATTGGAGCTGAGAGCGATCAGACTAGCGCTGAAAGCTTTCCTGCCATCAGTACAGGGGAGAAATGTCCTGATAATGACGGACAACACGGTGGCCATGCACTACCTCAACAAAAGAGGAGGCGTAGGATCACTGCCACTGTGCAGAGAGGCAATGCAGCTCTGGTTTTGGGCAATTCGGGAAGGAATCTCTCTATCGGCAGTCCACCTAGCCGGAGAGAAGAACTTGACGCGGACGCTCTGAGCAGGCAGAGCACAGTCTCCCACGAGTGGGAGCTAGCTCAGGAAGTCCTTCAAGAGATCTTCGCCCTTTGGGGAACCCCTCAGGTGGGTCTGTTCGCCACAAGCACCAACAGGAAGTGCGATTTGTTCTGTTCAAGGGAATTTCCCCCCGAGAGGAGCTCTAGGAGACGCGTTCATAGTGGACTGGGAGTTTCCACTCCTTTACGCGTTCCCACCAGTCCCTGTTATTCCTCAAATGATCAGGAGGTTGAGAAGATTCCGGAAAACCATGATCCTAATTGCCCCGTACTGGGCCAGGAGAACGTGGTACCCGGACCTTCTAGATATGTCCATCTGCCCTCCAATCCGTCTTCCACTCAAAGAGAATCTTCTCTCGCAGAAGGGAGGTCAGGTTCTCCATCCAGACACCAGAACCCTCAACCTTCACGCTTGGCTTCTGAAAGGGTGAGGTACAAGGATTGGGATTTCCCTGATGACGTCATGGAGGTGTTGCTTTCGGCCAGAAGGCCAGCAACAAAGTCTTTATACCGCTGCCATTGGAACAAATTTTGCAGCTGGTGTAGGGAAGAGAATATCGACCCTTTTTCATGTGGTACTCCAACGGTGTTATCGTTTCTACTCTACTTGGCAAACTCAGGCCTTCAAGTTGGCACTGTAAAAGGCTATCTCGCAGCGCTTTCTATCTTCAAGCGCACTGCAGAGGAACCATCATATTTCAAACTACCTCTAGGGATACAATTTCTCAAGGGATTAACTGATGTTTATCCTCCAAAACCATTCCAGGTTCCCTTATGGGACTTAAATTTAGTCTTAAACTTCCTAATGGGCACTCCATTCGAACCACTTCATTCTTGTTCGCTGAGATTTCTCACGCTTAAAACTGTCCTATTGGTAGCACTAACATCTGCTAGGAGGGTGAGCGAGCTACAAGCTCTCTGCTGTAAACCCCCACATACAATTTTCCACAAGGTCAAAGTTGTCCTACAGGTGAAGCCTAATTTCCTCCCAAAGGTGGTTTCTGAATTTCATATTACTCAGAAAATTACCTTACCTTCGTTCTACCCTCCTCCCCATCCGGGGAAAGAGGAAGAAAGGCTACATAGGCTGGACCCAAGGTGAGCTCTCCGCTTTTACATCAGCAGAATGGCTAAGATCAGGCAAGCAGACCAACTGTTTGTAGGATACTCAGGTCACAAGTTGGGACTACCCATAACAAAACAAACCATTTCCAGGTGGATTATTTTGGCCATTCTGGAATGTTACAAACTGGCAGGGAAAGAGCCTCCCCAGAATCTTAGGGCTCATTCAACCAGGGGTATCGCAGCCTCTTCGGCTCTCCAAAGAGGGGAACCGGTCAGAGACATATGTGCGGCTGCCAGATGGTCGTCCGCACATACATTCACAACATTTTACAACCTGGATTCCTCCACTAGTCAAGAGACCAGATTTGGCAAGGCCGTATTACATTCGGTCCATCCCTAAAGGGATACATAACATTCTTACTCCCACCTCCAATTACATGCCACTGCTATGGGAGTCTATCAAAGATAAGGAATACGTCGGAGGACACAATCCCTTCGAAGAACAAGTTACTTCTTAACTTGTAACGTTCTTTCGACGGGATGTTCCTCCGACGTATTCCTTATCGTCCCTACCATCCATCCCCGCAGTAATACTTCCCTTGTGGTTGCAGCTTACGCTCCTTCAAGGTCAATAACAAATTCAGGCATGACTTTTCTTATGCTACAAAACGGAACTGAGCAACGGACGCAGCGCGTGGCTATTTATGGGCATGGTGACGTCTGCGCCAATACGGTGGCCGTCGAGGGACATCGACTCGGCGGACGTCGATGCGCAGCGCCCTCTACAGAAAAAATTTCCGAGGCCAGCAAGCTGGAAACGTATTATCAAAGATAAGGAATACGTTGGAGGAACATCCCGTCGAAAGAACGTTACAAGGTAAGAAGTAACTTGTTCATCTATGTCAGAGGTCGCCAAACAGTCGATCGCGAGCTACCAGTAGCTCGCCTGAGCCTCTTCAGTCGCCCGCGCTGGAGATTCTGAAAAATAAACACTATCTGAATTGCAATTGTTTTCTGGTGTGTTTTGCAGTTACTGTCTATGCTCGGGATCCGAACCCTGGTCCTCCCCACATGCAGGCGAGAAGCTTGCCTGCTGTACCACTGGAGCTGCTTGTGAATTCACTGACAGATGTCAGTATCACATTCTGCTACTGTGGCCGCCTGTAGTACCACAGATGGCCTTGTGCGCCCCCTCGACACTGTGTTGATTGAGCGAGCTCACTCTTGTTTGCAGAGATGTCCGAGGGGCTGGGGCAGGATCAGTGTGAGCCACACAGTGTCAGCTAGATGGAATCCATTAAGGACGAGACATCTAGATTTACAAGGTTTACAAGTCATGCTGCGAAAGATTGCCGTGGCCGCGGTTCTAAACCGGCAGTGGAGATCAAGCAAAATGGTGAGAATTTCTACATAAAAACCTACACAACTGTCCACACTACCAAAATGAACTTCAAAGTCGACCAGGAATTTGAGGAACAGAATGTGGATGGCAGGCCCTGCAAGGTAAATAGACGTCGTCATCTCCTCTGTTTATGCATCAGAAAAACAAGCCTGCTTGCCACCATACCCCCTGACCCGAACATGCAGCGGCAAGACCAGTTGGTGGCACAGAATCCCTCTTGAATCCTGTGCCCCTGTGAATGTTTTGTGATTCCAGGGAGCTAATATGACCCTCAAAACTCTGAGGAAGGTTCTGGGCTCTATAAGATGGCCCTCCTTCCTATGACTCTCTCATCCAAAATGCCAAGCGGGCGTACCACACTCTTATAAAGGTTATGTCTGGTGTGCATCAAACTCAAGTCAGTCACTTATTTTCTGCATTCATACCCTAAGAAATCACATGTGCATCACATTGAAGACACGCTCTGTGATTGTATACTTGCTCACCCAAATAGTTATGTGTATCACACTTAAGCAGGTCACTGTGATTTTCTGCACTTGTATCCTTAATCCAGACAATGTGATTTTCTGCTTCCACAGACCAAAAACACCACATGGGTATCGCATGCAAGTGACCCACTGGGACTCTGTTCTCCTCGACCCATAAAAGTCACATGTGTGAATTACACTCAAGACAGTAGCTGATTTTCTACTCCCATGCCCAAAAAAGTAATGCCTGTTTATCAATCCAACCAAACACTATGATTTTCTGCTCCCACGCTCCCAAACAATTATTGCTTTATACTCAACCTAATCATCGTGCTTTTTGCATCTCACATTCATATCCTGTGCACCACTGCATGCAAGTCCCCTGATTCATAGAGGGAACTCTGCACAGGAATAGGCTTGGTAAGATTGTGAAATTCTGTTCCGCCAGCTGCGTAAGCAAAATCGGTAAGATTTCGATTTGTTTCACCGCAATCCACAGTTCCACCACCGCTGCATCTCAAAAAGAGCAGCACAACGTTTGTTGTACCATTTCATGAACGGAAACAAGCTGTGCAAAGTTTCTCATGCGGCTCTGTGTACCTAGCACAGAACGAAATGAGCAGCACAACGTTTCTCGTGCCACTGGGCGAACCTAGCACAAATCTAAAAGAGCGGCACAAAGTTTCTTGTGACGCTGCACGAACCTAACACAAACTGAAAAGAGCAGCAAAATGTTTCTCATGCCGCTCCTTGAGCCTAGCATGAATTGAAAAGAACAGAATGGTGGGGGTCACTCCCTCACCACATGGATTAAAGAGGTGGCATATGTTAGAAGATGTGAGGGCTTTGAGGATGCAAACATTGGATGGCTTGCTTCTCAGGTTGCTTGGACTACAGCTCCACTGCTGGGTACAAAACATGTAAACTAGTGTGCCAGCAATAGCTTTATATTGGAATTTGCAGATGGAAAGGAGGTTGGTTGAAGTGTATCGAATGATCCCCCGCAGACCTATAAGGTAGGTCTCGATGGTTGAAATATTTGGGGGACGCTTTACAGAGTTGTTTCTGTAGCGGGCACATGATATTGAGTTTCAGATAACCAATTGAGAGAAGGCCTGGTAGCAGTGACATGTTCACCTCTCTTAAGGCTGTGATAAACCAGTTTGACAAGCATATAACATCTTTATAAATATAACCTGTGCTAAAACACAGAGGGGCACACAAATAACAGAGTATGTGTGGTGTCTGACAAAAAAAGCATTTCAAAGAAAACTAGTGAACGCAAGCAGCATTTTTCAGTTTGGAAATTACTTTTGTTTTTTTATGGAAGTGTGAAATGCGCGTTTGGAAAACAATAGCGTGCCCAGCATGTAGAGAGCCTGCATAACACGCAAAGGAAGGGGCACATAAATTATAGGATATTTGTGTGGTAGTCCAACAATTATCTGTCTTTTTATGAGACAGCTACTAATAAATAATAATGCAACAAAGAGGTTTATGAAGTTCTTAATATAATCGTGAAGGCATATGTTATTCCATTTATTTATAGAGGGGAAATAATCAGGCCCAAAAAATATTGGCAAAAATTCTGAGGTTTATAAATATCCCCATCCCGATATCGCCCGCTGGTAGCTCTCCACTGTTGGCCTCCACTACAAGTAGCTCTAGCTAACGTAAAGGTTGCAGACCCCTGATCTATGTCATCACTTTGCTGATGAAATTACTTCCTCGGTCTGACTCAATCCTTTGGGGTAGGCCAAAACGCAAGAAGATGTGGTTGATCATCAGGGCAGCTGCTGTTTCTGCCTTGCAATTGGGGGCCGGGAGACATTCTACTAATTTGGTTAACAAGCATGTTACTGTTAACATGTACTTGTTTCCCCTAGAGGAGCGAATCTCGGGCCCGAGGAAATCTACTTGTAAATCTGACCAAGGCAGTGTCATCCCCCTCTTCTGGAGGGGAGTTCAGTGTGTGAGTGAACTTGGCTGAAATTGTGCACACACAAGACACCCATTCAAATATTGTTCGAGGTCCTGCCCCATGTGTGGCCAGTATGCAACCTCCCACTAGATCTCTAGAGTAGTATGAAACCCCTGATGATCGGCTATAGCGGCGTCATGGGCTTGACTTAGCATCAGGCTTCGGAATGAGGTAGGTACCACCAACTGGTCACATCCAGAGATGGATCTCCTTACCAACAAACCGTCTTGGATTCTGAACATTTTTGGACACTTCATCAACACCCTGAGGTCCTCTTTCCCAATGTAAGTGGTTTCCATCAGAGGAAAGTTCACAAGGTCCTCAATGTGTTGGTAAAATTTCCCAATAATCAGATCTCCTTTTCGTGCCATGATTAAATCAGCATCTGGGGTCCCCTTACACTACTGGGCAGTTGAGAGTTCATTGTGAGCATTTGGCTGGGACCTGGTGACAACAGTGACCTGGATTTCCCCCAACAGGGACTCGATCTCAAGGAGATCTCCCTGGATGGCTCTGGTTTTGGCCAACTGATCAGCCAGGTCGTTTCCAGTTTTGTTTGGCCCCTCTATTCTGGAATGACACTTAATCTTTTTTCCAATAGATGGTCATCCCATTAAAGGTGACCAGAGCATCAATATTTTGTATGAGCTTGCCACATTTAAGTGGTTTGTTGTTAGCACACAGCATGGCTCTGGTTCTCCAATTGATCAGGTGCTCTACGAATCTGTTCTGGACATAATCTAAATCAGTGATTATGACCAGTTTATGGAGTAGGTGTTGCACGGCAGTGAGGATGCCCTGATGATCTGCCATCAGCTCTGCCACCTGACTACTGCGGGGACCGATTTTGTACCTAGCGGAGGATTCCGGGGCATCATCCACCCATGCATTCCCAACGCCAGCCACCAGTTTCTTTTCCCCGTTGGTGTCAACATGGTAGGAGCTCCCGTTCACATAAACCGTGGGCATCCCCCCACACTTGTCTTCTTCATAGACTTTGTGCAGGGAATTCAGGTACGCCTCCATGTTGTCCTGGGTTTTGAGATTTTCATCCTCGAGACAGTTTTCTCTGGCACAATCATGCAAGTCAGCCAGACCTTGCGCGATGGGACTGTTCTTGTTTTGGCTATATCTGACCTCCACAGGAAAGCCATGCATGGACAGAATCCAAGAAGTAATTCTGGAATTACTCACATTTCCTGGCCGGATTCTGTCACTTTGGATGTATTGCAAATGCTGGTGTGGAGTCTCTACTATGATATGCTCCCCCTGGATGAACGGGCGGTAATTTTTCAATGCCCACACTATTGCCAGGAGTGCCTTCTCACAATCATTGAATTTTTCCTTCACAGAGGATAACGTTTTACTTGCATAGGAGAGGACTTTAGTAACATTGTCATGCTTTTGGTATAATACTGCCGTCAAGCATGTATTCGAGAAACCTGTCTCCAAGAAAAACTCCTTGTTTTTGACAGGGTAAGCTAGACAAGGCGCTTGTGAGAGACTTCTTTTGAGTTGCTTTACTGCCTTGGCTTGATCTGGACCCCACTCCCACTCGACCCCCTCCTTCAACAGATGGACCGGGGATCTTGTCAAATATGCGTAATCCTCAATGAACTTCCTACTGTAGTTGGTCAGTCCAAGAAGGCTCCTTAGCTCACGCAGAGTTGTGGGGTCTTTCAGTTTTAGTAGTGCTTCCACTTTCTTCGCCTGGGGACAGAGACCTTCAGTGGTTATTTCATGTCCCAAGAAGTTGACACGGGTCCTGCACCACTGTGCCTTCTGGAAGGACAGTTTTGCTCCGGCAACCCTCAACTGTGTCAGAACATAGCAGATTTCCGCTATGTGTTCCTCCACAGTTGAGCTTTTAATCAAGACATCATCCACATAGGCCAGGTTACCCCTTTCACCCAAGTCGGGCATGGCCTTGTGTAGGAAGATGTCAAATTAATTTCCAGAGTTTATGTATCCAAAGGCAGTCCAGGCCCATGTGTACTGCTGCCCCCCGAAGGTTAAGGCCAGCTTGTACTGGTCCTCGCTACTGACGGGCACAGTCCTGTATCCATTTGTCAGGCCAATGGCGGTGTACATCTTTGAACCCTGGATCTGGGCCAGCCGCTGGTCAATGTAGGGAAGAGGCCATCGGGACATGTGGACCCGTTTGTTCAGCTCCCTAAGGTCTGCGCAAAGTCTCCATTGGCCATTTGGTTTTAAAATCCCCAGCACCGGATTATTAAAGGTGCTGTGAACTGGATGAATTATCCCACAGGACTCTAGGTTTTTGATAATTTCTGTTAGGGGCTCCATAGACACGAGAGGCAAGCAGTATTGCTTCACGAATACAGGAGTCATCCCCGGGTCCGTGGGAATTGAGGTAGTATGTATCTTGGTGCGACCACAGTCATACGAGTCCACAGCAAAGATATCTTGAAAATCTAAGAACACCTGTTTCACCTTTTGCTTTTATTCCTCACTCTCACAGGCATCAGCGAGGTTGCCCCGCTCTTCAACCACCTGCCTGAAGCCTGGAAAGACTTTGGGTTTCGCGATCTCAGCGGCCTCCTCCACCTGGGTGGAGAGGTCTCTGGTTAGGGTGTTGACCTGGACAGGCGGTTTCAGGTAGGAGAGGCAGTCATTGTGGACCTGGAATATCACCTCATCCTTCCTGATGTCACAGGTCACCTCTTCCCCCCCTTAAGGGCAGGAAGAGTACACCAGGAAATTCCCCCCTTGCCGGCTGAAGATCCTTTCTGGTGGTATGTCATCGAAAAATGCTGGTCCTCAACCGCCATTCCAATAATGGTGCCTGCGCCCAGATTGATACTCCTATGGTCGCTGTTATCCACCACTATTGGAATGGTGCTGTGCTCTACATTGACTAATGGTGTTGGGTTCAACCCAAACCCCTGCTGTTGCAGATGGGCATTGAGGTGTATATAGGCGTCTGGATTTTACAGTTTCTGTCTAGTGGGAATTCTCGGGTCCGTCCTGGGATGGTGACATCCTCTCCAATTTGAACTTCTACTGCATACGGCAACAATTGAGCTGACCAAAAATCCTTTTCAGAATCATCAAAGACCATGGGATTGCCCCCCAGTCAGGACCAGGCCTTGTAATTTATAAGGTCCAAATTAATTGCAAACCGATTGGGAATGTCACTGCCTATATAGAATGCAGCAGGGACATCTCTCACGACCTAACAATTATGCTCTATGCTTTTGTCACCTGTGGAAATTTTGACCATCTGCTAGGCAGGAGATGTTTAGAGTTGGGGGTTTCCAGGCCCATTTCCCATTTATCAATCAATTTAAATGTGGGAATGGTTGGATCTTTTGGGAGTTTCTTGAGTAGTGCTTCACTGATGAAGCTCTTACCATTATTCAGGCACACTCTGGCGGGAACAGGCTCCTTCCCCTCATTTAACTGAATAGGGAGGAACAGCTGCTCTCACATTTTTTGAATGTCAGCTAAACTTTGAGCTGATTTTTCATCACTTTTGACTATAGGATTTGGATTTTCAGATTGGGAATTGGTATAGAATTTCAAGGTATTTCCTTCCAGTGTGGAATGCCAATTAAAACTGGAAGGAAGGTTGTTTTTCAAGAATGGAGAAGATTCCCCTCACCAGTTTGTTGTCCTACAGCAATTACTGTAATGTCAGGTATTTGATTAATTTGGAAATGAAACTCAATTTGATCAGATTTCTGTTCCACCATGTGGCATGTGCCATTTAAACTAACATGGTTGACACTTTGTTTTAATTTTATTGGCCGGTTAAACTAACATGGTTGACACTTTGTCCAGAGGACTTTATTTACAGTCTATCAGGGGAGACAACCTCCGGAGGAGGTCATTACCTAATAGACATGGGGCCCCCTCTGGAGTCACGACTATGACCTGGTGCTTCACCTTATGTCACCCAATTTTAATTTCCAGATCAGCAGTCCCCTCGACGGGAATGAAATTCCTGTCGAAGTGCTAGAGTTGTCCAGGAAGAGAAGTGGGGGGGATCTGGTGTCTCTCCCCCCTTCCTGAATTTAGCTGCTCAAAGGCCCTTTTTGACAGAAGAGTGGCTTTGGATCTACTATCCACCAGTGCTAAAAATGCACATTGCCCTTGCACTTGGACGGGGCGTATAATCTACCTTCTTTCTCCTCCAATGTTCAAAGGTAATGGGCATTTTGGGCAAGCTTGGGCGGCCAATTTCTTTATTTTGAACTGCAACACTGTGGAGTTTTGGACAGTTTCCTGTGCCGGAGTGTGGGAATCTGTAACAAAAATTTGGTATCCTGAAGTAGGTGGGATTTTGGAATCCCCTGTTTCCTTTAGCTCTGGGCTGCCCCTTTTTACCTGGTGGCAGTCATTAGAGCCAGTTTGTGGGGAGGATCCCTCCATCAATATTTTGTTCTCTGGATGACAATTCTGGGGTTCAGGGATGGGTGATTCTGAATTAATCCCCACACCTACCAGTCTAGGTTCTTGTCTCTTGGGACCCATTTTTCTCTGGGAGGAATTCCCCCGTCCCTGAAGGAGAAGATTTTCTTCCTCGACTCCTCCAAGAATTATTCCCCTTCAAACTGGAGGACACTGACTTCATCCATAAAATTGGTCTTTTTGATTTCTTGGTTTCTCCTACCCACCCTCTGTTCCCTGCGTTGCAGATTTACGGGTGTAAGAGATTTTAGTTCCGGTCCCGGGGTGGCCAGGGGCTTTTTACGGGTCGGGATGGATGCTTCCTCTAGGGCTTTGCACCCCCCTTCCTCCCGTGCCTCCTCCTTTGGAACCAGTGTGTTGTCTGGGTTCTCTCCGCTTCATTGTTTTTCCGGGGTGCCAGACCCTTGGTTTGAGGCATTCTGAGCTGCCATCTTCATCTCAGGGTTCTGCTGAGCCCTCAACATGCGACTCAGATCCTGAGTGAGGTTCTGGATCTGACGCTACAGTTGGGACACCCGCTCCGGCTGGTACTGGGGTCTTTGATTAAACTTAGGTTCTCGGTAAGGGTAACTATCCCTTCTCCAGAGTACCCTGGGTATTGGGGATTCCCTTGGTAACCCTCCACCCTTAACCCTCCCTCTCCCGGATTGGGTGGTCTGGACTCCTGAAAGCGGGGAGAGAAAGGAAGGTTGTCCTGTAGGTTGGGGTTTGGAAGGTACCGGGGGGGGAGAAACTTAGCCCAAGATTTGGAGGATTACTGCCCTCCTGAGTGAAGTTAGGCGGAATGTTTCCTGGGGCAGTACTCAACTGGTTGGATCACCCCTTGAGTCGGGGGAGTCCATACGTACCCCAGTATAGGTCTATTGCCCTTATACCTGGGACTAATTTAATTTGCAGAGTTGGAGGTCACATTGGTGGGGTTTCCTACCTGACTACCAGCTGCTGCCAATTGATCAGAAGGCCTTCTTTTCCTCTGATTGGGCTGGTTTTGAGAAGGTGTGTTTTTAGGCCCCCCCATTTCTAGGTCTAAAATGGGGCCAACCTTCACCTCTGCCGCCTTTGCAGCAGCAGGTGTGTTGGTTGCTTTGGGGTTTTTTGTTTGGTTTTTGCTTTCTGCAGGTTTTTGGACCTCATAGATCCGGGTAGCCTGCTCTCCAGGGTCCTGTTGTCGTGAAAATCCCTTACCACCTGTGTCATTATATATTTTGGGAGCACGTGAAAATAGGTGGTTATTAATTCTCTACCATTTGTGCGCACCCACATGTTAGTTTGCGCAAAGTAGTGTTTTAGCTTCTGTACAAATTCTCTTTGGACCTGATCCTCTCTGCACTGCAGATCTTAGGCCGCTTTGTGAGCCTCCTGGGGGTTTTTGCGGGCGGAAAGGTGCTTCAGTATGGCTGCCTTATAGGGGGACCACCTTGAATGGTTCTGGTCTTCCAGCCCTGCAAAGAAGCTGGAGTACTCCGGAGAGAACATCCATTTGGCATAGTGTATGCAATTATGGATATGTTTATGTTAAATTAGTCCATCATCGGTTCATATAGTTCCAGATGCTCCCAGACAGAATATTTTGCATTTTTGTGATATAGGGTCATGAAATTCCTAATAGCCTTAATCTGCCTAATGGGGTCTTTCACCAGAGTTCTCTTTTGTTTATTGGCCTTCTTTTTCCGCTTCACCTGAGTCCATTCACTCTGACTCAGAGCTGCACTGTTTGAGATCCTCTCGTTATCTTCTAGGCGCTCCCTGATTCTTTGAGTTTGTGAGTTGCTCTCAGAATGGTGGGCCCTAGTTCCTTCTCCCCTGTTGTGCCTGGGGCTCTCTGGGTTACTCCCCTTGAACTCCCTCCTTCACACAGGAGAGTGGTCTTCTGACTCCTCCCTGCTTCCAGGGTTGGTGGAGAATCCCCCTACTACCCTGATTGGGTGGATGTTTTTAGAATGCTCTTTTGGGGCCTCAGTTCACGCTCTTTTTGTTCTGCAAATGGTCCCTTTGTAGATGATGCTTCTGCAGGTCTAGCTCCCTGACATTCTCCTCATAGGAGCTTTTCTGGTCAGAGATATCAGACATAATATTTTGGAATCTGTACAGGGATGCCTGTCCATCAATCTCTGATGGGCGGCGGCCTGCCTGTTCAGTCATACTGGACCTACTAAAGTCTAGCTGCCTCATAATTCCCTGTTCTTGTGAGCCGATGGGCATGAAGTTAGCAGTACCTGGTATATACAAGGCGGTAAATGGTGTTGAGGCCTTTGCTACAGAGGGCATCACACTGTGATCGGGGTGGCCCTGTCCCTCTCTACTTGTTCAGGGTCCCTCAAGTTTTGATTTAGCCTAGCATACTCTTTTTCTAAAAGCTCCTATTTCTCCCTCTCAGCCCCTATTTCTTGATGATAGGCTAAGGCCTGAGCCCTTTGCTCTGCTATCAGGGCTTGACTTACCTCTATTACCTGCTCTTGAGCTGCCACCTCGTTCTGGAGCCCCCTGTTCTCCTGACACAGGGCTCATTGTCTTTTTGTACTGCCTCTATGGCGTGGGAACACTGAGACCATTTTTGTTGCAGGAGATGCATCTCCTGCTTTTGTGCATTTTTATCTTGGGTGTTCTCTTCTAGAGCACCTTCTACTCATCTTTTGTGCCCCAATAACTTTTCATGTTCTACTTTTAGTTTGTTCAGTTGCTGGAGGTCGAACTCTCTTTTCTGTATGTCTGTTTTTAAGTTGCACACTTCCTGACATACGGCATCCTTTTCTTAATACAGGGTGCCCCTCTGTTCAGCCAGGTCATCCCGCTGTTGTTTGATTGTACTTAATGTCTGGCGTTCTTGGTCAAATTCTGTTTGGAAGTGGAGTCCTTTAATAATTTAAGTTATTATTATCCTCTTCCAACTTTTTGATCTGATTTTGTAACGTGGTTATTTGTTCTGAGCAAGCTCTGTTATATGTTATCTGTTGATTCACTTCCTGTTGACTCTAACCTTTTCCTGACATTCCTCTTTTAATGTATCTAATTTGGCCTCTTGCTCTGAATTATTTTGTTGTTGTACAGTCAAGTCCTCTTTTAACTGTTTGATGTAGTTTTCCAATTCTGCCTGAATATCTCAGCTCTTTTGCAGTTTCTCTTCTACTAATTTTAATTCAGTCTGGATTTGAGGGAAGAGCTCAGATTGGTTTTACGCAAGGTTTCTATTTTCTTTATATTTTTCCACCATAACCCCCATGTGGAGATATATGTAGGCTGTGAGTTGGACCATTTTAATCTGTTCCTCTTTAATACTCTGAGTCATGTACAATTTGCTCAAGGCTTGATGTAACAGGCCACCGTCCCGCCACACATCCATGTTCATGGAGGTGACCTGTTGCATAATTTCTACTAGCCAGGCCTCCTGATTTTGCTCTGCCCATTTCCCTCTGCCAAATAATTTGAGTGCTGCCTAGCCATATTAATCTCAACGGTGCTCAATATAAAGAGTGTTCTTCCTTTCTAAAATTATTTATATATGGTAAACCTGGATTCTGTTGCTTTTTGTCTAGTTCAGGGTTGATTTTACTTTATTTTTACACACAGGCCTGATACTTAGGGTCTAAGTTTTGGGATGGCAATTTTGCAGTGTAACACAGCTTTCTAACCACAAAAAGTATCACTACCTTTTCTGGGTTAGCCTGCTGTGTTAAGCTGCCACTGGCCAGGGATGTGGCGCACATTAAAAACGCTTTGTGGTTTATTACATACAGATTCAGTTTTTGAGAAGGCAGCCAACCCGTCTCACACCCCCGTTAACGTACTCCCTGTGTCGCAATGGACCATGAATCAGTCCGGTGCGTAATAATTAAATATTTATATATTTTTAATTTTGAATAAAAATCAAACACCTTCAATATAGGGCAGCAATCACCAGTGTGGTGATAATTACACAGTAAAATGATCGGATACACTTAATTTAACCTTGTAACGTCAGATACACAATGCACAAATGAATGAAAGCAAGATTACTTTTGGGTAGTATTTTCAAATGGCACCACAGTTAGGCGTTCCCCCTGCAACATGCCCGCAAACCCCTGTTAACGAAGTTTTGTATGGGTGGAGACGAGTAGCAAGGAGTCAGGTATAGTAGTCAAAAATCGAATTGAAAATCCGACCTACCACCTCTGAATGGGAGGCCAAAACAGGATTGTACCGTTGAAAAATTAGCAAAATGGCACATGGAATTACTGAATTATATGATAGGGTTTTTATAACGCACTTAATACCCAGAGGTTTCTAAGCGCGGACCCGGTGATCGTACCTGTGGTGCTTCTTGTCGTCTTGCTTCCAAGGCGAGCACTTTGCCCCCGAGCTATCCTCCCGAGACCAGAATGGTTATTTTACGTGTGCGGTTGAATGAATGAGACAAGAATGTGTGTGATTGTACTAACTAAGCAGGACAACTTACAAGCTACAAGGCAAGGTACTAAACAACATGCATACAATTGAGAAAAATCGACTTTGGGAAGGAAAGCAGTGCAGCAAGAATCACACGTGGCAAAAATTGCAATTTCTTAGTTTTCACGGGTTTAAAATGGGCAAACAACCTCAGAAATGAGCTAAACAGACAGAATAGAAAATCAGTTTTGCTGATGAGGTACAAAGGCACATAACAGGTATGATACTAAAGTGAAAGGGAGACTCTTTATGGTTGATAATGTGGGATTCTTAAACGGAAAGGAAAAATTGGATTTTGAAAAGGGAACACTTTTACGGGCAACACTGTTTTGTTAGCAAACTGATGGGTTCTACTGCAACTATATTTTAGTGGCTAGGTATTTCTAAAGAAAGACACGGTACGCGAGCAGGTTAATTTGCAAGGTTAACCTATCCACGCTGCGTTCATCTCTATGGGAAATTAATTAATTTATTCAAAATAGTACTAAGGATTTACACGACTGACTGAAATGATTTGGAAAGAATTACGCTACACATGGAGACTGACACATTTATCTAAGGGCAGGACACACAGAGGATTCTGACAATTTAAGAAGTTACTAGGATACTTATAGGATTTCTTATATGGTTTCTTATAGGGCAAATGGCAAGGTAACAGAATGGTGTATGCAGCTTTTTAATATTGGTGAGGGGTGATACTTACAAGATGCACTTGAATTGGGTAGTTTGGACAGCTAACCGGGTCTCTCGACAGCTGGACACGGGTCTGTTCACTGTCCAGCGGCTAGGCTCTTCTCTAGGGACACAGCGAGGCAACTGGGGTCTGGTCTCTCGGGTGCATCAGCTGGACAAAGACAGGTCTGGTCACTGGATTTTCCCAAAGGGTCCGCAGCCTTTCCTCCTTTCTCCCTGAATTATTGGGATTTTTGTAGGGTTTCATTCTGGATAAATGGTTCTGCCTGGATAGGAGGTTGTGGATCTGGATCAGCTACCCTGGCCTGGCACTGGAGTCTTGCAGGGTGAATGTGGAATGTCTGGATCTCTGAATGTTGATTTTTGAATGTCTGATTCTTGACTGTCTGTTTCTTGAAAAGTCTTGACTCTCCCTAATGACATCAGAGGATTTTTACTATGTGGGCAGAACTAAGCTGGACATACCTCTAAGATTGGATAGGTCAGGCTGTGGATGTTGTCGCCTCCTTGTAAGCAGATTGGACCCAGGGACGTGACATCAGTTTTAGTGTGGGTGTTTTTATGATGTGCTTTGTTCTACTGTAGTAATCTTTTCAATAATCACTAATGCAGCAAAACGCTTATGTTTACAATTGTTATCCTTCTGAAAATGAAAAAGGCTGACCCATATTTTACAAGAAACACGCCATTCCAACTCCAACGTTTGTGCGATGCTGTTTTGTCCTTCTTTTAATCGTTCGCCATTTCTTTGAAAAATATTTTGTGGATACACAGAAGCCTATTAAGGTCGGGCATATTTTCATCAACTTTCATGACTATGTCATGTACACTTTCTTCAAAAGTGCCCCTTGTATGCCATTGATGTACCCCACATGCTAGGATCACCCACATAGTCTTATTTTAATGGTACACCAATTACATTAAAACTGTCATAATTTCACATGACTGCTTCTTTAGGTTACTGAAATACATGCTTTAATATAAAAAGCCTTTTAAATTAAATGGATGGCATCTGTCACTGGTGGGAGGGCCTTAAAATGTTCACAGCCAGCCTGCCCCCTCTGTGTCACTTCTGGGAAGCGGGGTTACCATAGCACTCTTTGATTCTGGCAGATGCAGCTGAGGAGAGGTGTCACAAGGAATTCACACGTTTTCTTTTAAGTGCTGATTCCCTTTGGTCCATTGTCCCTTGGTGGAGAAATTCCAGTCAGTCTGACGAGGTTGCAAATTCTCACACATTAGCCCTTTCATAGTTTGTGGGAGAGATTCCTTTCCCAGGAAGGTTTAGTGTCTTTGAATTTCCTGCCCAAGCCCCGTTATTCTGCTGTTTTCAAACACACATTTCTTTTTCTTCCTTTTTTTCACAGAAACCAGGTCTTTACTAAATAAATATAATATATACTTAAACCACCCCAGTTCTACCCATAACATACTGTTTCTGTGCGAGTATCTGGGATGATTTCACATTTTCAGCTTTAAAAGTATTATTTCACTTCCTTTGCAAAACAAATCTACACATGCTCATTTTGCATTGGGATTTCACAAGATGCGGTTTCTTTAACACACATTTTCGGAAAAGCCTTGACAGATCAGATCAGTTTCATGGCATGCACAGGTGCTGGAAATAGTTTTCTTTCGTAATTGACGCATAGCCAGGGAGAAAAAGCTTTCTTTTTGAAGCCCTCTGCATGGGTTACTTTGTTGCAAGAGTGAACACGGGTTTTGCGGCCTGAAATGGATTTCTCTGCTTTTCACAGATTTTGCTTGACACAACATGCCATTCATTGAGGGATGCTCCCATTTGCTGGTGTGCAACCTGAATATGGATTAACATTGCTGTGTTTTACTAAAACCCAAGCTAGGTGATGTTCAAAAATGAAGATAGCACCAGTGCAAAGTCATTTTATATAGCACATTTTCTTTGGCAGTTTGAAGTTTTTGCAAATCCCACCACTGCAGCGCTGAGCTTGGCTGCCTTTGAATTCCGCTTTTTGGATTCCCATGAAGAAAATAAGTGCAGCCATTCTCGGGGTGTCTGTGCTCCATCTCGCCCCACATGTGCACAGCAGACACAGCACAGCCATGATTTCTGTAACTGCTAAAAACGCAGTTTTGATGCAAAGGAATATGTGCTCAGCCGCCACAGCGCTGCCATTATTTCTGTAACTGCTAAAATGTAAGACATGGATTTCTGTTGGGCTGGTAAATGTACCCCACAATGTGGCCGACCGAGTGTGTTTGTCTGTCCGTTTGTTTTATGTGATTGTATAAAAAAAGATGAAATGGTAAAACAAAGTTGATGAAAAACGCGAGAGTTGTTGAGGACTAAGTGTATATTTAATGAACTTGAGTTGATATTTTTAGCAGATTAAAGCAAAAAACAAAATTATAAAAGGTTTTGAGCTAGCGACGATTGGTGCTCGCTCAAATTGTTTGATTCTATTAAAAAGTATTAGCATAATTTGTAAAGAGTAAACAGTGAGTATTGACGGTCAAAGAGTGATGTGTCAAAATGGAGGATATTACTCTGCTTATACACCTTTACAAGCAATTGCCAAAACACGCACCTAAGCTTAGACAGTGTAATGTGGAATGGGATAAAGGAACCGCAGACAAGATGTTCATGCCGTGGCCACAAGGAAATCGTTATCGAAGGCAGTCCTGCAGCACATGATGACATATTTGCATGCTACATATACGGCGAAAATGTTAGACAAACGAATAGCAAGCTTAGAGCTCTGGGAGATGTACTAGGAGGAGAGAGACGATCAGCCTCCTGTAGATTGGATACTTAATATATGCACAGAGGGGGGCGAAAAGCCCTCCGTTCCACCCGCCTTGCCTGCAGCAGACGGCGATAGTAAGAAAGATGAAGGGCTGTACCCACTAAGGGAGCTCCTCAAGACAGCAACAGGATATAGAAACCCGGTATATGAGTGACCTGCGCAAAGCAGCAATGAGGGCCTGGAGAAAAACACTGAGAGAGATGTAATCTCTAGGGTCCTGAGGGACAAGGAGAGACGCAATAAGGAGAAAAGTGATCGACCAAGCACATCTCTAGATATAGGACGAGAAATAAAGAGATGGAAAGGAGAAAAAGATACAACTGATGAGTTAGCGCTTATACAGCATGAATGGATGGGTTGTCAGATTTTACTCAAACTCGATGGTAAGAGCATTGAGGACGTAAGGCAAAGGGAAGATCAAGATGATCAGGACAAAAAAGATACGAAAGAGCGGAAAGATTGAAAGATGTTAGAACAAAAAGTAAAGGTAGACAGAGACGGGAAGAGTTGTACCAAGAGGAGCAACTGAGAAAACAGAAAAGAGCAGAGGAAAAGAGAAAATGTGATAACAGACAGATGGCGATAGAAGAGCAAGAAAGACTATAAAGGAAAAGATGGGAAGAAGAGGAACAGAAATGAAGGGATACAAGAATGCAAAGACGAAGAGATGAAGAAATACGAAGGGCAAATGAGAGAAGGGACATGAAAAGGAAAGAAGAAGATAGGGTAAGGGAAGAAGCAAGGAAGCGAAAGGAATTTGATGATGAAATGGAATGAAATAGAAGGCAGAGAGAACGCGATCTTGATCGCATGGAAAAGGAGGTAATGGATCATAATCCTGTAGTGTCATGGGAGGATTTAGAAGAGTTCCTCCAAGAACATGAGCCGATATCAGGTCCGTCCGACGCAAATCTGGATGATGAGTTTGACTCTAGAAGTATTGGAGAGGCAATCGATAAAGTTTATCATGACATTAAGTCCCTGAAAGCATTGCAGGGGAAAGGCAAAAATGATCGACTTGAGAGTACGCAGCTGTACAATAAGGAAGGAGCCTCATGTAGTTTTGAATCAAAGGAGCTGTCTTTAGATAGACTGACTCTAAACAAAGATGATGAAGAGATAGGTCACATAAGTTGGGGACAAGAGATGTCAGATGAAGATAGAGAACCCGCTTATGGGGAAGAAAGCAATATATGTGGACCTGAAGGGAGTTTGTCAATGGACAAGGAAGTGAGATGGTCGGATTTAGCCCTCCGATATCTCAGCCATCAGATTCTGTGATGCGGCTAAATCGACCTAAAGAGAGATCCCATTGTCAGAGGGGGGACTCTCCACCGTATGTGAGCAGGCTAAGGTCACTACGAGGTAGAAGGCGGTGTGGAACCATTGTTCCGGCTATGGACTGGCAAACGATGAATGACGAAAGCGAGTTTGGGGTTTCACAGTTTCCTTTGTTGGAGAAGTGAGGAACGAGACCCCAGTATATACCATGGACGCAAATGGATAAGGGTAATTTGAGGTGCAAACTCCCCAGTTTAACTTCTGGTGCTGGGAAGTGGATACATGAGCTAGAGGGAGTCACTAATCGGCCCTGCCATCTCTCCACATCAATTCTTCATGTAGCTGGCAACCTTTCCGTACACAGTCATCTTTTTTTGATGGACGGGGCATTCTCCTGTATCATAGTAAATTCTTCTAAGGTTCGATGTGCTGGGATGGGAATGGACTGACTTTGACTGGTAAACTTCATCAGAATGTAATCATCTTCATCAGAATCATAAACTTTTGCAGAATCTAACATAGCAACCCGCTTAGTCGTTCGCGCTGCGAAATCATTGCCATAGCTGACTGGGTCATCTAAGTCCTGGTGAGCAGCATACTTGACAATGGCTATCTTCTCTGGTAGCAGAATAGCATCCAATAATGCCATAACATATTGCCCATTCTTAATGAGGGTTCCAGTAGACGCTAAGAGCTAAGAAGTCTTGCTGTTTCCAGAGCTGGCCAGGGTCGCAGGCTACATCAAAGGCATAACGCAAATCGGATTGGTATAAATATTAACTGACTTTTGGGCAGCTTACCAGCAGACCTGCGTGAGGGTCACCAATTCAGCAACTTGGGCTGAGGTCATTTGGGGCAGTTTTTCATGCTTCCCTGAGGCACATACCACATACCCCGTGACCACCTTACGACTTTGGTCCCGATAACAAGAACCGTCCACAAAGCACTTGAGGTGTGGTTCTGACAGGGGCATGTTTGTCATGTGTGTTTGGGGCCTAAGCACATACACATACACATTGAAGCGCGCCATTGCGGTTCCTGAAAACGCCATCTTGGCTGCTTTGCTCTCATTTCCGAGTTTTCATTCTGAACGCGGTGAAGACTCACAAAGTCACTGCCTCGGAGGCTTCGCCAAAACATGCCCCAACACAGGATTTTTGAAACTGCTGAGCACGCCGAACTCTGCAACAAGAACCTTGAAACACTTGCACGAATATAGCTAATCTGTAAATTAGGTGCCGTTTTGTCTTCCTTGACGGTCTTGTTTTCCGCAGCTAATTGTGAACGTGCAATCCAGACAATTAAAGCAAAGCACGATTCAGTGCATATTCTGTTTCTAAGCAAACTACTGAGTATATATGCAGACTGACCTTTTAGCCAAGCACAAACATAGATAAAGTAGCGCGAGGAATGTTACCTTGTACTGAGGAACACGATATCCTCCTACACCCTCTCCGCTTTGCTTCCCAGACAGTAAATAGCCTGCAGGGTGACATAGAGTGTTCGACCACATGTTGCCATGGTGAATTCCCCACGGTCTTTAGGTCACAATTCATTATCATGTGATGAGCTCGCCCGAAATCGTCAGGGTATTGTAAAACTGCATGAAAAACCCTTATGCCCACACATTTTTGCTCACTTTTCCTATGCTTGTATGCCGTGTATTTGTAAAGGTCGGTCCGCACTCGAGTGTGAATAAACTGTTGTTTATACCTTTGTTCCTCGTGACTGGTGTGTCTTCATTGTTTTACAGGAGCCTGATATTTTTGGACTAACTACCAAAAAGGGCTACAGAGTCATGAGAGCTACTGTCATGGTTTTTGTCATCTAATGGCATGGGGAGAAGGGAAGCCAGGTTCAAAATAGAGCACTGAGTGAAAGTTATAGTTGAAGAGTTCAACAGAAGTATTTCATATTTACTGGCTCTTGAAATGGACCTGGGTGCGTTTTGGGCTTTATCAACAGTGGAATTACTGTGTGCAGTACTGCAACCTCTAAAGGAGATCATAACACAATATTCTCATTCTTCTCCACTGCCAGTGTGGTTGCTGCCACTGATCAGGGGTATTCTCACCGCAACTGGATCTAGTCTTACTATAATATGCAATATGTCTGGAATGGATTCAATGCTTCTGGGTAAGCACCGGCAAAGCAAATCCATTTTTCTCGTGACATTACAAAAAAAAACATTTTTACAATTTTGCAAACCTAGGGCAGGCTCTTCAGCCAACAATCTCATTATCTTTGTAAAAGTCTCCTCTACCTCCTGAGTCTATTACAAAGTCTCTACAGTATTCACTTGTGTGTACACTTGGATGGGCTTTACTATCTCTGCATATCCCATTATCCACTATCGGCAGTAACCGACTAGCCATAAAAATGTTCTCCTCTGTGTAATGGTCTGCGGTTCTAAATCTTATGGACTGTTTTTTTACAGGAAGGTGATATCAGCCGATGATCCTTGATAGTTTTATGGCCTAAATAATGAGCCCTCTGCACAAATACTGCAATTTTCTTCTTATATGCTTTATGTCCCTTCCGGGGCAGTGCAGTTAACAGGACTTGTGGGCCTTGCTTACATGCCTCATAAGAGGGTGAGGCTATCAGCAGGTCATCTGCATACATGACGAGAACTGAGTTTCCTGGAAGTTAATGTTGCCTAAATTCTTCTTCTATTGCCATGAGAAAAGGGTAGGGGACTATGTATACCCTTGTGGAAAACAGGTCAAGTTATATTGGATCCCACTGTGGCTTTCTCTGTGTGTGGTGTGGTGGGTCAGAAGAAGAACACAGACTCTGATTTTCCATCTCACTGCTGATGTTTATTAATTGAAGGTGAAAACTCCTATCTTTCCCTATGCTAAGGGTGTTCCCTACGTAACGAAATTAACTAAGGTGCTCGTCAGTCGTCAGTGAGAGTCCAAATCAAGGTCAGTCCGCTGCCCAAACTAACCTATCCTAACACTACCACTATTAGAACAATAAAATCACAGGAGAATGACTCCCTTCTCCTGTGAGGTGGTTTTTCCACCAAGTTCAGTTCAATAAAGTATCCTTAGATAGTTCTTAGTAACTACTTTTATCAAATCACACAGTTCTGATACTGGGTTCTTCAAGGTCTTAACCGTCTCTTTCACTCGATTACTTATTCTTTTCTTCTTGTCTTATTCCAGTTAGGTTTATCCCTTTCCTTCCACTGGACAAGTGTATTCCTTTGTCTTTATTCAGGTTTATGGTTTTCCCTTTATTTAATGTCCACTCTTTATCTTGACTGGGACGAGTTTGAGGGTTCCAGTATTGATTCTCTTGTCCCTCGTTCACTCTTAATACTATATCTCAACTGGAACGAGTATGAGTGTTCCAGTAAAGATTCTCAGTCGCTTAATTTACTCTTGACACTTTATTTTGACTCGGACGAGTATGAGAGTTCTAGAAATGATTCTCACTGTCTTCATTTTCTCTTAACAGTTTATCTTGACTGGGACGAGTATGAGCTTTCCAGTAATGATTCTCATTCTCCTCATGTACTTTTGATACGCTGTCTCGACTGGGACGAGCATGAGCGTTCCAGTAATGATTCTCACTCTTTATTCAGGTTTAAGATTTTCCCTTTATTCAATGTCCACTCTTTATCTTGACTGGGACGAGTTTGAGGGTTCCATTATTGATTCTCTTGTCCCTTATTCACTTTTAATACTATATCTCGACTGGGACGAATATGAGTGTTCCTGTAAAGATTCTGAGTCTCATTTACTCTTGACACTTTATCTTGACCGGGACAAGTATGAGCCTTCCAGTAATGATTCTCACTCTTTATTCAGGTTTAAGATGTTCCCTTTATTCTATGTCCACTCTTTATCTTGACTGGGACGAGTTTGAGGGTTCCAGTATTGATCCTCTTGTCCCTAATTCACTCTTAATACTATATCTCGACTGGGACCTGTATGAGTGTTCCTGTAAAGATTCCCAGTCTCATTTACTCTTGATACTTTCTCTCGACAGGGACGGGTGTGTTCCAGTCATTATCTTCCATCCCGCTCCCGGGTCTCCCGCTTTCCGTGTTACCTGGATTGTTCATGGATAATGCCACCAGGGTTTCTATCAGGCTGGGACCCTCTCCTTCGCTTATCCGGTTGGGTTCTCATTTCTTCGGCACTGTCGCATACAGTTTCTTCTTTTTCTTCGGTGGGTTCACTCCGCGATACCTTAATGGAAATGGTATCAGCGTTGTTCACGGACCTTCAGGTCCACAATGACTGACTTGTGGTCATGCCATCACTTATCTCTCGCTTAGGCTCAGGATGCCTTGCATCCACCTCAGTCTCTCAATCTGCTCTGCTTTCTAACGATGTGCGTCGAAGACTGCACTTAGACTTATCTCAAGCATAGGACACCGCACATCCAAGTTTCCTTCAGCGTACTTCTCCCAGCTGATTCAAAACTTGCTGGTTCTCTCACTCTCAAGGTCTCCTCCAAGTTTTATGACGCTGCCGTGGGACTTCCCCGTCATAGGGTCAAAGTCCTTCTCTGTTTGATTCATACTTTGTATTCTTCCAGTGGTTTTCTTCATCTCAGTTCCATATAAGTGTTTCTTCACAGGTACAAGCAGAATGTTTGGCTGACAATAACATATTCTGGTTTATTCTTCATGTCTTTCACTAGATGTTTTTGAAGGTGGGATATGCTGCTTAGGGAGTTCCTCATAAGAATAGGAGTCCTTGTCCCAAGAGGGGGAGTCTCTTCTGGTGAAATCCCACTTGACTCTACAGCTAGGCAGAGTATTGAGTTAGCAGGCTCACCTACCTAGCCGCACAGGGATTCATCACAATGGGTATGGAGAAAAAAGCTGAACACAAGCCTGTTGTAAAGTGGATAGCCTCTGCGGGAATGTAGGAAGGAATGGTGGCTGGATTCGGCACCACGGGAAAGGACGGTATTACTACTGCATTAATGTCCTGAACAAATCTATAGGCTGACTTTCCGGGCTTCTTCACTAGGAAAATATGAGTATTACATGGACTACCAGTGGGGACTATTATTCCCTATTCCAGAAGTGACTCTATAGCAGGTACAATGCCTGCCTCAGCCTTAGACTTTAGAGGATATTGAGGGATCCTCTGCAATTTCTTGAATGGATCAATTATAATATGCACCGGTTCGGCTATATGAATGTATCCTACATAATTATCGCGAGTAGACCACTGAGAGTCTGATATGGAGTCAATTAGTGTTCCTAAATCCCTTCCCCATTCCTGACTACTCATATCCTTTTGGCTTTCTTTTTCTTTTTGGAGTGTGGCTAACACTGTCTCTGCATTTGCAGGCGACACACTCAAGAATACTCCATCAGGATTGCAATAAATGGTGCACCTATATTTCTTGCTAACAGATTCACCAGAGCGGTTGGACACAACAGACATGCATGCTGATCAGTAATTGGCCCTATTGTGAGGGTGAGGGGCTCAGTGATAGGATGTGTTATTGGGTTGTTGAATATACCAATTGTCTTGACTTGTTATATCAGTGAAGGTATCCATCCTGAGTGTGGATCTGTTGGCCACGGTGTCCACTAAGCAGGCTATGCCTTTCTTCCTATTTGACTATGAACATATGGACCGTCCTGATCCACTGTGATCAAAAAGGGTTCCAGAGTGTCTACCTCCTCTGGTTTTCAGAAAACATCCTGGCCCATTGGGGGCAACATTTAGTTCTCTCGGGGTGAATTAGTTTTCATTAGGATTAGGGAACAGTGCTAAAGCTCCATGCTGGGTTTCAGGGGCCTGAGGTGATCCTCCCTGTTGCAGCATTAAGGTGTTTCCTGGCCCAGCATTCCCCTGATAATACAGTCTATGTGGTGGATATGGGCACTCGTTTTTCCAGTGTCCATCCTGTCTACAATAATTACAAGTCAAGAGGCTGGGCATAGTTGTCCTGACTCCTTCTTGATTTGGCCACCTTTTCTGTCTTTTCTGGTCCATCGGATCCCAGGTCCTCTGCTGATCTGGTGGCCCCCAGAATTGTTGTTGGGGCTGCTGTCCCTGATAACTATTTACCTGTCCTGTCAGCATTGCCAACCCCATTGGGGGAACTCCACAGACCCAGCCTCTAGGCGTGTCCCCCTTGGAGAATTTGGCTGGGTGTTCTGTATTTGTCCCTGCACCTGTCCCTGCAAACTTTGCATCTATAGCGTCATCAATTTGCTTTTGAAGACTCCTTTTACTGTTCCTGACACGCTACACAGTGATTCTCTACTGCCACTAGCTCCACTAATGGTTTAGACTCCCTTCCGATGTACATGTTTTTAAACTGTGGCTGTACCTTCGGTAGAAGACTAGCAACAAAGGAATAGGCTATCGTTATTTGAGCCATCTTGTCTGGCTTAGTGGTACTGGTGTGTTGGGTAAATACTAATCTGCAGCAATTCACCTTTTTGTTGCTTTCAGTTGATTATCTTAGCTATCTTAGCCTAGTCAGCCTTTTTAGGGCATATCTTAGGAATAGTGGTTACTATGTGCTCTCTTGCCTGAACTAACGCATCCCCTATTCCTAGGTCGAGGGCTGGCCACATGATTCACTCTACTAGCCGCTTGGCTATCTCGGGGGCATAATAATCTTCATTAACTGATTCATGTCTGCCCATGAAGGGTTGGAACACTGTAAAACTGTCTATAATTCCTCCATGAAGCATTGTGCCTCGTCCCTCATATTTTGAAAATCCTTCTCTACATTTCTCAAATACTGGCTGTAGGTATGGCTGATATTAGATCCATTTGTAATGCATCATCTTGGAGCGGCTGCCCTGGTTGTGGCTGCCTCTGGCCCGCCCTTGTGGCTGTCTGCATGCTAGTAAAGAACTCAAGAATATCCTCAGCCGATTCACTTTAATGCTCTTCTCCCCTCTTGCCCGTTTCCCGTTTACTTCTCTGCTTCTTGAATTGATTGGAGGCACAGGTGTATACTCTTGCCATTATTTGTCTTATTTGCCCTTGTAACCAGTCATTAACTTCCTGAAGTCCCTGAACTTTACTATCATATCTTCAAGCCGCGGCTTCCTTAAACCAGTTAGCAAAAGCTCCCCATTGTTTAGGCGTTATCTTCTCCTTTCGTTTCTGTAATGCCATATACGGGCTCCTAACCTATCCAGACTAAAAGTCCCCTCAATAGGAAATTGGGTATGCTTGTTGTGGTTTGTTAAAAAAATTCCACAAGTCCAAATAAATCACAGCTGGCGCTATTGAACTGAGTGAACATATAATGGGCGGATGACCCATTTAGGGGTTTCTCAGCCTGTTTTGACTGTTCCTTGCCCATCGCTGTCCCCACTTTTTCCACACGTTCAGATCCTCATATGCCTTATTGCCCAGGCGCCCCTGATGCATTCCCACTTTGGCTCTGCTCCTTCATAGTCCTGAGAGGGGAGGGGGTATTCAAATTAACCAGAGACACTGCAGAGAGTCGTCCTGATAGGGTTAGTGACTCTCAACCTGCAGTCATTCGTCTTTCCCTACTTAACTGAGGGCAGATTTCCCTCATTCCCCTATTATTGCCATTTTCCCTACTCCAAATATCCAGAAAACAATAAAACCAAGCTCCTCTGCCTAATGATATGAATTCATGCAGTCAGCCCGAAATACAACCAACCTGACTAACAATTAAATGCAAATACTTTGCTAGATTTATTTCAGGGTGAAATAAGAAACACCACTGCTATAAAACCACCCAGTCCCAAGAGCACTACACCATATCCCATGGGGAATCTCCATCCCATATTAACATACCCCTGGAACAGACCTCCGTTTTGCTTGTCTGTACCATGGTCTCTCACAAGGACTCTTGGTCATCTGTGTGGCCCGCATGCTTACCAGCCCTGGCATCCTCCTCCCGATATCCCCAGTGCAGATTTTAACAAGGCTTCCTATCTTCACTTGTGGCGTGATCGGTGGTCTTCAGATGGAAGCAACCCAGGGACCAGCAGCGTTCAGCATTGCACGACAGATCCGAGTTACGACCACCATCTGTCAAGGAACCGAGAAATTATCACCCAATTAGTCATCGTGGAGTGGACAAGCAAAACTTTATTCCAAGAAGTTACGGACAACATAGCATCCCGCACCTCTACCCAGACCAACTCAGCCTCACCCTCAGACACACTTTACCTTTAAACCCCCTCAAAGCTCGACCTTTCCTTCCTTTGCATAACTGCAGTATGATTTCCCACACCTCCCCCATAGCAATTAGTTCATATTCAACCGTTGCGCCTCATCAGTTCTTACTACCAGCTGTCCATTAATTTCCAGTTCATCCGGTTGCAACTGACTGAGGCGCAATGGCCTGCTGGCCTCTTGCATATTTCCGCTGGTACTCAAGGCTCCGAAGATGGCAGTGGGGTGTCCTTCACCCCGTGCCCCTAGACGCTCCAAAAAGTGCTGATCTCTGGTTTCTGTCCTGCGCCATACTGCGCATGTCTCTAAACGAGCAGTGTCATTAGCAATTTGGATTTTAAATTTTGAATGTCTGCTGTGTTTAAAGGAAAATAACAACATATGACTAGACATCCACATGGTATTATAAAATAGTGATCCGTACCCTAAGATATTCAGTGGCTTTTCCCCATTTTAATCATTTTACCTACTCCTGTGTTTATGTAGACTCGGGGCAATGGCTTCGTATTCATCAGCTATCATTTACCTGTGGCTGCCATACACTGACAGACCAAACAGAGGTTGAAGTAACTGTTGTCACAATGAACATGTAGAACCATAAATATTATGATATATTATAATATATTATAACAAACCAGCAAAACCCAAAACAAATGCTAGGTATGGTTTCTAAAGGAACCATGACTGAGCCACCACCATCGTAAAACAACCATAACTCGACCGCTGACATGCACTGCTTGTGCGCTGATTCCCTTGAGGAGTTTTATCTGTAATTACATTTCTACAGCTGTCAGGTAATATTGTTTGTGTGTTTACCTTTATATTAGATTTAAAATGACCGTAACCAGTTTGCGATAAGCAATAAACCTCTTTTTCTTTAGCTGTGTTTTGTTGCACTGGGTGCATGTACTTAGTGTTGACATTGTCTCACATGGCCTTAAGAACACATCATCTCTCTAAGACAGTTCAAAGGTTTTTATTTAATTTGTAGTCGCAGGCCTCTCTAAGTATTCCTTCCTCTATTTTACCTAGGGATGGGCAGTCCCTCTCAACCCCAGGCTTGTCACTATAGATCGGTAATCCCTACTATCTAATAATGGTCTGACTGACTGTGATGTTCTTAAGGCAAATGCCTTATCTTGGAAACAAACTAGGTAGTCATTCACCTAAAGTCCCTAAATTTAGTCTGCAATGAACAGTGCCTTTCCGACACACAGGCCCCACTTGGTTTCTTACTTCCACACCCTCCTGTTCCTCTCCCTACATCTATCTTTCTGGCATACTATTCTCCTCCTCCCTCCTACTCCACCCACCGCCTCTCCTCTCTCTCGCTATAGCTTCCTACTCTCTCCCTCTGATGTTCTTTGCTCGTCATGCCTAATATCTACATTACCTCCACCCTTGGTTCTTATTCTATTCTACTACACTCCACACCACTACTACTCTCTCCTTCCCACAGTGCTACTACCACCCCTCTAGCCGTCCCTTCCTACTACTCCCTTTCCACACGACTACATCCCCTCTCTCCATTTTACTCCTCCACTCTGACTACTCCCCTCCTCACACTACTACCCCACTCTCCACACTACTACCCCTCTCCCCACACTATTACCACTCTTCACACACCTTCTTTTGCAGTCATCTTCCTTTCACTCTTCCACTCACCTTACCATGCACTCCCTACTCTATCTGCCTCACTCTCACACCTTCCATGCACACTCACAACCAACTACCACTTTCTCACACTACCCAAAACCTCACCATGCACACTCCTTCAGCAATTATTCTCCACGTCATTCTCCACTGTCCTTCCTCCACTTGTCCTTCTCCTTCGTCAACATCACCTGAATTACTCACATCTTCCTGTTTTCTGTCCCACCTTTTTTCCTCCCCACTCCATTGGCTACCTTCCTCAACTGGTTCTCCAGGCTAACGGCTGGCTTCCTTTCCTCACTGGGAGGTATTACAGGTGAGTTAATGCATAAATGGGGGCTTAAGCCCCACCATTTTCTGATGCACGGGTGTGCCGGGTATCAGCAGTAGCAGCAAACCATCCTAGTGTGACAGTTTGTGTGAGGGCTTCCCGGTATATAAGGAATGCCGGATTAATAACCAGATGCCTCCACGGCCCAATAGCAGGTACCAGTCCTGTCCTTGTGGCAGTCTGCATTGCTCTGTGGTACTGAGTGTTCCGCGCTCTGCTCTTGGGTGTAGTCACAGTTTGTGCTCTGGTCATGTAGGCAGTTTAGATTTCCAGGCTGACTGCTGAGGTTTTCGCTGTGTTGAGCTCTCTTGTTGTTTTTATTCTGGTTAGGCCGGGTTCTTTTTCTTCCCCTGTCTGGTCATGTGAGGGAGACAGAGACAGTCTGGCACACATGGTTCAATGTAGGTATGGGCCAGGTAGCTGAACCTGTCACCACATAGGTTGCATTTCTAATGATTTTAAATAGAAAACCTGACCTTGCACTCCGTTAGAGAACGTTTTGTCAGTGAATTTCAAAGATATATATATATAAGAAATTGTATTGGGTTTATGAAACAGATAAACAACCCAAAAGATTCCAAAGTACAGTATCATCTTCAAGTTGACTGTATGTTAAAGTTGCTGTCTGAATCATGAACAATAAAATCATAAAAAAGAACTTTGAGTGCCAGAAAGCACAAGCCAGAACACCCTTCTTCTAAATGCAAGATGATCAGTCAGTGCTATTGAATCTATGGAGCACGGATTGTAATATTGAACCATCGTATGTATCCCATATTTATACCATATGACGTAGACTGTATGCTCCAGGGACATGCACCTGTACACTCCCACCTTCCAGATATTGACTTCAATTACTGCTGCCACACCCCATGTTGCCATTAGGCCCCTTTGGCTACCATCTAGTCCATAGAGACAATCAACTTTGCATGTCTAGTAAGGCTCACACCCCTGCACCCAGAAAAGTATCACTCTGTGGTCAAGTACATAGGGGCAAATGCTACCTTGGCTATAATGGCACATAACTTTGAATATGTTTGTATATTGCACAAGATCATATAGTGTAGAAAAACACTGCCCTATCCAATCAGACAATTGAGATAGTTGGGACGATCTGCCCTGCCCATCGCATGTGGCCTTGACCTGGAGAAGTAAACCTTTTAGAGAATCTTTAGTTGAACTAGCCTGAATCTAGAATAGCTCTCTACCGCCACAGGGATACCAGTGCATCTCTCCATTCTATCCCTTTCAGGCATTCCACATGCCCTCGAGGTTGTCCACAGGCTTACTTGCAAAACATATGAGCACCTTATAATGTGTTCAGATTGTTTTTCCCAAATGCCACTTCATTTGCTTCATGGTGAGAACATTCAGGGAAACATACTCTTCCTTTAATTGGGGTTGTAATGGACGCCTGGCCTGTAGGTGTTGCAAAAGTATTTCTAGGTATCTCACCAGGGGTATTCTGGAGAACATACAGATAACTGCTAGACCTGTATCTCACATCAGCCCGGAGTGGCATCATCCCCACCGTTAATTAGGAAACGACAGATCTATCCCAATTAGTGTTCAAGCCTCTAAGACAGCCATATTCCCTTTTACACCCTCCCGCCCCCTTAGACAGCTGAAGTCTCTGGGCACCCCATCCATCTGAATCCATATCTTTCGGGGTAGTGGCTCCACCACCAAGATGAATAGCAACAGTGACGGATGGGATTCCTGACTGCTACATCTCAGTGGGAATTGGTGTGACATGTGCCAGTTGATACCCTGGCCAAAGTATTCTTGTATAGTAGGTGGACCAATGACTCGTTTGTCAGCAAGCACCATGTTACGCATCACTGCCCATAGTTATTACCGCTCCAAAGGATCAACTGCCTCTTTGGTATCAAGCAACATAATCACCAGAGTTCCAGAGCACCTATGTGCCATGGCTGTATAATCTAAGTGTATGCACCCTAACTGACAGCATTGGTCAGAGAGACAACTTACCATATTTTAGCGCAGTAGGTTTTGGGGACATAAGGGAACAGGGGAACGGCAGAATAGGAGTTTGGAGAGTGGCAAGTCTATTAGGGACAATGGGATAGAACAGTGGGCATGGGGGAGGCCCTGCATAAAAAAATAAAATACTGCACTAAAATGCAGAAAGTTGTCACATGTGGTCAGATGGCCCAGATTTGTCTTCTTGACCCCATGGCCTGAAGCAAACATTGATTCAGCGGGACCATTAAGGTTATTACTTTGAAAAGCCTATCTGCCAGTACCATCACCATTTCCTTGCCTTTCCCTTTGATGAGAAAGGTTGGAATGTAAGATTTGTATTCCTCCAGAGGTTTGGCCTTTTTTGGCATTAGGATGATCATGATATGTATAATGTCTATTGGCAATTCTCTCTTGTCACAGTGTGTTTACTCTCTTTACTCCACAATGTCTTCCAAAGTTCTATTAGCAGTTCATTGGGGCCCGGGATTTTCCCTGACAGTAGCCACATGATAGCTTGCGCAATCTCCTTGGCTGATATGTCTGCTTCCTAGCTAGATGTCCGATTTCTCTACAGGAAAATCTGTCCAAAGGAGATGGTTTGCTACCTTTTGCTTCTTCTCTTCTACTTTCCTCTTTGGGCTTCGGGTCAATTTTCCTGGTTCCTATTCTTTCTCTGTATTCCTTCCTTGTTTTTATATGATCCCCCTGATTTGTCTATTTCTTGGGTTTGAGGTCGATGGATGGGTTTATGATCTCTTCGATCCTCCCACCGATGGGCTAGATGAAAATGTTTAGTCACATCCGAGTGATTTTGCGCCGTCTCGGTGTCCATGGCTATGGTGGGCCGATTCAATTGAAGGACGGCTTTTTGCAAAAAAGGGAGTAAGGAGTTGGTAAATTGTTCTATGGTGATCATCTCTGTCAGTTAATCTAGAGTCTTATTACTACTCCATAGTGCCACGTGTTCTTATTTCGTTCACCCAGTTCTAGAGGGGTTTCTCCCTGGTTTAACCTGATGGCTCGTAATTTCTGCCAATAAAAATCGCAGGTTTACCCTACTCTTTTCAATAAGCTTTCTTTGATGGATAGGAAGGATGACCCTTGAGCAAGGTTGAGTAATTAGTAGGAAGTTTGGAGTTCCCCTTTTACTAGAGGCCCCAGATAACATCTTTTGAGGTTCTCCTCCCAACCCAATTGGTCAGCTGGACGCACGAAATTTAGAAAATAATTTCCCAAATAATTGCCTTCAAGATAGGGTTGAAGTACGCCCTGGGGTAGGGAAGGTTTTGCCTGTAACTCAATTAGTTTGGTTAAACTTTCTTGGAGTCTATTTTTGAACTGATTCTGGTGGCCCGCTAGTTGGGCAATGACATTGGCCAGATCAGCCACTTCTTCGGGAGGTGTAATGGTTCCCCCTGAGGTATCTGAGTCAGAGAAAAAACAAATCTCTATCCCTTCAGACAAGGTTTTAAAATCTTCGGAGTCCTCCGATTCTGAGTCTGTCGAAGATGAGGACCTAGATAAGTTAGTTTGTAACCCACAGGGTCCCGCTACTAATGAAAACTGACTAACCTGAAAAAGAAAGGGTTCGGAGGAAGGGGGACTCAAAGCACTAGGTCTACTAAAAGAGAAAACCCATCGAACTCTGAGAATTATCCAGTCCCAAGGTTGTAGGTTATAATGAGAGAGAGGAAGGGTATCTAGTAAGACTTACGTCTTGAAGAATAGATGCTGTTGGCTAGATGGAATATTTAACTGAGAGGATAGCACCTCTTTCAACATGGACACACAGTCAGATTCTAGGAGATCAACTATCCTATTTTCCCCTTCTGGTGGCCCCACAATTATTAGCATGGGTTTTCAATTTTTGTCAGTTGAATTTATCCCACTTCTGATACCATATTTGTAAAACTTACAGTGACAACAAGTAAGACAGACACAGTTCAAGGGTGTTTATTGAACAATGAAATGTGATATGCAGGTTGGAAAAAACGGCTAATCTAAACCTAACTCTAAGATAGCAAATGTTAACCATCAAATGAAAAAAGAAGGCAGTCCTAGTGGTGTCGTGTCAAAGCAAAAAGGGTCTATCCCTGATAACCTATTGCCAAACCTTACAACAAATACAAAAAAGGGTGTGGGATAGTTCTCAAGAAAAGAAAGAAGTGTTCTCAAATAAAAAAAGTCAGGATGCGGTGGTTTGGGTCTCCCTTCCCCACGTTTTAGCACAGGGTAGGATGGCAGCTGGTGGACCACAGTACAGTCTCGGGCTGCTCTGGCACAAGACGACAGTTCCAATGTGAGGAAAAAGGGCCTGTACTCTTGAAAAAACATTGTTAAAAGGGATTTGTGCAAGAAGGGGTTGGGAAACTACAATCCCCATGATCCTTTCTTTGACAGTTGGCTGGCAGGCAGACAGTTGCAGCCAACTGCTATTTAAGGACTTCCCTGGCCCGTGCTGCCTGCTGGTGATTGCTGGCATGACACAGGCCGGAGGAAGCAGAGTGGTCAGTCGGAGCACGTGGAGAACGCTGGTATGCTGAGCGAGGTCGGGTGTTGTTTCAGTTCATTCAGAGTCCGGCTGTGAATCTTGGCAACTTGCCCTGAGAGCAGAGCTGCACACGGCAGGAAGCCGTTCAACGCTGGATATTCTCTGCCTGTGGTGGTGCCGGCGAGCCCTCCCTGTGCCTCAGATAAGTGCACATTGAATGTAAGGAGGCTAATTACGAACGTGCTGTGAACGAGTGCAAAGAACTATGGATAACAGTTCAGTGTGGCTGAGAAATGCAGATGATTACCTGTTCTGATATTTCCTTGATATGTGTTAAAGGAACACAGGGTTTCCCCAGACTCATGTTATGAGCTCTGCACAACAGTATGGTGCAGTTGGAATATGCATAGGATTAGAAGCTCAAAGATCACTTATACTTGTGTGAAGGAACACAAGTTTCACGTGGGAAGATTAAGCATATCGTGAAGGAACGCTATGTTTGTTCGTTGCTGCATTTTGTATCATTTCCATGTGGTATCATTTATCATGTTCATAGTCCTGTTAAATGTATTTCTGTGATTTAGGGGTCAGGAACAGAGCACTGAGGCACGCATGAAAGGCATGACAAATTAAGAAGTATGTGCGTCTGTGTTTCAGAAGTATACAGGTGTCATACACGTGTTCAGTGTTTTGTATCATCCATGCTATGTGCTTATGTTTGTTGCAATCTCAGGGAACTGTTACTCACCAGTTGTTGGACTGGTCGGGGTGTTGCTCAACCTTGGGATATAACCGAAGAGGGAGCAGCTCCGGTAAGTATTCACTCTAAGCTGGAGTGTACAATGGTACGATCCAGAACCAGACCTCCTCAACTCGAGGACCTCTTTAAGGCAACACACCCCTTTGCTGTATAACAAAAACAGTCAGAGGAATCAATTACCCAAAAGAGCGGGGAAATCCACATCGCCAAACCCAGGCTGTAAGAAATAAACAAAAGCACAATTATACGTCACTGACTTTGGACATCACTGCATTAATTCAAGATCAGACCAAACAACAGTACCTGAAGGAAGGGTTTGATAGGGCTCTATGGCATATACGGGTGGTTAGACTGGGACCAAGAATACTGTAAACAAAGAAAGGATAGGTAAGAATGATAAACTATTGATTCCCAGGAAAACAAACACCAATGACCCCAGGCTTACCCAATAGGTGTTTTCAGGAAGGAATGTACTAATCAACGGTAGGAGAAAATAACAAACAGGAAGGTTAGTATAGGAAGACTAGCCCGAACGGAACGAGGGTCGCAACCTAGGTCCGGGATGGTGCACTATAGGAGAGCGTTCAGAAAGTGCACAGTTGCTGGTGACAAGTGTCCCAAACACAGTTGTTCACACGATAGTTCCCCGGGTAGTTCTGGTATTGGTCAAGGAGGGTAGTGCATGAGTTCATAACATCTCCCCATAAACAGGGGCTTACAAAAAAGGTTGCTGTTGCGGGCTGCGTAGTGCGCAGCAGAGCAAAAGTAGAATCGAAGCTTTATGTCCTCTGTACTTCCAAACACAGGAGTGGTCGAATCCATCTATAACGGGCTTCGGTATGAGTTTGTTGAGCAGCACAGAGACTTGACAGCCGGAGAGGCGGGTAGGCAGGCAGGCTTACCTTAAGGAACAAAGGCAGCGTGGGGGCTCAGCAGGTAGGCGGAATCGCTGCTGAGGAAGCCGCTGCAAGGTGCAGTGCGCTGGCAGGATGGCTGGCGTGAAAAGAATGAAGGCAGCGTGGGGGCTTGGCAAGCAGCCGGGACTACTGCTGAGGAGCCGCTGCAGGTGTGGCAAGCCGACGGGACGGCTAGCCACGGTCCAACTTGATATCCAAGGGTAATCCGATAGACAGGTCGAGAAACATTCCGAGTTCAAAAGTGGAAGAAATCTGGATCAAAGTAATGGTATGACAAACGCTAATTAGAAGCAGCGTTAAACCTTTGGCAATTGTATTTAAAGGAGGAGGCGTTACCTTACGCGTAGTGCAGGTAATCGCCGTGTCATGTGACTACCCAAAACACGGGCAGCGGAAAAGCCATGTCTCCATGGTAACCTCCAGCGTTGCCAAATTGGAGATGCTTGGAGACGGGGAACGCGGCGGCGATTCATAACAGGAACTTTGCATTTACAGAGTGGTGAGTTAGTGTTCTAATCAAGAAGGATACTAACAGCTAATGGGTCGAGGCAAGCCTGCTATGGTTTATGTGTTCTTGTTAGTATTTATCCACGTCCCCTCTTACAGTTACCCTAAACACCCCCTATCTATCCACAACTTCTCCCTAACCCTCTTCCCCCCATCGGCTGCCTCGGGGTACCTGTGTTTCTACAATCAGGAGCCAGTGTCAACCTAGGGTGGAGGGGTCACTACATTTGGCTTCTGAGGCTAGGAAGGAGTTGTGTATACTCCATGGGTGTGACACCAATGGCAGACAGTCTCAGGCTTCTCTAGCACAAGATGACAGTTCCAATGTCTCATTTCCTTATAAAGTCTCTTGCCTTCAGGGTCCTTATGTGTTCAGAAAACCAACAAAACAAAAGTTCCTTTAACAAATTAAAGTTTGTTCCCAATATTCCTTGGGTGATGGGTTCACCCCTGGGTCCCCCTCTTCTGGGCTGCGCCCTGTCAATTACAAACCAAAGTTTAGATAGAGTGATGGCTTCACCCCTTGGCCCCCCTCTTCTGGGCTGACCCTTTCTCACTCTAATCTCTTTGCATCTCTTATTCTTTTCTCCTTACACATTGGGTGATAGCTGCATTTATTGGATCTCTCTTGCTCGGGGCACTCTCGACTGCCAGCACTTGGGTGATGACTTCACCCTTGGATCTACCTCCTTCGGATTCAGACCTCTCTCGACTGCCAGTGTTGTGAGTATTAGCTTCACCCCAGATCTCCCTCGTCCAGCCTCGGACACTTCTTAGCTTCTTTATGTCTTTGGCAAAACAGTTCAGTGTACCTCCCTTTTCTGGGTTCACTTTAACACTCTGTTTTCTCGGGACCTCACTATTGCCTTTTGAAAACATTCTACTTTGGGGTGCCGACTTTTCACTCTCTGATCCCCCTCCGCTGGTCTCGGTCCCCTCTCGATTCTTATCCTTCCTTCACCGGAATTAGTATGGCTCTCAAGCAGGGTGATAATGGCTCACCCCTGTGTGCCCCTCTTCTGGGATGACCCCTCTTTACTTTCAATGTTCTCTTTCTTTAACTTTTATCATTCACAGCTTTTGGGATTCACTTCCCTCGCTTTCACGCCAATTTACCAATCAAAGTCTTTCGAATGTACAGGGCTTTTGCTCGACCCTCATGTATGACCACTTTGCATTCCTTTGGCGGCCTTTCTATGGCCTTCTGGTTTCTGTAGTTTCTCAATATGGGGCTCGACCAGAGTCTCTCGAGTTAGTACCCACGCGGTGCTGTTTTCCCTATGTAGCTGGTTTCTCCCTCACACTCTCAACAGGTTCTTTAAAGTTCTCTAGCCTTGGTTCACAAACTTGCCACGTTGCGATTCTCACTCAACACAGCCCAGTGCTTATCGATTCTCCCCTCGACTCACCAGCTGTGATGAACCGTTTGGCTTCTCTGGAGTCAAGGTCGGCACCACGGGCGCCGGAGTCTCCTCTACTCTGCCTTATCAGCATCAACTGGCCCCGTGTACCGTTGACACCTGCAGCAGGACACTTGCTCTATTGTACACTGTTTCATATTCCTCTCCACAACAGTTCTGCAGCCCTGGGGTGAAAAGTGTAAGGTCTCTTCTCTCCTCGCCCCACTCTTGCTTCCCACCGTCTTTTTCCTTCCCTTGAACTGCCGCCTTCTATTAGCCGTCTCCTTGTGTTGCCTGTCGGATCCGTTTTGCTCGTACTGTGCTCTCTGGCTCAACCTTTTATCCCTGTGGGAAAGGGAAAGGGCCGTCAGGTGTGTGATTCTGATCAATTGCCTGACCTTGGTATTGGGACATGTCAGGTAAACGGCTCTAGTGTTTGTCTGTTGTGTTGTGCGTAAGTGTTTGCAGCGGAAGGGGAGGGGGCATTGGCTTGCAATGTCCTACGAGAGAGGATGAGGAACAGGTGTTACTAGAAGGGTGATACCGCGTCCCACCCATCGGTGTCCAACTCCCACTTCCTGAGGACCCCCATCCAGGTGACCCTCCCGAACTGGATCCAATAGTGATGACCGTATCCTGGCCACCTGGATGACAGATTCCCGAGACACCGTCAGGTTTCTCACAGCGTGCAATTCAACCTGCTTGTTCAGGTATTGGCACTAAGAACCCGGTTATTCACTATGATCGATTATGAATGGACTGAGGAGGAGGAGGCGCAGGACCTAGCGCTTAGCTTCAAGGAGGTGCTAGGGGGCTTGTTGGTTGAAGCTCTGGCAGAAGGGGTAAGACCCATACAGGAAAGTCTGGTCACTCTGGAATCAATCTTAGACCAGAAACATAAATGCATCAGGTCTAAGAAGGACAGCATGCCCACGAGGGCTGAGGATAAGGAGAGCCCTAAGGGGTGTAAAAAGGCCTGGAAGAGAAAATCTACGACTCACCCGGGTTGTAAATACGTGGCAGAGATAAAAGTCCCTGTGGCATCTGACACGCTTTCTTGAGAAAAGCTGCAGCGCCATACCTCTTGAACCCCGCCCCAGGGGAAGATAATATAGGTCATACTGGTCCAGAATCAGAAAACGAGTCACCAGTGGCTACGACCTCTTTGCAAGAAGAGGACAACGAGCTGGAGAGAGAATGGGCAGTAACCACGGGAAGCAAGAGGGCCCGTAAAGAGAAGCACCTGGAGGTGGAGGAAGCCAAAATGTTGGACCTGTTCAACCCTGACTACATCAGGAACCCCAGAGCTTCAGACTGGCAGCCATTGCCTAGAGTGGCGAAGTATATGATGCAAAGAACAACAAAGGCCGTAGATAAAGAAACGAGACTGCGCATGAGGGCAGAATGCTCCCACCCAGATCTTGCAGGGAAGGTGGCCAAAGCACCCCAGCTGGATCGTAAGATACTGGCATTCATTATGTAGACATCCAAAGACCTGCGTAATGAAATGGACAGGTCGTGTAAAAGTTGCCAAGAAAAGGTACCAGATATATGGGTCCATTAGCTAAGATCATGAATCTAGCGGAGAAAGCCAGGGACACTGGCAGGGAGGTCAACGTGGACACCCTAGCCAATTGGGCCAAGAGAGCAGTCTATCTGCTGGTGAACGCAAATTGCGCGATTTCTTCGGGTGAGAGGACTCCCCTTGAAGATTGAGGCAAAACTTAGAGACATCGCCACTTACGAGACATGTGAGGCATGTGAGACGGCACAAGGTTTACTCTTCAGAGAAGCTTTCGACAAGGAGATGGGGATATTTGTAGGCACCTACACCTTCCTGGAGAAGGCACAAGCCTCAATTAAGAAGATCTTCCCAAGCAGAGTGTTTGCCAGGAGGGGCTGCTATAGGGGTAGAGCGGCCGGTTGGTTTCAATCGAGACAGCAGGAGTTATGGGGGCCTACAGACACGAATTTGTTCGCCTCCAGGATGAACGCGCAGAAAGATCAATATTTCAGCTGGAGATTGGGCCCGAAGGTTCAGGGAACAGACGCTTTCCTTCAGGACTGGAGCGGGAACCTTCACTATGTGTTTCAGAGTGCTGCAAAGGTTCACAGAGAGAGAACGACGATAATAGTTGTGGCACCCATATGGAAGTCACAAGCGTGGTTTCCAGCTCTGATGGAATGTTCCTCGGATTCCCCACAGATTCTCCCATCAGGAGAGCACCTGCTCACGGACTCAACTGGGTTGTTTCACCCTCTGAGAGTGAGGGGAACACTTCCCTTTATGGCATGCAAGTTATCAGGCAAAGATGGATACTGCCAGGAATTTCGAGCCACACTGCACAGCTCATCGCAGAGTCGTGCCCCCCCCCCATTGGAGGAGCTACGACGTGGCATGGAGCAAGCAGGCAGCCTTGTGCAAAAGGAGAGCTATTCATCCCGTTTTCTGCCCCTATAATGGAGGTCCCTAATTTTCTAGCGTCCCTCCTAGAAGAGGGGAAGGCCTTCAGGACTGTAGGAGTGTATAGGTCAGCAATATCAGCAGGTAATGTGCAGGTGAACGGAGCACCATTGGGGGACCATCCGTCAGTGGTCAGACTCATGAAAAGAGCCCAGTTTCGGGTTCCTCTGGGTCCAAAATATACACAGCTGTGGGACGTGAGCATCGTGTTGAGATTCCTAGAGGACTGGCCAGCAAACAGGCACTTGTCCCTGGTGCAATTATCAGGAAAACTGGAAATGCTGCTGTGCTTAGTGTCGTGCAGACGGTATCAGACGTTGGAGCTTTGGACATAGATAGGAAGGTATACGGACTAGAGGGAGTTACCTTCACACTCGCTAGGAGGACAAAGACTAACTCTTCATCGATTTCGTATCCTTATTTGACAGGACAGTCAAAGCTGTGCATCGCAGCGTGTATCAAAGAATACAAACTCAGGACAGCAGAGCTGCGCCCAGCGGGAGTGTCACAACTATTCATTGCGCGTAGGAAGAGATACAGAGCTGTAGCTACAGCCACCATTGCCAGATGGGTCCACAAAGTAATGTAACAGGCATGGATTGACCTGACTCGGTTTGGGGCGCATTCAGTGAGAAGAGCAATGGCATCCAAGGCATTTGCAGCTGGGGTAGCGCTAGTTGATATTTTACGAGCGGCAGACTGGGCTAGCGATAGCGCGTTTAAGACGTATTATTTTAAGGCAGTGCCATAAGTAGCAGCGGCAGTGGTGAGGAGCTTTGAACAAGCATAATGCTTGCCTACGGTTTTGACATAGAATGAAGATTACCCCTGCATACTGCGCAGGGAGTCTTGATTATATTAAAGACACAGAGGCAAGCCTTACTTTCCCACCCAGCGCATGCACTGTGAATTGATTCTGTATTAACACTAATTTTCCCTTATGATGTGTAGGGCAGTGCATTTTCCACCCTAATGATACCCTTTCAGATTGATAGGAGACGACCAGAAGAACGGATGACCGGAGAGCGGGGAGCAGTGTTGCCAAGGAGAAGCTGGCGCTAATGGTCAAGTTCAGGTCTTGTGGAAGACATGATTTGGTTTTGTGTGATGTGGAAGTTACAGTTGCAGTGTTTACGGTGCAGTTCAGAGCCTCCAAAGAAGAGGTGGAGCAAAGGACAAAAGGTGACTAAGATCCAAGGAAAGGAAGTGTTATGGACTACAAAAAGGAGTGTTTTTAAAGGGAAATGTAATTTTAAAAGAAAAAAAGAGAGAAAATGAAAAAGTTGAAATCATTTTCAGTTTATTTTGTTGAAACTGCAGAAGAGTGGAATTAAAGCTGTTGAAGCATAATGCTCGCATCTGTGTCTTTAATAAAATCAAGACTCCCTGCGCAGTATGCAGGGGTAATCTTCATTGTGGATGTCCTCTTGGTTTCTCTGTCTCAATCCCAGAAAAAAGTCAAATGTATTTTCTCCTGCTAATCCTTCTATTCCTTCTCCCTTTATTATCTGTTTTCCTGTTAAGCAGCTTCCTCTTAGTTCTCAGGCTCGTAATCTTCGATTTATTTTGTATTCTTCTTTTTCCAGGCTACCTAAAATGACATCTTCTGTTCAATCATGCTGGTTTCATCTGTTTAATATTTACAAACGTCTGGCATTTATTAATCTTAATTTCTACAAAACGCTTCTCCAAACTATTGTTATCACGTTTTAACTATTGCTGTTCTTCCTATGTTGGTCTGCTTAACTTTGTCTTCTTCCCCTGCACTTTGTTCTCTACTGTTTATATTCTGTTCTGCCTTTGTGTGTACACCAGAAAGGAAGAAATATCTTTCCTTCTGCCGTTGCAGTTTTCTCCAAACATCAGCCAGATATAGCCATATTGAAAGTATACAATCATATGGGACCCTGTGCTCTCCCACTCCATCAGTATGAGATCAACCCCCATGCCTATAAGAACCTTAGTAACTTGAATAAGTATATCTCATATGGGAGATGGGGGGCATAAACATTGAGGATCCCAATGTGTTCCACTTCAATGTTCCTTCTACTAATATGTATCTGCCTCCTGTGTACTGTACCATACTCGAGCAAGGGGAGCGATCTCAGCATCATAACTGACATCCCTTAGACCACTTTGTAAATCCAGCGTGGTACACTTTTGGGTATTGGTAGCAATCCTGAAAACTGTACTCCAATCAGACCAGGTGTGTCTCCTGAAGAATCTCTCTATCTTGGTGGTATCTAAGAAGTAACTGATGAGCAATCACTCTCTTTATACTGTTGCGAAGCCCATTCACGTTCCAGGACAGGAAAATGAGGTCTCTCCCTGCCTTGGATTCATGGATTGAGCTGACAAACTGTTAGTGGTACTTGTGCATGTCTCCTGGAAAGGCTCTTTGGGGATGTGGCATTCACTATGTGGCTCCAAATAAACACCCCCCTGCCGCCTCCCTCCACCTCATACGTCAGTTGTCCCAGAAGCGACTGTTGCCCTAACTTCAAATCCTACACAGATTTAAATGGGTTTACAAGGCTTCCCAATAGTCCTCGGACAAGCTGCCCACCACCCCATGCCATACTTTGCTTAATGTATGCCCAGTGGTATAGTAATGCACTAAATTAGTCTTTTCTCCCATTTTGGGGACAAAGCCTTACCCCACCCCTAGCATCCCACTCCTGAGCAATCCACTGAGGCAACCTGGCCAACAAAACAGTTCTGTGTAATTTCTTGTGAGTCCCGTTGGCATATAACTATTTAAAGGAGGTCTTATGGGGGTGTGGAGATGGGCAGGAGCATCATTCAGGGTTGTGTCAATCCTCCAAGATCTTACCTTCACTTGCAAACAGAAAAGCAAGGGTGGTATTCCATGTACTTCAGCAAGGGGCTTGGCATGGATTCACATGCTAATGAATATTCCACGTCATCAGGCTAGGAATCCTCGGTAAAAGAAAAAACTGGTTCACTTTCACTTTAAAACTGTATTTCTCTTATGAACCAATCACTGGCCTCTAGGTCATACTGCCCCCATCCAATGACAGTCCTCTCGTTAAGCCCCACCTCTGGCAGCCATCTTCAGATTTTTACTGCACACTTCAGTGTTGGCAGTCCTCGAGTTGTTCTCCAAGCTATTTTGTACTTTTTTGCCAAATCTGTTTACAGAAAAGTTCTATTTGTTTCATTGGAGACTGTGCTCCTATCTTCATTGGCCGACAACGGGGATCCGTTGTTGGTGAAGCTGCGTTCCCCTAAAGGCCGATTGTTCATCAAAGTTTCTGGAAGGCCATCTTGGGCCTACTTCGCGCCCTCTGACCATGACGGAGGAGAAAAGGAAGGGAAGGACACTTTTCAGGCCGTGCACCCAATGCGGGCTAAGGAACGTCTTTGTGGACGACATAGATCATAAGTGTCTGTACTGCCTGCACCCGGACCACAACGAGGATGGGTGCAAGAAATGCCTAGGCTTCTCGAATAAAATGAAGAAATACAGGTATAGCAGGCTGGCGGCATTGGCTCAAGTTGAGCAAAGCCTCTGACCCTTGCTCAGAGCAGGGTCATGTCTCACCCAGGACCGGTCGGTCCGAGGTGCGGTCTCCCTCCAGGAGGAGGTCGAAGTCCTTTGAGGACACCCCATCCGTGGGGGTCCAAGAGAAGGCCAAGAGCTGCAAGACCGATTCCGTTGGGTTCGCCACTGATGCAGGTCCCAGGTGGGATAAGCCACGATTGCCATTGCTGTCCGCCTCATTAGCCAGTCTGTCATTGAGTTCCTCCTCAAAGAGGAAATCCTCCACCCTGGCCAAGTTACAGCACAAATCAGAGAAACAGAGGCCAGAGGAAGAGATGAAGGCCTCACAGCAGGCTCATAAGGTGCAGCCGAAGACTCTGTCGACCACTTCGTTGACATCCTCTGGGGCGACTGCTATGGCGGGTGGTACCGACCCTATGAGGGTGCTCCCTACAGCGCAGGGAGTTTCTCTGCCTCCCAGGTGTGACACGGCCGCTGAGGCAGCGATGAAGGTTGCAGGCACCCCTGGAGGGGGTGGGAGGGTGGAAAGCACAAGCTCAGGCCCCGGTACACAGCCCTCAGGAGGGAAAAAAGAGGGAGGCCACAAGGCCTCAAAGCAGCCCTCCAAGGCTTACTTTCAGCCAAGTGACATCTCATCCACGGACGATGATGGCCAAGCATCTGCCCATACAGTCCATGAGGATGAGGGCAGCGCAGGGCCTAGCACTCCATCATTCCCTCGACAGCCAAGGGACATATCCATGGACATCCTGTCAACTCTCCACACACTAATAACGGAGATCCAGCAGAGGTTGCCCCCAGCACTGGCACCTGTTGTACCACAGGCCCCTGACCAGCCTCTGGGTAAGAAGAGGAAGCATCACCCGATGCTGCTGCATCAGCCTCCTCCACCATGTCGGTGGTCCCAGATACACACACGGACACTGGTATGGAGACGGCCACAGAAACCGATGAAGATGAGGACGAATCACCACACCTGGATGCCCCTCATAGAAGCTCTCCACCAGACGAGGTGGGATCATTCCCCTCGATGATCTCCAGGGCCTGCGAGCTGTTCTAGCTGGTGCCCAACGAAACCAAGAAGGAGGGCTTCCTATATCAGGGACGAGAGTTCAAGAGGAAGGCGATCATGGCGGTAGCCTTTTTGGACGACATTTGGGAGGAAGGCCTAGCCCTCATGAAAGAACCCATGCATGGCTCCAACCAAATGAGACAGGTTGGAGAAAAAATACACAGTGCAGGACTCCGCACCCAAGTGCTTAATGTCACAACGGTCGCCGGTCTCGGTAGTGTCGGCCACCGCAGGTAAACGCTCAGCCAACCCAGCTTCCGCATCATCAGTCGAACCAGACAACGAGAGAAAGAAGTTGGACGCCATGGGGAAGAGAGTCATCTACACGGCAGCATCCACGATCAAGGTGGCTTATGCTCTGGCTATCTTGTCCCGATACGACTGGGAGCTTTGGTACAAGCTGGACCCTATCCTGGAATTCCTCCCCCACGACAAGAAAATGGAGACTCTCGCCCTCTTTCAGGAAAGGGAGGTGGCATCAGATATGCCATTATGGTGGCAGTGGACATCGCCGACACAGGCTTCCGACAGATGGGAAACAGAGTTTGCCTTTGTCAGCAGGGATGTTTGAAGGCCACAAATTTACACCAGGACGTTCATGCAAATCTGTTTGGGGAGGCGGTCGACCAGTCCCTTCAAGCCATAAAGACTGTCATGATCTCTGCTTCCAAAAGGTCAGGGTTTTTCCCAACTCCCTTGGAAGCAGATCCATAACCCAGGTTCCGAGTGCCAACCAGTCCCAATTGGGACCTTTTGGACCCAGTCCTGGCGCCAGTGGCACCAGGCTCATAAATATGCCCAGTCCCAGCGCTGGAAGCGCCGGGCTCATAATGCTTGGGTGGACTTACCTTCAGCAGACCATGCTGCTTACTTGCCTGCCAGTTGAGCCTCTGATCCTCTTCTGTTTGGAACTACTTTTCCTGTTGGGTGGGGCTGGAGCCACTCCCTAGATTCAGAACACTGGAACTCTTCTGGAAGGCAGGAACTCTTTTCTTACCAGGAACTCTTTTCTTACTTAGGCGTGGCTGTGGAAGGAGACACCTAAGCACTACAGGAGGCTATTTAAACCACACCCGGTGGATGAATCTTGCTTTGCGTTATTCTGCAACCTCTGCAGCAGAACGCTCATCGTGTCTTCTGCATCCGGTCCTGGGCCTAAGGAAAAAGGCTTACCATCCTGAATCCAGTCTTCAGCAACACCTATAAAGACAAGAAAGAACAGGTTAGCATTCCGGCATCTGAAAGGCAAAGGCTTACCTACTCTTCGTGCGCTCCGGAGGTCTTCACACTGCATTCCGGCATCTGAAAGACAAAAGTTTACCAACTCTTCGCAGGCTCCGGAGGCCTTCGGCGCTGCATCCCGCATCTGAAAGACAAAACAAGGTGCGTTTAAAGACATTGGGGAACTTTAATACTCACGTGCCATTACTCCTTTCCACATCTAATCCAGTGGGTATTCCGGCACCCTGCAGCCGCTCCGAACTCGTTCCTGCAAAATAAAAAGACAGTTAGAGCGCATAGTGAAGCAGGCAACAAGCGCTTACTTACGTGCTTCCAGGCGCTTCTATTCATCACACGGGCTCCATCTTCAACTCACTTCAGCCCGTCATCCGCCATCGCCGGAACCCTGCAAAACAAGAGACATCATTACTAAAGACTTTAAAGACATTTGGATGACTCGAAACTTACCGTTCGTGCAGTAAACGACGGACAGCAGTCCTCTGAAGTCAAGAGGCCTGCGCTACCTATCCAGTGAAGAAACTGGTTACAGCACCCTGCCCCGAGGCAGATGGAGAGCTCGGCATTCACTTACCTAAGGTGAGAGCGTTAACCTTTGGGGGTCTACAGGAGAGGAGAAGAGGAAAGAGATAGGGACACCCCAATAACCCCAGTTCATTAACCCCATATTTTCTATCTGCAGACATCTTACTCTACACGTCAGGCATACAGTGCACAGAGGTCCAGCCCAAAGAGCCAACCGGGTGCTACACATCACCTTTGAAGATACGGTAGTCGCCCAGTCAAGACCGGCGCCTCTGCGAGAATCAGGTGAGCGTTACAGAACGCAAAGCCTACCGCAAAACTCTCGCCCAGGCGCTATGGAAACCTCGGATACTGACCCCCTAGCCCGGTTACTTGGGGAACTAAGGGCAGAAGTGCATGCAGCTCGTCAGGAAACGAATGCTCTAAGAAGGGAACTAATTATTTCCAAGGAGAGAACAGACAATCTTGCTAGACAAGTGCTACAGTCACAAGCCGGACAGACCCCGTTACCCGCATCAGGGGCAAATCTTCCTTCAACATCCTCTATGAATCCAGTGCAGATCAACCTACCTGGGAATGTACCTCTGGCTCCGCCCGAACGATTTTCTGGTGACCCAAAGAGGTTTGCAGTATTTATCAATCAGTGCCGGTTGCACTTCTTATGCCGGCCAGCAGCCTTTCCAACTGATCAAGCAAAAGTAGCTTTTGTACTTTCGTACCTTAGTGGCAATGCGGCAGACTGGTCAATCCCTCTAGTTAATTAAGATGATCCGGTTCTCCATGATTTTCAAGCCTTTCAGCTTAGTATGGAAAAACTGTTCGCAAGACATTCACAGGGGCAGGCCTTGGACAATGAGCTTCTTTCGTTGCGACAGGGTAATCAAGACCTTTTGGCTTATATTGCATCTTTCAATAGACTAATAGTGGAAACTCAATGGCCTGAGGACAAAAGGATTACGCTGTTTTATAGAGGTCTACGTGGAGAGCTCAAAGACGTTTTAGCCCAAGTAGTGAATCCCCCACAAGACTGTTCGGATTATATAGACTTGGTCGTTCAAATAGATCACAGGCTGCAGAACAGGAAGGCCGATCGTTCCAAGTTTGATGCTCGAGTATTTTCCAAACCGCCAACTCCTTCCAAAGGAGTAGACTCCGGGGAACCCATGCAAATAGGGGGTCTGAAAGGTCCTCTAACACAAAGGGAGCGGGAAAGGAAGAAACAGTTGCAATTATGCCTATATTGCGGAAACTCAGGGCACTTTCTTCGAGACTGTCCGGTGAAACCTGCCAAGAAGGCAGTAGGAGCTGCAGTTACCAAAGTTACAAACTCTGAGCAGGGAAACGACCTCGCCCGACAAGAATAGAGGTCCTCTTGCCGAGCGTGAAAACCAGTTCCGTGACCTCGCATTTCGTGATACCTATGGTCCTCATTAGCCCTGATAATCCGGATCGATTACATGCAATTGAAGCTTACGTCGACAGCGGTGCCATCGGCAATTATGTGGATCATGAAATGGTTTTGAGGATGAATCTAACTCTTTGTCCCAAGGCTGTAAAGGATGTCATTACTACGGTGGATGGTACGGAGATAGCCTCCGGGCCAGTAACGCATACCACTCAAGAGGTGACGCTAGTAAGTCAAGATGGACACCATGAGAAGATCGTGTTCGATGTGATCAAGGCCCCTCAGTTTCAGATTATTCTAGGAATACCTTGGTTAGAGAAACACAATCCTCTGATCGATTGGCGAGCAAGAACGGTCCAGTTTCCAGAATGTGTCTCTACTTGTCACCCTCCACCTGGTGTTGCACTGGCCGCAATTTCTTCAGAGACTCCCCAGTTACCTCCCGAATACCTAGAATACCAAGATGTTTTCCGGAAGGATCAGGCTAACTCTCTACCTCCTCATAGGTCTTATGACTGCCAGATAGACCTGATACCTGGATCTACTCCTCCTTGTAGTAGAATTTATGCCCTCACCGAGCCTGAGAACCTTCACCTTCGACAATACCTGGATCAATACCTAGCAAATGGGTTTATTCGTCCTTCCAAGTCCCCTGCTTCTTCAGCTTTGTTCTTCGTTCCAAAAAAGGAAGGAGACCTTAGAACTTGTATCGATTATCGCTCCCTGAACCAGATCACCGTTAAGAATAGATATCCGTTACCTTTGATCCCTGAACTCCTGGACCAAGTCAGAAAAGCATGCATATATACAAAGCTGGATCTTAGAGGAGCTTACCACTTGGTACGAGTAAAAGAGGGCGATGAATGGAAGACGGCCTTCCGCACCAAGTATGGGCTATTTGAATATCAGGTCATGCCCTTCGGACTTTGCAATGCCCCGGCCGCCTTTCAATATTTTATGAACGATGTCCTCAGAGAGCTCATAGATGTATGTGTTGTTGTTTACATTGACGACATCCTCGTTTATTCTTCATCGGAATCTGAACATCGGAAACACGTGAAAATGGTCCTCGAAAGATTGCGTCAACACAAACTTTTCGCTAAGTTGGAAAAATGTGTTTTCAACGTGACTGAAGTTGAATTCTTGGGATTCATATTATCACCTGGCGGAGTGCGTATGGATTCAAAGAAGGTCGATGCAATTCTCAAATGGCCATCACCATCCTCCGTAAAAGGTGTGCAAAGCATGTTAGGCTTCGCTAACTTTTACCGCAGGTTTATCCCCGAATTCTCTCGAATAGTCCAGCCCATCACTGCCTTGTTAAAGAAAAACAAACGTTTTGAATGGTCTACCGAGGCAGAACAAGCTTTCCAGGATTTGAAGACTAAATTTATCTCTGCACCAATCTTAAAACACCCTTGCCCCGAACTCCCCTACATCGTGGAAACTGATGCTTCAAGCCTTGCCATGGGGGCAGTTCTATCACAAAAGGACCCGGTAACCAATCAGTTGCATCCCGTGGCATTTTGGTCCCGCAAATTCTCGCCTCCTGAAATCAATTACACGATTACTGACAAGGAACTTCTGGCTATCAAGTCTGCCTTTAAGGCTTGGCGGCATTATCTGCTGGGGGCCCGACACCCCGTTACTGTGATTACGGATCACCGAAACCTGCAATATTTGAAGACCGCAAAAGCCCAATCCTCTAGACAACTCCGTTGGGCATTATTCTTTGCCGAGTTTGACTTCATAATTACCTATCGACCTGGTACAAAGAACGGTAAAGCGGATGCCCTTTCTCGGATGGGAGTGGAAGAACACTTGGTCAACCCTAAACCTGTACCAATCATTCCCGAACAAAGAATTCTGGGTGTAATCGCCACAGAATCCATAGAGGAAGTTAAGGATAAAGCCAGGCAACTTGTAACTCCAGCAGACATACAGAATTGGCATCTGCAGGGAAAGGACTTTGCAGTAAAGGACAACTTATTGTATTTCCAAGAACGATTATACCTACCCAGCACAGATTTACAGAAAAAAGTAATCTCTTGTTATCACGACTCTTTAATGGAAGATCATCCCGGTATAGCCAAGACCTCAGAAAAGATCAAGCGCTACTTCTGGTGGCCGTCTTGGAAAAAAGATATCAGAGACTTTATAATGTCCTGTGGAGTATGCGCTCAAAACAAGAGTCAAAAGGAAAGACCAGCAGGCCTCTTACGCCCTATTGACATCCCACCTCGCCCTTGGCATACGCTTTCTATGGACTTCATCACCGATCTACCTCCATGCTCCGGATACAATACGATTCTAGTAATCGTGGACTTATTCTCCAAGATGGCGCATTTCATTCCGCTCAAAGGCTTGCCAACAGCAGCAACTCTGGCCCGAGAATTTCTCGAAAACATCGTCCGACTGCACGGTTTTCCTTCGGTTCTAATTTCGGATCGAGGTAGTCAATTTATTTCTCATTTTTGGCGAAGTTGCTGTCGGTCGGCTCAAATTGATGTGAGACTATCGACCAGTCACCACCCTCAGAGCGACGGACAAACCGAGAGGACCAATCAAACTCTGGAACAGTATTTACGCTGCATGCTGCAACAAACTGAAAAAACTTGGAAAGATATCCTTTGGATAGCCGAGTATGCCTACAATAACTCTGTCCATTCGGGAACTGGGAAAACCCCGTTTTTTCTTTTGTACGGCAGTCACCCTCGAACCTCGGAGTTGGATCCCCTCCAAGATCTTGAAACACCAGCAGTAGACTACCTGCATTCTACAATCACCCAAGCCTTTAAGGAAGCTGTTTCTCACCTTCAAAGGGCTAAAGAACAATACAAGAAAGGAGCAGATCAACATCGGAAGGAAGCCCCTCACTATCAAGTAGGGGATCAAGTCTGGTTATCCACCAAATATCTATCTCTAAAAGGGCCACGCACATTCAACCCAAGATACCTTGGTCCCTATTCCATCACTACCATAGTAAACCCAGTAGCGGTCAAGTTGGACTTGCCCCCGCACATGAAGATACATCTGGTCTTCCACGTCTCTCTATTAAAACCCGTGCAACCTCAAACCCGACTAACCAAATCTCCAAAACCTATCCTAGTGGATGGAGAACTCGAGTTTGAAGTCAAAAGCATTCTGGACTCCAAGATCTCCAAATCTAAACTATTCTACCTAATTGACTGGAAAGGCTACGGCCCCCAAGAGAGATCCTGGGAACCTGCTGAATATGTCCACGCTCCTCGCCTAATCAAAAGATTTCACCGAACATTTCCTGACAAGCCAAAACCCCCGGAGAAGCCCGGTTTGGGAGGGGCCTTGAGGGGGGGTACTGTCATGATCTCTGCTTCCAAAAGGTCAGGGTTTTCCCAACTCCCTTGGAAGCAGATCCATAACCCAGGTTCCGAGTGCCAACCAGTCCCAATTGGGACCTTTTGGACCCAGTCCTGGCGCCAGTGGCACCAGGCTCATAAATATGCCCAGTCCCAGCGCTGGAAGCGCCGGGCTCATAATGCTTGGGTGGACTTACCTTCAGCAGACCATGCTGCTTACTTGCCTGCCAGTTGAGCCTCTGATCCTCTTCTGTTTGGAACTACTTTTCCTGTTGGGTGGGGCTGGAGCCACTCCCTAGATTCAGAACACTGGAACTCTTCTGGAAGGCAGGAACTCTTTTCTTACCAGGAACTCTTTTCTTACTTAGGCGTGGCTGTGGAAGGAGACACCTAAGCACTACAGGAGGCTATTTAAACCACACCCGGTGGATGAATCTTGCTTTGCGTTATTCTGCAACCTCTGCAGCAGAACGCTCATCGTGTCTTCTGCATCCGGTCCTGGGCCTAAGGAAAAAGGCTTACCATCCTGAATCCAGTCTTCAGCAACACCTATAAAGACAAGAAAGAACAGGTTAGCATTCCGGCATCTGAAAGGCAAAGGCTTACCATCCTGAATCCAGTCTTTAGCAACACCTATAAAGACAAGAAAGAACAGGTTAGCATTCCGGCATCTGAAAGGCAAAGGCTTACCTACTCTTCGTGCGCTCCGGAGGTCTTCACACTGCATTCCGGCATCTGAAAGACAAAAGTTTACCAACTCTTCGCACGCTCCGGAGGCCTTCGGCGCTGCATCCCGCATCTGAAAGACAAAACAAGGTGCGTTTAAAGACATTGGGGAACTTTAATACTCACGTGCCATTACTCCTTTCCACATCTAATCCAGTGGGTATTCCGGCACCCTGCAGCCGCTCCGAACTCGTTCCTGCAAAATAAAAAGACAGTTAGAGCGCATAGTGAAGCAGGCAACAAGCGCTTACTTACGTGCTTCCAGGCGCTTCTATTCATCACACGGGCTCCATCTTCAACTCACTTCAGCCCGTCATCCGCCATCGCCGGAACCCTGCAAAACAAGAGACATCATTACTAAAGACTTTAAAGACATTTGAATGACTCGAAACTTACCGTTCGTGCAGTAAACGACGGACAGCAGTCCTCTGAAGTCAAGAGGCCTGCGCTACCTATCCAGTGAAGAAACTGGTTACAGCACCCTGCCCCGAGGCAGATGGAGAGCTCGGCATTCACTTACCTAAGGTGAGAGCGTTAACCTTTGGGGGTCTACAGGAGAGGAGAAGAGGAAAGAGATAGGGACACCCCAATAACCCCAGTTCATTAACCCCATATTTTCTATCTGCAGACATCTTACTCTACACGTCAGGCCTACAGTGCACAGAGGTCCAGCCCAAAGAGCCAACCGGGTGCTACACATCACCTTTGAAGATACGGTAGTCGCCCAGTCAAGACCGGCGCCTCTGCGAGAATCAGGTGAGCGTTACAAAGACAGACATAGAGATGGCCTGTTCCCTTGGCACTCTGCAGCAGCATCGTCCGTCGTCTTTTCTCTCCTCAAGGGGAAAATCGAGCCGATCATCCAAGGGATATTCCGCATCATACAGGCAACCTCCCCGATACTCCATGCAGGAAGCCTACAGGGGTCGCTCCCAGGCCTACAGGGCAGGACGCCGATGCCCAAGCAAGCCTGAACCGGCAAAGATGTCGGGCCCCCACTCGTGCACCCTGGTGGGAGGCCGGCTGACGAGGTTCGTCAACCAGTGGAAGAAGATCACCACTGACAGATGGCTGCTGGATGCTCTCACCCAGCGACACACCTTGGAGTTCCAACGCAGGTGCCCTCGTATTCCACCGGTTCTCCATCAGGAGCAGCACATCCCTCAGCTCCTGGAAGAAGTGCGAGCCATGTTACGGAAAGGGGCAATAGAGCTTGTTCCCAACGGCTCTGGGGCTCCGGAGTCTATTCCAGATACTTTCTGGTCAGAAAGAAGACGGGGGGTTAGAGACCCATTCTGGACCTGCGCAATCTAAACAAGCACTTGAAATTCCAAAAATTCAGGATGGTCACGTTGCAACACATGCTCGGCCAACTGGAGCAAGGGGATTTCTTGACGTTGTAGGACATAGAGGATGTGTAGTTCCATGTCCCCATCCACTGGAAACATCTGAAGTTCCTACGGTTCGTGGTAGAGGACCAACACTACCAGTTCAAGGCCCTACCTTTCGGCTTAAAGTCGGCCTCAAGGGTGTTCACAAAATGCCTGGCCCCAGTGGCGGCCCACCTGCGTCTGTGGGGCGTGCACGTATACCCGTACCTAGATGATTGGCTGATACAAGCCCGCTCCTGAGAAGTGGCCGATGAGCACATGAAGCAGACCGTCCGATTACTGACAGAGCTGGGATTCTCTGTGAACTATCCGAAGTCCTGCTTAATGCCATTGCAGAACGTGCTGTTCCTCACGCCAGACTCAACACAGTGGCTTGCCTGGCATTCCCATCAGAGGAGAGGCTAGCGGCCATTCACGGGAAGGTACAACGGCTGTCTTTGGCAAAGACGGCCATGGCTCGGTCAAATCTTTGCTGGGCACGATGTCGTCCTGCATCTACCTCATCCGTCTCTGCAGGTTCCAGGTGCGACCCCGACAGGAATTCTTGGATGCACATCAACATCCTGGAGTTACGGGCAGTGTTCTGGGCCCTCAAGTCTTTCCTACTGTCCTTGAGAGGCAAAGTGGTGAGGATCTTCACAGACAACACTACTACCATGTTCTTCATCAAGAGGCAAGGGGGCACTCAATCCCCAGCGCTCTCCAAGGATTGCCCAGGACTTGTGGCATTGGGCCATCGGACAGAGGATGTTCTTCGTCTCTTTCCACCTGTTGGGCGTCAAGAACACCATCACTGACTCCCTCAGCAGGGGGCTGTGCTCCTGCCACGAGTGGGAACTTCGACAGGGTCAGTGGACCGTCTGTTCACGAAATGGGGCAAACCTCTGATCGATCTTTGTGCCATGGCAGCAAACTCAAAATGGCAGAAGTTTGCCATCAGATTGGGGGACGCATCCTCCCTCCTGTGGGAAGGTCTATTTCTGTACTTTTTTCCCCCGTTTCCTCTCCTGCTACGTGTGATCAACACACTCAGACAGTATTGGTGCAAGATGATACTCATCGCCCCGGCATGACTGAGGCAAATTTGGTATCCGGACCTACTCAGCCTATCAGTGTCCCCTCCAGTGAAGTTGCTGGTGCTTCCGGATCTGCTCACTAGGGAGGGAGGTGCAGTCCTTTTTCATGACTCAGGATCTCTGAACCTGAAGGCATGGCTCCTGCAACCTTAGAGTTTGGAGGTTATGAGCTGCAAGCGGACTGCAGGGGGGTCCTCTCCAAAGCCAGGGCGTTGTCGACTCTAAAGTGCTACGGCCATAAGTGGCAGCGTTTTGCTGCGTGGTGCCGGTCGCAGAAGATTACCCCTCTGGGGGTCACGGCCCCACATATTCTTCCATACGTGCTTTCCATGGCAAAAGCTGGGCTGGCTCACGCATCCATCAAGGTTCACCTGGCGGCCATCTCACGCTACACCAGATCCCGGGAAGATCCTCGCTGTGGTCCCACAGACTCATCAAGGAGTTTCTCAAGGGGCTTTTTCGATCTTTCCCTCCGGTAAAGGAGCCTGCTCCGGCTTGGGAACTCAACATGGTCCTGACAAGAATCATGGGGGAGCCTTTCGAACCTATGAATCACACCTCAGTCAAGTTTCTCTTGTGGAAGACGGTATTCCTTGTGGCCATCACCTCAGCCAGACATGTGGGTGAGATCCAGGCCCTATCCTACAAGCAGCGGTATCTGACTTTCCACAAATCAAGGCTGGTAATGCGTACGCTCCCCACTTTCATGCCAAAGGTTCAGTCGGAATTCCACCTCAATGAACCTTTGGTGTTGCCTGTTTTCTTCCCGAATCCTTTGTCGCTGGTGAAGGCCTTGCATTCGCTGGACGTTGCTCATACTTTGAAGTTCTACATGGCATGCACAAAGAGTTTTCGGAAGACCTCTCAATTGTTTGTGAACTTTGGGCCTATGAATCATGGGAAGGCCTTGTCCAAGGCTTACATCTCAAGATGGTTCTCCGTTTGCCACATTCACTGTCATTGGCTGGCGAACCGGCCTCTGCTGGGCCATCCGAGAGCCCACTCCACTAGAGCGATTAATGCAATGACGGCATTCCTTTCTGGTGTTCCCCTACTCGACATCTGCAGGACTGCAATGTGGAGGACCAAGCATACCTTCACGAAGTTCTTCTGCACTGACAGGGATTCCAGAGAGGAGTACAGAGTTGGCCAAGCAGTGCTACGCAACCTGTTTGCTTGAGGTGAGTCTATTACAGGGGTAAGTGTTAATTGCTTCTGTTGAGCCTTGCCACCTCCCGTGGTTGTGTAATGTTGTACTGCTGTGCATTTGTTATTCATGAGCATTTGAATCCATGCCAGACCCCATGCTGGATAAGGTTTAAGTTACTTACTTGTAAATATTATTCTGCAGCATGGGTCTGGCATGGATTCACATGCAAACCCTCCCTCCAGCCCCTGTGTGGCTCTTTTTGGTCATGCTGCCACTTTACGTGCTTACCAAATCTGAGGAGGGCTGCCGCAGGTGGGGTTTAGGGAGAGGACTGTCATTTAATGGGGGCAGTAAGACCCAGAGGACAGTGATTGCTTTAGAGGAGAAATGCAGTTTTAAAGTGAAACCATTTTTTCTTTTACCAAGGATTCCCAGCCTGACGACAGGGAATATTCATGAGCATGTGAATTCATGCCAGACCCATGCTGGAGAACAATAGTTACAGGTAAGTAACTTAAACCATACAGTCAGTTTAACTGTCAACAAAGGCTTCCCCAGGTGTCGGCACACCCAAAACCATTGCTGCAATCTTTTGTGTTCCCACAATGAAGTCTGTAGTTGACGGTCTGACACGTCATGGGGCTATTACCTTCTCTTGTGTTGGCCGGTTGATCCCCAGTGCCTCATTTGGTAGTCAGTTCTGCACAGTTTCTGTCTGGATGGCTTCCTCCCTATGCAAGTGTCCACCCTGTCTCACGCTTCCCTGGGATCTGTGAAGAATTATTCTCTGTGATTCACAAAGAAAGTAATCATGTGTCTAAGTTCTTGATCCTAGATGCACTCGATCGCCAGCGCTCTCCAAGGAAGCCCAGGACTTGTGGCATTGGGCCATCGGACAGAGGATGTTCTTCGTCTCTTTCCAACTGTTGGGCGTCAAGAACACCATCACTGACTCCCTCAGCAGGGGGCTGTGCTCCTGCCACGAGTGGGAACTTCGACAGGGTCAGTGGACAGTCTGTTCACGAAATGGGGCAAACCTCTGATCGATCTTTGTGCCATGGCAGCAAACTCAAAATGGCACCATGTCAAATGTTTAATGTTGTTTCTGGACCTCCTGCATGAAGACATCTGGGCTAGGATTTCTTGGCCTCCATGAATAGGGTCCCCATCGCTGTAATTAAGGAGTTAAATCACCACTGCCCTCTGTGGTTCCCCAGGAAGTGGCTGCTTTCTTGGCACCCTGCGTACACCCTGTCTGCTAGCTCGAAAGGGAAGAGTTTTGACAACCCATTTGGATGGAAGGACTCAGCTATCCATTGTTTCATCAAAAATCCATGCTTGGACTCTCCTGTCCCCCTTCTTCTCGTCTCGGATTCTCAGGAGATGGACAATGCTGCAACAACCCTCTGCATTTTCGGCCCATTATTACATGTATCTGGTAGCCATTGTAAGTCTTTTCAACTTGTTCTGCAGGGCCCCACTATCATCTCTCATCTTAGGGCCCCTTTTAAAATCTGTACAACTTTGTATTGGTCCGTTCTGATCAGGGACATATTCAATCCCATTGTTTTAAACTTGCACTTCATGGAGGTTTATGTCTTGGGTAGATTAAATCACAGCAGCCGGAGTGGTTGAGTCGAAGGGCGGCAATAGCAGGAGACCTCTAGCAGGGATCGCTCTGCCAGACAGTATGTATCCTCTAAAGTATCCTGTTTAACTGCCTGCCCCCACATTTCTGCTGCTGCTTCAGTCTCACTTGTTGGTGCCCCAGAGGAAAGGATTGGGTGGGTCACATCCATGGGCCCCAGCCCACCATACCACCACTCCGGGGAGAGCTGCCAGGGGACACCACCAATGGGAACCCGACTCTCCAGAAGACATGTGACTTTCCAGGATCAACATACCCTTTCAACTACACCCAACCCTCCTCTTTCAGAGCTAGGCAGTTGCATTGGCTTCTTCTCACCAATCCGGCAGCCTCACCAGGCCTCAGACTGTTTTTCACTGATCTCTCGGGTGGGGCATTTATTTATTTTATTTATTGTTCATTTCTTAGGCACTTATACAACAAGTAAATGTGTTTCAAAGCGCCCAAATGGCAAGGGGAACATAGGATTGGGAGGGAACATAGGATTGAAAAAAACAATGTGTACACAAGAGTTAAAAGAGGCAAACATACTATACTTCATGAGTATTCAGAACGTGCAAGTGCAGAGAGGGAAGGGGGAAGAGGGAGTGGGGGTAAGTGCTGGAGTGTCCATGCTTGTGGGTGAGCAGCAGATGTAAGTGCCAAATAAAGTAAGTTCAAAGAAGCGTAGAGCTGAAATAAGTGCAGGCCTACAATGGTGTAGGCCAGTGGGTGTTGAGGCAAGTGCTGTGTGTGAGCAGAAGCTGAGTCGATTGGGTATGGGAGACCAGGGCCCCGAGGACACATAAGGACCCTGGTCACCAATCGCAGCGTGTGCTTTCCACTTCAATGTTACCCAAATCCATCTGTATTACTCTATTGAAAATTGAGGGTGATTCGCAATACCCTTGTGGCAATCTGGTGTGCTTCCACTTTGTGTTTCTGTAAGTGAAGCTTGTCAGATCTTGTGAGTCTGGGTGCAATGGTATTGAGAAAAAAGCATTTTTAAGGTCGATCACTGTAAATCGTGATGCTTCTGCTGGAATGCCACACAATATTGTGGCCGGGTTTGCTGCTATGGGATATTCTGCTTCTACTATGTTGTTCAAGGGCCTGAGATCCTGTATGAAGCGCCAAGACCCCCCTTTAGCCTTGCGCACTGGGTATACAGCCGTGTTACATGGTGATTCTGAGGGGACCAATATGCCATTATTTATAAGGGCCGTTATGGTTTCATATATGCCCTCATCTGCCTCTTTTGATAGTGGGTACTGTTTCACTCTGGAGAGTATTGCACCTTTTTTCAATTTTATCCTTACTCCCCCTATACTTTTTATGCACCCCACGTCATAGGGGCTAGTAGTCCACAATGATTTGGGTACCTTTGACATATCCTCCTTAAAGAAGGGGACTGGGGTGCATGCGGGTGCCTCAAGTGCCATTGCAATTTTCTGTGCTACTTGTTTGTAAGCCACTCTTAGCCATATTTCCACACTCATCATAAACACCATTTCACCTTCCTCCTTTTCTTCTGAGAACAGCTCCTCATCTGACACCTGGGTGAGCCTACATCCTTCTGCTAATGCTATCACTGCCCTCCATGCTCTTCCTTCTCTGTCTTGGGCATGTACAGCAATGTAATCAGCTGTTGCAATAATGCTCTCAATGTCCATTAGAACCACCTTTCCTTCTGGTTCATTAACAGGTGTTTCTGGTCTGAACAGATAGGCTGCTGGCCTCCTCCATATTTTCCCTTCTATCCCTGGCATCCATGCAAATGCCATATCTGTTCCATACTGGAATAGTTTGCCATCTACTGGCTCCGCCCTAATCGCTGTCTGTCCGCAGTATGCTTGCATGATCTGTCGTGCTGTGAGCATGTTAATCCCTGGAGTAGAGCAAATTATGCCGTCCTCAGTAAAGGAGATCGTCATATTCAACCTGTTCATTATGTCTCTCCCCAGTATATTTACTGGTGAGGCACTATAATATAGAAGTGGAACTGACAGATCATAATCTCCAATAGATAAGGAGGGAACCAACCCTCTAGCCCCAGAGAATCCTTGGGTGTTCATGGCTTCGCCTGACATCTTAAATTTACCTTCCCTTATGCAAGACTGGGTCGCCCCGGTGTCAACAAGGAATGATAATTTTTTGTCACCTATCGTTACCTCTATGCGTGGTTCCTCCGCACTATTAGGTGTTACTGACAGGATGGGACACACCAAGGCCGTCTGTGGGCTGTCCTATTGAGGGTACAACGATTGGCCATTTCCTGTGTAAGGGTTGTGTCCCAAGACCGTCACCCTACCCAGTTGTGTTTGTTGTGCTTGGGGTTGTTGTGTTATCGCTACCTGTTGTTGTTGCAGTGAATATGTCTGTGGCTGTTGTTGTGTTATTAGTTGTTGTTTTTCATTTCCCTGTTGCAACGTCTGCTGTTGCTGTATGCCCTGCTGTTCCTGTGAGGGCCTTGGTTGTCCCTGTTCACTCCATGATGGTGTTCCTGGTCTAACTCTACACGTGCGTGACATGTGCCCTAATAGTCCACAACTACTCTGCCATGGAAAGCTCCCTGTGTTGTCCTGGTATACTGGTTGCCCTGTGGGGTAGGAATTTCTAAGTCCCCCCACCTGCTGTTGGGTGTTATATCCGTATCCTCTCCCTCTCATAATTCCTCCTCTCCCCCTGTTATAATTATAATACCCAGCTCCTGCCATTGGGTGTCCTCCTCCCATGTTGGTCGTGTATGGTTGGAGTGGCGGCGCCTGTTGTGTTATAGTCTATGAAGGTGGTATTTGGGATGAATCTTGTGCAGCCACTACTTGTGTGGGGCTTTGGGTCATTGTTGTAGGCGTAGTTATTAGTGCCCCTTCCATTGTGTATTTAGTAAGCTTTTTCTGTACTAGTTTAGCCTCTTCCGTTTTCCTGTCCTCTTCCTTTTGTTTCATTTTTCCTTGCCATGTCCTGCAATGATGCACTATAGTCAGTTGTATTTCTGGCCATGGTTTTGCTTCCATTCCCACTACTTTCTTTAGTTGTTTCTGAACACCTTCTGGGAGCCCTTGTACTAGTATATGATAAAATATTGCTGGTGTTTTATCCCATTGTTCTCTAGTTTCCATGCGCCACTTCTCTTGGATTTCCTGGATATAATCAACAGGATCTTCGTTCTCTCGCATCTTGCGGGAGGTAATTGCTCCTATGTCTGATGTGTCTGGGTACTGTACCCTCAGTGCCTGCCATAGTGCATGTCTGCAGTTTGCGAATGGTGCCCCATCATGCGATGTGTTTGTTATTGTTACCCCATGGAATCCCGCTCTCTTCCAAATGTCATCCGCTCTATCCCCTAATATTGATATTAAAAGGCCCTTTACATCTCCTACTGCCAGTTTCTGTCCTGCGGTGTGTTTTTCCATTTCATATATCCACTTACCCGCACCTCCACTTAATGATGGGAGCCTGCATTTTATATTTTGTTTATCTGTATGCTTCCAAGGGACATACTGTGGTCTAACCCCTCCTCTCTCCAAAAGTGGCATTAAGTTATGTCTCGTTTCACCCTTTGTGTTCCATAATATCGAGTCCTCACACCCTTCCTCCTCTTCCCTTTCTTCTACATCTTCAATTTCGTCCGTATTTCCCCTGCTCGTAACTCTTTCTTCTCCATCTTTTCCCCTTCTTCCATCATTTCCTGTATTTAATGTGGGCATGTGTATTCGTCTTTCCTGCCTGCGACTAGGGAGGTCTCTAAGCCGACATGCATAGGGTGTCAGTTCGTCTGTGAAGGGCGCGAGTTTTATTTTGCGTAACGAGCGTGAGGTGGTTGAGCATGTAGGGTGCGATGGGGGAGGGCGTGATGGGGATGGGGATGGTGCGGCCTTATGTGTCTGTCTTTCCGCTATTCTTTGCTCTCCCTCCTCACTTCTCTCCAGCTCATCCTTTCTCCTACTGATCCATGGTGAGTCTGTGTTGGTCCGGGTGATGTACAGTTTAGCTAAGCTTTCCCTTTCACTGTTTCCTCCTTCCTTCTCCACTCCTTCTTCTTCCTCACTACAAAAGTCAGTCATAAACGGCACCCCCCACTCGGTCTTTTTCCCCTTGATTGTTACTGTTTGTAAGTCTATTAGGTCCAGTTCTCCTTTTTCTCCTTTATCAACCGCTCCCCCTTGTGCTGATGTTGTTGCTACTTCTGTGTTTCTATATACATCCCCCATGCTTCACTCTCCCTTCTCCTATCTTCTCTTTCTCCTTCATTTCTCTCCTCCATCTCCCTACTATTTTCCTCCCTTTTCCTTTTTAATTCCTCCATCACTTCACTGCTCATCTGTTCCAATATTCTTTCATCCTCTTTCTTCCTTTCCCATTTCACCCTTTCCCTTTCTACTGTACTCTCTATCACCCTCCCTTCTTCGTATTTCTTAGTTGTTTCTGATAGTAATCTCCTCTTCCACATTGCCATTTCTTTTTCTTTTTCTTCTTCTTCCCTCTTCTTTTCTCGCAGCACTACTCTTGATACCCTTTCTGCTGCTGCTTTTACCCTTTCGGCTTCTCTCCTTTGCTCCTCAGTTCGTTCCCTTATTTTTTCCAATTCGTTCTTACCTTCTTTCCTTTTCCTCGCTCTCTCTCTCTCCTCCCTCTCGAGCTGCTTGATCAATTCATTCTGCTCATCCCTTAATTTTGCTAGTCATTCCTCCAAAATCTCTTCCTTTTGTCGTAACAGCTCTTCCCCCCCCCTCATTTCACTCTCCCTGGCATTATCCTCGTCTGTTTTCTTTACTACCTCCTTCTCTTCTCCTGTTAATGAACCTCGTAGTTTTAATAATATCTGTGCAGCTACCCACTCATCATTTCCTATTTCCACAGTCTGGTCTTCTCCAGTCCTCCCCTCCCCTGCTGGCATCTTCCTATGAGCCACATATGGTGGAGGGCTGTATGCCGGGTTCGAGTATCCCTCAGCCGCCCTTAACTGTCCTCTTTCTATTTCTCCTAATTCTCTTAAAGGGTACAACCCCCCTCCCTCTGTTTTCACTCCCTTTGCTAGGGGTATATCGTTGCTCGGTTCCTTTTTTATGTCATCTGATTTATTATTCTTTTCTCCTCCCTCTCCTCCGTTCCCCGTGTTCTTTGGGTCTGCACTCCCCTTTTTCCCATCCTCTCCTTCCTCCTTAATCTCTTTTTCTTCCGGTATTTCCCCCATAGTGAACATTCCATCTGGTCCTGGTCGGGACCCTTGGAACATCCTCCATAAGTTAAACACCTCCACGTGGTTTGCCAACTTCTTCCCTTTATATGTATTGTGCAGATGGTTTAATAGTGAATGTTGGGCATATGGATCGAAGCTACCATTAGGCGGCCACGGTGTTAGCATTTTGTTATCCGTCCCCTGGGTCCATTCTATGCTATACTTAATCAGTTTCTCCCTATGGGGTGGCAGTGTTGTGCATATGTGTTGTAGTGGGGTAGTGAGGGTGTTCCCCCACCCTCCCGATCCTGTCCCGTATGACATAGTAGCGCTCCACTTGTTACCCTTCCCCTATCTGGTAGCAGTTTATCTCACTAGCAGTTTACAATATACAACCTTATATCGTTACCTGGCCCCGTAAGTTTGGGGACATACGATAGTCCGCTAAGGAAAATTATAAAAAATATAGTATTTTACATTTGTATATTTTCTTCTGTCTTTCTTTCTTTATACGACACCCTTACGGCCCCCTGCGGCCGAGGCGCACGTAGCCCCCTGCGGCTGCGTACCCCTTATGACGTTCTTATACAGTCGTCCTATTTTCACGTGCTCCTCCCTCTTCTACACTTGCCGTGGCCGGCGTTCTCCGTGCGCAGCCACGTTCCCCGTTTCGCCATTCCCCGATCAACTCATTTACCGTTTATCTCCGTTTCCACTCCCTTACCACACTTCTCTTCCCCACCACTCTCAAAACGAAGATGCCTTGTGCACACGATATCCTATGAAAGCCCTACTGGTGACGTCACCGATCTCTTCGAGCTACTGGTAAGTTCTTCATATATTCTTTAAGTTCAAAATACACTTGCAATCTACCCCCGTTAACCTTACAGCTGTCTTCCTGTCACTCCTGGAACAAGGTAATCAACAATATATATATAATCGGACAGCACACGCTGCGTCGCCTCGCGTGTGATACGCCCCTCGACAGGAGGGCTTAACCAGCCAATTATCTTCCGTATTGGGCAACTAACTAGCTACCGCCTACAGGGAAACGTCATCTACCTATCAAGTTTCTTGCTCGAACAATAGGGATCCTCATCTACTCATTGATCAATAAATACCAAATCGTAGGAAACCACACACACCCACCCTTACACGTAGTCGCGACCTAGGCCAATCAGTTTCTACGAGCGGCCACACGTGATGTTTTCGTGCTCCGCCCCCCTCTCTCGCGTAACGTAGCCGACTGCTCTCGCACTCGTCCGGCTACCATTCATTCCATTGCCAACACTAAATTGTCAAACCTTCGCCGCGCACCTGTGCAACACCTCCCGCCTCCCGTATTTAATTCCTCCCCCCTCCCTCACAATCTCACATTGCTTGTTGTGCGTGGCATGCTCACCAAGTTCTCTTGATGCGGGGCCGCTCGACTGCGTGCACCCCTCCAAGCGGCTCGCCACCTCCCCTCGTCAGGACCACGTCTGGACACTCGCCAACCGCGGGCGGGATACTTCTCAACCGGCTCCCGAGGGCCAATATCCGAATTGCGCTGTCCGGTCTTCTCGCAGCTCCGCGATGGTCCTGTAGTCCTCAGAAGGGGGCAACGGCAGAGGGGGCCACGCCGCCGGGCCTCCTCGCAACGGGAGTGCCTGGAAAAAGTAAAAATAAAAAAGCGGACCTTAAACAGATCTCAGCAGTGCCTCCAACTTGTCGGGGGGGAATTCTGCCGGGGTCGGCCGGGCCGTCCGCAGACCTCTGGGCAGGGAGGCCCCAACTCCTCCCGTATATCCCAAAAGAGATAGAGTATGAGACACACGCAAGAAGCAAGGTGACTCTGCTGTTTATTAGACAAAAACGGCAGGGATGGGTCAAGGATCGTACGCGTCCGTCCTGACACACACACAATCGTGGGGCTCGCAGGCCCTTTTTACCTTAGTATGACGTGCTACTTGCGTCACCTTGGAAAGTTAGCAAAAAACCTATCGCCACTCTTAATTGGTTGCTCGAGTGGTAGGGTTAGTATAGCATACGTATAGAGAACAATATTAGTGGACAAGGGTTAGTCAGGTGATATATCTGGGTTGTCCCTACAATTAGATACATGAGAATTGTTACATGAAGACCCCTGATGATTGGTTAATGTTAATGGCGTCAGTGATAAGAGCCCCATGTTCTGATTGGTGCGCCCGCGAGCTTCCCAGTCTGGGACCATCGCTGTTCCCAGCTCTCGGTGTACCTGTCATTTGCAACAATGTTTCACTATGAGTACGTGCAGACAATGTGAGGACTTATTCATAAGCTGGAAGGCCGACTACTCCTACTGTCGCAGATGTCCATTGAGCCTTTTAATTGTATCTGCCTGTGTCTTGTAACGAGGGATCCAGACGCCTTCTTCCTCCTGGGCTTGGCATCCTGTCAGGTTTGGCTTGGTCACGTGAGGTGGGACCGTGTTTGAGGCAGAATTCTGCACAATTAATATTGTTTTTCCACTGGGTGCCTGGTTTAATTTGCAGGTGTGACTTTAACGTTGGTGTGCGGCGTGCGAGGTTGCAACATCGTGCCCTTGATGGTCTGCTTTCGGAATGTGGGTTTGCAACATTGCGACCTTGGCTGTTTGCTTTCGCCGGGCTCATTCTGCAGGATCAGCAACCTGACTCTTGTTCTTTTAACGTCCATGGAAGCTCTTGCTTGCGGCCTACTTAGGCCTGGTGTATAGGTGGAACCGTTGGGTGCACAGGCGCGTTAGGTTATAGTATCATATTGTCTTATGACCAGTATTGTGTCTTCGTTATATTTCTCATTATGGCACCTGGGTTTAGGAGAAGCGTAAGCAAGCTCTTTAGATGAGTTCATGATGCGTCTTGCGTTTCTGCATTTTGAGAGCCTATGTGGAAAATAATAAAGATGCACGTCCGTGAGTATGTCTGTCGCCTACGTCATAGCACTGAGTATATTCTTCGTGTAGATTGGTGCGGGAGTGTCCGGTGTGTATATTTGCACAGGTGTGCTGACCGTTGGCTAGGTCGTCATGGCATCTCTAACGACGTGTAGGTTTTAGTCTAGTTGATCCGTGCCGCAGGTGTCGGCATGGGCAAGGCGGGCTGCTGGGCAGGCAGATGGACACATCCGTATGTTCCTGTACCAGGGTATTTGGTCGTCTGGTAGATGGGCAAACTCTTCTCGTGGCGGGTGCCTGGGCCGTGACCCTTTAGGCCAGGCGCGAGAGGGGAAGGACGGGAGCCTGGTCTTCCATTCTCCCACTTCAGAGGTATTCTGCCTTTCCTCTCCCTCCCCCAGAAGCTCACTGTATTGTTATTGTTGTTATTGTTATTTTGCACTTATATAGCGCCTTATATACCATTGGTATGGTCTGAAGGCGCTGGTAGGTTGAACGCCCTTGGGAACCGAAGTTCAGATCAGTAGAGAGAGAACGGAGAGTCAAAAAGGTGCGTGTGAGCACCGGGTATGTGTGCAGCTCGTGCGGTACTCGTGTAATAGCTGCTTCTTAGCGGTAGATGTGGTGGTTTAGAGATCAGGAGAATGTGTTCGTTCTGGCAGGATTTATCCGGAACGGATGTGGCTGCGTTAGGCCTGAGGAAAACGCCTGGCTGGGGGTGTGATACCAGCAGTGTTTACATAGAATGATGTGGAGTAAGCGGCGGATGTTGGTATGAGAACAGATATACCGAATGGTGTCATAGTATCTCTGTGTTCTAGTTGAGTGGTGATGTAAGGAGAGAGTAAGCGTGGTGGTGTGATATGATGGGTTATATGCTCTTTCAATGAGCACACTTCTAAATGCAACTTTCCCAGAGAGGGTACTGGGCGAACTTCTAGATTCAATTTTCCATAGCAAAGCTACTGGGCGAACTTCTAAATACACTTTTCCACAGAGAGGTTTATTGGGCACACTTCTAAATTCAATTTACCAGAGAGGCTATTGGGCACACTTCTAAATTCAATTTTCTGGAGAGGCTATTGGGCACACTTCTAAATGCAGCTTTCCAGAGTGTCTATTGGATACACTTCTATAATCAACTTTCACCGATGCTATTGGGAACACTTCTAAATGCAACTTTCACAGAGTGGCTATTGGGAACACTACTAAATTCACAGCGAGGTTATTGGGCATACTTCTAAATGCAACTTTCACAGAGGGTCTTGGGCACACTTCTAAATTCGATTTACCAGCGTGGATGTTGGGCACATTTCTAAATTCACGGAGAGGCTATAGGGCACACTTTCTAGTGCAACTTTCACGTGCTAACAATCACATTTCTATCTAGATGCGACGCAGGCCAATATTCACAATTCCATCTAAGAGTGGACATGCTAACATTCATAATTCCATCTAAGTGTGGACATGCTAACATTCACAATTCCATCTAAGTGTGGACATGCTAACATTCATAATTCCATCTAAGTGTGGACATTCTAACATTCACAATTCCATCTAAGTGTGGACATGCTGACATTCACAATTCTATCTAAGTGGGGACATGCTAACATTCACAATTCCATCTAAGAGTGGACATGCTAACATTCGTAATTCCATCTAAGTGTGGACATTCTAACATTCACAATTCCATCTAAGTGTGGACATGCTGACATTCACAATTCCATCTAAGTGGGGACATGCTAACATTCACAATTCTATCTAAGAGTGGACATGCTAACGTTCACAATTCTATCTACGAGTGGACATTCTAACATTCACAATTCCATCTAAGTGTGGACATGCTGACATTCACAATTCCATCTAAGTGGGGACATGCTAACATTCACAATTCTATCTAAGAGTGGACATGCTAACGTTCACAATTCTATCTACGAGTGGACATGCTAACATTCACAATTCCATCTGAGTGTGGACATGCTAACATTCACAATTCCATCTAAGTGTGGACATGCTGACATTCACAATTCTATCTAAGTGGGGACATGCTAACATTCACAATTCCATCTAAGAGTGGACATGCTAACATTCATAATTCCATCTAAGTGTGGACATTCTAACATTCACAATTCCATCTAAGTGTGGACATGCTGACATTCACAATTCCATCTAAGTGGGGACATGCTAACATTCACAATTCTATCTAAGAGTGGACATGCTAACGTTCGCAATTCTATCTACGAGTGGACATGCTAACATTCACAATTCTAAGTGGGGACATGCTAACATTCACAATTCCATCTAAGAGTGGACATGCTAACATTCATAATTCCATCTAAGTGTGGACATTCTAACATTCACAATTCCATCTAAGTGTGGACATGCTGACATTCACAATTCCATCTAAGTGTGGACATGCTGACATTCACAATTCCATCTAAGTGGGGACATGCTAACATTCACAATTCTAACTAAGAGTGGACATGCTAACGTTCACAATTCTATCTACGAGTGGACATGCTAACATTCACAATTCTATCTAAGTGGGGACATGCTAACATTCACAATTCCATCTAAGTGTGGACATGCTGACATTCATAATTCCATCTAAGTGTGGACATTCTAACATTCACAATTCCATCTAAGTGTGGGCATGCTGCCATTCACAATTCTATCTAAGTGGGGACATGCTAACATTCACAATTCCATCTAAGAGTGGACATGCTAACATTCATAATTCCATCTAAGTGTGGACATTCTAACGTTCACAATTCTATCTAAGTGTGGACATGCTAGTATTATGGCACTCTATGTTATTGGTAGGTAAGATAGAGTGACAGAGGTTTTCTGGAGTAGAGTGATTGCTCTATTCCCCACCCATGCCACACTCACGGTTTTTGTTGGTGTCTGTTGTCTTCCTTGGCGTCCCCTGCGGACACCTGCAGACACATCCTGGAGCCGCCAATGTAGGAGCCGCCCTTGGCCTTCGGGCCCTTAGCCGCAGGGGGCTGCCGGGCAGAGGGCTGCCCTGGGGGTTTCGGATTTGTCTGTCAAGGGGCCAATCACGGTGGGGGTGGGAAAAATACAATCGGAGAGCTGGTCGGGATCGAGGCAGCTTATCAGGGATGGTGGGAGGGAGCGAGGGCGGGCGCAAGGGGAGGCAGGAAAGACACGGGGAAAGACGCGGCCTGCGCTGGGTGGTATGGAGGGGCTGGGGTCTCTAAAGGGGTTACAGGCAGTGGATTCAAGGCCTAAGGAGGCTGGGGGGCTCTCCCACTCACCTGCGCAGCCCAGATGGAAGTGGCGTGCAGGTCGAGGTGGCGGCAACAATACGGAAATCAAGGCAGCCTATCAGGGATGGTGGGAGGGAGCGAGGGAGGGAGCGAGGGCGGGCGCAAGGGGAGGCAGGAAAGACACGGGGAAAGACGCGGCCTGCGCTGGGGGGTATGGAGGGGCTGGGGTCTCTAAAGGGGTTACAGGCAGTGGATTCAAGGCCTAAGGAGGCTGGGGGGCTCTCCCACTCACCTGCGCAGCCCAGATGGAAGTGGCGTGCAGGTCGAGGTGGCGGCAACAATACGGAAATCAAGGCAGCCTATCAGGGATGGTGGGAGGGAGCGAGGGAGGGAGCGAGGGCGGGCGCAAGGGGAGGCAGGAAAGACACGGGGAAAGACGCGGCCTGCGCTGGGGGGTATGGAGGGGCTGGGGTCTCTAAAGGGGTTACAGGCAGTGGATTCAAGGCCTAAGGAGGCTGGGGGGCTCTCCCATTCACCTGCGCAGCCCAGATGGAAGTGGCGTGCAGGTCGAGGTGGCGGCAACAATACGGAAATCAAGGCAGCCTATCAGGGATGGTGGGAGGGAGCGAGGGAGGGAGCGAGGGCGGGCGCAAGGGGAGGCAGGAAAGACACGGGGAAAGACGCGGCCTGCGCTGGGGGGTATGGAGGGGCTGGGGTCTCTAAAGGGGTTACAGGCAGTGGATTCAAGGCCTAAGGAGGCTGGGGGGCTCTCCCAGTCACCTGCGCAGCCCAGATGGAAGTGGCGTGCAGGTCGAGGTGGCGGCAACAATACGGAAATCAAGGCAGCCTATCAGGGATGGTGGGAGGGAGCGAGGGAGGGAGCGAGGGCGGGCGCAAGGGGAGGCAGGAAAGACACGGGGAAAGACGCGGCCTGCGCTGGGGGGTATGGAGGGGCTGGGGTCTCTAAAGGGGTTACAGGCAGTGGATTCAAGGCCTAAGGAGGCTGGGGGGCTCTCCCACTCACCTGCGCAGCCCAGATGGAAGTGGCGTGCAGGTCGAGGTGGCGGCAACAATACGGAAATCAAGGCAGCCTATCAGGGATGGTGGGAGGGAGCGAGGGAGGGAGCGAGGGCGGGCGCAAGGGGAGGCAGGAAAGACACGGGGAAAGACGCGGCCTGCGCTGGGGGGTATGGAGGGGCTGGGGTCTCTAAAGGGGTTACAGGCAGTGGATTCAAGGCCTAAGGAGGCTGGGGGGCTCTCCCACTCACCTGCGCAGCCCAGATGGAAGTGGCGTGCAGGTCGAGGTGGCGGCAATAATACGGAAATCAAGGCAGCCTATCAGGGATGGTGGGAGGGAGCGAGGGAGGGAGCGAGGGCGGGCGCAAGGGGAGGCAGGAAAGACACGGGGAAAGACGCGGCCTGCGCTGGGGGGTATGGAGGGGCTGGGGTCTCTAAAGGGGTTACAGGCAGTGGATTCAAGGCCTAAGGAGGCTGGGGGGCTCTCCCACTCACCTGCGCAGCCCAGATGGAAGTGGCGTGCAGGTCGAGGTGGCGGCAACAATACGGAAATCAAGGCAGCCTATCAGGGATGGTGGGAGGGAGCGAGGGAGGGAGCGAGGGCGGGCGCAAGGGGAGGCAGGAAAGACACGGGGAAAGACGCGGCCTGCGCTGGGGGGTATGGAGGGGCTGGGGTCTCTAAAGGGGTTACAGGCAGTGGATTCAAGGCCTAAGGAGGCTGGGGGGCTCTCCCACTCACCTGCGCAGCCCAGATGGAAGTGGCGTGCAGGTCGAGGTGGCGGCAACAATACGGCAAATCAAGGCAGCCTATCAGGGATGGTGGGAGGGAGCGAGGGAGGGAGCGGGGGCGGGCGCAAGGGGAGGCAGGAAAGACACGGGGAAAGACGCGGCCTGCGCTGGGGGGTATGGAGGGGCTGGGGTCTCTAAAGGGGTTACAGGCAGTGGATTCAAGGCCTAAGGAGGCTGGGGGGCTCTCCCACTCACCTGCGCAGCCCAGATGGAAGTGCGTATCTAGAGCTCTGGTTCTTTCTAGGCTTGACTACTGTAACAGCCTCCTTTTAAATCTGCCTGTCTCTACTCTCCGCCCTCTGCAACTCATCCAGAACAGGACTGCAAGACTTGTCCTTGGCCTCAGGCCCAGGGATCGCATCTCTCCAGCACTGAAATCTCTCCATTGGCCCCCAGTGCCTGCAAGGATCAAGTTCAAGACCCTTTGCTTTGTCCACAAGGCCTAGTGCAGCCTGGGACCTAAATATTGCCAGCTTTCTCTTCTGAAGTATCTTCCTACTCGAGCACTTCGCTGCTCCACCTCCAACTCCTTGAGGGTCAAGCGCTTTTCCAAGCAACGAGTTGGGGGCAGATACCTCTCTTCCCTCGGCGCCTCCTTCTGGTACAGCCTCCCTGCATCTCTGAAACTTGAGCAGAACCATCTCCGGTTCCAGAAGCAAGCTCAAGACTTTGCTCTTTGCTTCTGCCTTCTCTCTTCCGCTACTTGCTCACGTCCTGTCTGATACTGCACTGGTTACCTGGCTACCCTCTGCCCTCCCAGTTGCACGCCTGCACTGTCCTCCTGGCAAACCTGCACTTGGGGTTGTATATGCAACCCTACAACCCCCTATATTTGCACTTATCTATCACCTATTTGTTATGCACTTAACCCTTGCACTGCTACCTGCAGGCCGCACTTCCTGTTTTTCATGTTTGATCCTATGTCTTGCACTTGCTCCTCCTCTCCCTCCCCTGGCACTTCTCCCCTTCCCTCGCCCCTGCACTTGCGCAATCTCAATGTCACTGGGCCTAGTAAGATTGTTGTCTTGTTCCCTCTTGTTCCCCTCCCTCGCCTCGTCATGCCTTGAAACACTTGCGTATAGGCGCGGTATACATAAAATATATCATATCATATCATAAGAGAGACAAGCTCTTCCAAGCAACCGCTTGTGAGCCTGACTTACAGGAGAAACGGGAGAGCGGGAGAAGCACAGCGGGTGCTGTGAGAGGAACTCTGCACCACTGGCAACGGCAGCAAGGCTGCTGGGGATACGGTCTCCTGGAAAAGCAGCAGTTCTACCGGCGGGAGAACGTGAAGCCAGCGAGGGGACTGGGTGAGGATCTGCCAAGCAGGGAAAGCCTTCCCGGAGTGAAAAGGTTGCTGCTCAGTGTGCCACAAGTCGGAAACGCCAGCAAACACTGGTAAGCCTGCCAATGGGTGTTGGGACCCCAGGGCATACCGACAGGTGTATGGACAATTAAAAACCTGTTTTGAATACTGACCAAGTAAATTGGAAAGACAAAGGGCCTCATTACAACCTGCCAGTCCGAAACCGTGCAAAATCCGTGACGGCGGTAAAAACGTTTCCATGTCCGCAAGGTTGCGGAAAAACCGTCCGATTACACGCTGTCGGTCGCGCGCACCACACGGACTCGGAAACGTTGTTACCGCCGTCACGGAAAACCCCACGGAAATGGAAATAACGCCGCCACAAGTGGCGCAAAACCCGTGTCCGCCTCCGCCGCCACGGACACGGAACCGGAAATACCATGATCGCCAAAACAGGAAACAGAGAGGCGGCCATCATATAAAAGCACAATCCATTGCCATCCAGAGTCAGCACAAGCACAATCCTAACTCTGAGAAGCCAAAAGGGACCACCAGCATGTCTGCCAGGATTCCTGCTCAGAGGCAGCGCAAACAGCGCTTCAGCGAGGCGGAGCTAACCGTCTTGGTGGAGCACATTGTGGACAATGCGGAGATGCTGTTCAGCGCCGACCAACGGCGTGCCACACAGCTGCGGAGGAAGGAGGTGTGGGCCGAAGCTGCACGCAAGTGCACCGCTGTGGGCGTGACAGTGAGGAGCGTGAAGGACTGCCACAAGCGGTGGGACGACCTGAGGCTGAGGGTACGCAACCTCATTTCCACGCACGGCCAACGCAGCAGTGGGACAGGCGGAGGACCCCCTTCTCCACTGAGGCTGCAAGCATGGGAGGAGCGTTGCAGCAGCGTCCTCCACCTTGAGGGAATCCATGGGATCGGGGAGACTGAGGCAGGAGTGAGCCCACCTGCAGATGCCGGTAAGTGCCCAAACATGAATGCCACATAAAAATATGCAGTTGTGAGTACTGGGCCAAAGGACCCATTGACAACCCCCCCCCCCCCCCCAGGCAGTGCATGTGTGGGCCAAAGGACCCATTAACAACCCCCCCCCCCAGGCAGTGCATGTGTGGGCCAAAGGACCCATTAACAACCCCCCCCAGGCAGTGCATGTGTGGGCCAAAGGACCCATTAACAACCCCCCCCCCCAGGCAGTGCATGTGCGGGCCAAAGGACCCATTAACAACCACACCCCCCAGGCAGTGCATGTGTGGGCCAAAGGACCCATTAACAATCCCCCCCCCCCAGGCAGTGCATGTGTGGGCCAAAGGACCCATTAACAACCCCCCCCCCCAGGCAGTGCATGTGTGGGCCAAAGGACCCATTAACAACCCCCCCAGGCAGTGCATGTGTGGGCCAAAGGACCCATTAACAACCCCCCCCCAGGCAGTGCATGTGTGGGCCAAAGGACCCATCATGATCCGTATGGCAACCAATATCACAGAATGCATACACCAGCAATCAGATGCATGTGACTAACACTATTCAATGTACAATCTTAATGACGCATGTGATGCACCCATCTGCCACCACAACAACACTAATTGCATGCCCTTTGTGTCCCCACAGCCGTTTCAAGTGACAGTGATACTGCACAACAGGCCAGCCAATCTGCACCGGCAAGTACACAAGCCACCGCCACCACACAGGAGGCTGCTGCTGGCAGTTCTGAACCTCTGGCCACATTACCAGCCACTACAGATGTGCCGCCCACCACCACCACCGACATCCCCACCGTCTCCACACTGCCTGAGTCTAGACAGGTGCCACGGGAACCTATCATGGCCACCCAACACAACACCGAAGGCAGCAGCACTGCAGAGGGGGCAGCCTGCAGTGATAACAGTGCCCCGCAAGAGCACTCGGAAACGGGGCCACAGGGGGAGATGCCCACATTGGAAGACCTGGGCTCCTTCCATGAGCTGGAGTTCAGCCCCACATCACTGAGGAGTCCCATGAGGTCGGCCACCCCATCCATGGCCGAACTGAATGCCCGCATGCAGCGGATGGTGGAGCAGCAGTCTACCCTCACCCAGCCGGTGGAGAGGCAGCTAGAGGAATCCAGGCTGCAGAGGGAGAGCTACAGCGCCTCAGTGCGTCGCCTGTCGAGGTCCATCGGACGCTTCGCAAGCACTATAGTGACCCTTGCATGCCATGTGCGGGAGGGCAACGACCACACTTCCAGGCTTGTAGAGGCCATGTTGGTTGGCCAAAGGCAAATCTGGCACGGATGCCCTCAATCCCAGATTCTGCGCAATCAAACACAACCACCCCATCCAGCTCCACTACTGCCAGCCCAAGGAGGCGCTCGAGTAGGCTAACGGGTCCCTCGGGCAAGGTTGCACAGGCACAGAAGCGCACACGGAAGTGATGGCATGTGTGTGGGGCAGTGCAGGACACATGTGGACTACAAGGGTGTGAGAGGGGTGGGCACGTTTGGGTGGTGGGGTAGGTAGTTTTGGGGGTTTGAACAATGGGGCCTGGGTGGGGGTGGGCACGTTTGGGTGGTGGGGTAGGTAGTTTTGGGGGTTTGAACAATGGGGCCTGGGTGGGGGTGGGCACGTTTGGGTGGTGGGTGGCCCCGGGTGTACAGCTTCCCTAACCAATGCACCTCCTTCCCTGTTGTTATTACATCAATACATCACCATTTCGAATCAAGACATACATGTGTGGACATTGATCATTTATTTTGCAGTGCAACTATTAATTCATTGTCGTCAACATGTTTGTGCATTTCTGTGAATGTGCTGTGACTCAAAAGTAAATGCGAATCAGGGCATCCCGTGCTCTCTGGCCATCATGTGGACCCCCAGGGGGAGGCGGTGCCATCCCATCCCCATCTCCATCCCCATCCCCATCCCCATCCCCATCTTCCTCATCTGCGTCTGGTGGCATTGGGATGTTCCTGCGCAGGCATATATTGTGTAGCATGGCACATCCGAGCGTGATTTTACCCGTCTTCACTGGGCTGTACAGCAGTGATCCGCCAGATCTGCTCAGACAGCGGAAACGGGCCTTCAGCAGTCCAAATGTCCTCTCAATCATTCCACGTGTGCGGATATGTGCCCTATTGTATGCCTCTTCATGCCTGTTCCTTGGTCTCCGTACAGGTGTCATCATCCATGGCGTGAGTGCATATCCCGCATCACCTACATGGGATGTAGATGGGGGAACATGTCAGTGTTTGTGGCATCATGTCCTCATCTGCTGCTGTGCATTCTTGTATCATCATTCATTCATGCATATGTACCATGCAGTGTATGGAGGTATGTTTCGGGCATCACGATGTATGTCGCTAACTGGATATGGGCCTACACATTAACTTGCATGTTTACTGTGCCCTGCGGGTGACATTTGATTGTGTGCATGTCACGGTGCAGTGCTGTCCACACTTGGCAGAGTGACTCCACTGTACGGAAGTAGTAAATACACGTCGTCTCATTTACACGCCTCTCGTGCCTTTTGAGGCAGTGTTTCAATTGAGGGTGGGTGTCTGCAGTGGCACAAGGTTCATGGGACAGTGACGGGATTGGCTGTGCCAGCGTGTGCACGGGCACATTGTGGTGCCCTGTCATGTCTTCCTTCATGATGTTTTCCATCCGCTGTGTATTTGGTAGATGGAAGGGGGGTGATGAATGTGCGGTCACAGCGGCACACTCACAATGCTCATTGGCCTGGACACACACACACCACTTCGACAGGGTTGTGGCATTGTCAGCTGTACTCACCCAATAGCCATGTGCTTTGTCCGGCATAGCGTTCCATGTACCGTGGCAACGTGGAATTCCGCAGTACCATTGAGTCATGCGATGAGCCTGGGAAACGTGTGCAGCAGTGTGTAATCAGTTGCATGGCATCACAAACCATCTGGACATTCAAAGAGTGATACTGTTTCCTATTGCGGAACACCGCCTCAATTGGACGTGGCACTGTCAGCTCAACGTGGGTGCAGTCAACTGCGCTTATGCAATTTGGCATGCCTGCTATGGCATGGAAGGCCAACTTGGTGGCAATGACCTTGGGGAGGGTGCGGGGTAGGGCTATGTGTTCCGACACATGGCGCAACAGGGCATCCAGTACCTGTACCTGGATTTTTGAGAAACAGGGTTGTGATATGCCGTGCAGCTCACCAACCGTGTGTTGATTGGTGCCAGTGCCAAGGAAATGCAGTACTGAGACAACCTTCAAGAGGGGGGGGGGTGGCGGTGGGGGTGTCAATTTGGCTGCTGATGTTGTCCTCAATCATGGCGGTGATGTGCAGGATTGTTGCACGGTCCAGCCGGTATAGTGTGTGGATCTGTCCTGGGGTGAGGTTCCAGGGTGGGGCCCTGATGCGTGGTATTGCTGGCTGGCGGCGGGGTCGGGCTGGCTGAGCAATGGGGTCTTCCATAGCTGCAGGGTTGGCTGGTTGCCGCCTGCGCCTCCTCCGCCTATGCCTCCTCCTCTGCGCCATTACTGCCACCATGTGCAGTGCTGCCTGTTGGTTGAGTAGGCCCAGTCCCAGTGCTACTAGACCTGCTGCCTGCATGGTTCTGTGTTGTGTTGGGCTGGGTGTGGCCCTTTTGTAGGCTCCCAGTGGCCTGCTAGGTCCAGCTGGGCTGATTTGGTGCACCTGTGCCCTGATTCAGTTCAGCAGGCAGTGTATAACGCCATGTTCGCGGTGGCGGCGGTTCCGCAACCGTGATCACGGTATTTACGCCATTTTTCTGCCGGTATTTCCGTGTCCGCGCAAGTTGTGATGCTCACGGTGTTTCGTGTTGACGGTAACGGAGGGGTTTCCGTGCAGACGGACTTAACGGGACCCCTATTTCCGCGGTGGCGGTTGAGGGTGGTGCTATTACCGGGGCCGCGGGTCATGATTGGGCGGACATGGAAACGGTGCCGGTATGGTTTTACCGGCAGTGTTAATTCCGGACCGGAGTACTTGTAATGAGGCCCAAGATCTGCATAGGTCCTCATATAGGAGAAGTCAATATGGGGAAAGTTGGAGTTAATATCATCGCCAGCAAATGAACAGTAATGAAGAAATTGAAAGGCAGTATATGCACAAGTCTCCATATATGAGATGTCAATTTGGGGAAAATTGGAACAAGCATTGCCAGAAGCAAATAACTAGCAGTGAAGAAGTTAACAGACAGAACTTGTACACACCTCCATATATGAGATGTCACTATGGGGAAAGTTGGAACAAGTAGTATCTAAAGTCAAGGCAGTTTAAACAGTGAAGGAGTACAACTGTATTAAACTGAAAGCGAACATTGTGGAAAGTCCTGGTGAGGGAAGCATATCAGGCAGTGAGCCTTTGGGAGAAATATACCTGGCATGGAAGTATTTCAGGCGATCTGCAGCACCCAGAGGGGGATTCCTGGCATGGCAGTATATCAGGTAATCAATTTTTGAATATGTTGAAGAGAACTTTGTAAGAAATCCTGGTGAAAGAAGCACATAAGGCAGTGAGCTTTTGGGAGAAAGATACCTGGCAGGGGAGTATACCAGGAGATCTGCAAAACCCAGAGGGGGGATTTCCTGGCAGGGGAGTATACCAGGTAATCCATATAAAAAAGAAAAGACATTTTGAAAAGATACCTTGCAGTAGAGTATACCAGGAGATTACCATAATAAGTTATTGTGTGGAAGAGACATTTTGGTCATCCTTAAAAAGCTTTTGTGTAAAAGAGACACTTTTGATGTTCTTCCAAATAACATGTTTGCCATCCTGAAGAAAGTCTTACGTGAAAGAGACATTTCTGCCACTCTTAAGGAATCATTGGTTGAAAAGAACACTTTACTATTCTACCTGAAACAATCCAGGGGAAGGGATCCACCTTCTGGATTCAGGGATTGTTTGTTGAATTTTCACATTTTGGTTTTTACACACTTTTTACTAAATCAAAACAGTCACATTTACCTTACACCTTTGATTGTTTGTTTTAGTGTGAGGGTCAGATACATTTTGGATACACAGACCATTTGCCTATCTTTGATGATGAGACAGACTGATCTTAGTTTTAGTGTCCTACAAAGGTAAACTCTCTTTAGGTTAAGGACAGAAAGGCCTTTATCCAACCCCCTTTTCTTGAATAAAGATGTCTGTTGTTGAGAATATTGCAACTTTGTGTCCACCTCTCATTTCTGACCACTCACAATACCTTATCCAGACATTGCTACTAAACGGGAATATGTTAGTTTAAACTTGATTGTTCTATCAGTTAATTTCTGGTAGTGTTATTGAGAATTCTAAATTTGACCTGGTTCACTGCACAGTACTTGCGATCATCTCTTTAAGCTGTTGCATTTTTTTAAAATCCTATACTCTAGAGTTGATGATGTGGGGAATAAAAGCGTTGCCTCCGACGTGTGTCCAGCTATCTAGGAGAAATTGCCATTTTGGTATCTCGAGTTTGGCTGGATCTGTTTCCAGAGTTTTGTTAGTATGAAAAAGGTTTGGGACAGTCGGAACACCTCCAGTACTTTTGTATGTGCCAAGCATTCTGGGCATACAAGCCTGAGTTTTCCATTGAATCTTTGTTACCCCATGCTGCAGTACATTTTATGGGCCTTGGGGTGCACACACATTGTTGCTACTCTTTACCGAATGGTTAAGAATTCCACCTCTCCAGCTGATTCTCCAGCCAAGTTGAAATGGGTGAAAGACCTTGAAACTACTTTCATTGAGGAGCAGAGGTCTGTCCTATGTTTGTATTTCCGAAACGTTTCTGCGAACTCAAGCTTTCGGTGGATCCAAGTAAAACTCCTTAATAGCTGAGTGCAAACACTGCATGCTGGCAATCCAGGTCCAATTCCCATAGCAAACTAGGAGAAATCATTTGCTGAGTGACAACACTGCATTCTGCATTTTGGGATACCAAGCCCAACTGTCAGTGCTTACTGAGATCAAGTCTGTTAAATAAAAATGCTACATGCTGAGACATTAATCGCTTTCAATATTAGGTAGCTTAAATCAGTGCTGCTGTTAAACTAAATCTTGTGAATAGTGATGCAGCGTGAGTTAAGGTTCAATTTGTAGTGGGTTCAATTTTCTTTGGATTAGGGAATTAGTACATTAGAACTGAGTGTTAGTACCTTAAAATTGTCATTTCATTACACAGCCACAGTAGTGGCTCTGTAGTTATGGTTAAGTTGCTGTTTCCAAAGGAGGAGCCCTTTTTGGGCGGCTTATAACTTCGCTCTCCCTGGACGAATCCTCACCAAACTTTGCAAAAAAAGCATATGGGTCACTCTGATTTTGTTTTTGCAAAGTTTGGCGAGGTTTGGTCCAGGGGGGGCAAAGTTATAAGGGGGGTCCCAAAACTTATTTTTTTCCCACAGACTGAATGGGGAAAAAACTTTGCTCATGCCTACAGCCCAAACCGCTGGACGGATTTTCACCAAATTTGGACCAGGAGCAAAAAATAGGTTAAAATAAAATTAGTGATATCTATGTTCGGTCCATGGACAGTGTCCTGATTGGCCAACCGGCTTGCGTCATGTCCGCAGACATGCAACGTGTTCGCTGATTGGACGGCGAAGAGCGTGAAGCGCATCAGATTTTTGGGAACGCCCGACATCTTGAATTCGCGAACGTCTGCGGACAGCGCGGTGAAACTTGGTGGAGAAATGCTATTTAGTAGAGTGTGTTGATGTGTAAGACTGGGCAGGGTGGGGGAGTAAGAGATGGGTTAAATGTTGTATTTATTTAGGTGGTAGATCTCCTTGTTGTGTTCGATTTGTCCGCAGACAACACTGATGTCCTGAAATGTTCTAAATAAATGAAATGGGGGTGTTCTGAGGACAGTACGTCCGTACGTATGGTTCGTAGGCAAGTTGAAACTGTTCTAAGAACACACACGGTGTACTGATATGTTCGAAAATAAACGAAATGGGTGTGTCTTGAGGACGGTATGTCTGTCCGTATTGTTAGCAAGCAAGTTGAAACTGTTCTAAGAACACATGAAGTGTCCCGGGATGTTCGTTAATAAACAAAATGGGGGTGTCCTGAGGACGGTATGACTGTCCGTACTGTTCGCAAGCAAGTTGAAACTGTTCTAAGAACACATGAAGTGTCCTGGGCTGTTCGTCAATAAACAAAATGGGAGTGTTCTGAGGACGGTATGTCTGTTCGGTTCGCTGGCAAGTTGAAATTGTTCTAACAACAGATGATGTGTCCTAGGATGTTCGTAAATAAATAAAATGGGGGTGTCCTGGAGACAGTATCTGTTTGTTTCGTTCGCAGGCAAGTTGAAACTGTTCTAAGAATACATCATGTGTCCTGGGATGTTCGTCAATAAACAAAATGGGGGTGTCCTTAGGACGGTGGATGTTCATCAATAAACAAAATGGGGGTGTCCTGAGGACGGTATGACTGTTCGTACTGTTAGCAATCAAGTTGAAACTGTTCTAAGAACACATGAAGTGTCCTGGGATGTTCGTCATAAACAAAATGGGAGTGTTCTGAGGATGCTACATCTGTCCGTATGGTTCGCAAGCAAGCTGAAACTGTTCTAAGAACACTTGCGGTGTCCTGAAATGTTCGTAAATAAAGTAAATGGGAGTGTCCTGAGGACGAGGTCCGTATTGTTCACTGGCAAGTTGAAATTGTTCTAATAACCGATGATGTTTCCTAGGATGTTCGTAAATAAATAAAATGGGGATGTTCTTAGGACGGTATGTCTGTTCGTTTCATTTGCAGGCAAGTTGAAACTGTTCTAAGAATACATCATGTGTCCTGGGATGTTATTCAATAAACAAAATGGGGGTGTTCTGAGGACGGTGGATGTTCGTCAATAAACAAAATGGGGTGTCCTGAGGATGGTATGACTGTTCGTACTGTTCGCAAGCAAGTTGAAACAGTTTTAAGAACACATGAAGTGTCCTGGGATGTTCGCAAGCAAGTTGAAACTGTTCTAAGAACACATGAAGTGTCCTGGGATGTTCGTCAATAAACAAAATGGGAGTGTTCTGAGGACGGTACATCTGTCCGTATTGTTCGCAATCAAGCTGAAACCGTCCTAAGAACACTCGTGGTGTCCTGAAATGTTCGTAAACAAACGAAATGGGAGTGTCCTGAGGACGCTGTCCATATTGTTCGCTGGCAAGTTGAATATGTTCTAAGAACACTCATCATGTCCGCGGACATTAAAAGTGCCCATATGGCATAGTCAAAATGTTTGACTCTATGGGTGTGATATGCTGCGGTGGTTGTGGCCAGGGCATAGAGTCTTGGGAGCATGGCCATATGGCCATGCACTCAAGAATCTATGCCCTGGCCACAACCACCGCAGCATATTTCACCCATAGTGACTTATAATTTTGGGATCCAAGAACAAATTTATAAGCAACACATTTGTAAGCCACTATGGGTATGATATGCTGTGGTGGTTGTGGGCAGGGCCTATAGTCTTGGGTGCATGGACAAGACCAAATTTATAAGCACCGAAGTTATAAGTCAATATGGGTGTGATTTGCTGCGATGGTTGTACTTATAATATACTTACTGTTTGGTTTAGTAACTGGAGTACATGTATTTCTTGTTCATTTTTGTGATAAAAGAAAAGATCATGTTAATATTGGTATTTTGTAATGACTTATAACATTGAATAATCAACATTTTTTTTACCCTCATATTTAGTAGATTACAAACCAGTGTACTGTGCAATTTGCTCAGTTTCTGTGTTTGTTGCTAAAATCATTGGGTCTGTGGGAGAAAAAAAATCCATGTTGGATTAAAAAAATCCTTTTTTTGTTATGCTACAGTCTATTTGTTTGTTTTCAGTGTTCACTTGTTGTTTCGGGCTAATGCTCTAAGTATTGGCTTGTTGCAGATTTTTGGAGCAGTTGGATACCTGTTGACATATTGTAACTGTCTATTTTTTGTTATAATGAAGTGGTATTGATTTATCTGTTTCGATATTGTAAAATTTTGGGGCAGTTAGATACCAGTTGGCGTATTCTAACTGTCTATTTTTTTATATAATTTAGTGGTATTAATTTATCTGTTTAATTGTTGTACAATCTTGGGGCAGTTAGATACCTTTTGGCATATTCTAACTGTTTATAGCTTATTTTTTATAATGAAGTGGTATTGATTTATCTGTTTGGTTATTGTAAAATCTTGGGGCAGTTAGATACCAGTTGGCATATTCTAACTATCTATTTTTGATATAATTTAGTAGTGTTCATTTATCTGTTTAGTTGTTGTAGAATCTTGGGGCAGTTAGATACCTGTTGGCATATTCTAACAGTTAATAGTTTTTTAATAGAAGTTTAGTTAAGGTTTAAGTATAGTTTAGTTAATACATTTTGGTTTTAAGAAGATTAAATAAGCGTTTGTAAGATTTGCCGGTAATCTCTGCTTTAGAGTAATGGTACTATCATTACATTCAAACCATCCACAATTCTTTTTTATATATGCAGTGTAGTGACCTGAATTGGTTGTGGCTCCTGCGTGGTAGATTATACCTATTGTTGTGAATGTTTTCTTACCAAGTGATACTTGACCATGTGTGAATCCAGTCAGCTTGCAGTTGTTTTTGGTACCATCTGCATTGTAACGTAAAAGCATTATTATTACGTATTTAGCATGTGTTTGTATTAGTACAAGTTGCTGAAATGGAATGGATTCACAATTAGGTATTGATATATATACGAAGCGTTCATTGGGGATTTGTTCTTTTGTCACATTGTTGCAGAGAATGCATGTATGTTTCCACATGTATGATCTGGAAGATTTCATTTATAGGTATGTTTTTGTTTTCCAGTACTTGTAGTAAGTACATTAGAAATTCTTGTGGATCTTCCTGTGAGTTTTTAGTGAATTTCACCATTCCAGCACAGTAGTCAAATTGTTGTCTTATTCCACTACATGTGTTATTAGTATTGTTTGTTGGATTTCTATGAAGTACTAACATTTGCAAACACAATTGGTCTGTACTGTGTAAGTATATGCTGTCAACAATTGGTGGTAATTGAAATAGAATATTCATTGCTACATTTAGGTAGCAATTTACACCAATTATATTTGAGAGTTTAAATGGACCAGGTAATTCTGTATCTGAGTGATTTTTTTTTTGAGTTTGTCTTCCTTCTTTGACGAAGTACCTGGTTTACTTTCCCTAATTGGTTCTTTTTTGCTTGTGGTACTTGATGCAGTATTCGTTTCTTTTACTCTCTTTGGAGGATTTGCAGTGATATCCTGTTGTATTTCTGTTTGATTTAGTTTTCTTTTACAACGTTTTACTTTTTGTGGAACAGGATATGTTTTTAGATGGAGGTGTATAGTGAAAGAAGTCTATTGTATTCTAAAATGCAAGGAATATCAGCGTTTACTTTACTTGCATCAAAGTTGATTAGAAATAGACCGTCAAGTGTACGTAAGCGTGATAGTGCTACGTAGCCCATGCCTTCTTTAAAGACTGTGTTGCCAATGTCTATTAATCCTTTGTCTAGGGTAAGACCTTGTGATTTATGAATGGTGACTGCGTATGCAAGCGTTAGAGAAAAATGTTCTCTGCGTACATACATGCCTTTGAAGAGAAGGAATCGAGCTGTTGAGCGTCCTATCCTTTTTACTTCTGACAGTTTGTCAAAGAGAATATTGACAAACTGAATGTTGTTGTCACATGGGTATGTTTGAAAGCCAACAACTGTACCCAGTGCTCCATTAACTAGTCCTTGGTCCACGTCAAGGTTACGTTTAAGCATTACTCTGCAATTTAAGGATAATTTTTATATTTTTTCCAATCCAGCTGTTTGGAGATTGAATTTTCCAAACTATTTAGTCTTGTTGTGGCTTGTTCACACATGGGTAGTGTCATACCATGTACGTCTAGTATGTCTGTGGCGCTAATTTCCAATATTGGTTGCATTTCTTTTTTAACATTGTTTCATTGAATTAGAAACAGCTTGCAAGAGTTGGCATTAAGGCCATACAATTGACATTTTTGTGGGCTAATTGTTCCATAACATCTGTAGCACATGCATTATCGCCATAAAGTGCATGAATGTGCTGGGTTTTCAATATTGAGTGTGCTTCTTGAGATAGTATAGCAACTCTAATACTTTTTAAGATGTTGGCATAAGTGAGATCTGCAGATTGCCGCATGTTTTCTGTTAATTTTCTGTATTGAAAATGTTGCCAAAGGTTGACATTTCCTATGCTGCCAACAGTTTTACGGCAGAGTTTGTGTCCTAAGGTTTTAAAAATAGGCTCACCTTTCACTGGTGTCAATTGAAGAAGATCTCTGAAAACAATAATGTGTTTTCCTGCAAAGACCTCTTTGTAGTTTGTTTTGAGTACTTCTTGTAATCTGAGGTGAATCAAAGCCAACATTAGGTTGGAGACCATGCTCACTTCATCTATTAGTAGCATTTTCATTTGTTTTAATACTCTGCGTAGTTCCATTGCAGCTTCTATAGAAAGTTTGTAATAGTCTAATTTGTTTTGGTGTTCTACTGGCAGGAGTAGTAATCAGTGTAAAGTGACACCGCCTATGTTGTAGGCAGCTAAACCTGTGGGGGCAGTGACAACAGCTGACAGTTTGTTGTTTGTCAATTGTTGAAGGAACTTACTGATGATTTTGATTAAGAATGTTTTGCCAGAACCAGCTTCACCACTGACGTACAGTAGTATAGGTTTTTAATTTTGACAGGTGCATTCTTTGTTTTCATGTTGTACACCATGTGCAATTTCTTTTGTTACTTCTTGAAAAATGCTATGTTGCTCATTGTTTAGTTTTGATTGTAGTATAGTTAAGTCTTCTTTATCTTCATACTGACACATGGTGTTTTCTACTTCTGTCATAGCTAATTCTGCCTCATTTGTTATTAGTGGCTCTCCCAGTGGTTCTTGGCCTCCTGTTACAGAAGGTTGACTACTGTCAGGAGTGTCCTTATCTAGGTGTGCCTGGAGTTCTTCTTTGTGTTGCTGTTCATTGTGCAACATTATTTTGTACTGTGTAAAGTTTACATCAGTTATAGTGATTTCATTTGCTTTGAAAGCGTCTTCATATGAGTCATAGTTATCTAGTATTTCTTCTTCTTTTCTCCATGGTTTAAAGAGTTGTAGCAGGGACATGTAATATAATTATTTATGTTGAGGAGTCTTTAATGACAATTTGATATGATTAATTAAATTTCGTTTGGTGAGTTTTACTAAGCTGCCTTCACAATCGGTCACTCTGTATTTACCTTTTTTTAATCGGGTTTTATATTATTTTTGTATGTGACGTTTTGGGCTATGTGGTGTAGACACATTGTTTCCAAAGTGTTACTTCTGTTTGGGTAGTATGTGTCCAGTAAATTGTTTTTTAAAATGTCTTGGCTGTTGGGTATTCTTTTTCTAGATTTAGCAGGACCAAGACTTAGCCATACTATATTTTCAGATTTTCCATACAAAGCAGTACTAGTTAAACGATCTGCTGCTTCATAGGAGCCACATTCTCTATGGGAGAGCATTTCTATGCCCAGGCTGTATAATTTCTGAGACAGTGTTTTGTCTGATGACAGGTCATTCCAGAGGTCTTGGAGCTCTGTTTTTTCTGCTTTTGTTAAGTATGCTGTAACATATCGTGCAACTGTAGTGGAATTGTCTGCAATGTACTGCACATCTATGTTTGCATTCCATAAATGGGCAATGATTGCATTCTAATCATTGATATATTTTTCTTCTTCTGTTCTTTTTATGTAATATGTAGTTTTAGGTGATTTACCTTTAACACTATGTCTAACTGAAGACATGAAGTTGTTCACTTGACCTGTTTTTGTAACCGGTCTAGGGAAACCAAAGCAGCATTTGGTGTAGTATTTCCCTTTGTTTTTGTATTTACGACGACAATATTTGCCACATTTGTGTCTTTGAAATTGTAAAATTTGTGTATGAAGATCACTATTTGTTGCTTCTGATGGAATTTCAGAAGTGACATATTTTTCAATAAACTGTAAAACAGTGGCATCACTGTCTTGACCAAATTTAGGAGCATCTTTAATCCATAAAAGCATGTGGATATGTGGTGCTCCTCTGGCTTGGTATTCTTTTCTCCAAAAGAAGTGTTGCACTTCTCCGAGGGCAGGAGCAGTTTTATTACATATAAAGTGTAGCATAGCAATGAAGCGATGGTGAAAATATCTTGAAACATTAACAGGATCAAGAGAACAAAGTTCTCCAGGTGTTAGTATATCTATGTTTGTTTTGTTTTTGTTTGATATGCGTAGGAAATCGTGTAAATCTTCCCATGCATATTCTGCACAACTTAATGTAACAAACCATGTGGGTGGGCCAAGGTTTCTTATCATACAACGTACATCTCCATGACGTCGAAACCAGTACTCTTTAGTACCACGCATATTTGCTAATAGATTTGTAATATTTGATTGTAAAACCTCATCTTTTTGTTGCATTTTGTGTAATAATTGTGTAGCTGACATATTTTGAAAGGGGGATCCTGATTTTAATGTGTGTGCAACTCCGTAGCATAAAGTTGCTAGTTCACTTTCAAAGAGTAGGTGGAATATGTATTCCACATTTTGTCTAAATCTGGGATCTTCAGAATACATCCGTAATGAGCGGTATTCTGATGCTGTTATTTGAATAGGTCTATCATCGTATCTTCCTCCTTTGCCAGTAGGAAAGAGTAGAGGAAAAGCACGTCCTTCTATACTTTTTCCCCATATGCTGATTGGTGATCCTTTTGTTTGACGCATTTGGTACGTTTCTAGTGCATCTTCTACGGTGTCATTAGAGTGCAATGGGTGAATTGTATAATGGTCTAAAATATTGGATATTGTAGCAGGATCTAGGAGCTCAAATTGACCAGCTTCTTGTGTATCTTGAATTATTTCGGTGGTATCCTTCAAGTTTTCTTCAATATTAATTTCTTTGTAGTATTCATTATTGTCTTTTAGATATTGCAAGGCTTGTCTAACTTTATGTAAATCTACCAGTTGTTGCCAATTTTTTTTTGTCTTTTGTAGGTACACCATTTACTAAGATAATTAAAGATTTCTCCATTGGACGTTGCACTCCTAGAGTGTGCACATTACTTTTAGATCTAATGGTAAATACACTACTTTTCCCCGAATACCTTTCACTAATTCAGAGGGAGGTAATTTTGCTGTTTTTGGTTGAAGGCGTATTATTGCTTGAAATGGGTGCACTGTTTGAATTATGATGCTCTCATATAAATTGAGTTGTTGTAGGGGTTTTGGTAGTGGAAATAATTCCAAATACACTACTTTTCCCCGAATACCTTTCACTAATTCAGAGGGAGGTAATTTTGCTGTTTTTGGTTGAAGGCGTATTATTGCTTGAAATGGGTGCACTGTTTGAATTATGATGCTCTCATATAAATTGAGTTGTTGTAGGGGTTTTGGTAGTGGAAATAATTCCAAATTATTTCTGATAGTACGTGAAGGAGTTTGATTGTTGTCAAGTTTTGTAGTGCAGTAACTGCAAAGTATTAAGGGGTCAGTTATTTCGTATTTGTTTTCTGCTATAAGGTAGAGCGCTAATTCAAACCATTTAGAATCTTCATTGTCTTCTATTTTGTAAGTTAGGCGTACAATTTTTGTGTTACTTTTACAAAAAGTTCTACGGCAACATACACACACATGGTTTGGTATTTCAGCAGATGTACTTTTACATTTCAGTATTTCTTTTTTGTATGTGTGTAGTAGAAGGTTGCCATGCATAGAATTGTTGCTAATTTGCTTTAAAGCTATTTCATTCTGTAAGTGGCTTTCACTTCCAAAATATTTTTTCTGTATATAGTCGATTTCTTCAAGTAGGTATTTTGCTGTACCATGTAGAAGAATGTTATTTAAATTGGCTGGTGCTAAAGCAGGAGTTTTAGCATAGTAGTTTATAGACTAGATTTCTTATAGTTGAATGATGTGTTGACATCATTTTGATATAATGGAAGGTGGTTTTGCAAGTAGGTCCTGAAATGCAGGCCAATGAATGTACTTGTAGTCCTGTGTACTTGCGCACTGGACAGGTATCCATATTTTACAGTAGTTTAATTTTGATTTTGTCTTTACCTTTCACATATTGATTGAGGAATTGGCGTAAAGACTTGAAAGACTTTTTGGGAATGTTACACATTGACGTGCATGGCCATTTGTATACTAGACGTTCTGATTCAGTTGAATGGAGAGGTAATTCTAAGTTTTCTGGGGATATTTTTGTAAGCAGTATTTCTTGTTCCATTATGGTATTATTAACCTTTTCATAACCTCGTCCACTGCTATGTATGGCAATTGTATTTGTTGGCTTTTGTTTGTATGCTTCTTCATTAAAGTATGGTTCTGTGCTCGTAGTGTGACTCCATTCACCTCCACAGATACTTAAGAAGTTATTTCTGTTGACATTTTCTTTATTGAGAAGTCTTTTTTGTAATGTAATCATTAGTTTTGTTAGTGGTTTCATTTTGTTCAACACTAAAATATATAACTTTCTTTTGAGAAGGATTGCACTGTCTATCAACGCTTCTAAAATTAATTTCCTACGATAGGTTTTAAGGGTTGAGCCTGATTTTTCTCCTGTTTTTATAAGATTTCGAAGGACTCTGTGATGGAACATTTTTGCTAAAATACTTTTTTTGGTATGCTTACTTTGTACTATATATAGATTTATAGGAGCAGTTTTATCTGTAATGGTAGCTGATTTTTTGTTAATTGTTTTGTGGTTTGTTTTACATTTTGATAGAGGAGGCAAAGATTCTGTAGTTGAAGCTTGTTTTGATTCGCTAAATGACTGTATTAGCTGTTTTGTTTTAACTTTTTTTATAAATTCTGCTAGAGATGGATGCTTGTTTTGGACAATTCTATTTTCATTTGCTCTGCTTCTCCGTTGCTTTCTACAGGCTTGATTTTTGGTAGGCATTCTTTAGGGTCTGTTGAAAAAAATAAAGAAGATATGGGTTGGGGTGTTCTTAATGTATGTGTGCTGTGTGCATGAGTGTCTGAGTAAGATGATAAAGATGTATGTAATGGTGTGTGATTGTGCATTGGGCAACTACAACTAGTTGGGATGGGTATTCTTGAATTTATGTGCTACTAAATTGGGGTTCAGATGACATTAGAAAGTAAGCTGGTGGTGTGGAGAAGTAGAAATAGTAAATCTAATGGTATACAATTAAAACAGTTGTTTGTTCTATAATATAAAAATTCTAGGGGCTGAGTTGAGTCATTTGTGTGTCGAGAAATATTAAATTGTGCGCCATTCTGCCTGTAAATCTCTGTTTAAGAAAAGGGGATTTGTAAACAGAATGGTGCACAATCTCTATTTTTAGGCACAGAAATAGCATTAATTAACCTTACAGTGTGTTTGAATAATAGTACAAATAATATGGTGGTATTCAACTTACTTTTTTTCTGAAATGAGCATGTTTCTTCTTAGTTGTTCTTTGTACTTCAAATTCGGCTGCTTCTTTTCAGGAGAATGGTCTTCACTGCAATTGTAAAGGAAACATATTAGTAATTATGTTTATATATAGCACTGTTTTTAATTTAGACATTGATTTTTTTAATTGACATTGACCCTCAGTGCCTTCCTCAAAATCATAAGATGCATTGCACCAGTTGAATACATATCATATGTTCTTAATGCATAAACTGTATTGTAATGACTAACTGTACCAACCAAAATATCATTTGCATGCCTTGTGGAATTCATAATGTACCACTGAATACCACTATTTCTGTAACTAAGCTCTTGTAAGTAACAGTGCCTCAATGCCATGGGCTGCTTGCGCAGTATATAAATATAAGTAAATAAATGTTTTTATGTTTTGGTACAAGTATTGTTGTTTGATATTTGAACATACTGTGTGCATGCAATTTTGTTTGAGTATGTTAACACTTCATATTGTACTTTAAATATGTTAGTTCAACATGCTTTGAAAATGTGTGTGTAAAAAGAAATTAAATAGCAGATAGGTTTGGAAGTGACAGTTGATTTTAGGAGCTGGAAAAAATTACAGTAAATTTATTTTATAGATTATACAAGCTAAAAGTCAGTTAATCTCTTTATATGAATCTATAAGAATTGTACATGTACTATACAGAAAATATGCATACCTGTAGTTTGTGTTCATGCATATGGATATGCATGCAGCTGCAAGTAGAAATTTTGGAGACTTGTACAGTATTTCTGGTAGAAGGTGCTTTCCAATGATATGACACTTGTACTCAGAGAGATTAACAGTACATTTGAAGTGCTGATCTATGATGATGCAGTTAGATGTAGAGGTCTTGGATGTGATTGGTGGATGTTCATGTGACCTCTTAGCTATATCCAATGAGGGAATGCCACAGAAAGTGAAATGGAAATGGTAGAAGGACTGTCCATGTTACGATATGTCCGCGGACATGGCGGTAGTTCGCGGACATCGGGTGTTACATCTGGGGATTTTGGGTTGGGGAGCCATGCAAATGAGAATGAGCAGAGAAAGGGATTGGTCAGGAAAGTTTAGTGGGTGTGTTGTGCCAGGAGAGAGTTTCTCAGATACTCTTTTTGCTGAGAGAAGAACAGATAGCTATGGCTGTGTGTTTCAGAAAACAGATTGTTTGGATTTTGGGAGACTCGTGGATACATTGGTTGAAGGTGCATGCAGAAAGCTGTGGAGTAGCTGTAGATCTTGAAAGCAAGGCGCAATGTCAATAAGACTGTTTGTGCTTTTCTAAGAGATTTTGGCATGTCCTCTTTTCACAATGAAAATATTATGTTTCGTAGTACATACATTTTTTGCAGGGATGGAGTCCATCTTACTTATGCTGGCAATCAGATTTTTCTGAGAAATGTACAAAATGCATTGCGACCTTTTTTGGAATTACAGCATCCATTTTGTAGTAGGTGTTGAGCATTTCAAATTTTTCAAACACAAAGAAACACCACCAAAAGGCTCTTTTCAGAGCCACCACTTCCTCCCAGATAAAACTGCAGTGGTTATGATAGGGCAGCACCCCAAAATGTTAGATGTCCGCGGACTGTCCGCGGACTTCTAAAAAATACACAGGGCTCTGCTTCATTTATTTTCACTTCTATGTTTTAACTGTGAAAGGCGGCTCTGAAAAGAGCCTTTTTTTGATTTTTGTTGTTTTATATTTTTTTTGGTTTTGTATAGACGACACACTAGGAGAGGAGGGGAAAGGAGGGTAAGGGGGGACACCAACCACGGGGATAAGAAAGGGCAAACTGAGAGAGGAAGATGTAGAGTTTTACATGGGTAGTGAGCAGATCTTCTCGTGCTCTGAGGCGATAGCCTCAAAAGCACTACAAAGTCTCTTCCCCCCTGCACAGTACTGCGTCGCAGTACATACACACAACTGTGACCCTCGAAAGGTAAGGGTCATCAGTATTGCATATGGCCTGTGAGGCAGCTTGAGGTATATGCTGTCCCACAGGAGTGTTCCTTGTGGTGACAGGATCGGAAACGGAGGATGAAGTAGAGGAAGTCAACCTGCTACGCTCCTCGCAAGGTACTACCTTGCGAATGGCCCCAGTGTGGAATGACTTTAGGTGTTGCTTCATGGTAGTTGTCCCAAAGCTGTATGAACCATGCCTCCTGTGACTGAGTACCATTTTGCAAGTGTTGCAGGTGACTTGATTTGCACGTGCCTTAGGACCATTACCACGAATGGTAAATAACCGCCACACCCAAGACTCACGCCAAGTGCTGGTAGTAGGGACTTCCACTACCTCATTCTCGTCATCCTCTTCATCCTCCTGTGCATCCTCACTCCTGTTCCCCTCTTCAGGCCGTTGGGGAGGTGGTGGTGGTGGAGGGGTTGGGGGTGGTGCTGAGGCAGATGCAGCACCAGGTGGCATGAGCAGAGCCATGGAAGCCATCAGCTTGGAGATGAAAATCTGCAAATTGGCAGCAAAATTTGCTGTGTTCTGTAGGATAGCCAGAAACACAATGAGAATGAGCTCTAGGGCGTGGTCTTTTATAGGGGTGATTGTGCACGGTTTGCGGACATGCGCGCTGTCCGCGGACAGATCGAACAGAAAAAAGGGTTCAAAAAGTCACAAAAAGTCTATAGAAACTCAGAATTACTATGTGGGACTTGTTCTATGGTGAGTTTTTATTGAAAAATATTGTAGATTACTTGAAAATGTAGTTTTAAATTGTTCAGGGACACGAACAGTGTTCGCAATCAGAACATACGCTCATCGTGGGCGCAGTCACATGATATGTTCGCGAACATGTTCGCGAAGGGAGCGGGTATCCGCAGGACACCAAATGCACTGAAACTGTTTTCCGCATGTGGGTTGGTGTTCTACGGACACTGTTCGGGTCCTGAAGTGATTAAAAGTGCATCACAAGTGAAACAAACAGTTACGGACAGGCGTTTGTTCTTAGAACAGTTTCAACTTGCCTGCGAACAATACGGACAGGCATAGCGTCCTCAGGACACCCCCATTTTGTTTATTTACGAACATCCCAGGACACTTGATGTGTTCTTAGAACAGTTTCAACCTGTCTACGAACAGTAAGGGCAGGTATAGTGTCCTCGGGACACCCCCATTTTGTTTATTTACGAACATTTCAGAACACAGCCTGTGTTCTTAGAACAGTTTCAACTTGCCTGCGAACAATACGGACAGGCATAGCGTCCTCAGGACACCCCCATTTTGTTTCTTCACAAACATTTCAGGACACCGTGTGTGTTCTTAGAACAGTTTCAACTTGCTAGCGAACAGTACGGACAGATATAGTGTTCTTAGGACATCTTGATTTTCGTTTCTTCACGGACATTCCGGACATGCGCACTGTCCGCGGACAGATTGAACAGAAAAAAGGGTTCAAAAAGTCACAAACAGTCTATAGAAACTCAGAAGTACTATGTGGGACTTATTCTATGGTGAGTTTTTATTGAAAAATATTGTAGATTACTTGAAAATGTAGTTTTAAATTGTTCGGGGACACGACAGTGTTCGCAATCAGAACATACGCTCATCGTGGGCGCGGTCACATGATAGGTTCGCGAACATGCTCGCGAAGGGAGCTGGTGTCCGCAGGACACCAAATGCACTGAAACTGTTTTGCGCATGTGCGTTGGTGTTCTACGGACACTGTTCGGGTCCTGACGTGATTAAAAGTGCATCACAAGTGAAACAAACAGTTACGGACAGGCGTTTGTTCTTAGAACAGTTTCAACTTGCCTGCGAACAATACGGACAGGCATAGCGTCCTCAGGACACCCCCATTTTGTTTATTTACAAACATCCCAGGACACTTGATGTGTTCTTAGAACAGTTTCAACCTGCCTACGAACAGTATGGACAGGTATAGTGTCCTCAGGACACCCCCATTTCTTTTATTTACGAACATCCCAGGACACTTGATGTGTTCTTAGAACAGTTTCAACCTGTCTACGAACAGTAAGTGCAGGTATAGTGTCCTCAGGACACCCCCATTTTGTTTATTTACCAACATTTCAGAACACAGCCTGTGTTCTTAGAACAGTTTGAACTTGCCTGCGAACAATACGGACAGGCATAGCGTCCTCAGGACACCCCCATTTTGTTTCTTTACGAACATTTCAGGACACCGCGTGTGTTCTTAGAACAGTTTCAACTTGCTAGCGAACAGTACGGACAGATATAGTGTTCTTAGGACATCTTCATTTTCGTTTCTTCACGGACATTGCGGACACCCGCGCTGTCCGCGGACACCTGAACTGCTTTTTAAAAAAAGACAAGAAATGAAACAATATAATAATTTTATTTTATTTTACATGGATGTTAAATTTATGACAGAGAAGGTGAGGCAGAAACTGAAACAAAAACAGGAGAATTGTGGGTTTCAATAGGATTTATATGAGGTGAAGAAGGGATGGAAGTCTCATCAAAACGTTTTGGTTCATGGAGAGGGTTTGGGGATAATTGAGTGGGATACGGTGAGGGGGGACAGGTACATGTGGGACAATGGTATGTAGGTGTTTGTTTCAAGTGATCCTCCACAAAGTTTTTTAAATTATAAAAATTTGCCAAGAGTAGGTCCATTTTTTCTTCTATGTGCTGAAGAGTCTTATCCAATACTGCTTTTTCTTTAGTATTTTCAATTTTTGTATGGTCTGTACAAAATAAATATATATGTTAAATGTATATAAAATAATATTTATTAATTGGTTTATATAGTAAAGTGTCTACCATTAGGTTCACTATCTTCTGACATTTCCTCACGTGGGAAATGCTCCTCTAGCCACTACAGAGTACTACACATTTCTATGGGAAAAAAAACATAATATCATTTTTTTTTGTATCTAATACAGACAGTTTACAAATATATGAGTAAAATGCAGTACACTTACTTGCTTCTGGTAAGGTGTGTTCTGAGTGGTATGTAGTTCTGCTGTTGCTCTCTTAGTTGCGGAGTTTCTGTGAGGTAATCATGTTCGAAGACTATCTTTCTCATTCCATTTTTGAACATATTGGCCCTCATTACGACCCTGGCGGTAAGTAATGGACATTACCGGCATGGCGCAACTAACGTGTCCGTGCTGGCCTGAAACCTTTAAAAGCGGTAAATTACAACCTCTCGGGCACGAGCATTGCGCCATGCCGGTAATGTAATCTGCGCCATGCCGTTAACGTCCCAAAAACGTCACCTACTGGCATTGTATGCCGTGCAAGCTGCACCACCGCCACCCTACCCACCGATATTAGTGATCACCGCAAATAGCGGTGACCACTATTAGCGGTGACCGCAAAGAAGCGGATGCGGAAGTTACACCATCGCACCGGAACGGGAAAGAGCACGGCGGCCATCTTTAAAAACAAAATCCATTGCAATCCTCCACAACCAGTGCACATCTGACCCCGAGACCCGCCACAAACCTTCACCCACATCCACCCATCGTCATAATGCCGAAAATTGTCAAAAAATCTTGCGATCGGCTGCGGCAGGAGCGCTTCAGTAGGGAAGAGCTCACCATGTTGGCCGAAACTCTACAAGAAAACGCGGACATCGTAATCTCCACTGAAATGACCAGACCGGCAATAGCACGGAATAAGGTCATATGGGACCTAGTCGCACAGCGGGTCAGTGCAGTAGGAACAACACCCCGCACCACAAAACAGTGCCGGAAAAGGTGGGACGACCTCCGGCTCCGTGTAAGGAGCATACTGGGCCTCATTACAACCTAGGCGTTAAGGGGTTAACGGCGCCATAAAAGGTGTCGGCGCCGTTAAACCCTTAACACCTGATTACGAGGTCCCTTTGCGGGTTGCACTTTAACGCCTGCTTTTAGCAGGCGTTAAAAAACCAACCCGCAAAGGGACCTAGGAGCTAATTACGGCACCGTAATTTACGGTGCCGTAATTAGCGCCTTCCCCATTCCCATTGAGCCCTATGGGCCAAAAATGGGAATGGGGAAGGGGCCATGGTGAATGGGGAATTACCGCCCCGCCAACCTTGGAATGGGGCGGTAATTCCGCCATTCACCATGGCGGACCCCGGCATGGACCATGGTGCTAATAGCACCATGGTTTAGCGCCGGGGTCGTAATGAGGCCCACTGTCTGCCAACAGAAACCTGGGCATGGCAACTGGTGGAGGAGCAGACTCACCAATTAAAATGGAGCCGTGGGAGGAGATATGTGCCACAACCATTGGCATCGAGATCATCGAGGGGGTCGGTGAAATGGAGAGAGGAGCCCCAACATCAGGTAGGTGCCTCAAATTAAGCCATGCTAAACTTCCTGAAGTCCAGTTTCATGGGAAAACAATGTTGCCTAATAGGGTTAAAGCAACACATCAGCAGAAGACTGCCAACAGGCATCATTGACCTACACCCTGTACACATGCAGTATGCACACTCTCACTGTAGGCACCCACATTCCTGCTTGCTTCTCCCACCCAAAAGGGAGACAACCTGTATGTCACTGCCTCCAAAGTGCACCATCTAGTCATCAAAATTATGGCAGTCATCACAATGCCTGCTCAATGTCCGCAGACGCATCAATAACACTTTCCCTCCTTTGCTCCACCACAGGCTCCCATTTGGACCCAGGCGAGGACGAGACTGGCACCACACCTGCCAAGAAGGCCAGGCCCGAGGCAACACCACACCAACCCTCCACCTCTGCTGGACCAAAAAAAAACCCACAGCAGTCAAAGTCGACTGCCACAACACAGGCCAGGGCAACAATAAGCACCAAGGCAAGCAGCATGGTACCACCAGCAACAGACATTCAACAACTGGTGGCCACTCAAGGGACTGTGTCTGCAGGAAGCAGTACGATTGGGGAGACTGCTGCCATTGCAGCTTGCTCTGATAGTGATGTGGGGAATGATGAGGATGTCATAGAATGGCCCCCCACTGCCCACTTTCATTCCCCCTACCTGTCCCCAGGTAGCCTGCATGCTGACAACACACAGAGGCTATCCCCTGATAACTCATGGCCAGCCACTCCATGCCCAGTGGAAGGTGTGGAGGAGGGGAGTAGCCCAATGAACGTGCCAATGGCATCATCCAATGCCCAAAAATACCAACAGTCGCTGGACCAAATATTAACAAGGCAACACCAACTGTCCTCACTCCTCACTCAGCATATGGCCGATTGTGGAGGTGCAAGTGCTGAAATGCAAAAAATGTGCCAACACTGTGAAGGCAGCTATACAATCCTCCACCAAGGACATCTGTGCCGAACTTGCCGCGGTGCAGCACGTGCTCTCTGAGCTTTTACAGACAATGAGGGACATGCGTCCTAGTGAGCTGCCGAGTACCTCCTCCGCTGCCAGTTCTGCCCCAAGCAGCCCCGTCCGCATGTCGGCCAGGAACCTGCAGAGTACAGGCAGGGGTGCCCCGGGGGCCGGCAGAGGGGGCTGCCAATAGAGGCCACCCAGTGGATCAATTCCACATTAGGCACTTCAACACAGGCATCCACGCACTTTTGCGGGGAGTTGAGGTGGGAGGGGGGAGTGGGTGTGTTGGGGAGTTGAGGGGGGAGGGGGGAGTGGGTGTGTTGGGGAGTTGAGGGGGGAGGGGGAGTGGGTGTGTTGGGGAGTTGAGGGGGGAGGGGGGAGTGGGTGTGTTGGGGAGTTGAGGGGGGAGTGGGTGTGTTGGGGAGTTGAGGGGGGAAGGGGGAGTGGGTGTGTTAATTGAATTCACATGTACAATACAATTTTTGCTTGATCACAAATCACATGTGTGGACATTGCTCATTGCGTATGTGTGATTTATTGGTGATCAGTCCACAGTGTGCATATCCCAGGCTCACACAGTGCCCCACTTGCCATCTCCATGTGACACCCCCATCCGTGTGTGCTAGAAACATTGGTTGATCAGAGTCCGACACATGTCACACCCCTCCTGTGCATCGTTGCCTCCCTGAGGTGCTGCCCCATCCCCACCCTCCTCATCCTCATCGTCAGGTGGTTGCAGTTCAGCGTCAGGGGGGGGGGCACATTCCGTCTGATGCACATATTGTGTAGCAAGACACATGCCATGACGATCTTTGCCACCTTCTCATGGCGGTACAGGAGTGCCCCACCAGACCTGCTGAGGCAGTGCCAAATGCCTGCTCAATCACCACACGGGTTCGTGTATGTGCACGATTGAAGTCCTCCTCGTGCTGGTTCTGTGGGTTCCGGACTGGTGTAAGGAGCCACCTCTTCAGGGGATAGCCTGCATCACCTGTATGTAGGCAACAATGTATGTGTCAGTCATGACATCAAATCTCAAATCATGACGTGCCACCATGGCATGCATTCAACTGTTACTTTGTACCACTTTTACATGCACAAATGGATTCACACTATGTGACCGGTATATGTGTATTCCTCTCATGGACTGTTTTGCATGCCATCAACCAATGTATGCAGGGGGGTCAAGTGCCTTGTGAGTGCCCATCCACTGTGTCCGTTCATGGCGTTTGTTTTGGTGACCTGGCAGGTGTCCTGTGATATCAATGCTCTCATCATGGCAACATTGCTGTCAGCCTCATGATGACCCCACTGAGCACTACTAATGTTGATAGGCAAATTTTTGGGGCCTCGGTGTCTGTGTAGTGGTGTATTGATGTTTTTGTCCGTCATGTACCTCCTTTGCGAGCAGTTATGGTGGACTGGCCTTTCAGTTGATGGTGTTTGGTGCTGTGTATTGGCTAAAGTCATTGCATGTAGGTGCATTTCGTTGAGGTCAATGTGGTCCAAATCGGTACAATGCACTTGCAGATGGTTGTGTCATGGTTGGGACACACCTTCATTCACATGGTAGGGCTGCTTACATCGGGCATTATGTGTACAGGTGTCACTTGACGTTTGGGCTGCTTTAGGGTATGAGCTGGCTCCATTGCCTCTGGTACTCTCAGCCAGGTAAAGTATGCATCACCCCCCCCCTTTCAGCCAGGTAAAGTATGCATCAGTCCCCCCCTTTCAGCCAGGTAAAGTATGCATCATTCCCCCCCTCCCCTTTCAGCTAGGTAAAGTATGCATTGGTACGTCAATCACCTACCCACTTCACATTTCCATGGCCATGACATGAGACTCACCGAGTAGCCAGGATCTTGGCCATTGAATCATGGGTTAATCCGGGGAATCGGGCACAACAATGTGTGATGATCCTGTTGGAGTCACAAACCATTTGCACGTTGATTGAGTGAAATAGTTTACGGTTGCGGTACGCTACCTCCATGGCATGTGGGACCACCAATTCCACATGGGTGCAGTCGATGGCACCAATGCAACCAGGTATGCCGGCTACTGCATGGAAACCCACTTTGGTGTTTGAAATCTCCTGGGCAGACCGTGGTAAGGAAATGTGGTCGTATGTGTGCTTGAGGAGGGCATCGAGCACTTGGATCAGTGTACGTGAGAATAATGGTTGTGAAATGGCATGCAAGTGCCCCGCTGTGTGCTGGTAGGTGCCTGTGGCCAGGAAGTGGAGCACAGACACTACCTTTAGTAGGGGGGGATGGCGGTGGGTGTTTCTATCATGCTGACGATGTCGTTGTGTATCATGTCAACTATGGTGGTGATGGTGTCCCGGTCCAAACGGTACAAGGTATGGATCTGCTCAGCGGTGAGGTTGAATGGACTGGCTTGGATGCGTTGGATTGGGGGCTGCCTGCGTGGTGGCACTGGCTGTGGTGGTGGGGCTTGCTGGCCCTGCCTTGCCCTCCTTCTCCTCCTGCGTCTCCTCTGTGCTGCCTGTTGTTGTTGTTGTTGTAGTTGTAGCACTTGCATTGCAATCAGCTCCTCCAGCCCCAACATTGCTAGTTGTATTGGAATCATTGTGGAGTGTGACTGGGTGTGGGAAGTGGTGGGGTGTGCTCTTTTTGTACTTGGTGAGTCTGTATTGCCTCCACCTGTCCTGATTCTGTGCACCTGTGGCAGCTGGGAACACTGCACATGGCCATTTACGGTTGGTTCGCGATGGCGGAATTAGCACCATGGCGGTAAGGTACTTTACGGCCTTCGCAATGGCGTTAAGAGCATGTCCGCTTGGTTCGTGATTTGCCTACCTTTGCGCGATGCCGGTACTTACGGCACGGAAGGTCGCATGCGCGCGAGCTTGGTGCTGTTAGCGGCACTGTTAACTACGATGCCGCTAATAGCACTTTCACGGGTCATGATCGGACCTAGCGGTAAACGATGCCAGTAATCATTTACCGGCATCGTTTTTCACTTACCGCCGGGGTCATAATGAGGGCCATTGTATTTAAATGAATGGTAAGTTTTATATATATATGGGTTACAATTCTCATTTATTACTACATATAATGTGTATGTGCGCTGGTTTGTGAATTTGTAAAATGTTCATATGTTATGATATAACAATTAAACATACCCCCCAGACTTTTTGGGTAGTTGTGCTGTTGTCCGCATCTGTCCGCGGACATTAAAAGAGTTTGCGGACATCAAATTCAGTAGAGGGGGGTCAGTATGTTCTATGTTACTTGTACATAAAGTCAGAGTTATTATTGTTAAGTTGCGCTACTAAAAACCTATGAAATTCAGAAAAAATACTTTGTTAAAGGGACGTTATGGTTAAGTTGCGCTACTAAAAACCTATGAAATTCAATGAAAAAACGTTGTTAAAGGGAGATTATGGTTCCAAGTAAAACCGAAAACCCCCTGAAATTCACCAGTTATGATAAGCTAAGCAACCATAACTCGCACCACCACCGTGCACTGCTAAGACTAACACCCACTATATAACACTATATATATATTTATTCAATGAAAGAACTTTGTTAAGGGGATGTTATGGTTAATTTGCACTGATAAAAACCTATGAAATTCACTGAAAAAACTTTGTTAAAGGGACTTTATGGTTAAGTTGGACTAATAAAAGCCTATGAAATTCAATGAAAAACCTTTGTTAAACGGATGTTATGGTTACAAGTAAAGCCGAAAACCCCCAGAAATTCACCAGTTATGGTAAGCTAAGCAACCATAACTCGCGCCACCGCCGCGCACTGCTAAGACTAACACCCAGGACATCAAAGATGACATCACAAATATCTTTGATGACATCACTGATGACATCACATATCTGGGCCACTTGTTTTTGTTCACTGACATGTATAGGCCAGGTGGTTTTGTTCACTGACAGTCAGAATATTAAAATTGAAAAAGGTGCTATATATCTAGACGTTAACCTTGTCATATGTTCTTTAAGTAAATTCCTTATCTCAGCTCATGGTGCACATACATGGGGAAATGAGCAAGCCGCAAACACACAATTCATTTGTATACATGAAGATAAACTTTAATGTCATTAACATTTTCTGATGATGCTGTTTCTTTCTTCCTTAGCTTAGTTTCCCTGTATGTGCCTCTGATTTATATGCATTGTGGTTCTTCATATGTATTGTTTGTACCAGCACAAGTGTTGTAAGTCTTGAATTGTTAGCTAATTATTACATGTTTAACATTACTCAAAACTCTGATAAGGTAGCATTTAATATTGTACTATCCAAAATTACAAGATTATAAATAGTGTACTTCTATGGTGCATGCTGCAGTCATTGCCTATATTTATATATGATTAGATTTCTGTATTAACAAGAACACTCTCATACAATGGGCCTCATTACGACCCTGGAGGAATGGGTTAACGGGTGCCGCAAATGGATGCAGACCCGTTAAAACCATTCCACCTGATTACAAGGTCCCCTCGCAGGACCCGGTAAGGACGCCTGGTAAAACCAGGCGTCCTTACCGGGTCCCGCGAGGGGACCAGGGAGCTAACAACTGGCCAGTCGTAATCGGCCCGTTGTTAGCTCCCTGCACCCATTCCCATTGAGCCCTATGGGGGCTCAAATGGGAATGGGGAAGGTCCGGGCCCGGGTTCCCTGTAGGGGGAATTACCGGGCCCTCCAAACTCGGAATGGTCCGGTAATTCCCCATTCAGGGAACCCGGACCCGGTTTTGGTGGCAGCCATGCCGCCAATAGCGGCATGGCTACCGCCAAAGCCGTAATGCTGCCCAATAAATTTAGATGAGTACGTTCTTTAATAGATTAAGTAGTTCATTATAGGTTTCCTGATCACCCCTGACATCTTGTTACCAACAATATAAACTCCTCGTAGGGACTTTTCATCAAAATGTATTTCATATGTGATGTCATCTTTGATGTCCTCTGTGTTAGCCTTAGCAGTACACAGTGGTGGTGCGAGTTATGGTTTCTTAGCTTAACATAACTGGCAAATTTCTGGGGGTTTTCGGTTTTACGTGTAACCATAACGTCCCTTTAACAAAGGTTTTTCATTCAATTTCATAGGTTTTTATTAGTCCAACTTAACCATAACGTCCCTTTAACAAAGTTTTTTCAGTGAATTTCATGGGTTTTTACCAGTGCATGCTATTTTCCTACAATTTACTAATATCATACTTACCCAATATAGCAATATTTGTGTCCAATTTACAAAGTGTCACCTTAAACCTCTGCCATTTCCCACCTTCTAGAATCATTTTTAACACTTCTATACACCTTTTGCAACTATTCCAACCAGTTTTTCATCTGTAGACGTCTACAAACATCTGACTTCATTGCGGACCTTCCGGACAGTGCCACATGACGATACGCTGGCGCGCAGCATGATGACGTGTCCGAGAACCCGTCCGCACTTCACAATAAGATCCATGCTTCGCGGGCAGTTCCGAACTGCATTTTCTACTGATCTTTCAACTTCAAAATTTCCATTGCACAGCTCCAACACCTATTCCTACTCATTATCCATTAACAATCTAGTACACAGTACATACTTTCAGCAAAACTGCTATTTATCTTAAAATGGCATCAGCTAATGCCATCCCGCCTCCCCAAGAGCCACCACCACTGCTGTAATCAAGGAGCATGAGAAACACTGCCCCCTACCTTAGAAATAACACATGCACAACATTTTCCGCTGTCCACCCACCCCTCCATATTAGTGTTTGGTTTCCCTCATTTCCCTCCCCACCTTTCGTTCTTAGCTCTCCTAACAAAAAAATAAATACATCCAAAAACAATAAAAGAAACGTTCCTTTAGAAACCACCTTTCACAGTTAAAAATAGAACAAAAAAAACTTATAGACTGCATCTACTTTATATTTCTCAATAAAGTACATAGACTCAATAAGATTTTCCAACATTTCCATTTGCATTTTGTGTTATGCTAATGGGAATATTGTGGCGTTCATCCTCTGTTCCAGGGACTGGAACGGTGGATACCAGCCTGGCAGCCCAAGTTATCAGCCCATGCGAAGCGACGGTGGATAACGAGGTCTCTGGACCATTATCCCCTCATGTCAGCCCCTGTAATGGGGGTTGACGGCCTTTAGCACCCTAGGTTCCCAAAGCGGGAATCGGGGATGCTAAAAAAAATGGTTTTTCTTCCTACACCAGGACGCCTATGACATCCTGTTGTAGGAAGGAAAATCCTTTTCCAACATGGCCACCATGGAAAGGGAAGGGAGGGTTCCATACAGGGCCCTTCCTCGCTTTCCATGGCAGCCTGCAGAAGGCAAAAAGAGAACTCTATGACCATATTACCACAAGCACATTTTTCTTCCTTTTCAAATCTATCCCAATTTCGAATAACTTTACCACAAAGCCAGTCCCAGGTGGACATGGCCAATTTAACCCCATGCTTTGTCCCTTGTGTTCATGGCCAAGAGCCAGATTGTCCGGATCATGACCTTATTCCATGACCCGCACAATCTGGCCACTGCCCATTGCCACAGGCTACACCTCAGTCACCAAAGGTATATCACTATTTTTTGTACCTACATTATGACACTTGTCAAAAAAATTAAATACAGGCACATTTGCAAAACCATGCTTTCAGGTCCTTCTCAATGCTCCTTATACAAGTTTGCTGGAAATCCACCCATTTTTTATTTTTTCAAAAGTGTCAAATGTATGCACATACAACCATCATATAACCTAGCACCCACTTGACAAAATCCTATCAGACTTTAAGAAAACATTTATATCTAGATCTATAATCTTTTTGCAAACCTTTGTGTAGTTTTGTCAAATGGCACCACATTTCTAAGCCTTTACAATATATATTTTTTAACACTCTTTATTGGTATTTTATTATAACAATTCCACAACTTCCCCTTTGCCCTCCCTAACCCCCAAATATCAGTCCCCCCTACACATTAGCGAAATGTAACCAACATTACAACCAATTCCCACTCCCCCCCGCCTTTACAATATTTTGACAAAATCCCACCAAACTTTACAAAAACATTTATATCTAGCTCTATTATCAGTTTGCCAAATTAAGTGTAGATTTGTCAAATTGTACATAATTTATAAGCCTTTACATTATTTTGGGAGCCCCCTCTAATTTTGCCCCCTCTTGACAAAATCCCACCAAACTTCGCAAGCACATTCGGGAACAGGTCAGAAATATTATTGCAATATTTCATGCAGTTTCATTAAGTGGCGCCAAAGTTATAAGCCATCCAAGAACTGCTTTTCACCAACTCTGTAATGCCCAGGTGTCCGAGAACTTCACTGTACTGTTCGTGAACATCCGAACCGTTCGCACTTTCGTGGTGAAAAACACTTTTGCTTCTTGCAGCCATATTCCATCCCATACTCATCACCCTTCACCTCCCCAGAGAATATTTGATAAGTTTGACTAGTGCAATGTTTTGTTTTTTAATATATTTTTACTGCGATGTCCGCGGACACTGGCCGCTGTCCGCGAATCCAAGATGGTGGGCGTTGCCAAAAATCTGACGCACCTCACACTTCACTCCAACCAATCAGCGAACACGTTGTGTGTCTGCGGACATGACGCAAGCCGATTATCCAATCGGATACAATTCAGAGTGGGCCATATACTTTTTTGCAACGTTTGGTGAGGATTCGTCCAGGGGGAGCGAAGTTATAAGCCGCCAAAAAGTGCTCTTCCTATGAGATGAGCAATTTAGCCATAACTACATGGCCGCTACCGCAGGCCATGTAATATATATATTTATAATATGTATGTATATATATATATATATAATATATATATATAATGTGGCCACGGTAGTTATGGTTAAGTTGCTGTTTCCATAGGAAGAGCACTTTTTGGGCGGCTTATAACTTCGCTCACACCTGGACGAATCCTCACCAAACTTTGCAAAAAAAGTATATGGGCCACTCTGAATTTTTTAGTATAATGATACCCATTAGAAAAAATAATGCATTCATGGCATGTTGTCAATTTCAATGTTCCCTAACACCACACATGTTCTCACAAATCTAACAACTCCCCCGTGCACTGCACGGGTTGATATACTGGCCTTAATGGACCCCTCATTTTCTGTGCGTAAAGTTTGGTGAGAATTCGTCCAGGGGGAACAGAGTTATAGGGGGTGTCCCAAAATGTCTTTTTTTCCCATAGACTGAATGGGGGGAAAACTTTGCGCATGGCTACAGGTGAAACCGCTGGACAGATTTTGACGAAATCTGGGGAAGGTACAGGGGCTTGATCCAGAAAGCGTGCTTTTGTAAATTTTGTCACCATACATGCAGTACGTTTATTCATAATTATGAAAAAGTAGGTCTGAAATAATTAGTGATATCTATGTTCGCTCCGCGGTCATACTTCCCTGTTCAGTCGACGAACAAGAAACCGATTGGCTAAGCGGCTGCTGTCATGACCGCGTACACGCGACATCTCTGCCCATTGGCTGCTGCAAGACGTTTTCTGCGTCAGATGGTTTGGATGCGCCCGGCATCTTGGATCCGCGGAAAGTGGAGCAACAACCAGCATACACATGCTTTTTTTCATTACCCTATTTTGCTGTGTTACAGAGCATTGGGAAAGGTTCACACAGTAAGAAATGGGTGATCTATGCATTTGTTCTTCGGCCGTCATGATGTCATTTCTATGGACACCTTGTACGTACAGTAAATGTGGGGGGTAATAACGATAGCACAATGGTTATCATTATATTCATTAGTACGCCGCCATGGGTGGCACATGCTACGGTGGTTGTGGCCAGGGCCTAGAGTCTTGGATGCATGGCCGTCGGCCAAAGGCTGAAGGCCTTACTTACAAGAGTGTAGGCCCTGGCCACAACCACCGCCACATGTGCCACCCATGCACACACCCGTAGTGTTGCGTTTTGATTGGCAAGTTGTGGGGAGTGCGTGCAGTCTTGGGTGCATGGCCAAAGGCCATGCAACCAAGAACAAAGTGGTAAGTACTAGACTTGGAAGACACTGCACACCCATCCCATGTAAGATCTACAGACATACACCTAGGAGGGGAGCATCTGGGCAGAGGTACTGAAGGATAACACACCTATAGAAGAAACCCCACTACCACACATCACCGAGGTGGTTGTGGGGAGACCCTGCAGTCTTGGGTGCATGGCTAAAGCCCATGCATGCAAGACTGAAGTCATAAGCAGTGGAGTTACAAGTTAATATGGGTGTGGTGGATTGTGGTCGTTGTGTTGATGCCCTAGTTTCTTCACTTCATGGCTGCAGACGATGGTCCGAAAAGTAAATTTATAAGCATCTAATTTACAAGGTCCATGTTTTACTGTACTCCTTGAAACTTGGTTGTAAGGCGTAGGTGGTAGGTTACTCACCGCAGACGAAAGGCCAGCCTACAGGCACTGCAGCATATTACTACCATAGATTAGACGAGTAGATTCCCATGTGTAGAAAATGCCTGCCAATATACTTACTCCTTACTTTGTTCAGAATCCATAAACTTTTTTTAAATTGGTTTTCGTACTTGGCAGAAGTATCACTTTTTCCATTTCTGTGATGAAAGAAAAAGTTGTGTTAATGTTTGCAGTTTTTCCACATTAACCACATTGCATAATAGACAGTTAACTTTTTTTTAGACCCTCATATTTAGTTTACAAACCAGTGTACTGTGCATTGCGCTCAGTTTCTGTGTTTGCTTTTCTAATCCTTGGGTCTGGGGAAAAAAATCCTTGTCGGATTTTAAAAAAACTTGATTTCTTATGCAAATAAGTACTTAATTTTTTCCTTTCAGTGTTTTCTTCATTTTTCTGATCAATGTTATATTTGTTGCCTTCCTGCCCATTTTTTTTGTTTAAATATGTTTATTTTGAACAAGGCAGGAAACAAATACAGTTGTACATTATTGTGGCCTTCCGGACACCTTTAATCACATTACAAACACTCTACCCCCCTCCTCCCCCCATCCCCATCCCGCATGTCCACCTGGGTTACGATCCCGGGGGTTGGTGCTCCCCCTCATTCCCCTTACGCCTCGCATCCCCTCTCGGAGGTGTCTCCGCTATCCAAAATCCACTTACATTGTTGGGGCTTGTATGTGAGAGCCGGGAGTTTTTGGTCATAGTCAAGGAATGGGCCCCAAACGTTCTGAAAGCGATGGAGAGTCCCTGCCTTCGCCGCCGTCACCTTTTCTGCGATGAGGATATCCCACATTTTGGTCCACCATAAGGGCAGGAGAGGTCCCTCTCTGGCTTTCCAGGAGCGGGCGATTGTTATTCTTCCTGCTAGAAGGCATTGGGATAGGAGCTTGGCTCTGGGCCCTGACCTCGAGTATATTCCCGGGATTGAGGTGCCCAGCAAAATGGGTTCAGGCTCTAGGGGGAGCGTCGTTTGGGTAATATCTTCAATGATATTCAGGCATTGTTTCCAAAATTGTTGGGCTTGTGGGCATGTCCACCACATGTGGAAGAAAGACCCCGTGTGACCACATTGTCTCCAGCATGCTGGGTCCAGGGAACTGTTTACGTGGTGGAGCCTCAGGGGGGAGTAGTATCAGCGCAACAATATTTTATAGTCACACTCTCTCTTGGTGATGCAGGCTGAGGAGGAGTGCGCCCGGGACCGTATATCTGTCCAGGCCTGGTCCTCTATAGGATGACCCAGGTCCGCCTCCCACTGTGCCACGGCTAGGCCTATTCTAACAGTGCAATTGTTCCTACAGACTTTTGATACTCATTCATTTGTGTCGTTGTTACATCCTGTTTCCTTCATCTTTCCCATTAATGTTTTCTTTGTTGCCTTCCTGACGATATTTAACAACACTTAGATAACTATGGGCATATTCTACCTGTACATTTGTTTCCAACGATCTGTGATAATCATTTATTTGTGTCATTCTTCCATCCTGTTGGGTAGTTAGATAGCTCTAGGCGTATTCTAACTGTGCATTTGTTCCTACAGATTGGTGATACTCATTCATTTGTGTCGTTGACATATCCTGTTTCCTTTATCTTTCCCATTAATGTTTTCTTTGTTGCCTTCCTGCCGATTTTTAACAACAGTTACATACGTATAGGCGTATTCTGCCTGTGCATTTGTTTCCAACGATCTGTGATAATCATTTATTTGTGTCATTCTTACATCCTGTTGGGTAGTTAGATACCTGTGGGCGTATTCTAACTGTTTGTAGTCTTTCACATACTTTGTTGGCAATTTTGAAGTACACATTATTTCGTAATACGCATTTGTTAGGTTAGCTGGCAACCTCTGCTTTTGAGTAATGGTGCTATCATTACATTCAAACCATCCAGAATTCTTTTTAATGTATGCAGTGTAGTGACCTGCATTGGTTGTAGCTCCTGCATGGTAGATTATTCCTACTGTTGCAAAGGTTTTCTTTCCAAGTGACACTTGACCATGTGTAAATCCAGTTAGTTTGCAGTTGTTTTTGGTGCCATCTGCATTATAACGTAGAAGCATAAATATTATGTAGGCACTATGTGATTGTATCAGTAAGGTAGAGCGATTGTCTGAATTGCAAATACTACATAATCTGCCATGGTTTGCATTTTGTACAAGTTGCTGAAATGGAATGCTCTCACAATTTGGTATGGAAATATACACAAATCGCTCATTTGGGATTTCTTCCTGTATCACTTTGTTACAGAGAGTGCATGTATGTTTCCACATGTACGAAATTTGGAAGATTTCATTTACAGGTATGCTTTTGTTTTCCAATACTAATAGTATGTACATTAGAAATTCTTGTGGATCTTCTTGTGAGTTGATAGTGAATCTCACCATTCCAGCACAGTCATCCAATTGTTGCCATACTCCATGAACACTGTAGGTGTTGTCAGGATTGCTTGTTGCATTTCTATGCAGCACTAAAATTTGCAAACACAATTGGTCTGTGCTGTGCAGGTAAATATTGTTAAAAATTGGTGGCAATTGAAATAGAATATTCATTGCTACATTTGCATAGCAACTTACCCCACTTTCATTTGTAAATTTGAATGGGCCAGTGAGTTCTGTATCTGAGTGCATTTTTCGTTTTTTCTGTTGCTTCTTTGCCGACGTGCCTGGTTTACATTCCCTAACAGGTTCTTCTATGTTTGCGGCAATTGATGAAACTTTAGCTTCTTTTCTTTTTTTTTGCGGAATTTCCTGTTGTATTCTGTTGCATTTCTGTTTCATTTACTTTTCTTTTACCACATTTCACTTTATCTGGAACAGGGTATTGTTTCAGATGAGAGGTGTACAGTGAACACAATCTATTGTATTCTAGAATGAAAGGAATATCAGCTTTGACTTTACTTGAATCAAAGTTTATTAGCAATAGACCGTCAAGTGTACATAAGCGTGATAATGCTGCATAGCTCATGCCTTCCTTAAACACTATCTTTCCTATATCTATCAATGCTTTCTCTAGGGTAAGACCTTGGGATTTATGAATGGTAACTGCATATGCAAGAGTTAGAGAAAATTGCTCTCTACGTACATACATGTCTTTGAAGAGAAGAAATCGAGCCATTGAGCGCCCTATCCTTTTCACTTCTGAAACTTTATCAAAGCGAATATTTACAAACTGAATGCTACTATCACTTGGGTATGATTGGAAGAAAACAACTGTGCCCAGTACTCCATTAACTAGCCCTTGCTCTACGTCAAGGTTACGTGTAAGCATTACTATACAATTTAATGATAATTTCAATACTTTTTCCAACTCAGCTGTGTTGGAGGTTGAATTTTCTAAACTATTTATTCTTGTTGTGGCTTGCTCACACATGGGTACTGTCAAACCATGTACGTCTAGTTTGTCTGCGGCGCTAATTTCTATTATTGCTTGCATTTCTTTCTTTAAATCATAAAATGAGGAGTGTTGCTGTGCCGAGGGTTTGTATTTTGGGAAACCGGGTGGGTAAGTATTATTCTGTAACCTACCCTTTATTAACCCAAACTTGTTGCAATGAATGCTGCAGTAAATATCACATCTAGTCCTATTGGCTAAATAGCTTGGATACCTGAAGTAAGAAAAAAAGAGAAGAAGAGACACACAGTCTATGTATAAAAGTACAAAATAGTTTTGTATTAACAGCATAAAGCATAGAACAGAAATTTGTTTGTTGTCCTTGAGGGCTTAAAATGGAAAAAACAAAATGCAAAAACAATTGAAGAAAAACAATTGAAGAAAAACAACAACACATACCTTATACATTCATATTCCTTAATCATACGACATGTACATTTTGAATCTGGGCAGTGGTGTGGGGCAGAAGGGAAAGCATGCATAGAAGGAAATGGAATAATAAGCTGAAGTGGTGAAAAAGAGATATGGAGTCGTGGTAGCAGCAAAAGTGAGACAGAATCATTCCTGTCCTAACATAGTGCTACGAGCAAATCATTAGGCTAAACAACAATTTATTCAAATTAGGTTTTGGGAGTATCACTTTGTTGCTCCCAGTAGAGGTCTAGGTTGAAAATGCCAACTAAGTCCTGATGGCATTTTATTCTTCCTCGGATGCGGCTTCGTTTTCCGAGGCTTAAGTTTGCCATTTCTTTCTTTAACATTGTTTCATTGAATTTGAAACAGCTTGCAAGAGTTGGCATTAAGGCCATACATTTGACATTTTTGTACGCTACTTGTTCCATAACATCAGTTGCACTTGCATTATCGCTATAAAGTGCATGTATATGCCGCTTTTTCAATACAGCTTGTGCTTCTTGCGATAATACACCAACTCTAATACTTTTTAAGATGTTGGCATAAGTGAGATCTGCAGATTGCCTTATTTTCTCAGTTAATTCTCTGTATTGGAAATGTTTACAAAGGTTAACATTACCTATGCTACCAACAGTTTTCCGGCAGAGTTTGTGGCCTAAGGTTTTAAAAATCGGTTCACCTTTTACTGGTGTCAATTGTAGAAGATCTCCGAAAATGATAATGTGTTTCCCTGCAAAGAGTTATTTGTTATGACTTTTAAGTACTTCTTGCAATCTGAGATGAATCAAAGCCAACATTAGATTTGAGACCATGCTCACTTCATCTATTAGTAGCATTTTCATTTGTTTCAATACCCTACGTAATTCCATTGCAGCTTCTGCAGAAGGTTTGTAGTAGTCTAATTTATTTTGATGCTCTACTGGAAGCAGTAGTAATCGGTGTAAAGTCACACCGCCTATGTTGTAGGCAGCTAAACCTGTGGGGGCTGTTACAACAGCTGACAGTTTGTTGTTTGTCAATGGTTGAAGGAACTTGCTGATGATTTTGATTAAGAATGTTTTCCCTGATCCAGCTTCACCACTGACGTACAGCAGCATAGGTTTGTAATTTTGGCAATTACATTCTTTATTTTCGTGTTGTACGCCATGCACAATTTGTTTTGTTACCTCTTCAAAAATGGTGTGCTGATCGTTGTTAAGTTTTCCTTGTTGTACAGTTAAGTCCTCTGTATCTTCTTGATACTGATACCTGGTATTTTCTACTTCTGCCATAGAAACTTCAGCCTCATTTGCTATTAGTAGTTGTCCTAATGGTTCTTGACTTCCTGTTACAGAATGTTGACTACTGTCGGAAGAGTCTTTATCTAGTTGGGCCTAAATTTCTTCTTCCTGTTGCTGCTCATTGTGCAACATTGTTTTGTACTGAGTAAAGTTCACATCGGTGATAGTGCTTTCATTTGTTTTGAAAGCATCTTCATAGCACTCATAATTATCTAGTATGTCTTCCTCTTTTCTACATGGTTTGAAAAGTTGTAAGAGACATGTAATATAGTTCTTTCTGTTGAGGAGTTTTTAATGACAATTTCACACGATTAATTAAGCTTCGTTTGTTAAGTTTCACTAAGCTCCCTTCACAATCGGTCACTCTATATCTACGTTTGCTTTCATCGGGTTTTACATTATTTTTGTATGCAAAGTTTTGAGCTATGTGGTATAGACACATGCTTTCCAGAGTGGTACTCCTGTTCGGATAGTATGTGTCCAGTAAATTGTTTTTTAGAATGTCTTGGCTGTTGGGATCATTTCTGGCAATTGTTTCTATGTCCTCATATGATTTTAGCATTCTTTTTCTAGATTTTGCAGGACCAAGACTGAGCCATACTATGTTGTCTGATTTTCCATACAAAGCAGTGCCGGTTAAACAATCTGCTGCTTCATAGGCCCCACATTCTCTATGAGAGAGCATTTTTATGCCTAGGCTGTACAATTTCTGTGATAATGTTTTGCCTGATGCTAGGTCATCCCAGAGGTCTTGAAGCTCTGTTTTTTCTGCTTTTGTTAAGTAGGCTGTAACATATCGTGCAACAGCAGTTGAATTGTCTGCAATGTACTGCACATCTATGTTTGCATTCCATAATAGGGCATTGATTGCAGTGTAATCAATGATGTATTTTGATTCTTCCCTTCTTTTTATGTAATACGTGTTTTTAGGTAATTTACCTTTAACACTATGTCGAACTGTTGACATGAAGTTGTTTACTTCACCTGTTTCTGTAACTGGCCTAGGGAAACCAAAGCAGCATTTGGTGTAGTATTTATCTTTGTTTTTGTATTTACGGCGACAATATTTGCCACATTTGTGTCTTTGAAATTGTAAAATCTGCCCATGCAGCTCACTATGAGTCTGTTGTGAAGGGATTTCACATGTGACATATTTTTGGATAAACTGCAAAACAGTGCTATCACTGTCGTGCCCAAATTTCCGTCCACCTTTGATCCATAACAGCATGTGAATATGTGGTGCTCCTCTCGCTTGATATTCTTTTCTCCAAAAGAAGTGTTGCACTTCTCCAAGGGGAGGAACAGTTTTATTGCAAATAAACTGTAGCATTGCAATGAAACGATGATGGAAATATCTTGAGACATTAACTGGGCCTAGAGTCCAAAGTTCTCCAGGTGTTAATATATCTATGTTGCTTTTGTTGCTGTTTGCTATGCGTAGGAACTCATGTAAATCTTCCCATGCATATTCTGCACAACTTAGCTTAACAAACCAAGTTGGTGGTCCAAAGTTTCTGATCATGGAATGCACGTCTCTGTGCCGTCTAAACCAGTATTCCTTTGTACCACGCATGTTTGCAAACAAATTTGTTATACTTGATTGTAAAACCTCATCTTTTTCTTGTACATTTTGTATTAACTGCATAGCTGACATATTTTGAAAGTGCGTTCCAGATTTAAGAATGTGTGCAACTCCATAACATAGTGTTGCTAATTCGCTTTCATAGAGTAGGTTGAATATGTATTCCACATTTTGTCTAAATCTGGGATCTTGCGAATACATTCGTAATGAGCGGTATTCTGATGCCCCAATCTGAGTGGGTCTATCATCGTATCTCCCACCTTTGCCAGTAGGAAATAGCAGTGGAAAATACTCTTTGGTAACCCTTTGGTTTGTCGCATTTGGTAAGTTTCTAGTCCATCATCTATACTTTCATTGGAATGCAATGGATGAATTGTGTAACGGTCCAAAAGAGTGGATACTGTAGCTGGATCCAGAAGTTCAAATTGTCCACTTTCTGATGGCTCTTGAATTATTTCAGTTGTTTGCCTTAAGCTTTCATCAATATTTATTTCCTTGTAGTACTCATTGTTGTCTTTTAGATATTGCAATGCTTGTGTAACTTTGTGTAAGTCTACTAATTGTTGCCAAATTTTTTTGTCCTTTGTTGGTACTCCATTTACCAAGACTATTAAAGAATGCTCTATTGAACGTTCCACTCCTAGAGTGTGCACATTTTCCGTCAGATCTAATGGCAAGTAAACTACTTTGCCACAAATGCCTTTCACCAATTCAGAGGAAGCTAAATTTGCTGTTTTTGGATGAAGGCGTATAATTGCTTGAAATGGGTGAACTGTTTGAATTATCATGCTCTCATACAAATTGAGCTGTTGCAGGATTTTTGGTAATGGAAACAATACCAAATTATTTGTAATTGCACGTGAAGGAGTGTGGTTGTTGTCTAATTTTGCAGTACAGTAACTGCAACATATTAGGCGTTCAGTTGTTTCATATTTGCTTTCAGCTAAAAGGTACAAAGCTAATTCCAACCATTTAGAGTTTTCATTGTTTTCTATTTTGTATACTATGTCCAAATTGTTTGTGTTCCCTTTGTAAAACGTTCTGCGGTAACATACACACACATGGTTTGGTACTTCAGCCGATTACTTTTTAAATTTTAGTATTTCTTTTCTGTATGTGTGTAATAGAAGGTTGCTATGTGCAGAATTGTCGCTACTATGCTCTAAAACTGTTGCATTTTCTACGTGGCTCTCACTTCCAAAATACTTTTTCTGAATACGGTCTATTTCTTCTTGTAAGTATTTGGGTGTACCATGCAGAAGAGTGGTATTTAAATTGCCTAATTCTGAAGCTGGACTTTTTGCACAGTATATTTTATACACTAAATTTCTTACTTTGGAATGATGCACTGATATTCTTTTGATATCATGGAAGGTACTTTTGCAAATAGGCCCAGAAATGCAGGCTAATGAATGTCATTTTAGTCTTGTGTGTTTCCGCACTACACAAATATCCATATTTTGCAGCACTTTCATTTTACTTTGGTCTTTACCTTTTACATATTGATTGAGGAACTGACGTAAAGATTTGAAAGCTTTGTTTGGAATGGCACACATTGATGTGCACGGCCATTTGTATACTGGACGGTGTGGTTCTGCTGAATCGAGAGGTAATTCTGAGTTTTCAGAAGATAGTTTTGTAAGCAGTATTTCTTGTTCCATGATGGTAGTATTGATTTTCTCATACCCTCGTCCACTGCTATGGATGGCAATGGTGTTTGTTTGATTTTGTTTGTATGCTTCTTCATTAAAATATGGCTCTGGGGTTGTTGCGTGACTCCATTCACCACCACAAACATGCAAAAATGTATTTTTGTTCACATTCCCTTTATTACTGAGTTTCATTTGTAGTTTGGTACTTAGTTTTGTTAGTGCTTTCATCCTTTTTAACACTAATATGAACAACTTCCTTTTGAGAAGGATTGCACTGTCCACGAGTGTGCTTGTAGAATTAACTTTCTACGGTACGTTTTAAGGGGTGAGGATGATTTTGGTCCTCTTCTTAGTAGATTCTGAAGGACTCTGTGACGAAACATTTTTGCTAAAATACTTTTTTTACTATGGGTTCTTCGTACACTATCAGGATTATTAGGAACATTGTTAGCTGTACTGGCAGCCGTTTTTTTACAACATTTCTGTGTTTTTGACACTTTTTGATGGAGGAGGTACAGTTTCGGTAGTTGAGACTTCTTTTATTATGTTACCCAACTGCATTAGGTGGTTTGTACCAAGATTCTAGACTAACTCTACATCAGGTGGATGCTTACATTGGGCACCTTTATTTTTATTTGCTCTAATTCTGCGTTCCTTTCTACGGAGCTGCTTTTTGGTAGGCATTCTTTGGTGTCTGTTGAGAAAAAAAAGTATATTTTCGTCTGTTGTCCAATGTATGTGTGCTGTGTGATGGGGAAGCTCTTTGGCATGGTGTGTGAATGCACAGTGACCTCTTACTATCATTTGGTAAGGCTACTTTACTGTTTGTATACTAGTACAATGGGCTTTAGATGAGAGTACAAAGTGCCCTACTTGTTACGAGAACCATTATTAATAACTGAAATGCCAAAAACGTGCTACCGCAACTTAGTTCCTCCACTTCATTCTCTTCCTCCTCTTCTTCCTCAATCTCTACATCCTCACCCATATATCTCTCTGCAGGCCCTTGGTGAGGTGGTGATAGTGGCGGGTTTGGGGGTGGTGCAGAGGCTAATAACCCAATAGCAGCCATGGAAGCCATACCGATTAGTTTCCTTTTGGTCACTACAGCAGTAAAGGCAACGCACCTCAATCTGCTATAGCTAGAAGGACAATGAAGATGCGCTTGGGGGTGTGGCCTTTTGTAAGGGTGCAGGGGTGTGCCACGTGACCGTCTTCATCCCCACAAAGCGGTACTCACATTTTACACTGCAACTCCTGAGGTGGCCTATTGCTTGGGATGTGTGAAATTACATTTTTACACTTCACAATACTTTGCCTTGTGTCTACAAGTTCATTTTTATTGTTGCAGAAGCACACAAACCGCGGAAACTAGTCCCCACGCTTAGCGTAGGTGCGGTCACAAGATGACGTCCTCAACACATCCGCCCAGTAATGAAAGTCCCCTGGACAGCAAATGCAAAGAATCAAACATGCGCATGCGCACAAGTGTCCTATGGACAGTGTTCGGGTTCTCAAACTACTTCAAAGTGCGACACAAGTGAGATGGACAGTTAGGAACTGGCGCAATGTTTGCAATCCTTACGTTTGTACTGTGCATGTACACGCATGCTATGTTCACTGTATGGACAGTTCCAGTGTCCTTATGATAACTCCATTTTGTTTGCCTACGAACTTGCCGACCACTGTGCCTGTTCTACGGACGGCACCATTTTGACTGTGCCCAATACGGACCGCTATACTGTCCTTCACACACTCCCTTTTTACTCATTTACACCCATTCCGGACATCTTGTGTGTTCTACAACCATGTATTATCTCGTTTCCAAACGGTACGCCAACGTAGTATATCCTTTGGACACCCCTTTCTGTTTATGTACGCACATTTTGAAAAGATGGTGCACTCACACATCACATCCGTCTTCACATTAGACAGCACCCACATTCCATTGCTTGCAGATAGGTCGAACAGGTGCGCTGTTAGCGAACATTTTACGTCTTTTAAAAAATAAAATCTACACCCACACTTTTTCTCTACAACTACTGCACAAAAACGTTTCAAACACACACACACACACACACACATCAGTCTAAAGAAATAGCGGGGGAAGCGGACAGGGAAACAAATATGGGGAAATTAGGATTCAACACGGGCTGGTTATGAGGAGAAGATTTGTGAGGGGAAGAAGGGATGGATATTTCATCAAAACGTCTATTTTCCTGTTCAAGGTAGGGGGTTGGTCCACTAGGGAATGTAGAAGCAGGGCAGGTGGGGCAATGATAACAAACTTTTGCTCTCACACAGTCCTCCACAAACTCCCGTAAACTTTGAACATTGTTGTTCAATGTGTCCATTTTCTGCTCTATCCTTTTTAACCTGTCTTCTTCTGTCTCCTTTGTTGCCCTTTCTTCTTTTCTTTCCTGGTCTGTTAAAAAAAGAAATACATAGGTTGAGTGCCTCTAAAATACTGGTCACTGTTTTGCATATGCAGAGCACTCTGTACCATTATTGTCGCTGTCTTTAGACATTTCATCATGTGGGAAATGCTCCTCCAGCCACTCCAAAGTACTTGCCATTTCTGAGTCAAAACAACAGAACGTAATTACTATTTATGCACTACATACCACAAAAAAAAATCACCCATATAAAAACATGACCTGTACTCACTCTTTTGCTGTAATGTCCCTTAGTCCTACTGCGTCCGTCCACTGTCGTTCCAGGCTGCCGAGTTTCTGTGAAGTGATTACGCTGGAGGCATCCTTTCTTTTTTATGGTACCATCCACTTTATTCTACATGGTTATTAAATGTGTGGTTTTCTTTTCCTAACTTCAGGTTTCCATATTTACTTATTACTACTTATAATATCTTTATGTCCTTCTACGTTGCACATTTTTTCTAGACAATAGTACATTTTCAGATATCCCCCGCCTCTTTGGGTAATGTTGCTGCTGTCCAACCCCGTCCGCAAACAGGCGCTCAATCGTCCCTTTCCAATATCATTAAGGAGGGGGTGCTGTATGTTCTATGTTAATGGTAGCAGTGCACATGGGTGGTGGCAGGGTTGGGGGCTTAGTTTACCATAACTGTTGGATTTCAGGGGTTTTTCGGTTTTAATTTGAAGCATAAAGGGGAGGTGGAAAGTTTTTTCATAGTGAAGTGTACAGGTTTTTGTTAGGGCAATATATATTTCTGAGGCTTGTGGAATCTGTTAAGATCACATGCTGTGCATAGGCCGACATCTAGTGGAAGCTGAAGAGTATTACAGTTTGTTTTTCGATACTCGAAAATGGGCGTCGACACAGGGCGTGCCAGTAATACTATCCCTATTGTGACGTCCACTGTACGCATGATCCCTCACACGTCTAGGACCCTCAGATTGTTTTTTTCCGCCATACTGGTCGGAAGCATCCCGCGGAGTTCCCTGGCTTTAGCCATAATTTTGAAAAATATCATAATATTTCCCCATTTTCTCCATTCCAACGTCGAGTCACCGAAGTTCGATGCTCGACGCCGGCCCGGAGAAGAAAACAACCGTCGAGAGCTACACGACAGACTTTGGGCCTCGGAAGGCCTCTGGCCTCGGCCCGGGCCTCGGAAGTCCTCTGGCCTCTGCCCGGGCCTTGGAAGGCCTCTGGCCTCCGCCCTGCAAGTAGGGAGAGTGGGGGGTGGTACATACCCTACACGCTTATATATATACATTTTCTTATATATTCCTACACACACTAGCCCGCTGCCACAAGGTGCGTATGGAGGGTACCCCTTTCCAATTTTGCCCCAAGTGCAACCGCAATTACCCTTGGGTTGACAGATACGCCACCTGTAACCTCTGCTTGCCGAGGGACCACCCTGAGGCGAACTGCAGAGCGTGTAGTCGGTTTAAGCCGAAAACTCTAAAGGACCGTTCGATTAAACGTTGGGCCCACCACGCCAGGCAATGAGAGGCCATGGAAGCGGAGGGTGCCTTCAGTGAAGGTAGCAACGCTGTGCTATCGGACGGCGAGGGCAACGTGGCGTCGAGAGACAGCCAAGCACAAGTCCCCGACCTCGGAAGGTTTTCCGGCAGGGCAGCTATGGGGAACACCCCCGGCAACACGAGCGCTACCCACACCACTTCCACTAAACACTCGAAGTCCAACCGAGACTCGACGTGCGCGTCGAGGTCCTGGAAAGAGGCACACAGAGAAAGGTCCACCGAATCAGTGTCCTCTGGGCGTTCGCGGTCAAGATCGCCGCATGACACCAGGCAACCATCCACTGTTGCCAAGAGTGCCTCGCTCACTAAAGTAATGGAGGTTCGATCGTCGGAAGACGAAGCCGACCACCATCCCCAGGCCGCACTCCAGGAGTCGGCGTCAGCAGACCGCGTGACGGCTGCCCCTGTGTCTCGACCTCCAAACTCTAAGGAAAGGGACACTACCCCCGAATCTCGACGCCAGACATCGAAAAGCTCTGAAAAGGTGAAAACACCAGGGAAGCACTCTTCCACTCACGGGGAGGGGAGAAAACAGCAGAAGATACATTCTCAGCCTTCTTGTGCACAACAGAAACATAAAGACAGGTCACAGTCTTCTGTAAAGATTTCCAAGACCCCTGCACAAGGCCATAGGTCCAGTCAGGATATGGCAGGGAAACTCTCCCAGGAAAGGGTAATCCCCAGCTCTAAGGAATGGTCTAGTGAGGATATAGACAGAGTTATGTCTAGAATGTCATCCCAAAGCAGACTTCTATGCTAAGAAACCTCTCCTATACCCCTGACGGGACTACCCCCTCAGGGTCTAGGGACCCGCAACCCCCTGTTAAGAAACCTCGAGTTGAGGCGCCAACGCAAAGTCGGTCTTCTGACCCTTTCTACATACAGCCATACTCTCAGTATGCTGAGGATCCATTACACGAGGATCCAGAATTGCCCACGTTGGACGACCAAATTGGGAAGGATTACTATGGGGATGACGAGGACCAAGAGAAGGACGAAGATGACCCAGAAGCCTACACAGTAGACTCCCCAGTAGGCAAAGAACCTCCGGTTACCGACTCTCCTGTCGACAACCAACCTCTCTTAAATGAGGTTTTATCTAGAGCGGCTGAACACTTCTGCATAGATATTCAGGGAGCACAGGAGGAGAGGGACTTTGCCGAGGAACTAGTGGGAGAAAAGAGACCTGTTGCCCAGGCCATCCCTATTCTCAAGTCTATACAAAGGAGAATAGACCCTTCTCTTCTCAATCCCAACCTCACCAGGGCAGTAAACCCCAGGATCGAAAAACTGTTCAGGGCAGCCCAATCAGACCCGCTGTACATAAGGGGGCAACTGAAACCGGACTCCCTGGTAGTGACTAATACCTGAAAGAGGGTGGGAACACCCTTATCATCGTCTGAAGCTCCCCCCGACAAGGAGAGCAAAAAGATCTATGGGTTGGGAAGGAAGGTAGCCTCCACTTCCGCCTACCAGGCAAGGATTGCCAACTCCACCACCCTGCTGGCGAGTTACAACTGCCATCAGTGGGAAGAAGTTGCGCACTCATTGACTCCGCCCCAGAACCTTTAAAAAGCCAGTTGGCACACGTTGCGTCGGAAGGAAGAGCCGTCTCCGGTTGCATCCTTAAGGCAACCTTTGATGCCGCGGATAACGCCGGCAGACTGACAGCAGAGAGCACTGTTATCAAAAGACATGCTTGGTTAAGACAAACTGGGTTTAACCCGAGACACAAGCATCCTTAATAGACAAACCGGTGGGGCCTGATCTACTGTTTGGCAAGGCGGTAGAGGACGCATTAAAAAATGCCAAAGATGAATATGAGACTCTCAAATCCCTGGGCCAGTAAACCAACAAACCCCCTAATCAAAGAGGGAATGGCAATTTTCGTCGCCCACGCAGCCAAAATTCACAAAGAGGCTCCAACTATTCCCAGGGGCAGGGTACACCATGTAATAACAACAACCAGCAGTCTACCCAGAGTTATGGCAGGGGTAACAAAAGGGGACGTGGTAAGGGTAGAGGCAGCCCCAATAGAGGCGGTGGCGCGCCTCCCGCAAAACAGTGACGTTCCATTCAGGGTCCCTTCTCACGCATCCCCAGTAGGGGGACGCATTTCCAACTTCACCCAAGCTTGGGAAGGGATCACATCAGACAGATGGGTGCTGTCCACAGTGTCCGCAGGATACTGCATAGAACTGTTAGAGCGTCCCTGAAACCACCCTCCACATCAAAAAGTACATTCATTAGACCACCAGAAGATCCTCCTCGAAGAGATCGCCAATCTTCTAGCAAAGGACGCGATAGAACTTGTCCCTGGACAACAGGGAAACAAGGGTATTTATTCAACTTACTTCCTTGTGCCAAAAAAAGATTTGACAATGCGCCCAGTATTGGACTTACGGCCTGCAAACAGGTATGTCAAGCCCCAAAAATTTTGCATGACTACTCTCCAAGATTAATCCCCCTCCTAAAAAAGGGGGATTACATGGCAACATTGGACATGAAAGATGCCTATTTTCATATTTCCATGTTCCCAGTGCACAGAAGATTCTTGCGCTTCAAGCTGGACAGTCAGCACTATCAGTTCAAGGTACTGCCCTTCGGTATAGCCCTGGCTCCAAGGGTATTCACCAAGATACTGGCGGTGGCGGCGGCACACCTAAACAGGGAGGCAATCCCAGAGTACCCTTACCTGGACGACTGGCTCATCTCGGGGGAGACCCCAGTAATTTGCAGATCAAACATTCAACTATCGACCTCCTCTTCGAATTGGGTTTCTCCATAAATTAGAAAAAGTCAAGTCTGGTGCCAAACACCTCCAAACAGTTCCTAGGAGCTGTCCTAAACACACAAGAGGGGTTGGCCTTTCCATCAGAGGAAAGAATTCGGAATCTACTTCTGCAAATTCCGCTATATCAAGCCGGTCGCCAGGTAACGGTGCACAAAGCGATGCGTTTGCTGGGCATGATGGCTTCATGTTTATACCTGGTCCCCCACGCCGCCTGCGCATGCGTCCCAGGCAAGAATGGTTGGCGAAACAGTGGTATCAGGCAAGTGGTCAGTGGGACGATCTAGTGGTCGTTTCGCCAACACTTGAACAAAGTCTTCACTGGTGGACAAGAGAAAACCTGTCAAAGGGGAAACCCTTTTACGATCCCGAGGTACAGGCTGTAGTCACAACAGACGCATCCCTGTCAGGGTGGGGAGCACACCATCTCCACCACACAGCTCAGGGTCTCTGGTCTCACTCAGTGGCCAAGAATCATATCAATCGGCTAGAGCTTCTGACTGTATTCAGAGCGCTTCAAGCGTTCAAGCCCTACCTGTTGGACCTGTCAGTACAGATCCTGACAGACAGCACAACAGCTATGTTTTACCTGAACAAGCAGGGAGGGACTTGTTCGCCAAATCTGTCCAAGCTTGCCCAGAATATTTGGATATGGGCACTCAGACGGAACATCTACCTGTCATCTCAACATGTTCCAGGGGATCTCAATTCTCTGGCGGACGCTTTGAGCAGAGATCCCCTCCCGGAAGAACACGAATGGTGTCTACACAGAGAAATCGGAGAAAATCTCTCCCCAGTATAGACCTATTCGCCACAAGCGAAAACAGACAGTGCCCAGGATTCGCATCCAGGTTCCCCCAACCAGACTCCCAGGGGAACGCCATGTGGATGAACTGGTCAGGGATGTTTGCGTATGCTTTTCCACCAACCCCTCTCATCAGGAAGGTGGTCAACAAGATGCACAGGGAATCGATGACGCCCGTCCTAGTTGCTCCCATGTGGGCGAGGCAACCGTGGTTCCCACACTTAATCAGACTAGCGGTGTGTGAACCCATCAAACTCCCGTGCTGGTACAATCTGCTGTCCCAGCACCAAGGTCAGACAGTGCATCCTCAACCCAACTCAATGAACCTGGCAGCATGGCTCCTGAGGTCATAGAGTTTGGACATCTCAAATTACCTCAGAGATGTATGGACATCCTAAGAGAATCTAGGAAGCCAAACACGAGACACTGCTACTTTGACAAATGGAAAAGATTTGTTATCTGGTGCCAGAATAAGCAAATCAACCCAGTTGATTGCACTCCTTCCACTATAGTCACCTACATGCTCCACCTGCTGGACGCAGGGTTGGTATTTAATTCACTGAAGGTACACCTGGCAGCTCTGTCAGCATACACCACCTCCCATAACAAAGTATCGTGGTGGAAAGTACCAGTGGTTAAAGCCTTCATGGAAGGAGTAAAGAGACTTCACCCTCCAATTTCTTAACCCACCACCAGGATGGGACCTCAGTTTGGTGCTTGCTAAACTCATGGGCCCTCCCTTCGAGCACATGCATAAGAGTAGTCTCAAAAACCTGACACATAAAACTGCCTTCTTGCTAGCCATTACGTCTATAAGAAGGGCCAGTGAAATTCAGGCTCTGTCAGTGCAGGATCCTTTCTTTACTGTCCATAAAGATAAACTGGTTTTACGAACACACCCTAGGTTCTCACCTAAGTTTATTTCTAAATTCCACTTTAACCAGTCCATCGAGCTTTCGGCTTCCTTCCAAGACCCACAAAGCTTGGCTGAGGTGAAACTACACACCCTGGATGTGTGTAGGGCGGTTCTATACTATGTAAACAAAACCAGACCGCTAAGGAAAACAGACCAACTGTTTGTCTCCGTAGCTACAGGCAGAGGGGGAGATCGTGCCTCTAAAGGTGCCATCTCTAAGTGGATTATAAACTGTATCCATCTGTGTTACTCCCTTTCTGTAAAAACTCTGCCTTTCATGCCTAGAGCCCACTCGACAAGAGGAATTGGGGCCACTCTGGCTTTCATTGCAAATGTACCCCTTCACACCATTTGCAAAACAGTACTTGGAGCTCTATTCACACTTTTACTCAGCACTACTGCATTGACACCCATTCCAAGACAGATACCCAAGTGGGACAAGCGGTTCTAAAACATGTATTTGCTCATGACCCTTCTCACTTCCCACCTCCTTCTTCTAACACTGCTCGCTAAGCTATGCACAGCATGTGATCTAAGCAGATTCCACAAGCCCCAGAAGGGATACATTAGTCACCGTAATCGTATTTCGGATGCTTGTATCTGCTTAGATTCACATGCGACCCACTCTTCCTCTCCTCTGAGAGAAGGCGCATGAATGCTTGTAGTCTTATCTTTCTATCTATCTGCTTGGATAATCTGTACTCACGCTACTCCTCATGCTACCTCATGTCAGAAAAAATACAATCTGAGGGTCCTAGACGCGTGAGGGATCATGGGTACAGTGGACGTCACACTAGGGATTGTATTACTGGCACGCCCTGTGTCGACGCCCATTTTTGAATTTCGAAAAACAAACTGTAATACTCTGCAGCTTCCACTAGATGTCTTCCTATGCACAGCATGTGAATCTAAGCAGATACAAGCATCAGAAATACGATTACGGTGAGTAATGTATCATATATATATATATGATACATTACTCACCGTAATCGTATATATATGATACATTACTCACCGTAATCGTATTTCTGATGCTTGTATCTGCTTAGATTCACATGCTGTGCACAGCATGTGAATCTAAGCAGATACAAGCATCAGAAATACGATTACGGTGAGTAATGTATCATATATATATATATGATACATTACTCACCGTAATCGTATATATATGATACATTACTCACCGTAATCGTATTTCTGATGCTTGTATCTGCTTAGATTCACATGCTGTGCATAGGCCATCATTTAGTGGAAGCTGCGGAGTATTACAGTTTGTTTTTTCGAAATTCAAAAATGGGCGTCGACAAGGGCGTGCCAGTAATACAATCCCTAGTGTGACGTCCACCACTGTACCCATGATCCCTCACGCGTCTAGGACCCTCAGATTGTATTTTTTCTGACATGAAGTAGCATGAGGAGTAGCGTGAGTACAGATTATCCAAGCAGATAGATAGAAAGATAAGACTACAAGCATCCATGCGCCTTCTCTCAGAGGAGAGGAAGGGTGGGTCGCATATATAAATACATTGAATACAGCTTGGTTTTGTGCTCCACTTTTTAAGGGAGTGTGTTTAATGTAGAGAATGGCTGAAAATTAAGGGTCTAGACCTAACAAGGAATCAGATACAAATAGATTATTTAAAGGTCATCTAATCATGAAAAGCATTTTTAAATGGTTTTGGAGTACATTTCATCTTTTACTACTTTTGTTCATGAAGTACTTAAAGATATGTAATAATCACAACACTTGAGATCTGCGTAGACAGCTGTCCACGTCACTAAACCCTACAATTGCTAGTCCATAGAACAACATGGTGCTGGTGTTGGCTATATCAGTGGTGGTGCCAAACACTGAACAATCCTGGAGGCTGGATTGCCTTCTCGCTCACCAGAAGAAGGCTAATGCTCATTGGTGAGCAGTTTTGCAAGATTTTTACTGCTGTAGCAAATGCAATGATAGAATGCTCCGCTCCTGGGTGACATGCTGACTCCATGTGAACTGAGCACCAAGTTCTTGTCCTGTGCGTCTTTATGCAAATCGAAAATAGTAGGTGCTCATAGCCAGTTTGTTCAATTAAGCTTCACCATTACCACAATTCACTGAGTAAATCAGTGTCTTGGTGACATGGAGTCATCTGGTCACCCCTCTCATTCTGCCACCTTTCTTTGTATCTTAGCCCTAAAATGTGCATAAGTACCTAAATGTATTCTTTTAGCAGTGTGCACTGTGGAACCATTTATCATTCCAGCGCCTGCCTTACTCTCTTCCTGATCTGTCTTATGTATATCATTTTCGCTATATGATTGCAATCTACTCATGAGAAATGTTTTCTTTGCAGAGCAAACAGAGTTGCTCAGCATGAGTTGGAGAAGGACCTTACTGACAAGAAGGTGGCTCAGGAGATTGACCGAAAGTGCTTTAACCTGAGGAACACATCAGAAGATATTAGCTATTTTCTAGGAGTAGAAAATATAGATGGGACGTAAGTGCTACAAAGAGCTAAGTGGATTTAAAATCATTGTGTGTTTCTCACTACTGGATTGCAGATAAACATTGTAAATTGCAGATGAACCCCCTCTGGCAAATTACCTCCCACTTCACCCTACCTCTTCTACCCTTTTGAAAGTCAGGCAGTAGCAGGACCCATGGCTTGTCGTCTAGCACACAAGACAAGCCTTCGTTAAGACTATAAAATTGTATACAATATCTACAACATCAGCAAGTAGTCTCTTTGAAGACATTTTACTTGAAAAAAGCTCCTGTTTATTTAATTTATTTTACGGTCTTCTGCTTTTTGAACTCCATGCTATAATATAAAGTTGCATGCAGTGAGTAATACAAAATGCATGCATTAGTTTCATTACAAATCTGAAGGTCCTGCAGAAATAATTGATTTAGATTATGGTTGCCATAGTGCAAAAGAGGTGCGTGCCGCAGTAGCTAATGCTCCAACTATGTACATCCTCCTCTTCAGTGTTCCCTGTTTCTTGCTAGGCTCCATTGTAAGGCCCTCCACAGGCTCCTTGCTTTAGCCTCTCTTGGACCCACCAAAGTCTTGTCTCACACTCTCGATGTTGACATTTCTTGTTGACTGGGTTGGCCTTGCAGCTACCCACAGAATCTGCGCTACTGGCTTCTTGAGTGCTCTTGCCGGCTTTTGCTTTGAGGCCCCCATCACGGTACTAGCTTTGGTTTCTGCTGCTAGCCTTAGCACTTTCATAATGGGAACTGCTGGGCTTAGCCACCTCCTAATTCTAAACCCTGTCTCAGTTTGGCCTACTTGGCTTGGACAAATCTTTTTCTTGACCTCTACGTCTCCTGTTAATCTCACTGATTCAGCACCAAATCCCTAGAGCCCTGTCCTAACTCCCAAACAAACCAGGTGTTTCTGCCTCCTTTTATATGTTGGCTTGGACGCTAGGTCCTCATTATGAGTATGGTGGAGCGGTAAACACAAAAAGTGTCAACGGAATTTCTCCCACGCCACCATATTCTGTGTTTGGCCTTGGAGTGGAGGATTTACCTCCAGCACCATGCTGGAGGTAAATCCTCCACATTTCCACACAAAAATTAGTGGGTTGATAATTCAAGTGTAATCCCGGACTCCAAAAAAATGGGGACTAACTCCACTTACCACCACTTGTAATCCGGCGGTAAATCCCGTAGACCAAGTGGTGGTAATGGTAATTACATTTGGTGGTATTCCAGCGGATTTACTGCCAGAATACAGCCAAATTTATAATGAGAGCCTAAATGTGCCATTGATTGTTGGGAGGGGTAGGTCTGTTTCCTCATTCGCTATGAGGTATGGGATTGGTATTTGCTAAGTGGTTCCACTCCTCCCCATGTATGGGTGCCTTTCCTCAATGTATACAGAGGTGTTCCGAATAAAAACTGGAATAATATACTTCCTTGAGGCACTCTCATTTACAATTTCCATAGTAATTAATCAAAATGTCAGGTTTCGAGATACAATGCATGGCATTTTTAATGCCCATTATCCAAAATGTACAAATGTTCCACAACCAATAATTCATATTAATAATGTCTGAAAAACAAAAACAATATGTATTCCATATCATTCGCTGCTCACAAAATCAGACACTGCTCAAATATGCAGGGCAAACAGTAGTAAAGGCCACCAGGGGGCGCAGGCAAGATGGCTGCCTGAACTTCAAGCTCCCCACGTGGCCCCAGGAAACAAGCTAAAAGACGTGCCTTGAAAATCTACAAGCCCCGATTGCCAGCACAATTTGAGAAAGGGAACCGTTGAGGAACGTGAGGGAGTTTACGCGGACTCCAGAGGTGCCTCCGTTCTCCCGTTGGCTGCTCGCGGACCACGGCTCTCCCCCTCCCCCAAGCGCCCTCGTGGAAGCTCCACGACGGGAACCGTGTGTTGGCCAGCCGCGCTGTGGGAGGAGGAGCCAGGCCCTCTGCCTGTGCTCACCCGCGAAACGAGCGCTGCCCGACACAACATCGCAGGGACAGGTGGGCCCCCAGAAGATCTTTACCGGTTGCCGGCAGCCTGCCCCCCACCTCAGGAGACAAGCGGCGTACATGCCGCCCATCGCAGAGGAATGGTGAGAGCAGTGAATGCGGCACCCTGCCGCGTGGAGCACGACCCAACGCACGCTGGGGCCGTGTCGTCCCCACCGACTCTGGTACCACAGACACGATCTGGCCCGGGCCGATGCGGGAGCGCGCCTGGGCCCCACCTCTGTGGCCTGTCCTGCGTAACACCGCAGCCATAAGGATAGCAGGGGCCCACCTCTGTGGCCTATACCCCCGCATAGCACCACCACCATAAAACAGCAGGGGCTTGCCCTGTACAACCCCCCTGGGGGCAGCGACAGGGGGCAAGGAAGCCCACGAAAACACCGGGGCAGGCTCAGGCCGTCGCGGGAGCGTGCCTGGGCCCCCCCACCTCTCAGCCTGCCCATCCGCCAGATCAGGCTCCACTCAAAGGGGTTTGGTCACTGGGCCTCGTGGCTCCATACCCACACTACACTGCAGAGCCATATTGGGCCCCCTGCTCACCTGCTACACCCTACTCTGCGCCGTGGGCGCTGCCCCACCCGACTGCCACGCAGTAGCTGCCCCAAGTGAGAGACAGCGCCACCCCCCACCCAGGGGGCTCCTTTAGAGTCTGCACCCCCACCAGCACCCCCCCGCAATCAATACACCAGCACAGGGGGCCCGCCACATCGAGGGGGCACAAGGAAGCAAATCAGGCCAGGCCCGCCCCCGGGTAGTGCAACCTCCAGTACCAAACCTCCAGCCGCCTGCCAAGGCCAGCCCGGACCCTCCGGGTAAAACGCCATAGTGGGCCAGGGACCCCAGCGACCTAGGGCCAGGCCAAGGGAGACTGCGCTTCTGGCGAAATTAAAGTGATGCACCACAGACCGGAGCTCAGACACTGGCAAACAGCTCCACCATCTGAAGATAACCCCAAGGACTCGGGCTAAAACGGCGGGGCTGGCGATTCAGGGCCCTAGGACCCTCCCAGAAGACACCCCGAGAGGTCCCGGCAGCCCGAGGAGATCGACACCCCATAAGCTGGAGAGACACTCTTGCGAAATACCGGTTCACGCCAGGACACCTCACAATGGAAACCGGCCCCACCACCGCGCAGCCCCCAGATATGAACGCCATGCAGTGTAACATTCAAATGATCATTGAGGAGATCAGGTGCATGAGGACAGACATGGGGGCCAAACTGGCTGACCTCACGGCCAAGGTTTCTACGCTAGAGTACCGAATGGAGGGGGTCGAGAATAATCAGGCATCAACGGACTTGAAACGCAAATGGAAACCAGATTCAAGGAACTGCAGTGTCGCGAGGAAGATCTCCGGCTCAAGGTCGATGATATGGAAAACCGGGAGAGGAGGTACAACTGGAGAATTTTCGGCCTTGAGGAAACAGAAGGAGAGACCCCGGTGGGACTGGAAGGCAAAATCCAAAGCATCATCAGAATTGTCCTGGGGTCAAACTCAGGCGAAACTCTCCTGCTTGACAGGGTCCATCGGGCTGGTGGCAGAGGCTGGGGCCACGCTCGGTCCTAGCAAGATTTCATTACTATAGAGACAAAGCTAGGGTGCTGGAGAGGGCGAGAACCTTGCGTGACATTCAACACGGGAATTCCAGGGTGACAATATACCAAGACCTCTCTGCCCTCACACTCCAGATGAGAAAGAACTGCGGCTCTATCACCAGATGGCTACAAGAGAAGGGGGTCATCCATTCTACCTGGCGTTTGAATGGCAGGGCCAGAGATACCAGCTAGTCACAGATATAGACATTCAAAGAGCCACAGATGACCTTACGGGTGACCTCGCGGGATCATCTGGAGACCAGAATGGAACCGACAGGGATCACGGTCGGGTCCCTCGGGGCCCGGACCCCTCTCAAGGGAAGCTAAGAGTCAAAGGCTCACGCAAATTTCGGAAGACCAGACACCCCTCAACGGATCGGGGGACCCCACATGATCACACACGCAGCAATCAAGGCTTAGTTACCATGCCAAGGCTCGATTCATGTCCTTTTGCAGCCCTCGTAGACCTGAGGACCTCGCTGGGCACAGTATGTTTTTCCCACGGTTGGTGGGGAGTTCTTTGTTCAAATGACCTAGGTCAGAGTTGAAATGTTGCCCATTCTGAGGCTGTTTTATGGTTCCATAGTGTGACACTTGGTGATTATCCTTAGAGAAGTGTTGACGACTTGCGACCCCGCGCTGTGACATGCACCACGAGGGACGAGGGGTGTTGACCATATGCCAAGGTCGGAGGGCATGGGGGGGAGGTGGCACCACCGCCGGATCCCCACCACCAGCACTGGAGGGCTGACACTTAGTGGAGAAAGGCATGACGTAAGGTGTCATACTAAAAATCCTTTTTCCCGGGGCCGGGGTAGCGACCCTGGCGGTTCGTTGCTCGCTTCAACCCCTCCTGGGGAGCAGGCGGCGAACGCCCTACAAAACGGGTAAGGGAGATAGAAGGGGGGAGGGTGAACAGAGTTTTTGACGGGGTTAAGGGGAAGGGGGAAATCCAGTTCAAGCCAGGGACACTTGTTTTGCAACAGGCTCTAAGTAGCGGACACTCAAAGGTGTTTAGAGAGCACAAAATGAAAGACGAAAATGATTGAAGGGAAGATAGGCACGCTGAACGTCAAGGGCCTCAACTCCCAGAACAAAAGGTCCCTTACGAGTAATATGTTCCGCAAACAACGCCTAACAGTCCTTTTCCTACAGGAAACACACTACAGGCAAGGAAAGGAGTAGAAAATAAAGGGGAAAGAGATCGGTAGTAACTACTGGGCCTCCCACAGGAGTTCTAAAAAGGAAGGGGTGGGCATTCTCCTGGGCAAGTCGTTTCGTCTCACGGGAGTAGAAACCAAAAGGGGCTTCGGGGGTCGATTCTTAGGTATTAAGGGAACCTGTGAGGGGGAACGCATCACCCTGGCCACTTTATACGCACCCAACTCAGGACAAATACGTTTCCTTACCCAGATCTTTAACCTCATGACGAATGGGCAGAGGGGGCCATGATACTGGGTGGGGACTTCAACCTGATATTGGACCCCCGTCTAGACTGGTGGTCCGCGAAGGGGGGGCACCCAAGGGGACTTCCAAAGATAACCTGGCCATGCAAACCCTTCTCAAGGGAACACTATTGGGTGGACATCTGCCGTAAAACACATCCAGGCCAGGGCAGATACACCTTTTTCTCACACCCGCATTGCACCTACACCAGAATTGATCTCTTGTTGATTTCCAAAGAGGGGAATGGGGTGGTGGAACAACCGAAGGTAGAAGCTATAACATGGTCCAACCATGAACTACTCATAGCCAATTGGTCTCTGCCCGTCTCCCCAAGATCTTCTCGATGGTGATGCAACGACACACTCCTCAGGGACCCTGTATTTCGGGATTTCATGAGCAAAGAAATGTTGGCCTACTTTGAGATAAACGACAACGGTGAGACTGATATGTCCATGGTGTGGGAGGCTGCAAAAGCCACCTTCAGGGGCCTCCTTATCGCAGAGAGTTCAAGGCGTAAATGGGAAAGGGGCCTAATTGAAAATAAGATTCGCGCGGAATTGGGCGGGCTGCGAGCCAGGCTGGGCCTCCCAGGGGTTGACCGCAGGGCTCTCCTGGAGGAGATGCAGGGCAAAAGACAAGAACTTCACACGGTCCTCATAGGGGAAGTCATTAAGAAAATGCGATACACCAAGCAAAGGTACTATGAACAGGGAGTTTGGGTTGGGACCCTCCTGGCACAAAGAGCCCGAGGCTGTAGAGTTGAGAGAGGAGTTGCTCACCTCAGGGACGGGGAGGGCAGGACCTATGGAGGCCCGGGAGGAAATAGCAGAATGTTTTGCCGACTACTATAGCAAACTCTATTCCAGACTGGCAGGCGAATCACTAGAGGACATCCGTACCTACAAGGCAGAACACCCTCTGCCTAGGCTGTCTGCAGCGGAGCTAGAGGCCCTGGAGGGGGAGATATCGAAGGAGGAGGTGGAGGGCGCCATCAAGAGATTGAAAGCGGGAAAGGCACCAGGGGTAGATGGCTATACGGCTGATTTCTATAAGCAGACCCAATCGGTCCTGCTAAAGCCACTGGCCAAATTATTTAACCAAATCAGGAACCGAGACAAGATCCCACCGACGTTCTTACAGACCCTCATCACTGTAATACCTAAACCCGGTAAGGACCAGATAGAATGCGGGTCCTATAGACCTATCTCGCTCCTAAACCTAGATGCCAAGATTTTCGCAAGAATCCTGGCCTCCAGATTGGAATGCTGCCTCCCTCGCCTGATACACCCCGATCAAGCGAGATTCGTCCTAAATAGACAGGGCTCTGATAACATGCGGAAGACTCTCCATGTGCTTACCTCCACGGTGGTTCATGATGAGGGCGCACTCCTACTGGCCCTTGACGTGGAGAAAGCCTTCGACAGGGCCAGCTGGGCTTTCATGGGGGAGGTCTTCGCGACTCTGGGGATGGGCCCCGAGGTGGCTTGGCTGGATGTCCGCGCTCTATTCCTCTCCCTCCGCCAGAGTGGTAGCGAACGGGACAGAGTCGAGAGTATTCCCTCTCGAGCGCGGCACACGACAGGGATGCCCACTGTCCCCGCTAATTTACGCACTTGTGATGGAACCATGGGCAATCTTGGTCCGCAAGGATGAGGCCATCAGGGGAGTATAGATAGGAGACAATGTAAAATCTGCCTCTTCGCAGACGACGCACTGCTTTACATGACAAAGCTATCCCAGACAGTCCCCAGGATGCTACAGGGTCTCTCGCGCTACGGGGAACTGTCAGGGTACAAGGTGAACCTTGAGAAATCGGTGGCATTCATAGGGGGAAACTTACCGGACCCAGAGGTAGCTTATGTGAGTGGGCTCCCCTTTAGTCTACGGGAAGAGGGATTCCGGTATCTGGGGGTCCAGGTTACGCGTGACCCCAAAGGCCTATACTCGGCCAACTGCCCCCCCCCCTTTGGTCTGTAATCAGAAAAGACATGTAAAGGTGGGCAGGGTCGGTTTTCTCCTGGATGGCACGCCTTAATCTTATAAAAATGGTAATCCTCCCCAAGTTCCTATTTCTCTTCCAAATGCTCCCGGTACTGATCCCCAAAACATTCATTACGGAAACGAAACAAGTCCTTCTCAACTTCCTCTGGTCGGGCAAAAAACATAGGAGGTATTGACCAGGCCAAAGGAAGATGATGGGGTGGGATGCCCCGACCTGGAAACATACCACAGAGCCTCCCAGCTGAGGGTCTTGATCGACCACTTCACCCCAGGTACAGAAAAACAATGGGTGGCCATGGATAATAGGGTCGTCGCGCCTGTCACAGTGGAGGAATGGCTCTGGGTCCCTAGGAAAAACATCCCTAGAAGTGTCCTGAACCACCCAGTCCTAAAAGTACTGTGGTGCCTGTGGAGGGAGAGAAGTTACTATCATTGGCTCACGACCTGGCCTTCTCCACTGAGTTGCATCTGGGCCCCCCCTTTCTTAGCTAAGATAGCAGAGCCAGCGGCATACCAAAAGTGGTTCGAGGCCGGCCTTAGCAGGACCGGCCACCTCTGGGTGGGAGGCACGTTCCTACCCTTCAGAGATTTGGAGGAGGCCCTGGGAATAGGTACCCTGTCCCCCTTCCACTATCTCCAACTTAAGGGAGTCCTCACTGAACCATCGTGGGGGGACACCCTCAGGAGGGACCTTACTCATTTTGAGAAACTCCTCCTCTCTGCCAGGGGCTCTAAGGGGATAATATCTCGGCTTTACAAACTCTTCCTGCTTTCCGTCTCAAGAGACCTACCACCAGCACGCACGCAATGGGCAAGGGACCTGGGAGAGGAAATTGATGATGAAAGATGGGCAGAAATGTCCAGGCCGGCCAACAGATCCACGGCCTCACTCCAATATCACCACCAGGCCCTCAAGGTGTTACATCGATGGCACTACCCCCCACAGAGAATTGCTAGAATGAGGCCAGGATACGACCCACACTGCTGGAAGTGCAGGACAGTGAGGGGGGACTATATTCATATGTGGTGGGGGTGCCCAGTGGTCCAAAGGTATTGGGGAGAGGTATTAACCTGGATCAAAGGGGTTGACGGGGTTGAACGATCTTCCTGCCCCTGGCTTCTCCTTTTCGGAATAGACTCCGGAGATGGCCAGGAAGACACCCAGGACCATATGCTACAGGTCATGTTGGTGGCGTCCAGGTGCTGTCTGGCACAGAAATGGAAGAATCCCGGAATGCCGGGGGAAAAAGCATGGGTCACTAAAGTGCGGGCCATTTACGATATGGAATTCCTTACACATCTACTTGACGAGGCTAAGTCAAATATTGAAGAAACATGGCTGCCCTTGTTTGACAAATACGGACGCCCCGCCTAATGTGATACACCCAGGCCGGGGGCTCCTCCCCCGGGGGCGATAGCCTGCTGCCCATTAACCTGATTGCGAACCTCTCAAAGCTTGGCTCATGACTTTGGCGTGCTAAGTGACACATCGTAACGACACAGCAATGCTCTCTAAGAACCCGTCAAGCAATCAGCAAACGAAAACTTGAGCTGGAGGTGGGTGGGGGGAGGTATGGGGGAGGTAGATCAGGGGGGGGACGTGTTATAATTGGTTTTCTATTAATCCATCTTTAAGTATGCTCTGTAATGCTATAACACACACAAAACTTAATAAAATATGATTTTTTTTTTAAAACAGTAGTAAATAGAATTAATCAATACAGAAGCTTAAACAATTCAAGGGGTACTTGAGCATTAAGCTGCATTATCATTATGTGGTCTCAGGTGTGGAGTGAATATTTGCTGGCCCACAGCCACCCTGTTCAATAAATGATGTTTCTCCACTGGCATGGTTACACACCAGCACAATAAGGCGACGTCACTGATCAAGAACTGAGACGTTGGAGGCCACCAGCGGGCGCAGGCATGATGGCTGCCCGAGCCGTTAGCTCCACGACCACCCCCGGGAAAACGGCGGAGAAATCGCGGAGAACGGGTCCCATCCCGTAAAAAAGCACACGATCCTGATCGGTTAACCCACACTGTATCAGAGAAAGCAATCCCCAAGTTCGTAGGTGACCCCAAAGCGGAGAAACACTGACGGAGTTTTGGCGCTTCCCCTCCCCCACCAGCGTGTCTCAGGTAACGTGCAGCGACACCGGCACCCGCTGTGGAGCCGCGGAGCCCCTGTGAAGGCAAACAAACTGGCCACCAGCACTCCCGAGCCATCACGAGCAGAATGACAAGAGGCCCCGCTGCATGAGATCAGGTGGTGCAACTCGCGGTGTTCGAGCCAGCGCCCCTCCTAGAGGGGCCCCCCCGCCCGGGGCTGCATCAGCTGTGGCCTACATCCACAGCCCTACGGAGGCCGCAGCAAAGGTCCGCGAACGGCACGGGTGCCCCCTGGCGCGGCCCGCTATGCTCACAGGGGGGCCCATCACCCTCTGGGCCGACGCGGGAGCGAGCCGAGACACCCCCAGCACATACAACCCTAAGGAGGAAGGTGAGGAGAGGGGTGGGCGCTGCCTCAGCGGGACATCAGATTTTTTAGGCCCCCATTGCTGCACATACAGGTGCTACCCAGCAAACACACATAAAGTGCCTGCACGTGGACCCCCAGCATACAGCTTGACATCCGGACCTCAATTCCTGGGGGACTGCCACCTTATATGCCCCACTGACCGCGGGGCAGCCCCAGGAGTCCTACAACACTTCCAGCAAGTCTCATACCCCTGGCGGAGTCCCCCCCTGACCGGGGCCGTCGCGGGAGCGCGCCCCCTCCCCTACCACAGGGGACATACCCAGGGCCTCACTCGGAGGCGGTGACCCAACGTGCCCACGGGCCCAGACCAGGGAGGGGTAGGCCCTCCTGATTGCGGCCAGCACCCCCCACATCCATGTTGTGGACCCCACCAACCCAGGCACACACTGGGGCCCACCAGCGGCTACAATAAGAAATTGCGGCTCCCACCTGGGGACCCCAAGCGCGGACACTACAAGCACTTTTTGCTACCTGCTTAACGGGTTACACCACCCCCGAGGCCCCCAACGGGTGTGGCGCCCCAACACCCCACACCACAGACACATCCTTGAGGGGCCCCCTTTGAACCGCAACTGCCATCCCGCCCACCTGGCCCAGGCGTGACTCCCATGAACTGGAGGGAAACCCTTTCTAGGTACCGATTCCAGGCTATTGAGGAAGGGATGGCCTCCGGAGGCCCATCTGCACCGGCCCGGATCTTGGGGCCATCTACAACAACATCCAGACAATCCTGGAAGAAATCAGAGGAATGAGAACTGACATAGAGGCCAAGCTGGCGGACCTCACAACAAAAGTCACCACCCTGGACGGTCGCATGGAAGGAGTTGAAAATAACCAGATCACAACGGCGCTTCTGGAGCCCTAAATGGAAGCGAGGTTCCAGGAAATACAACGTCGCGAGGAGGAACAACGGTTCAAGGTGGACGACATGGAAAACAGGGAGAGGAGAAATAACCTGCACATTTTTGGCTTAATGGAATCCAAGGGCGAAACCCCACAGGGCTTGGAGGGCAAGGTGCATGACATTATGCGGATTGTCCTGGGGGCGGAGGCCGACGGGGAGATCAAACTCGACAGAGTCCATCGTGCTGGAGGGGGAGGCAAGGGTCCTCGCTCTGTGCTGGCCCGGCTGCACTACTACAAGGACAAAGCCAAGATCCTCGAGAGAGCCAGGAACCTCGGAAATATCCAATATGGGGACTCTAGGGTGGCTATCTTCCAGGACCTCTCAGCCCTCACCTTGCTGATGAGGAAGAAGTGCAGTAATCTCACCAGATGGCTTCAGGGGAAGGGGGTCAGATACCGCTGGGGCCACCCCTTTTACCTGGCATTCGAATGGATGGGGGAGAGACATCACCTGGTCTCTGAGGAGGACATCCAATGGGTCACGGAGGACCTGGTGAGCGACCGGACCGACTACTCAGGCACCGAGAAGGAGACTTGCAAGACCCTCCACGGGGTCCCGGAAGACTGGATAACCCCAGTGGTAAAGTGAAGGTCAAGGGAGCCCGCAAGTTCCAAAAAACCAGACATCCGTCAACGGCCTCTGAGGGACACTTAAAGTGACCATGGAACTATTTTCCAGGAACCGGTCAAGTTCCTCTCCAGGATGGAGGCGCCAAGTGAGGGCCCCCACGATGCTTAGGGCCGGGGCCCTCAGGTTCTATAACCACACGCCACGTTGGCACTATGTTTGGCACTCAAGGTTACGAGGCCAGTTGCTGTTACTTGAAGGATGACCAAATTGTTCACGGTCTCATATATAGGGTATAAGTTCCATATTATGTGCTAGGGGAGGGGATCGCAATCTATAGATCCCTCTTTGGTAACACATGTTGAGGATAATGTGGGATTGCCTTACACATGATGAAGGGGAAGGGAACCCCACACACCTAATTTACCCGGGGCTAGGGTAGAGACCTTGGTGGTTCGTTAACCAACCCCGACAAAGTGTTGGGGGATGTAGACGAATGCCTTATAATGGGGTGGGGAAAGGGGGTGAGGGAACGAGGGTGGGGGTGGGAGAGGGTGGGAAGGTGTTAGGAGATCAATGAAGGAGGTACAAGGGAGACATTTAGGGGGACTAAGGGGAGGGTGGTCAGCCAGATCGAGCCAGGGTTCCGGGCTGCACAACAGGTCCCGTACCGAAACCAAATGAAGGTGCAGAAAGGGAACGACACCAAGGACGACAATGGTTGAAGGAAGGATAGGCACACTCAATGTCAAGGGCTTGAACTCCCAAAACAAAAGATCCTTGACCAGTAACATGTTCCGCAAACAACAGCTAATGGTACTTTTCTTACAGGAAACCCACTATAAACAGGGGAAAGAGTCACCCATTAGAGGAAAGGAAATCGGGAGCAACCTCTGGGCATCCCATAGGAGCTCAAAGAAGGAAGGGGTGGGGATACTTCTGAACAAGACATTCCACCTCACCAACATAGAAACCAAGAGAGGCTTTGGGGGGCGATTCCTGGGGATCAAAGGCATCTGCGAGGGCAAACGCATCACTTTGGCCACCCTTTATGCACCCAACTCAGGCCAAATACGGTTTTTGTCCCAGATCTTTGGGGTAATGGACGAATGGGCGGAGGGAGCCATTATATTGGGCGGTGATTTCAATGTCATTATGGACCCCAAACTGGACTGGTGGGCAGCTAGAGGAGTGGGGTCAGAAGGTGTCACCAAAGATAACTTAGCACTACAGACCCTTCTGAAAGAACACTTCTGGGTGGATGTATGGCGTGCGGCTTGCCCGGGTCCGGGGGGATACACTTTTTTCTCTCCCCCACACTACACCTATACGAGAATCGACCTGCTCTTAACCTCTGAGGAGGGTGGAGGGGTCGCCACACTCCCCAAGGTGGAAACAATAACATGGTCGGACCACGAGCTACTGGTGGCGAGTTGGTCATTGCCCCTGTCCCCGAGATCGTCACGTTGGCGCTTTAATGATACACTCCTGAGTGACCCAGTATTCAGAGACTACCTAAGGAATGAGATGGTAGCCTACTTTGAGACAAATGACAATGGGGAAACCCGCATGGTGACGGTATGGGAGGCGGCAAAGGCTACTTTCCGGGGTCTCCTCATAGCCGAAGGCGCCAGGCGCAAGCGGCAGAGAGGGCTCATTGAAAACAAGATACGAGCAGAGTTGAAAGCTCTGTGCAAAGCTCGACCTCACTGGGGAAAACAGGGAGACACTCCTGGTAGAGATGCAAGAGAAAAGACAAGCACTGCACACGGTCCTCATAGGGGAGGTGGTTAAAAAATTGAGATATACACGCCAAAGATACTATGAAAGGGGGGACAAAGTGGGGACTCTGCTTGCGTGCAGAGCCAGGGGATGTAGAATGGAGAGAAGGGTGGGACCCACCAGGGATGAGGGGGGTAACGTGCACACCAAAAAGGAGGAAATAGTGGGCTGCTTTGCAAATTTTTATAGTTAGCTCTACTCAAAGCTGGTGGGGAATCATTGGAGGAGATCCGGGCATATTTAGCGGAACACCCACTACCCCGACTGACCGAGTGTAACGCTCACCTGATTCCCATGGAGGCGCGGCTTCGGGTGCTGATGCTTCCTTAAGGTGGGGCGCCGGACTCCAAAGATGAACAGGATGGGCCCCTCAACTCTAGCTTCTCAGGCTCGCAGGAATATCCTCCTGTGCGTGAAAAGGGAGTGTTACCCACTGACGGAATGGTGCTCAAGCCTCCCACTCCCTTCCAACCCTCCACGATACCACTTCCACGATTCCCCTGTGAAGCCTCACCTTAGGATCTGGAAGGAAGAGCTCTCCATCCTGCTTCTGATGCAGGGGCGCGTTGAAACCCAGTTACTTCACTGGATTGAGGATCGGTGTTCAGGTAAGCTTGACTGTTCAGGTAAGACGCAGTATAAGTTCTGTTCAAAAGTTCAAGCCTTAATAATGTTCGTAGTCTTATTGCAGCAAGCGTTAATTCTTATGTCTTTTTCCCCATAGGGTCCGGGGTTCGGTATGCCGGAGATATGGCGCCGACCCGAAGTGAAACGTGCAGCTTCAGTACATGACAGGTAAGTTCGGGATGAGTGCTCAGGTAATGTCTTTGCATTCGCTCATTCAATGTCTTAGCCTTTTTCCCCTTAGGGGCCGGGGTCCGGAAGTGGCAGGACCCGAAATGAAGTGGAAAAACCCAACGGGTAAGTTTACTGGAAATTGAGCTTTCCTTATTCCTTTTCTCCCTCTCACCTTTGTTCTTGTCTTTTTTCCCCTAGGCGCCGGGACGTGGCGACATCCGGATGATCGCAGCTGAAGATGGAGGCGCCTGGAAAAGGTGAGTAAAATGCAGCGCTGCAGCGATCGTAGTGAAATGCTTTTAAAATGATGTCTTCCTTTTCAGGATCGTCGGTGAAATGATTCCGGGATGCAGATTTAGCAGGTAAGGTCTTTCCTTCCCCAATTCTCCTCCTTTCTCCCTTTGCAGGTGATCCAGGGTGCTGGCAGGCGTGGCAGAAGTCAGGATGCAGGAGCAGACACAGTGAGCGTCCAGCTGCTAGGTGCAGAACAACGCGAAGCAGATGTGGCTGTTCGGGTGGGGTTTAAATAGCTTTGGAAGAGGTTCCAGGTATGTATCCTTCCACCGATCTGGTATGTATCCTTCCCCGACCACACCCGGGTGGAAAGTAGTCCCACAGGTAAAGTAGTCCCATCCAGGCCTCAAGAGGGCCTGGATGAAGCAGCAAGGTCTGCATCAGGTAAGTGTGCACCCAAGAACTTACACATAAATCCTCCTTTATGAGCCTGGCGCCTAAGGCGCCAGGACTGGGGTCCACTATGAGCCTGGCGCCTACGGCGCCAGGACTGAGTCCAAAGGGCCCCGACTTGGGCCCGCTGAGACTTCCCAGGAGTGAATGATGTCTGCCTCTGGGGTTGCTGGGCCCGGCCTGGCTCCTTAGAGGTAGGCATCATGACACCGAGGTGGAATTACAAGAACTGGAGGGGGACATAATGGGGGAGGAGGTCGAGGCCGCCATTAAGAGATTAAGAGACGGGTACACGGCGGACTTCTATAAACAATATCAACCCACCCTTATAGAGCCCCTCGCTAAATTGTTCAACCAAATTAGAAATCAAGACACAATCCCGTCCACGTTTCTGCAGGCGCTCATCACGGTAATACCCAAACCGAGCAGAGACCTGACAGATTGCGGATTGTACAGGCCCATTTCTCTCCTGAACCTCGATGCCAAGATCTTTGTCAGGATCCTGGCCACTCGACTAGAGAAGTGCCTGCCCCGCCTGATCAACCCAACCAGGTAGGAGTCATCCTCAATAGACAGGGCTCCGACAGCATGCGCAAGACCCTCCATGTACTAAACTCAAAGATGGTCCGGGATGAAGGTGCCCTACTGCTGTCACTTGATGCTGAGAAGGCCTTCGACAGGGTTTGTTGGGGATTTATGGGGGAGGTCTTCTCTGCGATAGGGATGGGACAAAGATGGTTGGGATGGATGTCAGCACTATACTCCGCCCCTTCTGCCAAGGTGGTCGATAATGGAACTGAATCTGAGGTTTTTCCACTAGAGAGGGGAACGAGACTTCGCTCTTCCACCTCCAACTCCTTCAGGGTCAGCCACTTCTCCAAGCAACGAGTTGGGGGGAGATCTCTCTCCGCAGCAGGGGCCTCCCTCTGGAACAGCCTTCCTGCCTCCCTGAAACTTGAGGAGAACCATCTCCGGTTCCGGAAGCACCTCAAAACCTTCCTCTTTGCTTCTGCTTTCTCTCCCCCTCTCCCCTGCTAAACCACTGATACTGTACTGAATCAGCAACTGGGCCACTCACTAACCCTGCCCTTGGCCCAGCCACTCTCCCCTGCACTGCCTTCCTTGCTACCCCTGCACTGCGGGACTGTCTCTGTATCCCTACAGCCCCCCCCCAGCACTTGTTCTGCACTTATCTTGCACTTGCCACTAACTGGCCCTCTTTATTACTAACCCTGTATTGCACTTTCCCCTTTCCCTTCCCCCTTGCACTTTTCCCGTCCCCCCCACCCATGCACTTGCGCGGTCTGAATGACACCTGGCCTAGTAGGATCGTTGTCTGTCTCCCCTTGTTCCCCCCTCCCTGCCTCGTCACGCCTTGAAACACTTGTGTATAGGCGCGTTACAAATGCCATATCATATCATATCATATCAAGGCTGTCCACTATCCCCCCTGATATATGCCTTGGTCGTGGTACCCTGTGCGGTCTCTGTTCGGAATGATGAATCAATCAATGGAGTACGGAAAGGTGATTCCCACTGTCAAATAAGCCTATTCGCCAACGATGCACTCCTCTACATCACTACACCTTCGCAAACGGTCCCTCATGTCTTGGCGCGCTATGGAGACCTCTCGGGATTTAAGGTTAATCTGGGCAAATCGGTGGCATTCATAGGGGGGCAGTTATCGGAAACTGAGACAGAATATGTGGGAGAGCTCCCCTTTCGACTTCAGAGGGACAGGTTTCGTTACCTAGGAGTCCAGGTCACAGCCAACCCCAGGAACCTCTTCCCCAACAACTTCACCCCACTCTGGACAGAAGTCAAAAGGGATATAGAGGGATGGGGGGGCTCAGGGTCCTTGTGGATGGCGCGCCTCAACCTGACCAAAATGGTAGTCCTCCCCAAGTTCCTATTCCTCTTCCAGATGCTCCCCATCCAGGTGCCTAAGACCTTTCTAACTGCAATAAAACACACTCTCCTTAGATTCCTCTGGGCGGGCAGGAAGCACAGGATTTCATACGAGGTCCTAACGAGGCTAAAGGAGGATGGAGGGGTAGGGTTCTCAGATTTCGAAACATACTATAAGGCAGCTCAACTGAGAATTCTTACGGACCACTTCAATCCGGGGACAGAAAAGCAGTGGGTGGCGATGGATAATAAGTTACTCGCCCCGGTCACGTTGGACGAATGGCTCTAGGTCCCAAGATCACATGTCCCGAGACGGGTCTTACACCACCCAGTGCTGGGGGTCTTGTGGTCGATCTGGAAGAAAGGAGGCTACTATAGGTGGCTCACCACTTGGCCCTCTCTGCTGAGTTGCATTTGGGCCTCCCCGTTTATAGCCAAGGTAGCCGAACCAGCCGCCTTCCAACAATGGTACGAGGCAGGACTCACCAGGGCTGGCCACTTGTGGGTGGGAGGATCCTTTATGCCCCTACTGGACCTGGAGGAGACCCTGGGGTTGGGCAGGTTGTTACCCTTCCGCTACCTCCAGCTCAAGGGAGTTCTCACTGAGCCTTCATGGGGGGATACACTTAGGAGAGACCTAACAGACTTCGAGAAAATGCTCATCTCCACTCGAAGCTCCAGGGGGGTCATTTCTCACCTCTATAAACTCCTCCTGTTCTTGGCTCCGGGGGAACCTCCACCAGCCTAGACAGAATGGGAGAGGGACCTGGGAGGGGCAATAGATGATAAGAGGTGGTCTAATATGTCCATCCGAGCCCACCGCTCAACAACCTCACTTCAGTACTGACACCAAGCTCTAAAGGTGCTGCAAAGATGGCACTATCCCCCCCAGCGGATCGCCAGAATGAGACCGGGATATGACCCACATTGTTGGAAATGCCGTAAAACGAAGGGTGATTACTTCCACATGTGGTGGACATGCCCCAAGGTACAAACATACTGGCGTGAGGTTCCATCTTGGATCAAAGGGGTTGACGGAATCAGCAGGCCCCTCTGCCCTTGGTTGCTCCTCTTTGGGATTGATGTGGGGGATGACCCTGAGGATACCCAGGACCACATGTTACAGGTTATGTTGGTGGCAGTGAGGTGTTGCTTAGCCCAAAAATGGAAGAATCCACACATGCCGGGGGAGAGAGACTGGGTCTCTAAGGCCCGGGCTATCTATTTTCTTTTTTTTTAAAGTATTTTATTGGCAAGTACATAATAACCATCAAACAGTAACACGACTGGGGGGGCATCAAGGTCCCGGACTTTGAGTACTACTACTTAGCAGCACAGCTCCAATTTGTGGTACGATGGCTGGGGGAAGAGACTTCCATAGATGCAATACTTTTCCAGCCAACACTCCGGCAATATTACCTGAGAGAACTTCTATGGTTAAAAGCCGCCCAAGCCAAAGACCTTCCCAACATGGCCCAGTTAGGCCGAACATTGTGGAAAGGAGCTTGGAAGACACAAGGCACGCAGGACCCTTGCTCAAGACAGATCCCCCTGGCGGGATTAGTTGATACCCGAGTGGCGAGCCTGACCACGTATAGGACACAATGGGAAGACAAAGGAGTAGCCCAAATAGGGGACTTGTGGCATGAAGGACAATGGGTCGAATTCCAGTCCCTGGTGGACGAACAGAATGTACACAAAGGCCAATTCATCCTGTACAATAGCCTAGTGCAAGCAATAAAGAAAAGGTGGGACACCATGCCAGAGACAGAGGACACCGAAGGAGCGTTGGATGCATGGTACGATGTTTCTGAAGGAGGGCACACCGTGTCCAGACTCTATGAGCAACTACTGGGAACCACCAACAAAAAGACACTGAAAGCATGAGTGAAATGGGAGGAGGAACTTAGACAACCCTTCAAAGATGGGGAATGGAACAGGATCCTCCAGTACACGAAGAAAGTCTCCAGGAACGCTAGGTTCAGGCAACTGCAAATCTACATAGTACATAGAGCATATCTAACTCCCAAGAGAATGTCGAGGATGGGAGATGGACAGACCCGGTGCTGCCCGCGCTGCAAAGAAGAACAAGCCGACATGCTGCACATGTTCTGGTCGTGCCCGAAGATAATAGACTTCTGGAACATGGTAAAGGAAAGGGCGATGACGGCAGAAATTCACATGCCAGCTGGGTCGCCGGCGTCTTATATTCTAGGCCTGTTCCCGAGGGGAGACGGGCAGATGTCGCACGTGGCAAAAATGAAAGACTTGATGACAATATTAGCGAAGCGCCGCATAGCGATGGCATGGAACAAGAGCGAAGGCCCCTCGAAGGAGGGCTGGTGGGCTGACCTGCAAAAATGGGCGATAGCAGAAACGGCAGTCTGGACGAGAGCCACGCAGAGGGGAGAAGGCAACAGCGGGGCCAGACTATTGGCATGGAACACCCTGGTGCAAGACCTGTTCCGAAACAGAGACTAAGACAGCACGAGCAACCCAGACGACTCAGGAAAAGGAGCTGACCCGCTCGCGCCTGGGGGCAATATATAGACCAGAGAAGGGCAAACAACCGGAAAGGAGAAGGCCTGGCCGTGACCAGTGCGGACAATGGATAACGCAGATTTCACTTGGAAGTGCCAGCATATATACTCATGGACAAAGGAGAAGACACCCCCAGGGAAGAGAAGGGGGTAGCTAGGAGGGCTGTCTCTCCACCATAAACTTGACAACTGTTGTGAACCGGTCCGAGGAGGTGATGGACCACGGACATACTGCTGCTGCCCTAGAGGGAGGGAGGGGGGGTGCGGGGGAGGTGTTGGGTAATGGTTCTTTTCCTTTTTTGCCTTTTTCTTTTTTGGTTCTTCTTTCTCTTTGTTGTAAAACCAATGAAAAGAAGTTAAAAAAAAAAACCATCAAACAGTAACATAACAAACAAACAACAACCAGTTAACTACCACAGTCTTCATAGCTCACCGTATTGTTCTTATTTGTGATGAGGGGGAGGGGGGCCGGTGGTCGGTGTTCCGAAGGTCACGGGGGTTGAGTTTCCGGTTTGTCCATTCTTGGGGGTAAACCCCAGGAAAGTCTCTAGTAGGGGTGAGAACTCAGGGGGGTTTGTGATCCGAAACGTATTGGATGTCGCGCAACAGGGCCTTCCATGATTCTAGGGCGTCATTGGAGTTATCATCGCTTGAGTTGATTCCATCTTGCCAGGCTCTGGTCTCTGCCTCTGTCCACTTTTCCAGGTCCTTAAGCCAACGTCCCTGCCTCGGGCCCCCTGGTGATTTCCATGCCATAGCTATGGACCTTTTTGCGAGGATGCAGGCTAGGCCCATTAGTTTGACCAGGTGTTTGTATTTGCTCAGTCTGGGATGGGCTCCCAGTAAGCATTCCTTTGGGTTCCATTCATATCTTGTGAGTCCCGCTTTGGTGCAGGTGCTTTCTAACATGGACCAGAATTTTGCCGTTTTGGTGCAGGTCCAAAACATGTGGATCATGTCCGCATTATCATTTCCGCACCAGGGGCAGTTCGGAGATGCTTGTTTGTTAAAGGTACCAACTCTCAGTGGGGTCATGTATGTTCTGTATAGCACATTTAGTTGAACTTGTCTAAATCTAATGTTCCTTGACACCTCTTTGGGGTATAGTAATATTCGCTCCCATTCACTATCAGATAGTGTGATCCCCAATTCGGTTTCCCATTTTTGTCTCAGGGTTGCGCTTTTTGGATTGGATCTATCGTTCAGTTTGATGTATAAGCGGGAGACCGGTTTCCAACCATCTGCTAAGTCATACATTTCCTGGAGGAGGGGGTCTGGTGGGGGTTCCTCTGGCCAGAAAGGCCATTGTGCCCTAGCTATCCTCTTGAGGCGGTGGCACCACAGGAATTGGGTGCTCGAGATGCCTTCATTAGCTTGTAGCGATTCAAGTTCTCTGAACATGCCGTCTTCAAACAAGTATCCCCATGTGTAGATTCCGGCTCTCTCCCATTTCCTCGCTAGGTCCGCCTGGGTTTTGCATACATCCGCCAGAATGGGAGTGTTGGGATTGTAGGGATGTTTTAATTGTCTAAGGGAGCCGGTTCTGGCCCATATCTGCCTGCCCAGGGTAACAATCATGGGAACTTCAGATGTTTGTATCATCGGGTTCCAAAGCATTTCTTTGGGGAATAGCTTGGAGGTTGCATGTCGCAGGAGCCCCACTTCAGCTGACAGGTCATCGGAGAAACATTTTGTCACGTGGCTGAACTGTGCAGCTAGATAGTACCTTTGCAGATCGGGTAGTTGTATCCCTCCTTCCTTGTACGGAAGCGTAAGTGTAGGTAAAGAGAGCTTGTGTCTGGATGACCCCCATATGAAGTCCTTGATTAGAGAGTCCGGTTTTCTGAAGAAGGGAGGTCTGATGTAGTAGCAGACGTTCGTGAAGTGATATAAAAATCGGGGGAGAACTATCATCTTGACTATTGCCGCTCTGCCCATCACTGCCAGTGGTAGCTTCGACCAAAAGTTCATGGATTTGCTGAGGGCTCCCACTGCTTTTTCAGTGTTGTGTTCATGCGTGAGTGCAGGGGTATGACACACATCGACTCCTAGGTACTTAAACATCTCCAATTGCCATTGTATCCCGATGTCTGGTAGATCGGACTTATCCAGACCCCTGAGTCTGGCCAGTGGAAACGCACACGACTTTAGCTTGCTAAATGTTATCCCAGAGTATCGGGCATAGTTGTCTAGGATGTCCAACGCGACTTGTGCATTGAGCTGAGGGTTAGTTAAATACAGGAGGACATTGTCCGCGTACATGGATATTATGGAATGGTCACTGCCCAGCTCAATGCCCGCGTCTCAAAGTGTTGTTTCCTGAAATAGGCGGCTACTGGCTCCAGGCCTAGTATGTATAACATCGGGGACAGCGGGCATCCTTGCCTCGTGCCCCGCTGTATCGCCCAGGCTTTGGACACCGTCCCTCCAGTCTTCACTCTCGCTGCCGGTGAATTATACAGTACCTCGACCCATTTTACAAAGCCCTCGCCAAAGCCGAATTCCCATAGTACTTCGATCAGCCACTCCCAGTAGATGGAATCGAAGGCTTTTATGGCATCTAGCGATAGCACCGCTAGGTCCTCGTCCCGATCATAGGTCTCTGCCATGATGTGCTGGAGCCTCCCCAGGTTTGCGGTAGTATTGCGTCCTGGAACTAAACCATTCTGGTCCTCGTGAATCAGGGTTCCTACCACCCTCGCCAGCCTCTTAGCCAGTATTGTGGTCAGGATCTTGCAGTCATAATTTAGCATGGCGATTGGGTGGTATGATTCACAGTTGTCGACAGGTTTGTTGGGTTTAAGTATAGGGATGATAATTGTTTCTTTCATGGAGTTGGGTAGGATTCCGTTTTTGTATGCCTCCATATACACCTTGTGTAGTATCGGGGTGATGGTCGCTTCATACGCTTTATAGAATTCTGGCGGAAGCCCATCACTCCCAGGGGTCTTGCAAGTGGCTAGCGATCTAATCGCCTCCGTCACGTCTTCTGGAGTGATTTCTGCATCCAGTAGCTCGCTTTGGGCCTCCGTCAGTCTTGGGAGCTCAATCTCTGCCAGTGTAGCCCTTATGTCCTCCACTGGTATTTTGGTGTAGTGGGCATACAGTTTGGAGTAGAAGGCCGCAAACGCAGAGTTAATATCTTGTTGCGTCCTGTGGGTTGTCCCCCTTTCATCAGTTATTTCGGTTGGGAGGTGTCTTGGGAACTCGCGTTTACACAGCCAGGCCAACATTCTACCAGGTTTATCTGCTTCTTTGTGCGCCCTGGCTATGTAGGTCGTGTAGTCGATTTTAGACAGTCTATTCCAGGCCAAAAGGCATTCCTCCCGGGTGCCTTTTAGTTCTGTTTCAGCGTCCGGCATGATGTCGATTTCGGATTCCAGGTGTGTAATCTTATTCTCCAAATCCTCCAGTTCCGACTTCAGATGTTTACGGATGCCGCACGCTCCAGATATGACTTCTCCCCGTGTCACAACCTTCATGGCCTCCCATAGTGTGCTCCAACTTGACACTGAGCCTGTGTTAATGTCTAGGTATTCTTCGAGTTTAGCACCAAGTTCCTCCTTAAATGCGTGGTCAGTGAGTGCTGCCGGTGGCATTCTCCATAATGGGATTGGTGGTCTGGGTCTTCTAGGAGCCCATTGCATAATCAACGGAGAGTGATCGGATATGGTTCTGCCTAGATATATTGTGGAGTCTACTTGTTGAGCCAGCTCATGGTCTATGAACAAATAGTCTATCCTCGTATGGACCTTGTGCGGGGCTGAGTAATAAGAATAGCTCCTCTCGGTGCAATGTTGTTCCCTCCAGAGTGGATCCGATTCCTTCTCAGGTATGTACCCATACCCCTCACATTCCACGTCATCACCTTAAGTTGGAGTGCCATTGAGTTGGTGTTTTGGTCTCGTCTTTCCGGTCGCCCCATGTTTCACAGGGCGGCCCCTTCTCCAGGTGATGAGGCTCTCCTCCTGGGTTCCGGTGTTTTCTCATCCCCGGCCCCCAAGGACCTCCGGTCCCGTGCTTCCCCTTCCTTAATATTTCGAGGACTGTGGTGTGAACGAAACGATTAACAAAACTGGAACTGGTGCGCCCAGCAACGACAAGTTCCTGCTGGTGCTCAGGTGCTCTCGTACCGTCAGGACCCATCCGGGTGTCAGGCACGAGTGAGGTCGGTCAGGCAACTGGCCTGTCCTGAACTGTTCGTGGGGGTAGGGCTCTGCGCCTGGCGTGGGCCGAGCGAGGGCCGCATCTGTGTAGCTGACTGTTGGGTGGTTTTACTCTCTCATTGGTTATTTGCCTTGTGTTTGAGTTAGCTTTGTGAGTCATGGATCCGTCCATGTCTCAAGCGCAGGTGATTCTTCAGTTTTCCATGGGTTGAGGGTCCTTATCTGCAGCTAGATTGTTGTCTTCCAGCCACATGTTGGCAGCTGCTGGGGATTCCAGGAAAATCGCCCTCCCCTTATGGATCACTTTCAGTCTGCAGGGGTATAATAGCATGTACTTTAGGTTCAGTTGCCTGAGCCGGGCTTTAATCGGCACAAATGAGTTCCTCTCTCGTTGGACCTTCGGGGTGTAATCGGGGTAGATTGTTATCCTGGAGCTCCCACGTTCAATGGGGCCCTCTTCTCTGGAGTGCCGGAGGATGGTCTCTCTATCCTGGAAGTTGAGTACTTTAGCGATTATAGGGCGAGGATGCGAGCCCGGCGGGGGTCTCTTCTGAAGAGATCTATGCGCCCTTTCGATCGAGAATCCTTGCGTTAGTCTTCCAGCGCCCACCTCCTGTTGTATCAGGGATTCTATATAGGCTGTCGGATTCGAGCCCTCGCTTCCTTCCGGTACCCCAAGAATTCTGATGTTGGCGCGTTTGGCCCGGCCCTCAGCCTCCTCAGCTCTGGCCTCAAGTGTGAACACCTTTCGTTCCATGTCCAGCACCTTAGCTTTCAGCTCCGCTGTGTCGTCTGACGTTTCTTTTATGGTCGTTTCGGCAATGGTCACTCTTTCTGTTAAGTTAGGGGCATCCTGGCGCATGAGTTGTAGTTCGGATTTGAACTCCCCGATTCTGGAATCTATAAATGACCGTAGTGATGCAATTGCCTCCAATACCTGGGCTTGATTTTTGGGGGAGTCCGACGGTTTTGCTTGCGGAGGTTCAGGGGTGGAAGTACGTGGCTGCGGAGGAGTTTTCGCTTTAGCGGATACATACGTGTCCATGGTGCTTGTTTTTGTCTTATTCCTGGCCGCCATGATGAGGGACGTTCAGAGACGCCACTCGGTCAAGTGTGGGTAGGTGATAGTGGACGTAGCCTCCTCAGCAATGCCCCCACCAGCCCGGTGATGTTAGTGTGCGGGCTGGGGGAGCTTATGGTTCCTGGGGTGGGAGGGTCAGCATTCAGCGTGTACTGGAAGGTGGTCCAGGCTAGTCCGCAGTGTGTGGGGACTGTTTTCGCGGGTCTCCGGGGATCAAAAAGGAGGCAGCGGATGGGGGCCCCTCTGTAAAGGCCGCATCGGCCTGTTGGGATCAGTCTTCAAGTTCTCGGAGGGGCATTCGATAGCATGCCGATGGTGCAGCGCTATGGCCCCCTATGCTGGGGGTATTCAATTGGTTTATGCCCCCACCCACTGCTCTCCTCACCTCTACCTTCTTTTGCTGTCGGTGGCGGGGGTACCCGCACCAAGGGGTCAGTGTGTCCTCCCACGGTGTCTCCCGGCTCTCACTCCTCGGCCGCTACGGAGGCCGGAGCCCAGGGCCCAGGCCCAGTCTCCCAGGATGGGAGCGCCCACTTGTCTCTCCGGTCAGCCATTGCAGCTACACGGCCGGACCAGAGCCGCGTTGTCGTTGCAGAGCCGAGGGAAGGTACGCCAGCGATTAGGACAGCGGCAACGCTGATCGGACCCGGGTAGAGGGGCAGGCTCCTCCTTATTTTTTCGGTCGTGGCAGCAGCTTGTGGGTCGGCTTCGCTGCGAAGGCGGTTAGCGTTTTCCTCCGGCGCCGGCTTCAACAGATGGCCGCCATCTTGGGCCCCGCCAGCAGTGGGGGGGGACCTTTGCAGGGGAGAATACGTGGGTCTGGAGGTCCAAACCCAGGAGAAAACCACAGGATTGTGTCAAGGGCCGGTTCTCCTTCACTCGGAACCAGTTCTTTCCGTTTTAGATGTAATTTCGGGCAGGCAAAAGGATCAAGATACGGCGTCTCGGCCGGAGCACGGCGACTCAGCTTCCACTCGCCATAAGCTCCAGGCCACGCCCCCAAAGGTCCGGGCTATCTATGACATGAAGTTCCTAACACACGTCCTGGATGAATCTAGGTCAAACATTGAAGAACTCTGGCTCCCCTTCTTTGAGACGTACGAGCGCCCGGCCTGAAGCAATAGAGGCACGCTTAGGGGCTTACCAAGACACTAAGGAGCACAAGGGTTCACACCTTGAAGGCATGAGATACCTGGCAGACAATCTCCCAACAGGGACATCAACAAGCCAGCCCAAGACATTTGTGCACAAGAATTTTATGTTGGACTATGACCATGAACGTTCTCTGTTAACCTGTTGGACAAACTAGAAGCCAATGCTCGATCAACGGTTGAGGGTTAGGGTGGAGGGTGGGGGTTCGGGGGTGGGAGATAAGGGTTATTGTTAAAATGTTTCGGAGGAGAATATTGATAAAGCAGAATGCATATTGTAATAACCAAAAAATATCAATAAAAACGTGATTTTCAAAAAAAAAAAAGAACTGCGACGTCACCATACAACACTGTAGGGTAAGGCCCAAAAATAAATATAATAAAAGTAATCCAATGAGTCAATAAAAGTGCACAGGAGCAAGAAAAACAAAAATGTATTACATGCAACCACAGCTGGGAACAATCCAAAAATGATTCAAAGAACATCACAAAATGCTGTGTTTTCTAGTAGAAAGTGAAGTGACATTTCAAACATTGTTTCAGAATACTTTTAGAAATACTGTTCACTGATTGGAGAGCCTTGGATGCTCTATAGGTGATTCTATACAGTGCCTAGCCCTATTGGCGTATCCTATCCCTCGTGACCATTCAAATGACTACCGCATGATAATGACTTCATGGTAGGACAATCTAGTTTCTCAGGATTTTGATTGGATAGTAGACATGTTAAAATGTTTCATATACGATTTGACCTCTGATTGGTGTAGCCCCTCTGCTTATTCTGGGGTGGGTTGCTTTGGTCATTGGTGACCAATATAATTGTGAGGTGGGAACAGTGTGTCAACAAAAAAATAATACTTTGCATCCTTTCCCAAGAGAGCTAAAAGACTGGCACCAACTTACTGTTTTCTCCCTTGTGACTGCACACCGGCAGTTAATGTTGCGAATTCTGGTTGGAAACATGAATCCCTTCTATTTCCTTTCTCATGATGTGGCTGCATGACTTCATGGGGCATGCTTTCTGACCTTTTCCTCGGAGACCATGTGTATGACTAAATTGTGTATTCAATAAATGGGTGGGTGTGCGTAGTTTGTATATTCAAACACAGGTGAACTTTAGTGAGTGTTCAGAAAATTGTTATATTCCTTCAATACTGAATTAATCTCTTAGTTTTTACAACCTTAGTTGTATGTTCTTGGTGAGAAATGCAAATGTCATCTAATGATTTTTGCTTGATTCTTAAGTGAATATTTTCCTACAGGGGACAGTGTGTGTCCTAATGGCGTTGTCTTGTGCACACCACTGCACATTGCCTTGTTCCTACCAAACTGTGGCCTTGTATTTGTTAGTTCCTAAGAACATGGGCAGAAACTTTATTAGCTATGTTTCATTTGTTAGATGTGTGGGACCTTACTTCACCTCCCTATCCATAACCAATCCCTACTCGGCTACTAGTACTTCTCCTCACGGGGTCTGCTCATAGTTGCAACATCTGATTAAGTCAGGTAACCTAGATATCGGATGAATAGATTTTGACATCTTCTTCATCACTTTTGAAAAATATGTACAAATTTAATAAGAATGTTTTCTCAGTAGCAAAAAAACATCATAATAGCATAAATGTAGTTAAACAGAAAACAGATAAGACCTTGTAAGTATGCATAACATGAATATCAAGGTATAGACAATATAAGACATTGGGCCTCATTATAAGGTTGGCGGTCTTTCTGGATCGCCAAAGTAAGTTACCCAGTAGGGGCACTAGGGGGTTCAGGCCCCTACCCGCATACTTTTCCCTGAAACACTGGCACCGTTACTGAGGATGCTGGTGCTTCAGGTTTCCCATTTCCATGGAGTCCGGACTCCATGGGAATAGGAAATAACTGTTCCGCCTCTGCCTATGATATCCCAGTAGCACCAGGATGTCAGGCATCAGAAACAGTGTTATGGGGTTGGTGGCAACCCGCCGGCTACCAGTGGGTTGCACCGCCATCCTCATAATGAGGCTAATAATGAATATGTATAAAAAAAACTATAAATTGTCAATGCAAAAAATCAAAGTGGGCAGAAGTGTTTAAAATAACCAGCTTTAACAATCAGAAAAGCAGAGTTTTTGGATTACACCAATGTTTTTTATATGCAAAGCGTCTGCCAATGTTTCGATGAGCATGAGTCACTCAGTTTAACAAGTTATTCAAAAGTTCCAAAAATCAGCAAGTAAAAGTGTTTCAAAGTGAGCAAGACCGCTTCATGCGACCATAGACTCGCAAGGACAGGTCATGGTCAGGTCATGGTGGCCATCTTAGATAAGTATTTGTTTGAATGAATAGGACGCCGCAAGAGAGCTTCCCTTCATGCAAACAAAATTATTACTTTCAGTGCCATGGTTTAAAAATCTGGGGCACTGATAGCAATAACACCCTTGCCGGCGGGCTGGATTGGATGGTAATGGTGCCGGGTATTTTAGCTAAAATCTTGGTCCCTCCCCAACCAAATGGTTCAGTTCAGGATCCCTCAACAAGATATGTTAGTATTTTATAAGTATGTTTTAAACCATATGTGAGTATACACTTAATGGGAAGAGAAGTATCTCAACATTTTTTGTGAGTAAGTACTTGAACCCTTGTGATGGTATGACCCCCTGAAAAAGGGCATTCTTCAAAAACACCTCACTGTACTGACATTTATATACATTGCTAACATTTGCATTGCTGTGGAGTCAAAAACATCAATGGCGCCACCAGTTTATTTATGGAAGTTTGTTTTTTCAGGTGCTGTGAAAAGATTCTCATGTCCCTTTAGTGCACCCAATATTTCTGAGGCAAGAAGAAGAACACTAGAGGCACTATGGAAAACATGTTTACGTCACACTACATAGAGTGACTCTTTCAGTGTACTTTAAAAAAATAAATGGACATGTCGCCTTCAGATTTGTCTCAGGCCAATGTATGTAGAGGCAAGAAGCTTTTTTAAACGAAATTGGAGATCAGACTAAAGCAGTGTTAATTGGATTTGATCCTTTGACCAATCAGGACCTTCAGATAACATGAATTCATTTAGAAATGGAAATATCAACTACAGAAACTTCTTTTGAATCCACTAAAACCGTGGCAGATTGGGCTAAATCTACAGATGATTGGATAAGGTCATAGCGATTCGTAGATCAGAAATTCTTAAGACCAAGCAATTTAAGTTTGGAGAGATAGATTTGATTATCAATTTGACTGGATTTATTCCTGGGTTGATGACATTTCTGAACAGGTGAGTTTGTTATTTATGATTGAACAATTGGGCAGGATTCCAATGAAACTTTCTTTTTTTTCTTTTTAGGAAATGTTTTATCTTTTAAATTAACATAAAACTAGCATACAGTGGGCAGCAAACACATGAGTTATAATAATCCAAAGATGAGGTAGCACATGTCAATATATGTATTTCAGCCTACTGGTATATAAAGTTGACAGTGCAAACATCAGTCTCTGAAGTCGCCAGGCTGCTACTAAATCCTTAAAATCGACTTCCAAGTGAATGGACCATTGACAGGCCAGTGCAAATGACACTGTGATTCCAGTCCAGTAAAATATAACTCTTTTCCATTGTCACTCTGTGCAAAGACTTGAGGACGGTGCCTGTACGTCTGTCCTCTATATGGCAGAGTAGAGGCACAGAGCACCCCAGCCAAGGTTCTCTATATGGTAGCTATGGACGATCAACCAAGGCTTAAGCTCTCAGGAGGTGATGCAGGCTGGTTCTTAAGTACAGTGAGTCCCCAAGCACCCACAAAGGAATGTCCACACACTTTGTTATGTGCTAACACAGTTCTTTAAATAAAATTAAGGTTCAGATATATATATACACAATTCAATAACACACTTTGTACTCTGGTAATACTATAATGACAAATCTATACAATTCTATGTGGTACCACACTTAGGGGGTGATTACGAGTCAGGCGGTAGGGGATACTGGGCACGGGTAAGGAGACCGGTGTCGGTAATCCCCTACCGCCTGATTCCGAGGTCCCCAATGGGACCCGTAAGGGACGTGTGGTCCGACCGGTCCAATGGTACGGGCCGACCATTAGCAGGCCCGTAAATAGTGCCTTTCCCATTCCCAATGAGCCCTATGGGGGCTCAAATGGGAATGGGGAATGGTTTGTTCAATGGAGACTTACCGGTCCCGCCAGGGTCGGACTAAACCGGTAAATCCCCATTGAACAACACCGGACTTGGACCCGTTTTTGGAGGCAGCCATGGCGCAAATGAGGCCCTTAGACTTTAGATTCCTTTAAAATACATCAACTGCTGGCACTAATAATAGAGCATACACATCATTCAGTAAGGTGTATCAGCATAGATAAAAGGAAGGAAGGCAGGCTAAGGTTAAGCAATGACAGAATGCATTCTTTAGAAATAGATGCACAATTCTGAATGAGGATCCCCTCATCTGGGTAACCTGTAATAAAAGAATTAACAAGCCTAGTCCATAAATGATCATTAGGCCTTGCTTCTTGGTTAAAATGTTCAACCACCCCAATGTACCCGTAGTGGGAGAGTTTCTTTGATGGTTCTTCGACGGTATCCTTTGAGGATGGACCCCCTTTGAAGAAGGAGCCACTGGGCGTCGAGTTCCTCAAAGAAAAGTGGAACACTTGCGGTGCTTCAGCAGCTTCGACCTTCGCGGTGCTCTTCGACCATCGTTTCCTCGATGGTGGAAGTCCTGGGAAGGTGGGGCGTGCGGTAGGCCTCGATGCAAAATGTTTGGTGCCACAAATAAGACTTGATGGACATCGAAAGGCCTTCGGCAGTGATTGATGTAGGCCCGGCAGCGGTTGTCGATTGTTGCGGTTGGTGGTCCTCTAGCTTGTTGGTGCTGTAGCCGCAGCACGCACTTTGGGATATCTTTGGCGATTGGGACTCGGCCACAGCTGGACCTTGGATCTTCACTCCGTCAGCGTCCTCAGGATGTCTTTGTCGGCTTTGGGTGGCTGGAAAACCACCGGCAGACATTCCTCGGCAGCCGACGACGTTTGCTTTCTCCAGCGGGATAAAGTGGTCAGCTGTGATGGCAATGGAGCCCGCTTTCAAACGTTCTTAGGCAAGGTGGCGCTTTCTCTACAGCTCAGCGTTAAGGTGTCCCTGCTTCTGGGCAACACTATTCGACTTGGCTTCCAGCAGTCATGGAAATCTTCCGACCCCGGTCAGCGCCAATGGACTTCGAGGACCCTCGATGTCCAGATGCTCTCTTCAGGATTCTAAGTGGACCCCTTCTCTGGACGTCAGACTCACAGAACTGGCTTCCAGGGTGCTTCGATGAAGAGCAGCAGTTTTTGCACGATGGTCCCTCGTAACTCGGAGAGAGGTCTTCTGGCCAGGTCCTCGCTTGGATCAGTCCTCGCCAGACTGGACAGCTCTTGGATTACGTCGAAGGAAATGCAGCAGCAATCTTCTTCAAGGATCAGCTTCAAGTTTCAACTTCATCTTCTGAACAAATTGGGTGTCATGATCCGCAGAACACGCCCCTTTTGGACCTCATGGTCCTTGTCACTACGGGGCTTGCACTCCTTGATACTCCCAACATGACCGTCTAACGTGCAACATCTTCCTTGTCCTTACGTCAGATGTAGCATATTTACAAATAGGCCGCGCCCTCGCGGGCCCGCGCGTCTCAATGCTACTACAAGCAGCGGCTAGACGTGTGCTCCGTAGTACGCTACACTGTTGTCCTTGTTCCTGGACCTCCTAATTCCATTCCCATTACCCTCTTCCTTCCTCCTTGTTTCCCGGACTCGTGTGCTGTGTGCTTACCCTCTTGGTTCCTGGATCCCGGAGTGTCTGAATCCTGGAGCTCTGAACGCACGCTGGAGCCAGAAGAGGCTCGCGCGGGCTTATACAAGACCAGGTCCGTGCGTAAGAAGACACCGCCCAAGAAATCCTACAAGGAATGCTCCCAGGTGAGAAAGAGGGAATTCCGTGACAGTTTGAGACGCAGAACGACCGAAGTCGAAGCCGACATGGAAGCGGCTGTTCAGGATCTCATGCGTGGCATGCACGAACTAACGACCGAGGTACAAAATTTAACGGGGGAAAACACCGCTCTCAAACAATTAGTTCTATCCCGTGATTCTGCCACAAAGGAAAGCATATTGCTGGGAGGCATTGTTGACAAATACGATGGATCAGCAAAAACCCTTTGTGGATTCCTTGATTCTTGTTTGGCTCACTTTACTTTTAAGCACTACTACTTTTCAGCCCCTAGGGCTAAGATTGGCTTCATAATTTCACACCTTTCCGGAAATGCTCTAACTTGGGCTACGCCCTTAGTCAATTCTGGTGATGCCCTCCTGGATGACTACGACGGTTTCATACAAGCCCTTAAAAACATGTTTGACTGCCCTGAGCAGGTCTATAGTGCCCAGGAGCGCCTGCTAGACTTTCATCAAGGATCCCAGGATATGCTTACGTATGTAACCCGATTCAAGCAATTGAACAAGGAAGTTGACTGAAGCAAGTTTTACACTTTTCAGAAGGGGACTGAATGAGATCAAAAATGAATTGGCCAGAGTAGCTCGCCCAAGCTCGTTACAGGCCCTTTTGGACCTTGCCATGTGAATAGATTTTCGTATCCAGGAAAGAAAGGCAGAAAAAAGGAAATCCAAAGTAACCCCCCGAAGGCATCCTTCGAGATTACCTCCAAGACTGACACAAATCCAGGGTCAGCTACTGAACCAGAACCTATGCAGATAGGAGCCTTCCGTGGACCCATATCCCCGCAAGAAAGGATGAGAAGGATTCATTCGGGGCTCTGGATGTACTGTGCCTCGGATAAACACCTGGTTAGAGAATGCCCTCTAGCCCCTCCTCGGCGTTCGGGAAACGCCAGCTCCCGATCCTAGATGGAGCAAGGCTTCGGGAGAGAGATGTTTGCTCCACGTCTATTCCATCCTTGAACTCTCCTGGACAAAACAGCGTAGTGATTGTACAGGCCCTTCTATCGCCATCCAAGAATAAGACCTACTCCATTTTGGCCTTGGTTGACTGCGGAGCTATGGGAGTATTCATTGATCAAGATTGGGTTACGTTTCACCACATTCCATACGAGACACGAAGTACCATGCAACCTGTGGAAGCGATCGATGGAAGACCCCTCACTTCAGGGCCTATATGCCTGCAGACTAAAGAGATCCAACTTTCAATAAACCATCACCAAGAGCTGATCAGATTTGACATCATTAAGTCTGCTCATTATCCCATGGTCCTGGATATGCCCTGGTTACAGAAGCATAATCCTGATATCAACTGGGCAGCAGGATCCTTATTTCTTGGATCTGAGTTTTGTATGTCTCACTGTCTATTCCTGGAATCATCCGTGACACCTTCCAAAGAACCATCAATAGATCAGCAAGTTCCAATCATGGTTTCCAATATCATATCGGTTCCAAAGGCCTATCAGAGTTATGCTGATGTGTTCTCAACTGCCATAGTCCAGGCTCTACCCACTCACAGACCTGAAGACTGCGCCATAGACAGAGAACCCTCAGCAGTGATTCCCCTTGGGAGGATGTTCCTCCTATCCGAACCTGAAAAGAGAGCCCTACGAGAATACTTGGATACCAACCTTGAAAATGGCACCATAAGACCATCGGAATCCCCAGCTGGAGCCTCACTGTTTTTTTTTCCCAAGAAGGACACCAAGGAACTTAGACCTCGCATCGATTATCGTGGATTAAATCAATGCACCATCAAGGACCGCTACCCTTTACCCTTGATCTCGGATATCCTGGAAGCGGTGAGAGGAGCTGTAATCTTCACGAAACTGGATCTCAGGGGTGCCTATCATCTGATCCGTATCAGTGAAGGAGACAAATGGAAAACAGCCTTTCGAACACCCTTTGGACATTTCGACTATCTAGTAATGCCCTTTGGACTTGCTAATGCCCCTGCCATCTTTCAACGTTTCATGGATAGGGTGTTCTCCGATATGCTGTTCATCTTCGCCATCGTCTACCTGGAAGATATCCTGATCTATTCCAAGGACCTTCTAAGGCATGAAGAACATGTTAAGGCTGTATTATAACAACTACGTGAATATAGACTCCTAGCCAAACCCGAGAAATGCCTGTTTAATGTGACCTCTGTTCATTACCTAGAATTTGTCCTTAGTCCAGAAGGAATTGGTATGGATAAGTCAAAGGTAAAAGCCATATTATGCTGGCCGGCTCCCACTTCTGGGAAACAAGTTCAATCCTTCCTGGGGCTAGCCAATTTCTACCAGAAGTTCATACCCACCTTTTCTGAGATTGTTCAGCCGATCATTGCACTCTTGAAGAAAGACACTCCCTTTCTCTGGTCAACACCTCAAGACAAGGCATTCCAACGTTTAAAGAAAGAGTTTACTCAAGCCCCCATCCTAGCACAACCCGACATAAATCGACCATTCATAGTGGAGACGGATGCCTCTAACTACGCCATAGGAGCAGTGCTGAAGCAAGAGTTTGAGGACAAGATGGAACACCCCGTTGCTTATCTTTCAAGAACTCTGACTCCCAGTGAGACACATTACTCTGTCCTGGAAAAGGAACTGTTAGCCATCCGTCAAGCCTTCACCGAATGGTGACACCTACTGCTGGGAGCGAGACATCCAGTCCAGGTCCGCATGGACCATCGGAATCTTCAAGTTCTACAATCCTTGGAGTGTAGGAACAGTCGTCAGGCCCGTTGGGCCTTCTTCTTTGCCCAGTACCAGTTCCACATCCACCATGTCCCCGGATCACAGAACATAATTGCTGATGCCTTATCCCGACGTCCTGACTACGAAACAATTGAAGACGGACCTATCCCAAGATGTTTCCCCACACGATTTTTGTAGCCCAATCAGTCAGTCTCCTCGAAGAAATTCGGATACAAACCCAATGCAATGAACTCTGGAAGGATATTTCAAGGAAGAATCAATGGAATCTAAGAATCAAGGAAGGATACTTGTTCAAGGATAATGCTCTAGTCATCCCCACACAGAAATTACAACAAAGGATAATCAACCTCTGCCACAATGCCCTTCATTCTGGACATCGTGGCATCACCAACACCCTCCGTATTATACAAAGACAATTTTGGTGGCCTAGAATGAAGACAGACATACAACTGGACATCCAAGCCTGTTCTATTTGTAGTCAGAACAAACACGATAACAAGAGACCAGAAGGTCTCCTACTACAACCTACTCTACCAACAAGACCATGGGAATTCATCGCTACAGACTTCATTGTGGAATGGCCACCTTCCGGGGGATACACGACTATCATGGTTACCTTGGCTTGTTCACTCACATGGCTCATTTTACAACCCTGCATAAACTACCGTCCTCATCAGAGCTAGCTGGAATCTTCCTGGAACACCTTTTCCGCCTACATGGACTTCCTTCCAAGATCATATCAGACCGAGGACCTCAATACGTCTCACAATTCTGGAAACCTCTCTGTCGCATTCTGGGAATCAAACACGCTCTCTCATCAGGTTATCATCCACAAACCAATGGAGCTACGGAACGTGTAAACCAGACTCTGGAACAATACCTTTGCTGTTTCGCCACTAAGGTTCAGGACGACAGGTCGCTCCTAATACCCGTGGCTGAGTTTGCGTACAACAATTCCGATCATTCGGCAATCAACACCAGCCCCTTTTATTGCAGTCAAGGATTCCATCCATCAGTGTTACCCTCTGTTCTTCCACATCCCACACCTGTTCCTACCGTTGACTCCTGGATGGAAACACTCATCAATGTACACAAGGAATCCAAAGAACACTTAGAGAAGGCCAGAATACGAACTAAACAAAATTCTGATTCTAAAAGAAGACCAGGGCCTTCATATGCAGTTGGTGATCAAGTCTGGTTGTCCTCGAAGCTACTACCCCGACACTTATGGCTAAACAAACTGGCCCCCCGGTACTATGGTCCATTTCCCTTCAAGGAAATCATAAATCCTGTCTCATGCCGACTCAAGCTACCCGACTCCTGGAAGAAGATTCACCCAGTTTTTCACACTTCTTTATTAAAACCCTACATCCGATCTTCCCGGAAATCTTGCAGACCCCCTCCGGTGGTGGTGGATGACCAAGTGGAATATGAAGTGTCCCGAATATGCGATTCCAGGTATAAACGGGGTCAGCTTCAATACCTGGTTGAATGGAAAGGATATGCTCCAAGTGAAAGAACCTGGGAGCTTCTAATCTGAATACCCCTCGATTGCTTAGAAGATACCATCTCATACACCCGGGCAAACCCGGTGGAACGAGTCTTCGGAGGGGGCATGCTGTCATGATCCGCAGAACACGCCCCTTTTGAACCTCATGGTCCTTGTCACAACGGGGCTTGCACTCCTTGATACTCCCAACATGGCCGTCTAACGTGCAAGATCTTCCTTGTCCTTACGTCAGTCGTAGCGTATTTACAAATAGGCCGCCCCCGCGCGGGCCCGCGCGTCTCAATGCTACTGCAAGCAGCGACTAGACGTGTGCTCCGTAGTTCGCTACACTGTTGTCCTTGTTCCTGGACCTCCTAATTCCATTCCCATTACCCTCTTCCTTCCTCCTTGTTTCCTGGACTCGTGTGCTGTGTGCTTACCCTCTTGGTTCCTGGATCCCGGAGTGTCTGAATCCTGGCCAGAAGAAGCTTGCGCGGGCTTATACAAGACCAGGTCCGTGCGTAAGAAGACACTGACCAAGAAATCCTACAAGGATCGCTCCCAGGTGAGAAAGGGGGAATTCCGTGACATTGGGAAGTGAGAGGTCCCCAGACATACACACCTGTCCCTCATTCACTCTGGCTGAGCCAGGCTCAGTCAGCCAATCACACAGAAAGGCATTCATGTAGGCAGGCAGCCAAATCAGGGTCACAGGCATTCAGGCCATTAACTTCCACCCAGACACCCATAACAAGGAATGTGGATTGGGGCAAGCACCCAGCCTTTCAGCACACTACACTGCATTCATGTCAATTTCAGGCAGGGCTGTCTCATTCATTGTGTCACACACACCAAAACTAGACACCTATAACATAGAATGCATATTGGTCAAACACTCTATTCACACAGGTCCCACCCGAAGGGTATACCCACAACCTACAGTCACCAGGAAGGCTCCAGCCAGTCTGGCCTGGACTTCCCCACAATACCATATATGGTTCTTCCACCCAACAGCCAGTCATGGGAAGGGACCTTCTTGGGGCTTCTGTCAGGCTTCCACTGATTCCTATGGCAGGGCCTTGGTATCCCAAAATAAAGGATTCTCAGAGCTCCTGTCACATCAGCATGAAGCTGCCACCAGCCCACACCTTGCTCTGTGGGCAACACACAGGTGCCCAAAAACATACACTAGGGGTACAGGGTTGTACCCCTACCTATGGGTGCCATAAGAGTATACCAAGGGTCTCTGTTCACCACAAATAAAAAGAGGAAGTGCTGCACTGCCAGGGATCCCAACTGGACTCCTGTGCAGAAAGTAACACAGAACACTGATGATAAGGGAGTAGAGGATAAGGACAGGGAGGCCCTGTCCCTCCAATGCATTTCCAGCATCAAACTCTGATTCATGCATATCCCTTTTAAACATTAGGACATACGTATATTTCTATGTATTACAGCCTTTGCTTTTTCCAGCATCCTTTTAAAAACGAACTTTACTAAAGCACTTGGTGTTACTTAGTATACAACTAGCGTATAAAAGACATAGAAGCAAGTAGTATATACAAAGGTGCAATGTACCCCAGCAGACACCGAAATGTACAAGGGTCAGAGACACATGCAAGTGTAGCAATAATCAGAAATACAGTCAGTATAACAAAGGGCCAAATTGTAATCGTGTATTAGTCTATCTAGGAGTTATTTTGCATGCGTAGAAGGTAAGCTTTAAAAGGCTGCCATATATCTTGCGGGGGCGGTTCCCCGCCGGCTGTATAGTGGCCCATTGATCTTCATTATAGCTGGCCCAGGTGACTGCATGGAGCCATTGATCAGTTGACAGCACATTGGGCTTCAGCCAATTTAACAGTAGACACTGCATCGCTAGCAACAAGCATAGATTAACAAGTTTGAGAATGTGCCCAGCAAATTCTATAAATACATGAAACAGGCACAGCATGAGAGTGGCCACACCATATGAAAATACCATGCATTGTCTTCTCTGCACATAGGGCAACAGCACCCGCTTGCTTGAGAAAAGAGTTTTAGGCGAGCCAGAGTATAATGATACCTATGTAGAACTAAACGGAATCAGGAGTTATAAGAGACCTCACGGGTTTGTGTGCACATATTGCCTGACATCTCATCCGTAAAGTCTAAATTTATATCCTGTGCCCATTTGGATCAGAGCTTGGTAAGGGACACTGGAATTCGGCCTTGGACCAGACTATATAAAGTAGAGACAATGCCCTGGGACCCATGTGCATCCATAATATACCCAAGTATGGAGTCATTTGCAGGTTCCACTGGAAATTCTCCCCACAATCTTTTAAATACTCGACGGATACCGGCATAGTGGAGCCATTGCAAAGATTTATACTGTGTGAGCATGGGGACCTCATCCGCAGAAAGAAAGTTCCAGTCTAGGTGCATGTTCCCAGCAAGCTGAATCCATTTTGCATCCATCGCTGCTCTGTAGCCGCATCCTTCTGGTTAGTATACAGTTGCATAAAGGGAAGTTACTATGGTAGGGATGAGCTATACCCAAGGGTTTCCACATTTGAACATTTGACACCAGGCTAGGGCAGTAACACTTGCGGGGTCAAACGGCCAAGAGTCTGCAAATACAGGAGGCAGCACTAGAGATCTATTGTCTCACTCACCTGCAGAGTACTCTTCGAGTTTAACATGTGGATGAAGTGCATCCCGCGCCAACCAAAAAGCTGCATACTGTGCCTTTGCTACCATCCACTATATCTTAAAGTCTGGTGCGGCGAATCACCCTTGCACATAGGGCATGGTCAAGGTATCCCATTTGAGGCACAAAGGCATTGACATCAGCCTCCATATTTTTGGAAAATTCCTTTCCAGGCCATAGCTGTATATTTTGGAAGAAATAAAGAAGTTTTGGAAGGATTATCATTTTAAGCAACTCTATTTTACCTGCAATAGTCAATGGTAAACGCGCCCAAGCCGTGAGCCTAAGCGTGAGGTGGGAGAGGTATTTAGCATAATTGCGATCAAATAGGGTAGTGTAATGTCTAGTTACTGTAATCCCTAGATATCTCATCTATAATGGAGCCCATGAGATGCCAAGTAGGTTGTGCGGCTTGGTCAAAGCATCTGTTATGGGAAACATTTCGGACATACCGCAGTTAACCCGCAAACCGGACAGTTCCCCGAAAGCGAAAACGCCTTGCATGATCGGGTACAGATGAACCTGCGCATCCTCAACATAGACTATCGCGTCATCTGCATAAAGGGATATGATTTCGGGCTCACCAGTCATCCGAATGCCTCTATGCCTGTGTTGATGCCTAATGAGATCTACCAGTGGTTCTATAACTATAGCGAATAACAATGGCGATAAGGGACAGCCTTGACGCATGCCTCTACCTATGTGAAATGGAGACAAGAGCATCCCATTAGAACAAACCCTTGCCACCGGCGAGGTGTAGAGCAACCGCACATATGACACAATGCTGGGACTAAATCCACATTTTCCCCAGGCCTTTTGTATATCAAGTGTAGCCACCACTGCCTGAGCATCGGGATCTGTCTGAGCAAGAATATTGAAGAGACAACACAAATTGAGTGCCGTTGAGTGCCCAGGTATGAAGCCCAGCTGATCTGGGTGAACTATGTGAGACATGTATGTTGTTAAGCGAGTAGCTAAAATCTTAGCAAAGATCTTAACATCTGAGTTTATCAGTGAGAGGGGGTGGTAGGACCTGCAGTGTTCCACTGGTTTGTCAGGCTTTAGTATCACTGTAATAACACCATGGGGGTCATTACAAGTTTGGAGGTAGCCATGGTGCTATTAGCACCATGGCTGCCTCCAATCCCATGTCCGGGTCCGGGTTCACAGAATGGGGACTTACCAGGTCAGTCCAACCTTGGAGGACCCGGTAGGTCCCCATTCTGTAAACCATTCTCCATTCCCATTCGAGCCCCCATAGGGCTCAATGGGAATGGGGAAGGCGCTAATAACGGGCCCGCAAATTGCGGGCCCGTTATTAGCTCCATGGTCCCTTAACGGGTCCCGCTAAGGACGGCTTGTCAGACCAGCCGTTCCTGGTGGGACCCGCTAAGAGACCTCGGAATGTGGCGGTAGGGGGTTAACAGCACCGGCATCCTTACCGGTGCCGTTAACCCCCTACCGCCATACTCGTAATGACCCCCCCTTCTCTCATAGTACTGGGGAGCACATGCAGCTCGAGGGCCTCCACTCACACTTTATGAAGGTACACATCAGGGAGGATTTGAAGTGTTTATAGAATTCGGCGGTAAGTCCATCAGGGCCTTGGGCCTTCCCAGCACGTAAGGTATCAATTGCCCGAGCAATGTCCTCCAAGGAAATGGGGAGATCTATTTGAGCACTGGCCTCTGATGATATTTGTGTGAGTGGGAGACCCTCCAGAAATCTGTCAGTCAGCTTATGAACAAGTGTTTTTATTTGTGTATAAATCAGAATAGAAGGTTTCATACACTTTATTAACCACAGTCAGTGTGTGCACCAAGTTGCCCAACTCGTCTTTAATGAGCGGAATGCAGCAACTACCACTCGCCTGATGGACTGCACAAGCCAGCAACCTATCGACCACTCACCCTCATCGTATTGCCCCACCATCACCGGAGCGTCGCCAAACTTAAGCTCTCTCGACGCATTGGGCCTCATTACGACCCTGGCGGTATGGGGTTAATGGTGCCGTAAAAGGTGCTGGCGCCGTTAACCCCGTACCGCCTCATTACGAGGTCCCCCCGCGGGACCTGGTAAGTAACGCCTGGTCAAACCAGGCGTGCTTACCGGGTCCCGCGAGGGGAAGAGGGAGCAAACAACGGGCCAACTCGTAATGGCCCGTTGTTTGATCCCTCTCCCATTCCCATTTAGCCCTATGGGGGCTGAAATGGGAATGTTGAAGGACTGGATCCGGGTCCTTGGAGGGAGGAATTACCGGGCTTTCTGAACTCGGAATGGCCCGGTAATTCCTCATTCCGTGGACCCGGAACCGGACGTGATTTCAGCGGCAGCCATGCCGCCAATAGTGGCATGGCTACTGCCGATGTCGTAATGAGGGCCATTGTCCCTAAAACAGTTCAATGCTTCCTTAACCTGTGAAAGCATGGCACAGCAAGGGCGAGCCAACAGTTGTTACTCCAGACGGCAAAGATTATCCTCACTGTTCCTAATACTTAATATCTTGCCTAATTGTTTTGAGAACCCCAAACTCAGTGGATATTGTGATGCCCCGGATATAGACCTTAAAAGCTGACCCCCTCATTCGCCTCAAATTAGAGCTTTACATGGTCACTGAGGTTATTTTCAAAAGCAACATCTAGAAGCACCTGCGATTTAAACCACCAATTGGCACAGACTTTATGGAGCACATCAATCCGCATGTCCCAAAACTGGAGAATGGTCAGAGAATGTCATGGGCAATATGCTCGCTTTGGTGATACCACTTAATAGGACTTCTGAGATAACCCACAGGTCTATGCGGGAAAAGGAATTGTGCACTGTGGAATAGAAAGTGTATGCACAGTCGCTTGGGTTGAGAGCCCTCCACGAATCTACCATACGCAATTCAGTCATTCCGTAACATATCATTTGCGCAGCCTTCGTAAGTGTCCTACACTTTTGTCCAGATCTGTCCAAATCTACATCCAAGACGGTATTGGTATCATCCGCGCACAGTATAGGTATCAGAGGATAGAGATGATTTGAGCGTAGAACGCAGGGTCATCTACATTAGGACCGTACACATTCAATAATATCATCTGTCTATGAGCCAGCACCCTTTAAACCATAACATACCACCCCAGAGAGTCAACATAAACTTTCTGGTGTGTGAAATGTAGTGAACTGTGAAGCAAAATCTTCACACCCCTAGATTACATGGACTACGTGGTGTAATACATATTCTTGCCACAGTTTCTGGCAAATCCCTCACATCCAGTGGCCATTACGTGGTGCTCTTATAGGAACAAGAGCTTGGCTTCGTGGTGCTCAATATGAAGTATAAGCGTTTGCCTTTTAACAGGATTCCCAAGTCCTCGCACATTCCAGCTTAAACACATCAGCTCACCCATCCCCGCCATGTGGAGCATGCATTCGCACCTGCCCCGGAAGTCTCTCACAAGTAAAGAGATTCCAATTCCTCCCCCGACATTGTCTGCGCATCAACAGATCTTCTTCAGTACAACCAAGTGCATTTTGAACCTACAACCTAACTCCCCCACTCTCCTCCTCCCCCCAATTGGGAAGATGGATGGACCCCCCCTACATAGCACCCACGCCATTAGGCACACCATACATATATTAGCAGCAAAGTCTGAATGCAGCAGGAGACCAGATGCACATGTGGGTCCGTAATGTCCATGGGCACTTGTGCCTTTACATTAAGAAGATGAGCAACACATATCTCACCTACCAAACAAACTTTGCAACATCACATGGGGAGGCCAGCACATGAGTGCTGACCCAGGCTCTACAATAACCATTGGAATAGACAGTATTAAACATCAATATTCCTCCATATGATGCAGCTGCATCTACCGGTTATGGGCACTCACAATTGGGCGGAACGGTACCATCAGAAAACATTAAAGATGGCGATCTAACCATAACATAACTAAGATCACCGGTCAAATGAAGATTATCATGGTGCAGCATAGCGTTCATTAAGAATTTCATGGCATCTTCAGGAATTGTAAATAAAATAGGTCTTCTCACTACATTCAATATGGAGCTTGTCTATGTATAGAATTGCATACTTCATGTCTTGCTCTCTGAGCCTCTTTTTACCTGCCAGGAACAATCTCCTTTCCTGCTGCACCGCTACAGAAAAGTCTGGATGAATGTGTAGCCTACAATAGCCTAACAGGAGCTCCTGCAGGATAGCGTGCCTGTCCTGGTAGTTCAATAGCTCGGCAATAATCGGGCGAGGTGGTGCCCCAGGTTTCAGCTTCAGCACCAGGGATCAGTGGGCCTGTTCCACTGCGAATTGTGGTGGCAGTTTACGATTGTCGAGCAGAGTTACAATGGTGTGTTCCACAAAGTCCTCCATGGAACCCTCAGAGTTGTTCTCAGGGACCCCAATGATCCGAATATTATTATAGCATGATCTGTACTTCAGCTCATCTTTTTTCCTTGTAACCACTTGGACTTGCTTAGTCAGCCAAGCGACATTAGCCTTAAACGATGAGACGTCATCTTCCACTACTCCCACCCTGGTTTCTGATTCTGTAAGATGTGGGCCCGTCTTCTTCAGCCGTGACTTGATGGAGCCAATCGTGCCATTAATGTCATCCAGCTTGATATGCACAGCAAGAAACCCTCCTATATACAAGCCATCAGGCGCTGTGTTTCTGCAGGCTCGCATGGATCCATAGTTACTTCCGAAGATGTAGCGCCACCTGCAGCCTCAGGCGCTTCCAGGGTAGACTTAGCATACATACCAATGGAGCTCTGTTGGTTCCCAGGCCCCTTTGGCATTTCTGGCTCTCCAGCACACAGATTCACCTCCACCGATAATGAGCCGCAAAACGCAGGTGTAGCCCGCCAACGCAGGAGACGCCAGCTGGGGATATACATCAAGTACGGTGATCAACCAATACAATACTCCTCCAGCAAACTCAAGATGACCAGGGTCGTGTCATGCGGAGCAATTATCAGGGAGACTCCCTAGTAGCCGGCAAAGGCCCCTACAGAGCACCCACACCATTAGGCAGCACCATACATATATTAACAGCAATGTCTGAATGCAGCAGGAGACCAGATGCACATGTGGGTCTGTAATGTCTATGGGCACTTGTGCCTTTACATTAAGAAGATGAGCAACACATATCTCACCTACACCCCATCGGTGCGACTGCCGAGAAGTGTGCCTCCATAAGACCAGTAGGAAGTAGTGTGGGGCAGTACACGCTGGTAGCCAGAGAGCTACTGGCCTTCAGCATTAATGCACACACTGCAAAGTTGCACCCGTGTTCAAGTCGGGAGAATTATCATCATGCAGCTTATGTAGCCGGCGTGGTGCTCCTCGCACAAAGCTTAGATGTGGGCATTGGCACGCGCAATGCTTGAACGCTCAATGTACTAAGGAGGTAAGTGATGCCAGGGTTAAAGAAGATGCCCCACTGGGGGGGGGTGATGTGATGTGGCCTGCGGGGCCCCCAACATGGCTTAATGGAGGTAGTCTAGATGCGCCCCATGGCTGCCTCCCACGCAAGCCACTCAGCGGTCCCCTCCACAGAGGCGCACCAACAGCGGTGCAGCACAGCAACAAGCTGCCTCACCAGGAATATAGTGGCTGCTGGGAGCCCTGAGCGCCCCCGCCTATGCTGTCGCAGGGGTCTCCTCGCTGCAGAAGCTCAGCAGTGTCAGCGTGAACCAAGCTCGTTCCCCGGTGCGGATTATACGCAAGCCTCCATCTTCCAGTCCAGCTTCACGCTGGCACTTCAGTGTGCGGAGCGGGTCGCTTAAGCAGTTTTTCGTAATTACAAGCAGCGCTGGTTGCAGCCCACACAGTCCGGAAACACAATCAATATGCGACCGCTATCTGAACACTGCTCAGGAGCAAATAACAACCGTTGAGAGCTCCGGGCGGCAGGAGCTCTAACTAGGAGCGACCATCGCCCCTGCCATTTCCAGCATCTAATCACTTTTTTGTACTGTCCTGATTCTGGTCCCATTGTAACATCAATGAGTATTCCACCTATATATTACCACCACACCAATTTCTCTGTTCACCTTATGTTCCACCAGCAAAATACCCAACACCAGTACCCATTTGATCATATCCGTCTACTATTTCTCAAAACTGGGATGTATCCAGCTCTGAGCAATAATAGTTTAATAAAGCAGCAACCCTAAGACAACTACTTTTCTTTTTTGTCTTATCTTTCTTTTTAACATGCTGTATTATGAAAATGCAGATCCCCAGAGAATGTTCAGGGTCCCCATTAATGATGTTAAAGTCTGTATTGGTCTCGACCTAGGAGACTCTGCAGGAAACCCCAGGCAGTATTTTGTAGCAGCCATCTGTAATTTAACACGGATACTAAATTCTTGTTATGTCTTCGAAACTCCTAAATGTATCCTCCTTATAAAGAAGTCGCAATGGGGTGCAGCCTTTCAAATGGATTGTGTCCTCCCATGTATTCCTCATCTTTGACACTTGTTGGCCAGCTTCAGCTGCTTTGGAAAAAAAAATGTCGGCGCTGTGTGTCGAGGGCGCTGTGTGTCGATGGTGTTGAGTCGATGTCGCTTGAAGGCCTCCATCTTGTGATGTCTTTGTTAAAATCATCGACACCGATGACTCCGAAGTCCGACTTTAAAAAGTGTCAGGATTGCGGATCGAAAATGCCCCTCACTGATCCGCACTGTATATGTTTGTGGTGCCTCGGAGCGGACCATGACATCTCTGACTGTTCGAAGTTCCAGTCCATGACTGGAAAGGCCTTGAGGGAACGGAAGGGGAAGCTGAAAGTAGGTAAAACCCCTAAAAAATAGCCTACCCAATCCAACTCTGCTCGGAGGTAGAAGGCCAAGCGGTCCAGGTCGAGGAGTGGCTCACATCACTCTTCTTGGTCTTCAAAGAAGTCGTAGAGAAGTCACTGCAGGTCACCTTCATCGACTTTGTCGTCAGACACTTCCCCCGAAAGAGTTGCTTGCCCAACTAAGAAATCCACTCCGGCCGAGCGGGAAGCCTTAAGGGCTGAAATGCTTAATATTTTTGAAAAACAAAAACCTAGCCATGTTCCTACCAAGCCTTCGAAAGAAGCCGGAAAGGAAAGGTCTCGTCCTACGTCTTGCTCGCCCTCGAGCCTTGGAAAAAGACCTGATACACATCATGAGCCTCCTAGGCCTCGATCTGATGTTTCATCGAAGGATCATTCGAGACATAAAGATAAGTCAAGGTCGTCAACACCATCAACACCTCCGACGCCGGCGCACCTTCGACGCCTGCCAAACTTTCGCCGCCGAAGACTTCGACGCCGGCTGCGCCACCTTTACCAGCTGTGCCTTCTACGCCAGGCGCCCCTCCTAAATCAATGGCGCCGATAAAGAAAACCTCGACGACCACTACCGCGTCGAAGCCAGTTATGACCATTTTTGAAGAAGAGAAGCGGTCTGATGAAGAAGCCCCATTTGGCCTCCCAATATGGTACGCCCAATGTACCAGAAAGTTTCATTTATTAACAGTCCAGGATGGAGGTCCTTTATGAAAACGTGCAGACTGCAAGTGGGGCAGATACCGCACCTGAACTTAAGTTTGGGGAACCAGAGGCTGGGAAGCATGCAGATGCATCCTACAGGCAGTTCAAGTGGTGGATTACCAGGATTGGAGTAGGCCTCCATTACCATAGGAACAGGACGACCTTACTGACATTCTTGACAAAGATCCACAGTCAGATCCTATATTGCCCTACCATATAGCTTTGCAGAAAAGGGTGGCCGGTCACTGGGAGACTCCGGAGACCAATCAGGCAGTTGATCAAAACTTAGCTAAGAAGTACCGCTCTTCCATTAGTGACCCCGACTACCTGTCAAAACACCCCACTCCGGAGAGCCTGGTGGTGCAGGCAGCTACTGCAACATCAAAACAAGCGGCATACCCTACCATCCTTCCTGATAGGGACGACAAACGTGTAGATGGATGGGCAAGGAAAATATTCTCTGCTTGGAGCATGGCACTAAAATCTGCCAACTCCACTTGCGCCCTAGCAAAGTTTACGTTCAATCTATGGCACTGAATTTCCATGGCGGCAGAGCACATTCCTGAATGGGATGAAAGAGACGGCTTCTTAGCTATTGTTAGAGACGGCAAAGAGGCCATGTGCGAGTCTCTTCAATCAGGTTTGGATTCTGCAGATAGTATCAGCAGAACCATGGCTACCAGCACTGTTATGCGCAGATTTGTGTGGTTGAGAAAGTCGGGTTTTGCACCTGATATGCAATCTAAACTTCTCAACATGCCTTTTGATGGGTCTCATCTTTTTGGCAACAAGACTGACAAGAGCCTTGAGAAGTTGCAGACCTCGAAGGCGGCGGCCAAATCTTTCGGCCCTGCTATTAGGCAACCTCAGCCTTTTTGTCCTAGTGGGCAACCTTGGAGGGGTAGATCTTTTTTTCGCTACTGCTCCTCAGTTGGAAGGGCGAGAGGAATGACCAGTCAAAGGGGCCAGAGAAGATTTCCTCTTGGTGGACGAGGTAGAGGTGCAAAGCCAGCTCATGCAGCAGCCTCCTTACCATCGGCCACTGCATCAACCGCCTCAAAACCACTCTGAGGTCTTGAGACACAGTTCACCAGTGAGGGGCAGACTGTCTCAGCATTAGAAGAATGGCAAGACATTACTTTGGATGCTTGGGCTCTAGAAACCGTAGCCCACGGTTACTGCCTTCCTTTCATAAGGAGACCTCAGAACAATTCACCGGGGAACTACTCTTTGAGGATTCCAGATCCGTTCCTTGTGCAGGAAATTTTAACCCTGCTTGAGAAAGGTGCTATAGAACCAGTGCCTGTAGCTGGGAGGAACAAGGGATGGTACTCCTCTTATTTTTTAGTACCCAAGAAGGACGGAGGACTGAGACCCATCTTGGACTTAAGATACTTGAACAAGTTCCTCAGGAAGGACAAGTTCAAGATGGTCACACTTTCTCAGATCCTTCAGGCCCTCCAGCTCCAGGATTGGTTGGTATCATTGGACCTTCAGGATGCTTATTTTCATGTGCCAATCCATCTCAAGCACAGAATATACCTGAGGTTCGCAGTTGGCAGTTCTCATTATCAATTTGGTGTTCTGCCATTCGGGCTAACCACCACCCTGAGGGTTTTCACCAAACTGATGGCAGTGGTGGCAGCGAGTCTCAGGAGAGGGGGGATTCACGTCTACCCCTACCTGAACGATTGGCTGATCAGGGCACGTTCTCCTAAACAACATCTCAACATCAGCTGTCACTCTCTTCACAGACTAGGTTTCTCCCTCAATTACAAGAAGTTCCATATGACACCTTTTCAAAAGCTCTAGTACATCAGAGCTGTACTAGATACATCCTTGCGAAAGATCTTGCCACCCGAGGTGAGGGCTCAAGACATTCATCAGATGGTTACCAAGTTTCAGAATGTCCGCAGTCTACCTGCCTTCGATTTCTTGAGGTTGCTCTGCCTCATGGCATCCTGCATTTTTCTAGTGCCAGAGGCCTGCCTGAGAATGAGATCCCTTCAATGGGCTCTAAGAACTCATGGTCCCAGTTTCCACGAAAGATGTCGGACCTACTTCAGATTCCAACCAGGGTCTCACAGGAGCTTCTGTGGTGGGCCTGCGAGGACAATAGTCTGAAGGGAGAAGCCTTTTCGCAACCATGGCCGGAGATAACAGGAGTGACAGACGCCTCACTCACGGGGTGGGGAGCCCATGCCAACGATCTGATCGTCAGCGGTCGTTGGTCTCCATCGGACTCCAAACTACATATCAATCTTTTGGAGCTGAGGGCAATTCGACTAGCGCTGAAGGCCTTTCTGCCCTCTGTACGGGGAAAGAATGTCCAGATAATGACGGACAACACAGTGGCCATGTACTATCTCTACAAGAGAGGAGGTGTAGGGTCACTACCACTGCGCAGAGAGGCAATGGAGCTCTGGTACTGGGAACTTCAAGAAGGAATCCCCCTATCAGCAGTTCACCTAGCAGGAGAGGAGAATACGGCGGCTGATGCTCTGAGCAGGCAGAGCACAGTCTCCCACGAGTGGAAACTAGCTCAGAAAGTTCTTCAAGAGATATTCACCCTTTGGGGAACACCTCAAGTAGATCTGTTTGCGACCAAGTTTAACCAGAAATGTGAACGGTATTGCTCAAGGGAATTTCCTCCAGGAGGAGCTCTAGGAGACGCGTCCGTAGTGGACTTGGAGTTTCCACTCCTGTACGCGTTTCCTCCAGTCCCTATCATTCCTTATGTGATCAGGAGGTTGAGAAGGTTCGGGAAACACATGATCCTAATTGTTCCGGATTGGGCCAGGAGGAGGTGGTACCCAGACCTTCTGGACATGTCCATCTGTCTTCCGATGCGTCTTCCACAAAGAGAGGACCTTCTCTCGTGGCAGGAGGGTTGGGTTCTCCATCCAGAGGTCAAGACACTCAACCTTCACGCTTGTTTTCTGAAAGGCTGAGATATGAGGATTGGGACCTCCCAGATGACGTAATGGAGGTTTTGCTTTTGGCCAGAAGGCCAGCAACAAAGTCTTTGTACCGTTGCTGTTGGAATAAATTCTGCAACTGGTGCAGGGAAAAGAATGTAGATCCATTCCTATATAAAACACTGGATGTTTTATCCTTTCTTCCATCTTTAGCTAATCTGGGGCTCCAGATTGGTACCATTAAAGGCTACTTGGCATCTTTAAGCGCTCGTCAGAGGAATGTTCCTATTTCAAAATTCCACTGGCGACACAATTTCTAAAGGGGCTCACAAATGTGTTCCTCCCATCTCCTTTGCAGGTTCCAGTTGGGGACCTTAATCTGGTTCTGAAATTCCTAATGTGTGCACCTTTTGAACCTCTACTCTGATGTCCTTTAAGGTTGTTAACCTTTAAACCCTTTCTATTGGTAGCTCTAACTTCAGCCCATAGAGTGAGCAATCTGCAGGCACATTTTCCATCCAAGCCACCCTTTACTATTTTCCACAAGGATAGGGTTGAACATTCATTTTTTAAGGGTCAAACATTCATATTTTCCCAAAATCATTTCTGATTTTCATATAGGTCAGAAAATTGTTCTACCTCCTTTCCATCCCCCACCTCACCCTGGCAAGGAGGAGGAAAGACTACATAGGTTAGACCCCCGGAGAGCGTTAAGCTTTTATATATCAATAATGACTAAGATACGTATTGATGATCAACTTTTCATTGGATATACAGGACATAAACTGGGTCAGGCTGTTACTAAACAGACCTTATCCAGATGGATAATTCTGGTAATCTCAGAATGTTACAGGCTGGCAAGAAAATACCCTTCTGAAGGTTTAAGGGCCCATTCTATCAGGGGCATGGCTACCTCTAGAGCCCTGCAAAGGGGTGTACCAATTAAAAACATTTGTGAAGCGGCAACATGGTCTTCCATCCAAACATTCACTAAGCATCATTGCCTAGAATCTTCCCTGGGTCAGGATGGTACTTTTGGCAAGGCAGTACTTCACTCCGTCCATTAAAATATATAATTTCTAATTTTACTCCCTCCTCCAAACCAAATACTGCTGTGGGAGTCTGTCAAAGATGATGAATACGTGGGGGGACACAATCCATTCGAAGAACAAGTTACATACCCCTGGTAACGTTCTTTCGACTGGATGTTCCTCCCACGTATTCCTCATCACCCTTCCATCCTACCCGTCAGTAGAATTTCCTGTGCTATTACAGCTTCCTCTCCATCAAGGCAGAGTACGGTCACTCACGTGTTTTGCGGGTATCTCTGCTGTTAAAGGGGGAAAAACAGAACTGGGGCCAACAGGTGCTGCGCGTGCCATTTATTTATTTTAAAATGTATTGGCATTTGTAAGCATACATTAGAGCATAGTTGCAAGTATACATTTGAGCTTGAGGTGAGAGCAATCTGCAAACATAATAAACAAACAAAACAAAGTCAAACAACAAAACAACAGTTCTCCACGCATGTTAACTAGGTCTTATCATTACCAATACCGTGGCCAGGCCGGGAGTAGGGTGTCCAGCAACATACCTATCATATACACTTGGGCCATGGTAACCAAGCTCTTACTCGATCTGGGGATGTTGGAGCAGGTGGGAGGGGCCAGGAGAGTAGGGAATTCAGCTATGCATGCAACATTTTAACCAATGACAGAGTACCCACAGCTGCTTATTATCCAAGGGGTGAAACATATCCCAAACCAACAGCTTCCAGGACTCATAAGCTCCACCCGAGGTCCTATCTAGGCTATGTGCCGGTCTGGCCCACACCCTGGTCTCTGCCTCAGCCCAAGTCTCAAATTCCTTGTGCCAGCGTAGATATTGCAGGCCCCCAGCTGACTTCCAGTGAATGGCAATGCAGCGTTTAGCAATGATGTGTTTGTGCTTGCTATTCCTCGGGTAAGTGCCTAGTAGGCACTCAGTTGGATTCCAGGAATATCTCATGACCTCGGCCTTCCTACACGCTTGCTCAATGCGAGACCAGAAATCCTGCACCTTTGTGCAACTCCAAAACATATGAACCAGATCGGCACCATCACCATGACACCAGGGACAAGTTGCCTACCTTTATTAAATTTGGCCACTTTACTAGGTGTCATATAGGTGCGGTGAAGCACATTTATTTGGATCAATTTGAAGCCGGCATTCCATATAGGTGCAGTGAAGCACATTTATTTGGGTCAGTTTGAAGCGGGCATTCCTAGATACTTCCCTGGGAAACCTGAGAATACGTTCCCACTCCTGCTCTGAGGTGAGCGTGGCAGCCAAGGGTGACAAGCCACACAGGACTATCGTGCCTTAGCCAGCACAGTAAGCTGATTACCCTCTCACAATGCAAGACCTGGAGTCAAGCAGGGTCTTACTCAGTAGCGTAGCAGTTCAGTACTTGCCCCACCATAATGAAGCACTCCCTTCTCTCATGAAATGCAATATGGGCAGGTGTCGGCAGAACAAAGTTGAGAAAGTCTTTGCCTGTCACCAGGTTTGCTGCTTAGTGCAGACGAGAGTGGATCTACATTTCTACTGTTTGCGTTAAATACCCAAGCCTTCATATCCAAAGGTTCCGGAAACGCCAACCACACAGTAGCACAGCCGTTTCACCAGTTCCACCTCTCATTCTGCGTATCCTCTCTCACCAGTAATTGCACTGAGCGCCGCTGTTTTCCACCGGTTCGCCCTCTCGTCAGCACCAGCAGCTGGCTTCACCATAGCCAGAACAAGGCCACAGGCCTGTACGTGTCATTTCCCTTAGACTACAGAAACAGTGTTCACCTCACTCCAAGCGCTCATCAAGCATACATCTGGGGAGCCCAGCCATCACACAAGGTAGGAATCAAATGCTTAAGGTCCCTCGCCGACCGTTCGTGTCTTCGGTGTAGTGCGGGTGCCCAGGATCAGCACGCCTGCCAACGGCGCAGTGTTTGTCTCGCTGTCACCTGGGTCCCCACCTACGACCTCTACAGGCCTGGCACCAGGCTGGTGAAATGTGCGCTGTGCCACCGGGTGTCAGATGTCCTCAGCCGGGACACAGCATAGTAGTAACGTGTCCTGGGGTGCAGCAGGGACCACGGCAGACTGCCATCGCCCTCAGATACAGCAGGCAGCTCATGTTGGGTGAGGGTAGGCACACACAGGGGGAGGACACAGAACGCTCTCCACATGGGTCTGCCGCACGGTAGTATCAATGTCGTCCCCTGCCAAGCCCGCTATCAGCACGGCAGATCTTCAAGATAGAGTGAGCCGTCCCTCGTCCGCACGCACCTCATATGCTTTCCCAGGTTCCAAGCATCCAGCAGGAGGGCAGCCGCTTTGCTCCAGACACCAACGCCGGTCCCCCTCATGCACCAAACGCGCTACGCTTCCCGGGTCTAAATCACCAACGGGCATCGGTCCGCCTTTTTCTCCGGTCCACGCAGTGCACCGGTGAAGATCCAGCAGTTGGCGTAGTCTGGTTGATAAACGGGTGTCAATCCGCTGATTCTGTGGTTCACCCAGCACATCAGTGCAGGTGCAGCGTTCGCCGGGGTCCACTACAAAATCCCCGGCAGCCAGCTGGTCAGCGACCCAAACAGCTCCCAGTGGAGATCACACAGCAGTATTTGCCCAGCATAGGCCACGGCAGAAGTGCTATCTCAGCACGGCCGTGTCACCGCCCCGCCTCCTCCTCTTTACTGCATCACAGGGCTGATTTTCGGAAGGCACATACTCCGGCCCGCAGTCTGATTTTTACCGGAGCAGTGACACACAGCAGGGCGATGGTATCCCCTTCAGATTGCTGTTCTTGTATATGACCGCAGTGATCTGAAACCGCCAAATCGCAGGATCAATGCATGATCACGATGGGAGCACTGTGAATTCACAACCTCACCACATGGGCTCAGAACACGCCCCCCGCAGCGCATGCCATACATGCCTTCGATGACATCATCCATAACGGAGGCCTTTGAGGGACATTGACACAACCCCATCGATGCACAGCGCCCTCTGCCGAAATTCTTTTTGCTGAAGCTGGACAGCAAGTGTCAAAGATGAGGAATATGTGGGAGATACATCCAGTTGAAAGAACGTTACCAGGGTTAAGTAACTTGTTCTTCTCTCCCCAAATATAGGCCTCACATCTGGAAACACTTGATTGCATTTCTATAATATGTATCCACCTTCACTGTGGGTCATGAAGCCCACCCAGTTGCACCATGGGGCTTAGGGTGCACCAGTACCATTTGAACCAGCAGTGAACTATAATTCCCAGATTTCCCAGTATTGTGGATGGACCGGCTTTATTTCACAAGATCACTGCGAAATCTAGCGAGATTACGGAAATCCTGTAAGATCCGCTAACCAGGAGTCTATAAATGGCGCCACCCTCAACCACTCTTGCCAATCATTTGTAGGATGTACCTGTAGAAGCTTCCATTATTCTGCTTCATCCGCACTGGAGTGTCCATCTCAGGAACACCTAGAAAAGGAGAAAAGGACAAAAGAAGATTCCCCAAGGCATCATTGAACGACACATGCCACACCAGATGCGTGGTACCAGCTCTGCTCTGCCCTTTCGGGGTGGGGCCAAGCTTGATTTGCATATGGTCTTTCCCCTTTTGTAATGGCTTGGCAGGCGAAGAATGAGGGTCTGGAGGGTTGCCCAGAGCAATGCCAGAGGTTAAGATTAATTGTAAACCTTCCAGCCACCACCTCTTTTGTTTTGCTGTAAACACCCTGAGTGGGACAGGTATGCCCAGATGTGGGTCCCGTGCCTGTTGGGCCTAGAGACCCAAGCTACTCCTCCTTGATGAGGCCCAACAAGGCTGAAACATGTTTGGGGATGCTTGTGGTTTCGTGCCGAAGGGATGTGACCAAGCACTACAGACTGGATTGCCCCTTTTGGGGTGGGAACAAGCCTGATTTGCATATGGTATTTTCCCTTTTGTAAGGGCTTGGCAGGTGAAGAATGAAGGTCTGGAGGGTTGCCCAAGCAATGCCAGAGGTTAAGATTAATTCTAAACCTTCCAGCCATCACCTCTTTTGTTTTGCTTTGTCACCCCGAGTGGGACGGGTATGCCCAGATGTGGGTCTCGTGCCTGCTGGACCTAGAGACCCAAGCTACTCCTCACTAATGAGGCCCAACAAGGCTTAACTATGTTTGGGGATGCTTGTGGTCTCGTGAAGAAGGGAGGTGACCAAGCAGTTCGGGCTATACTGCCCCATTTCGGCTGGGACCAAGACTGATTTGCTTATGGTCTTTCCCCTTTTGTAAGGGCTTGGCAGGTGAAGAACAATGGTCTGAATAGTTGCCCAGAGCAATGCCAGAGGTTGAGATTAATTCTAAACCTTCCAGCCATCACCTCTTTTGCTTTTGTGGCTCGCGAGTCAATGCACCTGAGGAAGGAAACAGAAAACAAGGTTACATTGGAAAATAATGCTTTGGCACTAGAAAATACTTAGACACTTTTGCATCTGAACCAGAGCACTCAAAACATGGATGGTATTGGACACTGGAGTGAAGCAACTCTGGTCGATCTGCCGTTTAAACTGCTAAGACACTCAGTATGTTTTATTTTCTCTGAGTGCAGGAACTTTGACTACTCACCTAAACCCTAACTTGTAAGTGAAGATACTTGAGAGTCTGTAAAGAAACTATCACCTGGTAAAAACTAGGAAGTTCTCTGCTGGTGCAAGTCACAGCAAAGGACCACAGTGTTGTCCCAATTCCAACAACATCAATCACCATTCCAAGTACTGGGCATCAATAAAGGTGTAGGAGAGAGGCAGAGTCAGTGGGAAGAAGGGAAGGTTAAGCAGGCACTGAATATTTCTCAACTCTCGTTTCAGGCCATTCCTGGTAGAATCCTGGGGTGGGACACCCACACCAACCATAGACATCTACCATAGGATACAGCCACAATCTTCCCATAACAACCACCATCTCTGGAAAGGCACGCCAAGGATGTAACTATCACCTGCATGAGAACCCGATAAGGCAGGACAGATGTTTTCATTAGCCAGCAATAAGGGTCTCCACAGCGTTCCTGGATGCTATCTGACAAGGTAAGTTGGCACATTTCTTCTGCATATTCATACCCAGATCAATGGGGCAGTTCTGATTAATGCAGGTACCTGCTGTGAGAAACCTGGAGGTATTCTCACTCCTAGTGCCCTTGGGTCCTCTATACAGGTGGCCAGGGAAAGGCCATCTCTTTTGGATCCTGACCCTGGGGGTGGGCAAGCGAGGGAGGATCACCTGGGTGGAGGGTCTTTGGGGGCTGCGAGGGGGGAGCCCTTGCTGAAACATGGTATCCCCTTTGCCTATTGACGATCAACCCAACCCCTCCCCAAACGTCATGGGTTATTGTGAGTCAGTTGCCCTCATTCCCTCACATATGACAATTGACAGTACTTGAAACACTTGTGTACGAGCGCGATACAAATAAAATATCATATCATGTATCATATCATACTGGGACGAGGAATAGGCGACCTAAATCAATGAAGACTATGCTCTTTTACCACTCTGGTACTGGGACGAGGAAGATGCCTGCTGAGAGTTGTAAGGGTCAGGCATGTCCTGCTAATTGAACATTCACACCTGCAGCCTGTCAAAGGGCTGCAGGTGTATAAAAGGAGCCCAATTCAAGGAGAGAGGGTTGTGGGATACATTGACCCACTCAGCAGAATTCCTATCCATAACCAAGCTGCACTTAAGCAGCAAAATGGCTGCGCTGGCTCCTTTGAGCACCACTGCCTCACATCAAAACTGCATTTTACAGCTACAAAAGGATGTCTGCACTGTTTTGCCAAGCACCATTGGGCAAGTTGGAACAGTGAGCACCCCGAGAAAGGCTCCCAGGGTGTGTTCTTGTGTGTACTAAAGAAGCGAAGTGAAAAGCTGCGCTGCTTTGCTGCCAGCGCAAAGTTTACCATTGAAAAAGGGAAATATTTTACATTTAAAATGATGCCGCTCTGATGCTCTTTTCATCTGTTCTACATTACTCTGCTTTTATCAGTGAGGCCCTGCCATGCCCATCCATATTCAGATTGTGCTCCAGCAGAGGAGAGCATTATTCCTGAATGGCAGGCTGTGTCAGACCAAGTCTGGGAAATCAACAGAAGCTTTACTTTCAACCGCACAGGAAAACACTTGACTTTTGGACTACAAAATGTCAAAAGTCAATGCTTCAAAAGAAGTCCTAGCTCTAAGGGCATATGTCAATTTCAGTGGACCTGTGTCTTAAACAGTTTGCTGTATGAGTGAAACTGACTAGGGCTGCAAAACAATGTTGGGAAGTCAGAAGGAAGAGAAATTCTTTTGGAATGGTCAGCCCAGCAGACTTCACCATGTGTTAAAATGCGTTTTTGCAAATAAGGGAAAATACCTGTTTTAAATGTGTTATGTGGAACAAGGGCCTGTCCTTGCCTAGCAAGGTAGAGGGGGTTTTGCTGGGTAACATATAATGGATGTTTTATTTCAACAGGCTTGCTGCTGATCCAGAACAAAATAAAATAAAGAAATAAAGGCATTGGCTATATTGGAAAATTAGACAAACAGGGTTCTACTATGGCTCAAGGGACAGTTGGGGGCTGGGGACCTCCCCCAACAGGAGCCACAAGGGAGTTCTGGGACACATACATGTTAATTGCTGCCTTGAAAACTTTGAATGGACCAAGAGAAATAAATATCACACTTCTGTCTGGGCTTCAGCTTGAGACAATAGATCTGGGACACCTATGTGTGACTTTTGGAAGTGACAACCACCAGTCACTCAAACTGGGGAAGCTGCAGGGCAGCCCTGGGCTAAACTGACATTTGGTGGTAGCCTGAAGAAAAAAATGGTCCCAGTTGGAGGACAAAGGCCACCCCATTTTGGCTCAAAAGACTAGTTTATTAATAAAACGTTGAGACTTTTATCTTTGCAATTGGACAACGCAGAAAGGCGAAAGTTTCACAATCTAGATGTAATTTTGGTGGCTTTAAATTAAGACGTGGTAGCCTTCACTGGCAAATAAGGGACAGAAATGACAGAGAATTGGATATTCTGAGGAAAGTATATATGGTGCCACTTTGAAATTCAATATTAACATGCCTTATGATGATATGTACACATGTATAAGTTATAGAATTTTAGGTATAACATTTCTCACTAAAGATGACGAAAAATTATTAGACGGACATAACAAAGTCCTACAAACTTGGAAGTTGGACTGCCATGCTCTGTGTGAAATATGTAATCTGCCTATGTAATTGGCAAAAGTGCCACAACTGTACAAATGTGTGATTTATGTTAAGATTGATGTTTGGCAAAAAGGACTGTGGGATGGCTTTGCACCTCATAAAACACAACCCCCTAAACTGAGCCCCCTCCTTAAGGAGGTGACCAACACAGGCGGGCCTATCCAGTTCTCAAGGGGTAGGTCTAGCTTAGTTCTGCTCAACAATACAATTTGTGATGTCACCCATCTTATAAATAAAAGGCTGACACACACACAGAGACTCTCTCCTGAATTTCCAGCGTCTGCGTATCCAGACATTCCGGATCCACCTTTGCAAGATTTTAGACCCTACTGCCAGGCCAAAGCATTGCTGACCCTATCCCAGCAAGAACACTGATCCAGAAACCCCACTAAAATTCCAATAACAAAGGGGGAAAGCTGTGGTACCTTTTGGGGAGGATCCTGTGACCAGACAGGCTTTTGCCCACTACCTGCATGCCCCTGTACCCTTGCCATCCAGTGACCAGACTTGACCAGCTGTTTGCTGTAAGGGGCGCCCGCCCCACTGTGACCAGAACCTTTTGAGTCCAGAACCCGGTGGGCTGTCCTAAATCCCAAACTGAAGTGCAGATTGTGAGTATTTCCCCATCCCATAGCCGCACATAGTCTACCCTATCTTGCTACTTTGTCTTTGTCCTATTCTCTAACTAATCCTATCCATACCATGGTAACTTGTTTAAGACTGTTAGAATTTTCTGTGCATCCTGTCCTTGATTTTCCAGTGTTAGCGCCACTTTTCTATTCAGTTCTGTCTTGAATAATTTAAATTAATTCCCACATACAGTTGAACGCAGGGTGAAAAGGTTAAGTTGCAAATTAACCTTGGTGCGTACCGGGTCTTTCTTTTATAATATAGTCTTGATAATCTAGTTTAAGTAAAACTTGTCTTCCTTTCCAAACCGATTCTCTCTTTGTAACTGCTTTATTTGACCAAAAACCAAATTTCTTTCACCTTGAAAATCTCATCTCATTATCCAGCTATAGTCACTCTTTCACTTCTATATTATCCTGGTGATGTGCATCTATTCCCCAGCCTAATAACCGCATTCCGATTCTGTGTATTTCACCCGTTTAAAAAATAACGTTTTGACATTTAAAACTGAAAAAAGGTTAAATTTGCAACTTTTACACGTGTGATTTTGACTGCACTGGGGTTCTCACTTTTAAATTGCTTTTGAACTGTATGCCTTTTGTGATACATTGCTTTATAGTTGCTAGTGATATTACATCCCTGATACTGTGATAAAACATATGTACCTCATTATTTAACAAATATAATTAATTATTTGTCAAAGTCTGAGTGTCATTTTAAGCAATTGCAAAGGGTTTTGAAATCCGTTTTTGCCTCGGATTCTGATTCTATTTGCTGTATAATATCCCTGACTCCTTGCTGCTTCTTTCTATCCACTCAGAATTCTATTAATTGTGGGTTGCAGGAACATTGCAGGGGGAAACCTTAACTCGGGTGCTCTCTGTCCTAATTGAAAAAGTGCTCCTATTCATTTGTGCTTTGGATATGTTCTTGTAGAAGGTTAACCAAGTGTATCTCAGTAGTTTCCATTGTAATTATCACCCCATCGGTGATTTCTACCCAATATAGAAATTGTGTGATTTACTTTGAATTTAAAATAAATAAATATTGTGTTACCACCCACCGGCATGGTTCATGGTCCATTGTGACCTGGGTTATTTGTAAAAGGGGGTGTGAGACGGGTTGGGTATCGGCTCAATTCGAATTTTTAGAAAATAAAAAGTATTCTAATTGAGCGCTACATCAGAGGCTAAGGGCAAGAGTCCTGGTCCGGTGTGTGACGCCCGATTGGAATCCTTCACAGGGTTGAAGGTGGAAATGAAGCGGAGTCGAAGCAGCAGCGGAGAGGTCAAGAGAAGGGAAGGGAGCTGTGTGGAGAGGCTGTCCCTTTTCATTGAATTCAAAGTGCTCATTCCCCTGTGTTCAGACGGTGACACAGTAGTGCCTGAGGGGCAGGAATTGCAACCCTAATATCGAAAGCAGAGGGCTGAGCAATCTGTGCTGCTGGGAGACCCTTAAACACAACCAGTGAGTTTCTAGCAAAGGAGAAACCCAGTATGCAAGTGTTTTGGACTTTCCTAGAGGAATACTTTGTATCGGAAGTGGTGGCGTGTGGGAGGAAACACGTTTTTAAAGGTCTCCCATTCAATCCATTGTCAAACTGAAATACTACGAACACTTTAGGAGTGGTCGCAAGTGGGAGGAAACACCTTCTCGAAAGTCTCAGAGCATTGGAGTTTTCATTTGAAGTGAATTAAAGAATGATTGCATAGCAGGCTGAATAGCAAGTGCGTTTTGAGTGCAAACCGCGCCTACTGAACATCGAACGAAGTGGAAACGTACACCACAGGGTAAAAGGTAAGTTGTGTGTTTTTTTTTTAATCAATTTATTTTATTCAGTCACAGACATGGGGTCAAACATACAGCATTTTTACATTAAACATTGATTAGTATCAATAGCAGATCAATTGTGCAGATTTGTTCCCTGTTTCCCTTCCCACAGAGGTTCCCCGCCCTTTCTTTCAGATCTCTCGACCCGTGGTACTCATAGGTTGGGAAGCGTTCAGGGCGATTTCTTCAAGTGACATCCCCCAAGGTCAGTCTTGGTAGCCAGGGTTTGAAGGTTAATGCTGGGTATGACAGGTCATAGTCTAGCAGTAGTTACATGTGTTAATATCCCCGCAAAAATATCACCATACAAAATTATTGCCATATTTCTGCGGTGATATTAAGCCATGGAACCTGCGGGGGACACCCCTGCAACCCCTATATTTTTCAAAAGGGACCAGGGGACACCCCCGCAACCCCCGGTCCCATTTACCCCATAAATTATCCCCTCCAATAATATTGCCTATGGCCTTACCCCATGACCATATATATGGCGATATTATTGGTGGGGATAATATTATCTGATACCCTCGCAGTGGGGCCCACATGTCTGTGAATCTGTGTAGGAACCCTTCTTTCACCGCAGAGACCTTTACTGCTACTAGGATGTCCCATAGTTTGACCCACCATAATGCCATCAGTGGGGCCTCTGGGGCTTTCCAGGTGCAAGCGATCGTGATCCGTCCTGCCAAAAGTAGTTGAGTAATGAGTTTGGCGGTCACCCCTGTCCTCAGATAAACCTTCTGAATTGGATTACGTAGGAGGATCACCTCAGGGTCTTTTGGGAGTTTAATGGACGTGATGGCTTCAATTGTGAAAAGGACTTTATCCCAGAAGGCTTGGACAGTGGGGCAGTCACACCACATGTGCAAATATGTGCCTAGCGCTCCACAGTTTCGCCAACATTTCGGGTTCAGTGAGTTCTGGATGTGGTGGAGGCGTTCTGGGGATAGTACCATTGGAGAAGAAGTTTGAGAGCACATTCCCTGTACGTGACACATATCGTTGAGGAGTAGCTTCTCGTCCAAATGCCCACCCAAGTGTTATCCTCGATTGGGTGTCCCAAGTCTATTCCCCATCGTGTCCTGTATGTTGGACGCTGGGATAACAAGTCATCTCAGAGAGCTTTATACAGTTTGGCTATGTTCTCTCTGGTCGGTTCTCGATGCTGGGTAAGTTCTATGGGGATGCAAGCTTGTGTTGCTCTCTGTCTCACTAGGGGGTGGGTATAACAATGGCGAAGTTGGATGAATGAGAATCTGTCCGGCTCCCTCAAGTGAAAGGTTACCTTGCAGTTCTCAAACGTGCGTGGTTGCTCATTTTCAAACAGTTGTGCAAGGGTTTGCAGTCTGCCCCTCACCCAATTTCTGAAATGTGTTGAATGATTTCCTGGGGTAAAAGCTGGGTTATGAAAAACCGGGGTGTTGGGGCCCAGGCCAGTTGGCATGCCTTTGTATTTCATCACCCGATCCCATATTTTTAGAGGAGAGTATGCCTGGCCAGGATTTCTGCGCTGGGGGAGGGATGTACGGGAGGAAGTTGAGTGGTTATGGTAACCTAGATTGTTCTATTTCTACCCACTTTGGTACGTCCGAAGGGGAGAGCCATACCAGGAATCGCTCCAGTTGGGAGGCCATGTAATATTTGCGTACCTTTGGGACCCCCAGTCCTCCCAGGAGAGCGTTAGCCATCATGACTTTTTTAGGGATCCTGATCCTTTTGCCTTTCCATATAAATTATAGCATTTTATGTTGTAAGTGGAGGAGAGGGGGCAGAGGGACCGGGACGGGCAGCGTCGAGCAGAAATATGGGAATCGTGGGAGTAGGTTCATTTTGCAGGCCGTGATTCGCCCCAGCAATGATATTTCTTGGGAGGCCCACCTCGCTAGGTCTTTTTCCAGTTCCTTAAAGAGGGGGGGGGCAGTTCAGTTGATATACTTCCCTTGGTATGGCTGGGGTCTGTACCCAGAGGTAGTCTATGGATTTTCTACTCCAGTGAATGGTGCAGAGCGGTTTGAGAGAATCTATCTCCTCTGTGCTTAGGCCCATCCACAGTGCGGCGGACTTCCCATAGTTAATCGTGAACCCTACGACCCTTCCAAATCTATGTAATTCCCAAAGGGAGTGTTTTAGGGAGGGCTGGATCTCTGTTAAAGTGAGCAGCACATTGTCTGCGTATAGGGAGAATTTATATAGTGTGAGGCCCACTTGTAATCCCTTAATGGTGGGATCATTTTGGATCCGTTGAGCTAGGAGTTCCATTATTAAGGCAAACAATAGGGGGGATAAGGGGCATCCTTGCTTTGTCCCGCAGGTCAATGGGATAGGGGTCGTTAGGCCTTGGTTGACCCGGAGGGTGTATTTTTTTTTTATAACTCTTTTTATTGCTTTTATTATGAGTACATAGCAGCATGAAACAGCATGAAACAACCAGCGAGGTCACATGTTATACAATCAGCAGTATTAAACGTAAATTATGTCACAGTAGCACAGGGATATGCCGAGAGGAGCAAGGAGTCATTCGCACGGGTACGGACATCTAGCTGATTGTGGAAGATCGTAGGGAGTCTGGGCCATTTCCCAATGAAGGGGCGACTATACGGTATCCTCCCATTTCCCTCAGACCTTCTGGAATTTGGCTGGGCATCCTCTGGCCTTATAGATTTGTCTCTCTAAGGATGCACACCTGTCGACCTCGTTGGCCCATCGGTCTACACTCCGTTTCCAGCCGATCCCCAAGTTGCATCCGTTTGTCGCTTCCCCACACCCACTGCCACCACCAGGAATGTCTTTTGATATTTAGTAAGGTTCACGTCCCCTCAAATACCAAGTATTATCAGTTTTGGCTCCTGTGGAACCTGGGACCCCAAGACCCTGGAGATTCTGTTAATGCATTCCGCCCAAACGCCCTGTATTTCATAGCAGTCCCAGGCCATGTGGAAGAAGGTGCCCTATTCCCTTCTACATCAGAGACATTCTCCACCATCCACCACTCCCCATCGTGCCATTGCTGTTCTAGAGTAGTACGATCGGTGTTAAATTCTAAGTTGAATCAGTCATAACTTGGCATCGATACCAATCACGCGGGGGAACATTAATGCTTCCACCCATTCTTCCACTTCCAGTGGGCCTAGATCCTTTTCCCATTTCTCACTTAGCCTGGTGAGGTCACAGGCTCCAAAGGAGTTGAGGACTTGATAGAGTGTTGAGGTGACCTTGGTCAGGATACGTTCCCGGAGAACATTAGTCTCCAGGGGGAACAGCTGGGGACTTCAGCCAGAGTAGGGAATTGGGCATTTATAGCGTGCGTGAGTTGTATGTACCTGTAGGAGTCCATGGGCCTCATTACGGCAATTGGGTTAACGGGCGCCGCTAATGGATGTGGAGGTCTGGTCTTACCAGACGTCCAGAGCGGGTCCCGCGAGGGGACCAGGGAGCTAACAACGGGCCGGTCGTAATCGGCCCATTGTTAGCTCCCGCACCCATTCCCATTGAGCCCTATGGGGGCTCAAATGGGAATGGGGACGGTCCGGCCCTGGGTTCCCTGTAGGAGGAATTACCGGGCCCTCCAAACTCGGAATGGCCCGGTAATTCCTCATTCAGGGAACCTGGACCCGGACCCGATTTTGGAGGCAGCCATGCCCTTGTTAAGGGCATGGCTACCTCCAAAGTCCTAATGAGGCCCCATAGGTTGTAACTCAAATTTCCCCTTCAAAGTCTCAAAATTGAAGAAGCGCCCATCTTGTATTATGTCTGCAGAGGGTGGTTTTTTGGTGTGCAATAGTTGGCCAAGACCATTTTGCAGAAGCTTGGCCCGAAGTGGAAAGCCTCAAGGGTCAGCCGTAAAAAGGCCCAGTCTTTTTTTCTTTTATTTATTATTGATATAGTTGAAACATATCAACCTTTCAATATAAAATATCACATATTGGGCCTCATTATGCGGTAGGAGGTAGCCATGGTGCTATTAGCACCATGGCTACCCCCTTACCGCATACCGGGTCCGGGTTCTCAGAATCGGTATTTACCGGGTCATTCCAACCTTGGAGGACCCGGTAAGTCCCCATTCTGAGAACCATTCCCATTTGAGCCCCCATAGGGCCCCCATAGGACTCAATGGGAATGGGGAAGTAGCTAATAACGGTACAGCAATTTGCGGTACCGTTATTAGCTCTGAAGTCCTTTAGCGGGTCCCGTCCTTAACACCTGGTCAGACCAGGCGTTAAGGAAGGGACCCGCTAAGGGACCTCGGAATATGGAGGTAAGGGATTACCGGCACCCTTACTGGTCCCGGTAATCCCCTACCTCCTACCTCGTAATGAGGCCCATTAAAATTCATATTTCATATACAAATGTCACATATTAAAATTCATATTTCATATACATCTCAATAAAACAGCACACAAAAAATAGCAATTATTCAGATTGTGTGTACATTACACAGTCAGTTTTAACTCCTCCATGTTACAATTAACAATTAAAATACATTCAACCTTCTTAATTTCGAGACATTTCAAATCTAACCAGTATTTGGCTGCTATCTCTGTGATCTCAAGTCTTATCAATTTGTCAATCTAAATGTAGAGTTATAACTCATCTAGATCAACCCAGCACTTTTCCGAAAATTGACAATAGCTACACTCATAGATATTCTACCGCCATTATATAGACTGTTCCAAAGTGTTTCTGAAGTCACAATTCAGTATTAGTCAAAGAATCGATAGAATTACTGTTTCCTAATATCCGTCAAGGCAGGGCAAATAGCTAGCAGATGCTTAAGAGTCTCTTGTTTTTCAGGTACCAAGCAAAATCTACAGATATTTGTGTCTCTAGTGATTATCTTGCGTGCTGCTAACACGTCCTTCGTATACCACAGGCCCAGTCTACTTTGTTGAATGCTTTGGAGGCGTCCAGGGCCAGTAATGCCAGTTTGCTTTGGTCAGAGGCTGCTATCTCTTCTAGGTTCAGGGCCCGCCAGATCTTGTCCCCCGTTGATCTACCCCCTATAAATCCGGTTTGGTCTGGGCCAATTAACTTGGGCAAAATTGTTGATAGTCGATTGGCTAGGACCTTCGAGTATATGTTGGTGGCTGCTGACTGTAATTTGTTCTTTTCTGAGTGTTGAGTCTTGCTCTGGGAGTCCCGTAGGCCTGTAATCAAGTTCCTCAGTTTCAGTTTGGCTAGTTTTGCTACCAGGAATTTATTTGCTTTATTATTTTTGGCATAGTAGCTTTGTTTGGACTTGGATAGGGAGTGGGCTGTTTCTTCAGCTTCCAATTTATTTTGGGCAATCTGTAATGCCCGATGGGCCTTAGGTGAGCAGTCTTTTTTGTATTTGCCCTCAGCCTCTGCTACGCCCTTTTCTAGTTTAGCACAGGCCTCCAACTACCATTTTTGATACACTGCCGCCTGTGATGTAAGCTCCCCCTGATCACTGCTTTCATGGCGTCCCATGTATTTGCCGAAAAGGTAAGTTCTGGTGGGTTTTCTTGGAAATAAAGGCAGATGGCTTTAGCGATGATGTCCCTTTTTTTAATATTTAATTCAGGACCGGGTTGTGTAGGCTCCATTGGGGCCTACCAGGAGGGGCAGGGTTATGGAATCGGTCCATCAATATGATAGGGGCATGATCTGACACAATCTTTGGCCCAATTGCTGCCCTGTCAATGTAAGACAGAAATTGGGGGGGGGTGTTAGAAATAGGTCAATTCAGGAGAAAGTTTGGTGAACCTGTGAGAAGAAAGAGAAGTCCTTTTCCCCTTGATGCAGTATTCTCCAGGCATCGACAACCCCCAGGGATTTGAACATGCGGAGTCGTCCTGTTGCAATTTTGTAATCTTTTACTGCAGGTGGATGAGATTTATCTATGAGCGGGTCTGGGACCTCATTAAAATCTCCCCCAATGATTACCTGGCCCTCTATGAAAGGGAGCAGCTTAGCTTCTAGTTCCGAGTAGAAAGCTTCCTGTCCTTCATTCGGGGCATATAGAGAAACCAGGGTATATAATTGTCCACAAACCATACCTTTGACTCCGGTGAACCGTCCCTCAGGGCTGTACAACCTTTCTAGTTCCCTGAATGTGACTCCCCTCACCAGAAGGATTGCTGTGCCCCATCTTTTAGAACCCCTGGAGGCCAGGAATTGCTGCGTGAAGCTCCTGTTGCGGATACGTGCGAAGTCTGATGACTCCTCCACTTCTGGTGATGCTGACTTGGGCATGGTTTCCTGAGGACGTTGGGGCTGTAGCTCAAAGTGGAATTTCTTGAGAGCGGTTGCCCAACTCATGGGTGGGATGCTGCTTCGGGGCACTTCCGGTCCCGGGGGGTGAGGTCTGCCAAGGGGAATGTGGGGCCCAGGCAGCGGAATGCATTTGGGTGTGTTAGGTTCGGGGTCTGGTGTGTGTAAACCACTGCCAAACCACCGAGAGCTTTGGGACCTTCCTCTGGTCCAGCTCGCTTCTCTTATTCAGGGTTGCCTCCCGGGCTTCAAGTGGGGAGGCACAGATAGTGTCTGTAGAGGGCCCCAAGGGGAGTGTTGACCAATTCTCTTTCTTGTAGGTGAGGTAGCGTGAGGCCGTTTGGTGTGAGGCCAGCTCTGTGGTTGATTCAGGGGAGGTTCAAAAAGGTCTCCAAATGGGTTCACGCAGTGTTCAGGGAAACCCAGGAGGTCCCGGTATTCTTTCCTGGTATTATTCGAGGCAGGGATCACGAGGGGGGGTGGAAACCCACATGCGACTTTGGTTTAGATCTCCCTTGAAGGCAGCCGCTGGGGCCCATGGCAGGTCTGATTGCTCGTATTTCCCCTCAGGGGCTCACAGGAGAGTTTGTGGTACAGGGGAGGTGTCTGGCCTCAGGGAGCTGCCCTACTGGGAGGGGACTGCGTAATTGCACTTGCCGCGTCAGTTACTCCATCATCTGGGGTTTGGGAGGATCGGGTGGCACCTGTACCTTTCCTGGTTGGGGCAAGCACTCGCTGCGTGCCCAAGATTTGATCCTCTCGGGCCCCCAGGTGCCTCTCACTCGTGAGGTGGCGGGCTGTGAGGTACAAAATCTTTGTAGCGAGACCCAGAGGTTCAGGCACCTTCGCTGCGGGGGCCCGGTGAAAGGGCGGTCGTCTGCCCTCTTTAGCTCTGCAGTTGGATGTTCGACCCTGAGGGCTGGTTCGGATGCGCAGTGAATTTTTCCCCAGGTGATGAGGTCGGACCGTCAGCGTCCTTTGGGCTGTGGACCTCGAGATCACCATCACCTGGCAATCCGCGGGGGGTCACACACGACCGGGACGGCTGGGCCACGGAGCGGGCCGAAGATGTGTGGTCTCCCGCAGTCTGTGCCAGCCAGCTCCCTCAGATGCGCCCTCGACTGATGTCACTAGGGCGGCCAGGCTGTGCAGCACTTTCAACTCCTTTGGGATTACAAAGTAGGCTGCCGGCGGGGCGGGTGGGGCTGAGGCATGCAATCACATCCCTGCGGTGCCCCCGGTGTGGGGAGGAGCGGGGGGCGCACGCCTGACCCCACCACGTTCTTGATTGCAGAGTTCGTGGAGCTGCGGGTCGGCTCTGGGACTGTGTCGGCCCCGTTCGATGCTCCGTGGCCGCAACTCAAGCAATCTTTGGCGCTCTGGGTCCATTCTTTGTACACCACACAGCACGGGTATGGGCTTCTCAGAAGGGCACATTGATAGCACTTTGGGGGCTATCCGGGAGGCCTTTACTCCTCAATATGCCCGGCTGCTGGGGAGCGACACAGAGGTGCTAGTTCATCTATGCGCCCCCTGGTGGCCAATCTAGAAGTGTTTTTATACTTGGGGAAGGGAGCTGAAAGCAAGCTATGAGCCGGAAGAGGCTCAGAACTTTATGCTGGACACTTTATTTTGGTTGCCGACATCCCTACACATTGCATAGATAAGTTGTGAGGGTACGTATAGGTTTTGGACGCAGACAGATTCTTCAGTTGAACTCTTTGACTCAGACTTTCCTTAGTTTTATTTGAGTAGGGAAATCCCACCATAGCATAGGGTAAGTTAGGCCTTTTTCCATCCTGAAAAAGTAAAAAAAGTGTTTGTTTTGAATTCTGAATCTCTTGCTTGTGTCCTTCTTCCTGATGCCTTCATACTGCCCATTACACTTTTGTGCTCTCTCCAGCAAACATTGAAGAGGTAGGGTGCTCAACCATCGCTGTACCATTTCTGTATCTCTGGATTTTATCTCTCGTAACCATTCTGCTGCACATTTTAGTTGAGTGGCCGCATAGTATCTAAGTCTGGGGCTCCCAATCCCCCATTGGTGTATGATCATTGTAATGTCGAAAGCCTCGCTCTCAAAGATTCCCCCAATGTAATGTGATCAAATGTAATTAATTTCTTTAAAATGCTTAAGTGGTATCAGAGTGGTGATATATTGATAAACATACAATAATTGTGTTACTAGGATCATTTTTGACAGTGACACTTCCCCATCATTGATATGGGACTTTTAAACATAAACATTATACTGTAACAAATCTTCATCCGAGTGGCAAATTTCAATATCTACTTATTTGAACTTAACTGGCAGCCATATAATTTGATATGGCAAGTTTGGCCTCACTTGATCTTTCTTTATTGGGAGGAAATATGATTGAGTCCTATTTATGCGCACCCCAGATGTTACCCCAAAATCCTCCATCCCTTCCAGGATGCTAGCAAACACCTCCCCCTGAGCTCCGCATTATGCACATAAAAGAGGAAATCGTCTGCATAGGGCGAAATTACTTGAGGAACTCCTGCCATGGGCAACACCCGAGCATCACATTTTCTCTGAAATCGGCTGGCAAGTGGCTCCATCACAAGCACGAAAAGGAGCAGCAAGGGAGGAAATTCCTGCTGTCTACTTCATTGTAGTTCCTATTCCGATGGATATGTTTTGCCAGATCTGACTCTTGCCCCCTCCATGATGAAGCAACTGGACGGCAAGTCTGTCATCTGTTGTAACCATTCTTCATTAAACAATTCCGGATTACTTCCCTCACATTTCTCAGGCAGCCCAAATACAATGAGGTTATTGTGCCTTGAAATCCACTCTGTATCCTCCACGTATTCCTGCAGTTTGCGTGCCACTGACCCAACCTTTTCTTTGAGTGCAGTTCAAAATGCCTGTATCAACTTCATTACATCTGCAGATGTTGTCCTTTCTAGGGAATCACTTGCTTGTTTACTCGTCGCTCGCATTGAGATGTAAACGTAGATATTTTTTACTGCTGTATTGCGCTTGTATTGTCCATGTTTTATCTTTTGCCCAATATTCTTTTCCGATCTGTTGCCTGGAAGGGCACAGGATCTTAAAGCAATTATCTGTGCATACTGCTCTGTGCCCTGTTAAGCCTTTCATACTTTGCGACTTTCTGAGGATGAAATCCTGTTTAAAGTTTGTCTCTTTCTTTTTACTACTTCCCTTAATTTTAAGTTATATTTTCCATATCAATACCAATTGTGGCAATAAGGATGGGATTATTACAAGAAGGCCAGTCCAAGATCACAGCGATTCTATTCGCTTCTGCCCAGTACTAGGTAAAATCCTCGAAAGTCTCAATAGTGCTCCCAAAGCTCACAGTACAAGCACATATTCAGAGCTGCCATCATAGGGGCTTCACATTGAAAATGGCTTCAGCAAGTTACATGGGAATGCATATTTAAGGGGCAGGGCAGACAACGAATCGTTATCCATACTCCCTCACTGTAGGCAGCGCAAGCATCCAGCCCCCTTTCCCCTCACCTCACCGCAAGCAGTGGAGGTTATCAGTCAACATACAGCCTGCACCGGAGAACGTCTTCAGTTGAGTCCTGCTTTGCTATGCTACGGCCGCCGTTCTCCCGACTGAAGAGTCAGCTCTTCTTGGAGTTCGTATCCGCAACCCATGCATGTTTCCACCCGCTACTTCGGGCGGAGCACTTCGAGTCTATCAGGGAGAAATCAACAGGCTCTTCAGGCTCTGGATTGCAGGCTCATCGAGTTGCCCGGCCCTCCAGCCTTTCCTTTTAGCATGCGAATGCCCACCGCCCTTCTTGTGGACCGATAGCCTTTTCTTCTCAAGCGTCTTCTTCTCCTCAGTAGAGTGCTGCCTTAGTGGTAGTCAGTATTTTGGGAACTGCTGCGAGGAGAGAGAGGTGGAGGCCTTCACAGTCTGAGCCTGCAACACCATCAATCTTTACAAATCCTCACCGATTTCGGAGTCATCAGATGCATCACATGTTCTGGCAGCAGATCTGTGCTGTATAATGTGGTGATTGCCCATAATTCAGCACATATTTCCCATCCATTACAGGAGTTTGGAGCCCTCACATGTAGTCACTTTTGTTGCCAGCCACGCCCTGCAAGTCCACTCAAGCAACATATACTTCTAGTTCCAGTGATATTGATGATTTGCCTTCTGAAGATTGGAGTAAAAGCTTACATTTCGGTGGAGCAATTGCAAGATCTGTTTCTTGTTGGAAACCATTCCAGCCACAAGACCTTAATGGAGAGGGTGAGGACTAGACAGAAGAAACATATGGTCCCAGACTGCTAGTTACATTTCTTCTAGGCTTTGAAAGATATGTTCTGAATAAGGGCTCCCCTTTTGTAGCAAGTGGACATCATATTTAGTTTTAGAGTCAGGTTCAATTCACTTTTCTGTTCTCTGCAATGGAAACTATTCTCCAAACATACACCTGAAACCATAGTCAACAGTTATCAATATGCAAAATTTAAAGAGCACAGCACTTTTTGTCTATCCATTCCAAATCCTGTTCTGAAATCCTTTGTTAGTGTGGTACAATGTCAAGTGGGCTGCTTACATTTCTAGTCCAATAAACAGCATATGTATATTACCTGTGCAGAATGGCAGGCCCTTAACTCCTTAAGAGATGTGGAATCTCTGTAGGGATTATGAAAGCAGATACAGGTAGGGTTATTGTGATCGTGGATCGTACAATTTATGAGCAAGTGATTCTGAGACAATGGTCAGATACTGAAATGAATGATGTACTTTCTGCTGACCCTACTCACCGGATTTCTACACTTTTGAATTCTGTAATAGTAGTTGGCTTCAAGTGCTAAACTTGCATATAATAATATTCACAAACAAGGGTTCTGTATTTTTTACCCAAAGTACATCAGAGCCTGCATGCTCCTCCTGGATGGCCCATCATCTCTCTTTATGATGTATTACTGTTCTGACCTGGAATAGGTTGGTACGCACTTACTTATAACAGACGACACAGGAAACACAGGACACAGGAAACAGGTATGAGATATAATCTTCTTTAATCTTCGTTCTCCACTGCCTCGCCCACCGTGCGCCAACGTAACTTCCTTCTTCCTGCCTCCTCTTTTCTTGGTCCCTCAGTATGGTGTCCTTGCAGGGAAATAGCACCTTCACCCCTCTTATTTGCCCAGGTTTACATCTCTTCTACTCACAGACGCGGCTTGCGTATGACTCTTCCTGATCTGCCTTGTAGTATTTGACTTCCTTGTTCATTTTTTGTCGAGTCTTCTCCATCTCCTGTCATGCTACATTCACGCTGTTCTTTGGCTGAAGGCTGTCTTACAATTTCTTCAGCTCTGATCTCTTCTGTCCTATTGAAGTGACTGAACTGGGGTGCATTCCTTGTTGTTTCTCTCTTCTGTTGCAGCAGTGACCATTGTCCGTTTTTGAGACATTATTCTGAAACGTTCTGGCTGGAATCTGTTTTACTTATTTGTCTTTGTTGTAGAAGAACTTCAAATGGATTGTGTCCTTCCACATATTATATATATAACCGATCCTCACTGCGTCTGCCTGTGGTGTCTGGGCTTCGGGCGCCGTACAGATGACTGCGGATCTTGTCAGTCCATGACAGAAAAAGCTTTCCGGGAAGGCAGAGGTAAACTGGCGGTGGGGAGGTTGGCTTCGAAGTCTACTTTGAAGAAGGAAAAGAAGTCCGGGCAGTCTAGAGACTCCACGCGGCGTAAAAGATCGAAGAGGGTCCGGTCGAGGATTCGATCGAGGCAGTCTTCATCTTCTTTGAAGAAGGCGAAGGAGAGACTCCATATGTCTCTCTCTTCATCATCTGATTCTTCTACTGAGGTAATCAGATGTCGACAAAGTCGGATTCCCCACGTAAATGGCATGCCTTTAGAGTGGACATGATGCAGATTTTCGAGAATGCAGCCTTGACCCACTCGAAAGAATTATGCAAGAGCCATGCCCTGGTCGCTCCTTCTGATGACTCAGGGAAGTCGAAGGCTACTTCATCGAGGCCGAGCAGTAAGCCTGCTATACGTCCAGAGAATACTCGACCCGATGAGAAGGCGTTGAAGGTATCGATTCGTGAACCGAGTCCGTCCACGATACCATCGAAGAAGCACAAATCGTCGAGGCCCTCAAGTAATTTGTCGATGCCATCGGCATCGAGTGTTTTGACGCCAAAATCGAGGGCGATTCCTACTAAATCAACCCCTTTTTCGAAGCTGTCTTCGATTCCGTCGACGGAAACTTCGATCTCATCGAAGCCTGTGCCAATTCAGGAAAAAATGTATAAACCTGTTACAAAAAATACGTTTTTTAAGTCTATGGGCCTCATTACACGGTAGGCGGTAACCATGGCGCTATTAGCCCCATGGTTGCCGCTGGTACCGTACCGAGTCTGCCATGGTGAATGGCGGAATTACCGCCACATTCCAAGGTGTGTGGTGGCGGTAATTCCCCATTCACCACGGCCCCCATAGGGCTCAATGGGAATGGGGAAGGTGGCAATTACGGTACCACAAATTGCGGTACCGTAATTGCCTCCAAGGTCCCTTTGCGGGCCCGTTCCTTAACGGCTGGTAAAACCAGCCGTTGAGGTCGGGTCCCGCAAAGGGACCTCGTAGTAAGGCGGTAAGGGTTAACGGTCACCGGTACCCTTAGCGGTGACCGTTAACCTTTACTGCCTTCCGTGTAATGAGGCCCTATGTCCTCAATATATGGGGACAAACTTCCTTCTGATGAGGAGATTTCTTCATTTGGGGTACAGTTTGGCACTCAAAATGTTCCTGAAGAGCTCATTGACCCAGAGTCAACAATGAAAGACCTTTGTGACTCCCTCCAGTCGGCCAGTGGTCTTAACACTTTGACAGAACTGGAGTTTGGCAGGCCTGACCCCTCGGAACATGCAGATTCGAATATGAGCAGGATGACATGACGGACATCCTAGACCAGGGACATCAGAAGGACCACATTTTGCCCTTCCATGAGGCCCGTAAGAGGAAGGTTATGGCCAATTGGGAAGCTCCAGAATCTGGGCCTGCTGTGAACAGAAACATCTCAAGGAAGTATAGAGCCTCTAGCGATCCAGACTGCCTCACCAATCACCCTACGCCTGAGAGTTTGGTAATTCAGGCGACCACTTCAACTAAACAATCTGCTTATCCCTCTATCCCCTCGGATAGAGATGACAAGAAGGTAGATGCCTGGGCTTGCAAGGGTTTTACTTCAGGCAGTATGACCTTGAAATCTACCAACGTCACCTGTACCACGTCTAGATGTACTTATACCCTGTGGGACTGTGTATCTATGGCGGCTGATACCATCTCGGAAGGCGAAGAAAGAGACGGCTTTCTGGCTCTAGTAAAGGATGAAAAGGAAGCAATGGGGGAGTGTCTCCAGTCAGGACTGGATACTGTTGGCAGCATCAGCAGATCCATGGCTGCAAGCACCGTATTGTGCAGGTTTGCGTGGTTGAGAAAGTCGGGGTTTGCACCGGACGTGCAGGCCAGACTGTTCAACATGCCCTTCGATGGCTCGAGGTTGTTCGGCAGCAAGGCGGATGAGAGTCTGGAGAAGCTGCAGACCTCCAAGGCGGCAGCTAAATCTCTTAGCGCCTCCATTCAACAACCTCAACAGCACTATTCAGGCTCATCTTCCTGGAGGGGTCGTTCTCTTCGTTTCTATTCCTCAGTTGGTAGAGGAAGAGGACAGGCCTGAAAAAGGGGGCAAAGAAGATTCCCTCATGGTGGACGAGAAAGGGGTGCTAAATTAGCCCCAGCAGCGGCATCTTTACCCTCAGCCACTGCTGCAGCCGCCTCTAAGCCTCTCTGAGGACTTGATCCACAAAGCCCAGGTGGGAGGCAGAATTTCTCAGCATCTGAACGAATGGTGGGGCGTTACTTCAGATGCTTGGGCACTGGAAACGGTATCCCACGGTTACTGCCTTGTCAAAATTCCTGATCCGCTCCTTATGCAGGAAATCTTAACCCTGCTAGAGAAAGGTGCAATGGAACATGTACCTGTAGCGGAGAGGAACAAGGTTTTCCCTTACTTTCTCATTCCCAAGAAGGACAGAGGATTGAGACCCATCTTGGACTTGAGAAACTTGAACAAGTTCCTCAGGAAGGACAAGTTCAAGATGGTTACCCTTTCTCAGATCCTTCAGACTCTCCAACTCTAAGACTGGTTGGTATCATTGGACCTTCAGGATGCCTACTTTCATGTGCCAATCCATCTCAAGCACAGAAAGTACCTGAGGTTCGTGGTTGGCGGTTCTCATTAGCAGTTTCACGTTATGCCATTCGGGCTGACCTCCACCCCAAGGGTTTTCACCAAGTTGATGGCAGTAGTGGCAGCAAGTCTCAGGAGAGGGGGGATTCACGTCTACCCCTACCGGGACAATTGGCTGATCAGGTCATTTTCACCCGAACAGGCCCGAGAACATCTCAGTATCACCTGCCACTCCTTTCACAGACTGGGTTTCTCCCACAATTACAAGAAGTCCCATATGATACCATTCCAAAAGCTCCAATTCATCGGAGCAGTCCTGGATACCTCCTTCAGGTAAAGCCTTGCATCCTGAAATGAGAGCTCAACACATTCTACAGATGGTGACAAAGTTCCAGAATGCCCAGCATCTGCTGGCCTTTGATTTTCTGAGGTTGCTCGGTCTCATGGCATCCTGCATTTTTCTGGTGCCACAGACCCGGTTGAGAATGAGATCCCTTCAATGGGCTCTCAGGACTCAGTGGTCCCAATTTTCAGGGAATATGTCAGACCAACTGCAAGTCCCGAGCAGAGTTGCTCAGGACCTTCTATGGTGGGCTTGCAAAGATAACATTCTCAGGGGAGAATCTTTTTGGCAACCATGGCCGGAGATAACAGTAGTGATGGACTCCTTACTCACGGGCTGGGGAGCCCACACCAACGAACTGACAATCAGCTGTCGTTGGTCTCCATCGGAGTCCAAACTACACATCAACCTTTTGGAGCTGAGGGCAATCAGACTGGCGCTGAAGGCCTTTCTGCCCTCTGTACAGGGAAAGGATGTCCTGATAATGACGGAAAACACAGTGGCCATGTACTACATCAACAAAAGAGGAGGTTTTAGAGTCACTCCCACACAGAGTCAATGCAGCTCTGGTTCTGGGCAATACAAGAATGAATCTCTCTGTCGGCAGTTCACCTAGCCGGAGAGCAGAACACGGCGGCGGACGCTCATAGCAGGAAGAGCACAGTCTCCCACGAGTGGGGACTAACTCAGGAAGTCCTCCAGGAGATCTTGACCCTTTGGGGAACCCCTTAAGTGCTACTGCATTGCGATAAGGGAATTTCCTCCAAGAGGAGCTCTAGGAGGCGCGTTCGTGGTGGACTGGGAGTTTCCACTCCTTTATGCGTTTCCTCCACTCCTCGTCATTCCTCATGTCATCAGGAAGTTGAGAAAGTTCGCGAAATCCATGATCCTAATTGCTCCGGATTGGGCCAGGAGGACATGGTACCCGGACCTTCTGGACATGTCCTTATGCCCTCCAATACGTGTTCCACAAAGAGAGGATCTTCTCTCGCAAGAGGAAGGTCGGGTTCTCCATCCAGAGGTCAAGACACTTAGCCGGTTTCTGAAAGGCTGAGATACAAGGATTGGGACCTTCCCGATGACGTAATGGAGAATTTGCCTTCGGCCAGAAGGCCAGCAACCAAATCCTTCTACCGTTGTCGTCGGAATAAATTCAGTAACTGGTGCAAGGACAAGAATGTGGATCCTTTCCAATGTGGCACTACTATGGTGCTTTCTTTTCGATTACATTTGGCTAATCTGGGGCTCCAGATTGCTACCATAAAGGGATATCTGGCAGTGCTTTCCATTTTTAAGCGCTTCTCTGAAGAGGTTTCTTATTTCAAAATCCCCTTAATTGTTCAGTTTCTGAAGGGGCTTACCAATGTGTATCCCCCGATTCCGTTTAATGTCCCGGCTTGGGATGCAAGGACAAGAATGTGGATCCTTTCCAATGTGGCACTACTATGATGCTTTCTTTCCTATTACATTTGGCTAATCTGGGGCTCCAGATTGGTACCATAAAGGGATATCTGGCAGTGCTTTCCATTTTTAAGCGCTTCTCTGAAGAGGTTTGCTATTTCAAAATACCCTTAATTGTTCAGTTTCTGAAGGGGCTTACCAATGTGTATCCCCCGATTCCGTTTAATGTCCCGGCTTGGGATTTAAACCTGGTTTTGAAATTTGTAACTTGTATCCCTTTCGAGCCTTTACATTTGTGCCTGTTAAGGCTCTTAACTTTGAAAACGGCCCTACTAGTTCCATTAACATTAGCCCGCAGGGTGAGTTGCAGGCCCTTTCATGCAAGCCTCCTATACTACGTTATATAAGGATAAAGTTGTACTCAGGGTAAAACCATAATTCCTACCGAAAGTAGTCTCCGACTTCCATCTGTTGCAGAAGATAACGCTACCAACCTTCTATCCTCCTCCTCATGCAGGCAAAGAGGAAGAGAGGCCACATAGGCTGGACCCAGAAAGGGCTCTAAGCTTTTATATCGCATGATCAACTTTTTGTGGGATTGGCAGTAACTAAACAAACCATATCCAGGTGGATTATGCTGGCTATTAGAGAATGCTATAGACTTGCCAGAAAGGACCCTCCGGAAAGGGCTTTGAGCCCATTCCACAAGGTGCATTGCAACCTCTGCAGCTCTCTAGAGGGGTGTCCCTATAAATGACATCTGCTCAGCGGCTACTTGGTCATCCATTCATACTTTTGTCAAGCATTACTGCTTGGACTCCTCTTCCACTCAAGGAGGTCTTTTTGCTACGACAGTTCTCCATTCGATTCATTATTAAACTAATTAGTACTCCCTTATCCAAATTGTCACTGCTTTGGGAGTCTATCAGAGATGAGCAATACGTGGGAGGACACAATTCATTCGAAGAACAAATTACTTACCCCTGGTAACGTTCTTTCGACTGGATGTTCCTCCCACATATTCCTCATAACCACTCCCAGCCTACCCAGACGTACAATTTACGTGTATTACACTCTGCGTTTCCTGAGAGCTTGCGGCTGGGGTATGCCTGGTTACTTCCTCGATTGAGGGGAACGGAAAAAACAGAACTGAAGCCAACAGGCGCTGCACAAGCTATTTGTACTGCCGATGACGTCGACGCTCGATGGAAGCCCTCGAGGGACATCAACGCCACAGTATTGAGTAAAGCTCCCTCTGCCGAGAAAATTCTTTTTCGAAGCAGTAAAGATGGCAAGATATGAATATCAAAGATGAGGATTACGTGGGAGGAACATCGAGTCGAAAGAACGTTACCATGGGTAAGTAACTTGTTCTTCTTCTCTGTACTCAAATTCTTTCTTTTTCATGCCTCTGTTTATCTGAATAGTCTTTAGCTGACATTTTTATCTTGTTGTCTCTTTTCCTGATTTCCTCATCTTTCTCGTGTTTCGAGAGAACTTGACCAGGCAGTCGGTTTTATTAACGGTGATGTCATGTTGAGTTCAGCTGGGGTATTGCCTGTGTCGAGAGTCGGTGAGAATTCCTTTCAGGCTGACGGAAAAGTTGAGCTGCCCTCTCCAAACTCCCATCCGACCACGACTGGGTGTCACAGAAGCCCCTGGATCCCAGATTGAGGGGGAGACCCCAGAGAGACGATAGGGGAGCTGTTTGTTGACCTTATTCGGATTCCAGGATGCACACAAGGCGGCAAGAGTAGGGTGCGATTTGAGGTGAGAAGGAAGAGATTTGGGGGGGGGCCCACAGTAGATCCCTAACTTTCTTCGGGTGAGAGTGAATGTCCTCGATATAGGTCCAATACGTCCCCAAATCATCTCTGATGTGCTCCAGCATCACGTGAAGTTGGGCTGCCTTATGGTATAGCCTAAAGTCAGGGATGGCTTTGGTAGAGTCAAGTTTTTGACTTTTGCTCTGTTACGATTCCAGATGAATTGGTGGAGACAGGACTGTAGTACCTCAAAAAAGGCCTCGGGAATCACAACAGGGAGGGCTGTGAAGAGATAGAGAAGTCGGGGCAAAATGTTCATTTTCACTTTGACCATGCGCCCGAACCATGAGAGAGTAAGAGAAGCCCAGCGTGTAAGGTCCCTGCTAATCTTGGCCATGATCGGAGGGAAATTAAAGTGAAAGAGTTGTGTTAAATCTCTGGGGATAATGGTGCCCAAGTACAAAGTAGCTTCCCGTTCTATTCTCATACCCTGTATCTCGGTTCTCCCTCCGATTTCACAATCCCTAGTACCCATTGGCATTATGCAGGATTTGGAGGCATTCATCTTAAGCCCCGAAAAGGAGCCAAAAAGGCCAATGAGGTCAATTAACTGAGGAAGGGATACCTGAAGATTAGTCATGTAGGCTAAAATGTCGTCCGCAAACAGAGTTTGAAGACACAGTCGCCACACCGAACCCCAGTGATCTTATGATCTGCTCTGGCCTGTTAAGGATTTCAATCAGGCGATACACCCTGGTCTCAGCCTAGAATGCAGTGCACAATGAAATACTTATTTTATTATGTCTATAGGTTCAATATTCTGAGTGATAAACAAAGCACAAATGAAATACTTATTTTATTATGTCTATAGGTTCAATATTCTGAGTGATATATCACTCATATCACACCCCTTCTCAAAATACCCCCAGGTCACAATGGATCAGGAATCAGGCTGGTTGGTAAAGGTAATATTTATGTATTTATTTACAATTCAAATTAAACATACATTTGAATAGGGAGCAGCAATCACCAATGTGGTGACAATAACAGATAGGTAGGTATGTAAGGCAGTTAAATCCACTTTTAGCAACACAGAATATAAAACATCAGAGAAAAGAACACTTTTGGCTTGTTTGAAAGATAGCACTTTGAGTTAAGATTTCCCCCTGAAAAATTCCTTAACCCACAAATAAGCAATTCAAAGCAGATGTGAGTAAGCAGCAGGTATCCAGGAATAAAGAACAGGAAACCAGAATTTAAATATACCCTTCCCTCCCCAAACAAGAGAGAAAAACGGGTTGCTAATCTTACACTTTTAAAATGACATTCGAAAATGGATTAGCAAAACAATGAAAAGTGTGCAAAAATCCTTAAATCAATATGAATTTCTATGGGAGCAACGTTGGAAAGGTGCTAACAACCATGAGCTATAGTTTGAGCAAAAGTAAACACTTTGAATCTTAATGGAAGTTTGGAAATAATTTTAAATGAAATTCACACGTGTAAAACTTTGCAGAAATGCGAATTCCCGCCTAAAATTCACTAAACAGTTTTTTAAGAAAAATGGGTGAAATACACTGTTTTGGCATTTTTGTGTTGGGATGTAGCTACAGGTTTTATGTTTAAGTCAGAGTTGAAATGAAGGCTCTAGCTATTAAACTGAGGAAGATATGTAAGGTTGAATGAGAGGTGTTTTTAGAAAAATCGGGCAGTGAAAACAGAAAAGAACTCAGTTTGGACAAGAAAATATTTACTATAGTGTTATTCTATGACTAGAGCATTCTGGCTAGAATACAAAGGAGGGACAAAGGTAAGCTCTGGAGTTGATTCATGACTTCAACACCAAATCCCCAGTGTCCTCTCCTGGCGGAACCAGTCGGATCACTCGAAGTAGGATGGATGGTTTAAGATTTACACAAAATGAAAATGACTAAAGAAATGGCGCTTAGCAAGATAGATCAAAGACGGGATTGCAATAAGGATTCTGACAATGTGACAAGTTATTAAGGTAAGGATTGGATAGTTTAGAGATTGGGATGGAACAAAACAAGGCAAGGTATGCTATGATTTTTCTATGCTTCCTATTAATACTTACAGTCCACTTTAATTTAAGATTTTTGGACCATCAAGGGTTCTGGTCATCACACGGATCGGTCTAACCAAGGACAGCAGGGCACATCTGGCGGGAAAGGGTCAGCTGTGCGGTTCTGGTCACCTGGACTGGCACCTCGGACTGGAGCCTGCACTGGACTGCACTGGTTACTGGAGACGGGAGATCAGTGGGATGGCGAGTTTGTAGCAGGCCAGCCTTTAGTAGTAGCAAGCCAGCTGGATCAGATGGTTCCCTTGGGTTTGGGGATTTGTTTCAGAATTTTGAGGCCTAGCTGAAAAAGGGTTCAGCAATGCTGAGGCCTTGGCTTGGTAAGTAAAATCAGGAATAAGGAACAAGGATGGAGAATTCAGGAACAGGGCGCCACGCAGAAAATAAGGATGAAGTCAGGAATCAGTCTTGTGTGCTGCCAGGTTCCCTTATTTATCATGCCAAATTACATCACTAAATTATATGATGCTATGATTGGGCAAGAGCATAGTTTCCGCCTTGCTCTTTGCTGGTTGGATAACAGAAACGGATGTCATGTTTTATGGTGTTACTTTCACAATGTCTAGGAACCTCCCCTAGCTCCTAGAACCAAAATCTAATTTTCCCACAAATACATATTTATACAGTGATGACCTCTGAGAAAATCAGATGCACAGGTTACAGATTTCGTGGGTTACATTTCAATCCAAATCCCCAGTTTGTGGGACCTGGTTTAGGCTTTCTGCGACATTTTGGCAATTTTAACCATGAAAGATTTGGCCTAAAATGTCCCAATTTTGTACATAGATGCGCGTTTACCCCTGTGACATGTGTACAAAATGTCATGTGCGCAATTTCCATACTTTCCCCACAAACGGTTATTCTTCACAACTTCTGTTCCTTATGCAGTACAGGGTTCAATCATGTCTTCAAAGAAAGAGCATAGAATTAGATTTACAACTACCAACTTTCAGATTTATCCTCATTCTTGTGGCAAAGTTAAATGTCTTTAAAGCTCAGTTACAAATAGGCATTTAAACACCAAATGTCCTTAGCAGACTTTTTTTCTTTTCTTTCAACTGGCAGCAGCTGTCAAATTCTTTTGAAACAGGATGAGGGGCCTCTCTCCTTGGACGACTGAAGTTTCCTGCCTTTCACACTTGACAGGTGAGAATCTTAGCCTGCTATTGTCTCAGCCTTAGGCAAAGACGGATGTCTGATGCACTGGGAAACCCCCCATGCTGGCAATTAGCATTTCCTGCTCCAGAGATTTATGAGGTGTCACCCCTTCTCAGGGCTGGCACTCTGGGATAGCAGTTTTTTTTTTCTTTGACATAGTTTGCCATTCAACCTGGGTTTTTGCTTTGATGTATACTTTTAACTCTTAACTTTAAACATATAGGGCCTCATTATAACAATTGCGGAATGCGTTTAACGGCGCCGGTAATGGTGCTGGCGCCGTTATACGCATTCTGCACTATTACGAGGTTCCCTCGCGGGACCCGATGTGGACGTCTGGTTTATCCAGACGTCCATAGCGGGTCCCGCGAGGGAACCAGGGAGCTAACAATGGGCCCTCTTGTAATGGGCCCGTTGTTAGCTCCCTCCCCATTCCCCCATGGGGAAGGTCGGGTTCCCTGAATGGGGAAATACCGGGCTCTCCATACTCGGAATGGCCCGGTATTTCCCCATTCAGGGAACCCAGACACAGGTTTCAGAGACAGCCATGCCCTTGTTGGCTGCCTCCAAAGTCGTAATGAGGCCCATAGAATTAAACAGTTTATATGTGTATTTCTAACATTAGCAAATCCTTTCACATGCTTGAATAATCAAGCCTTTACACAATGATATACTTTTAAAATAGGTGATTTTGCTCTTCATTCAGGAAAAAGCACATTTAACTTATTTCTTTTAAATTTGGTTTTCCTCTGCAGCAAATACCCATTTTAGTCAGCTCAAGTCCTTCCCTTGAGTGCTGGAATGGTTTGCAACATGGATACATGTATCATGTCTTTGTTTAGAGCCTTTCACTGGACAGTTGATTCTTGATACTTGTTGCAAAGTTTTAGCCGCGTTTCCTGTGGAAATGAAAACCAAACCTCGGGTTTGCTTTTACAAAGATACTTTTTCCTGGAGCTGTCATTCAAATGATGCCCCGTTCCTCTGAGCCACAATGAATGATCCTGAGCATTGCAGAGCCTTTTTGATCATCATGGTTTATGAGAAATGAATGGATCTGGCACCAAAACGGCACTTTTTAAGATTAGGAAAATGTTATTTTAAAAGGCAGTTTTGGGTTTTCAGCACAATGATGCTGTTTCATTCACTTTGCTCCATTTTGACTGTGGCAGAGCCCACTGGCATGCTCCTGCAGTGAGGACTCTGTGTTCACCCCACCTGAACTGTGTGTGGCAGGGTGTGCAGCCTTTTTCTGGTTGTGAAACCAACGCAGTTTTAAAGATCTTGGCGTGCACAGGGGTCAGCGTGGTCATTTTGGGATGTTTCTTTCACCATTGTAGTAAAGTGATGTAGTGAGGCACATCTGAGTGGGTCAAAATATCCCACAGACCGCGATGGCGAGAGGTCACATTGCCAGGGCGTATAAGAGAGGAGACAAGGGGCACCCGTGACAGGTGCCTCTGGAAAGGACCAAGGGTGTTGAGGTGCAGCCATTGACCAGCACCCACGCCAAGGGACCGTTATACAATGCCGAAACCCACCCACAAAAGTTGTTTCCCAGACCCATTTTTCGGAGTACCTTCCCCATATAAGGCCATTCGACACGGTCGAAGGCCTTTTCTGAGTCCAGCGAGAGAAATTAGCTCTCCATATCTTGCCTCGAAACCTTGTGCATGAGATCCAGGGTCTTCCGCACATTATCTGACCCTTGGCGACCATGAATGAAGCCAACCTGGTCCCCATGCACCAGGGACGGAAGATGTTTCGCAAATCTATTTGCCAAAAGTGTAGCTTGGATCTTCACGTCCATACTGAGGAGGGAGATAGGGCGATATGATTGGCAATGGGCAGGCTCTTTCCCTTCCTTGGGGAGAACCACTATGAGGGCGGACATCATGGTGTGTGGGAGAGACCCTAATTCCAGGGCAGAGTTAAACATTTTAGTCATGAATGGGGCCAGCGTGGAGCGGTATGTTTTATAGAAGCTAACTGTGAAACTATCATCTCCAGGTGAGGTGCCACTCTTCAGGGAGGAAATGGTATTGATTAATTCTTGAGGGGTGATAGGGAGTTCCGGTGGGTGAGCTTTGTCCGGGGGGAGGCTGGGAATGGGTAGGGAGTCTAGAGAGCGATCAACATCAGCACCGTCCCTTGTGTATTCCGAAGAGTACAGGCTCCCATAGTATAACCTAAATTGTTCAGCTATTGCTCCACCCTTAAGGGTCATCTCCCCCTCAGGGGAGCGAATTGAGTTCACTCTCCGACTGTTCTTAAATTCCCAGGGACTCCAAGCCAATATCTTATCTGCTTTTTCTCCTTTCTCCATATATTTCTGTTTCAAAAAAGATAATTTCCTTTCCGTCTGTCCTACAAGAAGAGCTGCAAGTTTAGATCACAGCTGTTGTAGTTCCTCCCACCTACCTGGGAACATCTGCGTCTTCAATATTCCCCCTGGTTGGATAGCGGCTATCTTTTCTCTCAATATTTTTTCTTCCCGGTCCCTTTCCCTCTTCTTCCTCGAACCCATCTCGATGAGGCTACCCCTAATGGTAGCCTTGAACGCGTCCCAAACACCCAGGACCCCCACCTCCCTGTTATCATTAATAGAGAAGGAATCTTTTATAGCGGCTAGGAGCGTTTGCCGCACTTCCTTGTCCTGTAACAGGAAGTCGTTGCAACGCCATTGGGTCCCATCGGAGGGGCGGGGTGGGATACCTAGTTTGACCTTGACCATGTCAAGATCCGACCACGGAATTACTTCTACCCCAGACTCCGTGACCTCGTCCTGAAGCAAGGAATCTATCAAGATGTAATCAATTCGGGAGAACTTTGCGTGCGGTTTTGAATAAAAAGTTAAATACGGGTCCCGACCTTGTTCAGAGGCGTGTGTGTCCCTCAGGCCCAATTCCCCATTACCCCTTGGAAGGTCGTTGCCAGTTTTTTCTGAAGACGCGAATCAGAGCAGGCGATGGGTGACTTCCTATCCCTCTCACGACAAAGGACCATATTGAAGTCCCCTCCCACCAATAGGATGCCCTCTGTGAACGCCATGATTTTCCCCTTCATCCCTTCCCAGAAGGTATCTGTGCCACGTTCGGGGCATAAATGCACACCAAGGTGAACAACCTACCCCGCACCTCCCCTTTGATCATAATGTATTGACCCTCTGGGTCAGATTTCTGGGCTTTGAGCGTAAAGTAGGCTTTAGGGGAGACCAAGAGGGCGGCCCCATGTTTTTTGTCTGCAAAGGGGGAGGCAAACACATGCTGTATAGTTTTAACCCTAACCTTTGGTTATTTGGCCCTAACCCAATGTGTTTCCTGTAAGAATAGGAAGTGGAGCTGAAGCCTAGCGAATTCCCGCACCACCATCGACCTTTTGGTGGGGGAGTGAAGACCTCGCACATTTAAGGACCCCACTGTCAAACATTGAAGCGCATCATCCATCAGAGGAATGGTTAAAGCTCACGGCTCCATCTAGGGAGCTCTTAGTGTCATTACCCACACATTGCTTCGGAACCTCATAATAGCCCTCAGAACTCCTCGTAAATCCAACAAATCCCGGAAAACTTGGCAGCTTTAAAACAAATGCCCAATAAACTAACCCCAACAGCCCTCCCCACCCACCTCACCCCAGAACGCCTGGACACCAAGCAACTTCATCTCATTGCTAGACCAGGCCACCAGTGTCTCCCCCCTCCGGGTCCTATAACTCTTCAAAAACAACAACGTGAGCCCTCCCACACCCCGGAAATAAAGCATGAACTGGGAGCGTACTCGATCATGTTGCTATCATAACAGGCCACTCTAGGAGCCTCCCACGGGCACCCCGACGACATTACGCATGTGAACATTGATATGAGATCCCCCAATCCCTTAAGTGGAGAACAAACTGAGACGAAAGAGATAAAAGTGAACTTCAAGTGTTGGTTGAACTTGGCGACGCTGGGGCAACTCTCTTGAACTTCCTATGCCCTCAGACCTTACGCCTTTCCATGGAAGCTTTGGACCCCGTTGGGCTGGCCGGAGCTCGCTCCTGATCCTGTTCAGCAGTATCCATGTCCGGGTCGCCCATAAGTTCCTGGGACACCCTGCGGATATCCTCTTTTGTGACCAAGGCGTATTTGTAGCCCTCAAGTTCGAAGGAGAGCAAGAAGGGGTATCCCCACCGCACACCTTTGGTTTGAAGCATTTTTGTCAGTGTGGAGCAGAGTCATCGTCTTGCTAGAGTAAAGGCTGACAGGTCTTGATATACTGAGATCCGTGCACCTTCCATCTCCTGCACGCTAGCTCTAGGATTTTGCTTTTCTCTGAGAAATAGTGGAACCGCACAAGAATAGATCTGGGGCCTCTGCTGGAGGCGCCGGCCCTGTGCGCCCTGTCGATGGTTGGTTCATTCGTATTGGTGTCTTCAAAGAGAGTCCTCACAGCAGCATTGATGGCTTTAACAATGTCCAATTGCGTTTCCCCTTCTCGTTCCGGAAAGCCAAAAAATCTTAGGTTACAGTGGCGCTCCCTGTTCTCCAAATCTTCAATTTTCAGGGAGCACTTCTCTTCTCTTCTCTCTAACTCTGTCGCCGCATGTCGAATTGAGTTTCAAGGATGTCAATTGAGGTTGTGTTAGCTTCCAATGCTTTGGACCCTGTCATCAATAGAATTGACTTTTTATCCAGTGTTTCCAGCCGTACTGCAATGTCCGCTCTGAAACCCTAAATTTCTTCAAGGAGGGCGGCCATACCTTTAGCGACAGAGTTGGTCTCTGCCGATTCTCGTAGCGTAGGGGTCGCCATTGTAGAGTAGGGCAAGGGGGTGTGCGGCGAAATCTCTGCAAGGATTCGGTCCAGCTCATGTACGCACCCGGCCCGCTAGGTCTCAGACTAGGCCCTCTAATGAGACACCAGGTAGAAAGGCACAACTTTCAGGTCAAGGGTCGGCACTGGTGGGGAGGCCTCCGAGGGTCTAGCCAAGCGATGGATGCAATGGGAGATTGAAACCTCCGGCCACACAGCCACTGAGGGAAGCACCACCGGGGGGGGGCTTCACAGCTAGCTTCAGCTGAGAGTTGGGGCAAACCACTCAAGGTTCCAGTGGCAGCGGGGGAGGGTGGGGCGCACTAACCCGACTCCCCGGGGAGTCATCCAGCCCCCTTACTTCAGAAGGGCAGTGAGTGCACTGAGGGGCTGCCAGCTAGGACACAAGCCGTACCCCGGGTTCCAGGGCTGTCCTCCCACCTCGTCCCAGAAATGTTCTTGCCCAGCCGGAGAAGACCGTCTCCCCAGAAAGCAGGAGTGGGAGGGCCAGGGCACCAACCCAGCTCCTGATTGAAAACAAGGTCTATCAGGCCTGTGGTCTCTCCAGTCAATGTAGCCCTTCAGGGGAAAAGAAATGGCACCCGGTACTGCCTCGGGTCTGTGGCTGCAGAGGAACGTTAACGTCGTCAGCTAATAGGGGGAGATTCCTTGGCAGAGTGACACAAGCCATGGCGGCGGCCCCGGGATCCGAACCCAGCTAACGTGCGTTGGGTGCCGTCTGCGGTGGACTCCGAGGAGACTGATGATCCGCCAGATGTATGGGCCGGGGCAGCGTTCCAACTGGAGGCGGGTAGGGGGGGCCACCCCGCGTGTTGGAGCTGCCGCGAGACAACCCCAGAAGATTCCTGAGCGCCGTGGGGGCCCTCTCACTGTACGCGGGCCGCGGCAGGGGTCTGCTTCTTCCCGCAACGTCCGGTGGATCCAGCAGTTCTTCGCTGGGCAGGGGATGACACCCCCAGTACCCACGTAAGGGCCCCCCAGGGACGGGATGCCCGAGAGCACTCCCCGATGGCGGGCCTCGCACCCCTCCCCCACCACATGAAGGGCTGCACTGTTGTGGAGCGGCTACTGGGAGCTGCAGTCCGCTTCGCTCTGCCTGGAGCTACCAGCTCGGTTCTCCCGCTCCACTCCACCTCAAGTCCCAATTACCCGGACCTTGGGGAGAGGAATACTGAGGTGCGTCAGACAGTCTCGGCGCCCCCTGGTGGTTCCTCGAGGTGTTATCTTTTGATGCGTGAACCCAAGGTGTTTAGCCAGTCTCTTAATATAATGACTATTGAATGGTGGTTCTTCGTCGGACTTGGCTATTCCTGCTATACCCCACACACTGAATACCCCAGTTATCGTTTGAGCAGTTGTTTTGAAGTTGATGAATGGTACAATCTCGGCGATTGTATTATATTACAATTATTCCTTTATTACACGCTTAATACCGCAGAACAGTTTAATAAGCGCGAGACCGGGATTCGAGCCTGTGTTGCTATGCGTTGTCTTGCTTCCAAGAAAAACGCCTTGCCTCTAAGCTATCCTCCCAGAGCAGAGTGGGAATCTTGAGTATTCATCTATTAAGATAAAGTCCTAGGATCCTTCATGTGTTAGTCCATAACAGTATATGGCCACTGTGTGCCATATGGTCTCAGGAAGGTCATGATCTTTAAGGGTATTGGGGGTTTGCCTTAGCAGTCATTTGACATGTCTTGCAGTGTTCATTTATTGTGTGTACAAAGTCATCGACGTTGGGAAAGCAGAGCTGGTGTCGTAGCAGACATTCCACTTATCTTTGGTGACCCCTATTGCTACTTGTACGGTTGGATCATTTTGTGACACAGTAGTTATGTCTCCTGGGTGGCAACTCATTTTCATCCGTTTAGCCCATGTACACATCACTCATGTTTGACTTTGGTAGTGGCGTATGGATAGCTGAATTTCTGGAGATATAATCTCCCGAATTAAGGTGGCTTCCTGGGTCGGTGTATGATGTTAAAATCATACTCTTGGAGCCTCATGCCCTATCTCTCAATGCAGGGGGCCATGCACGTGTAGGGGGTCCCAAACAGTGACAGCAATGCTTGGTGGTTAGTGACCAGTGTAAAGTGTTTACCAATGTGGAAATTATGGAAATGTTCAGATGCCCACACTGCAGTGAAGCTTTCCTTTTCAGGTTGAGAGTAAGCATGTTCAGTGTTGCAAAGAGCCCTACCTGCATGCGCTATTATCGTTTTGTCCTGTGGAATATCTGTAAAATGTTGAGCAAGCATGATTCCTAGCCCCACTGGGCTAGCATCAACTGTAACTTCTATACATAGGGATGGATCAAAATATGCCAAGTGGTGAGCATTGGCAAGTGCATGTTTGTGTCAAATGCCTTTTGGCATTGTGGGGTTCACTGAAATGAGGTGTCTTGCTTGAAAAGGCGACTGAGAGGTTCAATGGTGGTCACATAGTCCAAGATATATCTGGGGCAGTAGCTGGTGATGCTGAGGAATGATCTATGTTCAGCCGTGTGGGAAGGCATTTGATGTTGATGTATGGTGTTGAGTTGCATTGGGGCAGGGGTGAGCCTATCCCTAGAGAGGATGTGGCCACAAAATGTAAGAGGTTCTTTGTTTATTCCACATCTGTCCATATTGAGGGTTGAACCTGCCTCTTCCAGGGCTTGTTCGTTCATGATATTCACAATGCCACCTGTATCAGTGATGAATTAAACATTTTAACCTTGGATATGCAGTGCACTCTGGGTAAGGCACTGCATCACCATGCAAGCCGCTCGGCCGACTGATCGAGTCCTATCAGGCTCCTCAGGCACACTCCTGCTCAACATTGTCCGTGGGTCTGTTCTCCCGTGACTACCACCGGCCACAGCTGTGGATATATACCCTGACCGCCAAGGACCGTCACCCACAGTTACGGACCTATTTAAAGTACAATAATCAAATCTCCATTGCCTTGAAAATTACCCAGAAGGGTCACACCGGTGGCTATACAGATAAATATAGGTTGCACTAACTCAACCAACGACTGTTCATTGGTTTTGGCGTTTTGGTGGCATAAGCCACCTAATCACTGAAACATTGGTACTGTAAAAAAAAAGTAGAAAGGGGAGTTTGGGAGCAGTGTATGGCGTTGCCATGGCAACTCCCATCTTGTTGCGATGAAATGCCCAGAGCACCATTTATGCCTTGACCCTCTCGCTCACGATTGCCAGCCTGCTGCTGTTGCCAGGGAGCTGTGCATGCTTTGAAGTAGGAGCAAAATGACTGCACAAAAGATGCCGCTTATTTTATTTAGTTTGCACCAATGCTTTTAGGCACTGAAATTCCTGTCGGACTATGTTTAGTGTGGTGCAGAGGGATCTGTTTTCTTGCCTAACGCCATCACCGGCGCGTGCATGACGAGCTGGGAACGTCTACGCCGAGGACGTAGCATAACTCCTAACCCCCATCCCTGATGACTACTATTGGAATGTAGTTGTGGGCGTCCGAAACAGTGGCAACGGTGGGGGAGGAGCGGCTGGGGAGCCCGAACCCCGTGAGCCTGAGGACACCTTCCGCTTCGCGTTGAGCCAGCTGTCTACTCAGCCTGGAGGAGGGTGCCGATGAGCTGGATGAACCGGGGGCCGACGAGGAGCTGCTCTTGCCTGATGCTGAGCCTGGAAGTCCACCTTGTGAGTCGTCACCCATTGACCTCTTCCCTGGCGGCGCCTTCACGCACCTCAGACATTCGCTACTGGCCGAGCAGATGAGCATCATGGGCAGCTACAAGAAGAGCGTAGGCATGACCGAGTGTCTCCTGGCGCCCAGTTCCGAGCATGTGCAGCGATCGCGGTTCGGCAAGGAGGGAATAGATCTCAGGGCCTTGGCGCCAGTGTTGGGGCGGGGGTACGTTATGGTTGTATGGGGCTACCACAGAGGATGCCTAGAATACAGTCTTCTCACTGCCAACCACACTGACCATCTCTGGAGGGCAGCGTTGACATTACCCTTAAGGAAAGGGGTGGGGGGGGGGCAACGCTGCAAACACTACTGCATTTCCCACACCTCAACTCCCTAGGAGTGAAAGCCTATGCCTGGTAAGGGGTTGGGCCACTGCTTCCAGTAATGGGGTCTCTACCATAGCCCATCCAAACCCGGGATACTGCACTGTACCAGCAAATAATACAACAGTGTTTTTGTCAAGGCAAAGTGCTAAAGGATACCAAGGGGGTGTTTTACTGCACTAGCAAAAGGTGGTGCTAGTCATGACCTGGACCGACCTCAGTGGATTCCTGCATTGTCTGCCATTGGGTGGGTTCCTCTTCACCATTGTACTCCACAGTGAGTGACTTTATGCTGATCACAAGAACGCGTAGGGCTTCTCTAGGCCTGTGTGGTTCCTTTCTGCTATTCTATCCGATCATCAGTGTGACATAAAAGTGCACAGCCCAACATCCATTTTATTTCCCGGAATCCTGTATGTTGGCAGCTATGAATAATGTTTTGTGAGTGCACACGCACCCTAACCCCACTTCTCTATCCCACCTACCCTATCCCCACCCATACTACCCCACTCTCTGCCCACCCACCCTACCCCCACTCTCTTTACCCCACCCACTCTACCTGCACACATCTACCCTCCACTCACCCATCCTACCTCCACTCACCCAGCCTACTCCTACCCATCCTATCCCCAATTTCTATACCCCCCAACTGTCCAATCCCCATTCTCTGTACTCCCACTCTCTAACCCCAACTAACCCACCCTACCCCCACTCTCTACTCCCAACAACCCCCACTCTCTCTACTCCCACACACCCCCACTCTCTCTACATACACCCACCTTCTCTAACCCCACCCTACCACCATTCCCTCTACCCACACCGACCCTAACCCCACTCCCTCTACCCATACTCTCTAACTCCAACTCACCCACCCTGCCCCCACTCTCTACTCCCACCAACCCCAACTCTCTCTACTCCCATGGATCCCCACTCTCTCTATATGACACCACTCGCTCTACCCCCACCCTGCCCCCATTTGCTCTACCCCCATATACCCACCCTACCCACACTCTCTACTCCCACCACCGCGTCCTACCCCCACCCACCTAGTCCCACTCTCTCTACCCCCAACCACCCTACCCCCACTCTCTCTAACCCAACTCACTCTACCCCCACCCATCAAACCTACCCCCACTCTCTCTACCCCAGCCACCCTACCTCACTCACCCTCCTCCAACTCTCTCTACACCAACTCACCCTAAATCCACCTCTCTTTACTTACCTACCCTACTCCCACTCCCTCTACCCCCTCTCACCTAATCCCACTCTCTCTGTCTCCACCCACACTACCCACATTCTCTACCCCATCCAACCTGCACCCAATACAGCCGCCCCAAACCCCACACCAACTCTAGCCCTGTTCTTTCTACCCCACCCACTCTTCCCCCACTCTGTACCCCCACTCTCCCTAACCCAATTCACCCACCCAACCCCCACTCTCACCCACACCACTCTCTCTAAATACCCCAATCTCTACCTTGCATCCCTTCCCCTCTCTCTAACCTATGCACACATCCTAACCCTCTTTCTCTTCTCAACCGTACCCCCTCTCTTTACCCCACCACACACCCTACCACCTTTTTCTAGCCCCACCTACCCTACACCCTTTATTCTCACACACACCCACCCTATCCTACCTTCTCTATTCCCCATCTATCCACCTTACTCGCTCACCCTTACTCCTTCCTCACACTCGCTTTATTTCTTACCCTCTGGCTCTTTCTCACTTATATTTCCTTTTGCTCATTATCAGCACCCTCTATCAATGGCTTCCTTTGTTGCTCTATTCCTCTTCTCATTCCATTGCACATCTGCACCTCTTTTTGCATCCTCCTTTAAAATTGTGCACTCTCCTCCTTGCACCCTGGTGCTTATAAATGCAAAATGCAAATAACAGCAGTAAACTCCAAAACTATTGGCATTGCCACTGCTTGTTTTTTTATTAGAGAGATTATGTTCTCAGTCTAATTACAATACCCAGCGCATGTGTTAAGGGTTTCACACCCAAATTTTCCATAACCCAGTAAGCAAACCCTATCACACACAGCAGGGCAATCCCATAATCACCAGATCAAGCACAGTGTCCCACCTTTCTAGTGCTCCAATATACCCTTCACTCTGGGGAAGGCTTCCATGTCTGTGTCTTCTGTCATTGGGTAGGCATTTTCATCATGAGTTTTTTGTGCTGTCAGCAGGCCAAAGTCCACTTCATGAGCATCTGCCTGTGTCGCTTCCATTGTCATGTGCCATATCACTTGTCGATGTATGTCAGGATTTCCTGAGCATTGCGGTGGGAAAGGTAGTCCATCTCTATAGATGGTCTGGAAGTGACCTGGTCAACCTCATTTGCTGCAATGTTGTCCCAGGGCCAGGCAAGTTTCACCAACTGGCCTTCCCTGATGTGTAGTCAGTCTGGAGAGTTGCAGAAGATAAGCCCGATTTTCCTGGGCCTCCACCGTGACAAAAAGTGACAATGGACCACCGAAGGTCAACTGGGAGGCCGGGTTGATAGCGTATATCGAAGGAGAAAGTGTAGGCAGATAAAACCTCCTCGGATGAAGGGTAAGACCTCGACTGTAGGTGATGCGAGGATGACCAGGACTGTAGACAAGCAGGTGCTCAGCTTGGTGGTGGAAACAAGGGTCAGGGAAGGACAGGGAGAATTGCAAGGAAATAAGAATAGAGGATGGAGGATCAAGGACTGGAAGGGGAGACATGGAAAAGTACCTTACAATATAAGGTGGCAGCATCCGCTCGGAAGAACAACGGAGCAGTGAGACGTCCGAGCCTAAAACCGGATAGCTACTTCTTTCCTGGAAGGACGCAGTACCGTGTGCGTCATGATGTTCATCACGTTGTGTCGTTTTGGATGCTGGTGGTGGCCACCTTGGGATGGGTGTCCGTGACACCAGCGGTGGCCATCTTGGGATGGGCGTCTGTGACGCTGGCGGAGGCTATCTTGGGATGGGCATCTGTGGCGCTGGCGCAAGGGTACAGGAACTGTAACAGCAAGTGCCTTTGTGAGGGAATGAACATCAACATTGATAGCATAGATGCAGTCCATAATCTGTTGACCTTTTTACAAAAAAGGGTTAATCAAGAGGGGTTTGCCCTTGTGAACCATTTTCCATCAATTGCTGCCTTCAGGACACCCCATGAAGGGCAGAACATCCATAAGATATTAAAGCAGGGAGCCAAACAGAAAACAATGGAAAGGTAATTGAAATCCCAGCAGGAAGCATTTTTGGAGGTACCCCAGTCATGATTAAGCTGGGCGTAATGGATTGGGACCTTTTTCACCTGACCCCAGGGTAAACTGGGAGGGCCAGTGGGGTTGCACGTCATCAGTGCACTGCCCTAAAGACTGATACAAATGTAATTGCTGTGATGTCCTGCTGCCAGTGCCAAAACTCTGCAATTTGCTGTATTGACAGATGAAAGGAGGAGTCTAAAAAGTTGTGAATGCAGGGTCAAAGGATATCTTTCATAAATTGAAGGAGACAGGTCACCTCCAACCACCCTGGTAGTTGTCCCTATAGCTAGGATGAGGAACCAAGACAAGAGATAAGAATGGGGACTAGGACGAGTATGAGATATTTGGGAGAGAATCTAGGGACAAGCGATGAAGGGCGAGAGACCAGGATTTGGATAATGGACTAAGGCGAACGAAAAGAATGAAGAACTAACATGAGAATGTAGAATTCATAACGAGAATGAAGGATTAGGAGAGTGAGAGAAAAAGACGAGGGATTAGAAATAGGGATAAGAACGAGGGTCGAGGAGCAGGATCAGTGATCAGGTTAAGAAACTAGGAAGCAAGTCTCAACAATGAGATACCAGTATGAGAGACTAGGACTAGTGACTAGGCCGAGAGACTGGGCCGAGAGATTAGGGCTAGGGCGAGATACTAGGATGAGAGTCTAGGACTAGAATAACAGACTGAGATGATGGACTAGTGATTAGGATGAGGGGCTAGGCCTTCAATGGGAAACACTGTGACTGCAATTTAGACTCAATAAATTACAAGGCTCAGTTTTCTTTTGTTTACTCTTGGCTGTGGTGAGACATGTTGATGGAAGAAAGCATGATAGAGCTGCATGTCACGCAAAATAACAATCTGTTATTCACCAAATCCATGACAGTAGCTTTGCCAGTTGCTATGCAAACCGAATTGAAATGTTCTGTGCACATTTCTACTCTCTCTAGCATTGTTTGGCCATAGGTTGGTGCTTAATTGCCATCATATGTGCAAGGCTAAATCAATAGGCATTGGCAAAGCCAACAGTTTTGGCTTGTGTATAAATATTAGGTATTTGTCAGGCACAGCAGTTAGATGCCCAGGTACTTGCACCATTTTGCACCGGCTACCATTAATGGCAAGTTAATTCCAGTACGGCAGTGCCTGGTAAGTGCCTTTCCCATGCCTACACAAAAGCCCAAACAGTTGGCATTGCCAATGCCTTTTTTTTTATAAGGTGATGATTTTATGTTTCAGATTGAATGCAACTAATCATCATGGAGAAAGACAGTAGGTAGAGTTAGTCTGGTCAAGGGCTGATCACAAAAAGCCTGATCTTGGTCCCCTCTCTTGTTATATATGTACACGGATAGGGATGAGACATGAGCACCAGGCCTTTAAGTGGGCCAGGGCTAGTCAGGGCCCAGCCATGTCAGTATCCAAATATTGCCCTTGATCCAGGGTTCTGCCAGGGCTCTCCAAACTGACCTCCCTTGCCAAATGTATTTAAAAATATGAGTGGCAATACTGCTCTTTGCCAGTAGATGTCACCTTCAGTAATGTTTAGAATCACAACATCAGTTAACGAAATTTGAAATTAGCTACTTTTCAAACAAGAAAGGGAAATGAGAAGAGAATACATTGTTTAATTTTTGCCACACATAATATTAAAGTATTATCGTTAGAATGTATTCAGTATGTATGAATAATGGATTTCTTTCTGAAGAACTGTGGGATTGCATGATGTACTGACCCCTTTTGATTTGATTTCATATTTTAATATATTTATTTTGGTCAAAATATTTAAACACATTAACCAATATTTAAACACTTTTAAACCAGAATGTTTGACCTTTCATTGCACATATGTAAAGTTGATTGGCTCTGTTAGGTCACTCCTTTAATTTTACAATTGTAATGTGATAGAATGTAAAGTGGTCTTATGAAGTTCTACCTGTGCCATTTTGGAGAGCACTGGGCACACATTTGTGCTGGAATGTTATTTGCAACATATCTATTTGAATTTCTAAATGTAATCTAACTATGCTTTAAATTGCAAATTTTAAAACTGTTGTGGTGGCTGCTCTGCCAAGATCGTGCAATGTGCTATGTGCCACCAATCAAATGGGTTTTACTACGTGTTTCAGACAAACATTAAGAAAATATGTCTTTTGAGCGCATCTTGAAATGAATTCAAAGAGACGCACACTTTCTGAACAGATGAGCATCATCGTCCTGATTCCACTCAAGGCGCAGCTGATAACAATGCTTTGATTGCAAGTTACTTGAAGTGACAACAGCGTTTCGAGTTCTGCTACTGTTGTTGGCATGTGGCAACAGTTGCAACCTTAGGTTTTATCTGATTTTAAACAAAGGTAACAGTTAAGTGGAACAGCAGATGGAAAAGCTTCTTCTTAATGTCCTGCTTCTTTTGAAGTGCGAGATTAATGAGCCATATCAGACTGTTGTTGACTTAACCCGGAAGGAATGTCACATCGTCGGTGTGATAGTTCAAATGGGTCCAGGGTGATACATCATCCAGGGAAAGGTGCCATTTAGGTCAGAAAAGGGGAGTGTATCCCCTTCCAATAACATGCGTGATCAAACACACAACGTTAAAATAAAAAAATAAATACCAATGAAGCTATCGTGCATTGTAAAGGATAGGTTGTTATTGTGGCCGACGTTGTAGACAGCCACAGTACGAGGCAGACCGCGGGTCTGATGTGTTCCAACAGCATCAAAGGATCATGCTCAGCTGCTGTAACTGCAAGTACGTACGAGTTTTCCTTTCTAAGAAAATAAACCTTCACAAGTTATGAACAATTGCTCCTTGTCTCGGGAGGATAGCTCAGTGGCAACGTGCTCGCCTTGGAAGCAATATGACACGGAGCAACACAGGTTCGATCCCCGGGTCCTTGCTTAGAAACTTCTGGGTATTAAGCGCGTTATAAATAACATATCATATCTTATCATTAAGTAAGGAGAGGGGCAGCAGGGCCATCTCACAGTTACAAGTAGTGAGTTTGCTGAGGAGACAGGGAGCTCGCTAGCACCTGGGGCCCCAACATAAGCTGCCATTATTCAGCACAGGCAGCAGGGCAAAACAAAACGGCAGAGTAGAACCACAACTAAAAGTACGGACAATAATAAATGTGAACAATACAAATAACTTACTTATTGTCGGATGGGGAAAGAAAATGCCGTAAATAAACACAGGCAGACTGGAGAACCACCCACATCATGCGGATATCACTCACTGTACAGCCGATCAGGGGCTCCTTATTTCTAAAACACTAGACCAATCACCCGCAAGTCACTAGATGCACATTTTCAGTGCCATTTTAAACCAAAGCTACCTATTACACTACCTTGTTTATTTATAATACAACATACTGTAAAATGTGTAACATAACTTGAAAGCTGCAGTAAATATTTTTAAAAGCATCAATCAAGTCAAATAACTTATTAATAACATTAAAACATGGCGTCCGCAATTTTGAAAACAAGAATGGCATACAAATTCACACAGTAGAAATTGAGCCAAAGAGTGCAAAAGGAGATGTGGTTGGAGGGAAAATGGGTGGGAATGGGAGGCAAACGTTATAGATTACACTTAGAAATGGCTGTTAAATGGATGGGACACATAGTCAAACTACATATATCCATCCTCATATGTCAACCTGCATTAAAAAGCATTACAAACCTGCATTCGAAGTCCATATTTCAAGCTCTCATTTTAAAGCTTATTTTAATGACAATAGTTTTGGCTTTATAGGTAGCGCTTTCAGCACCACCTAATAGCCAAAACAAAAAATGTGAGCATAGCATAAACTGTCGGTGCACTAGTGAAACAATTCAGCAGCACGTGAAAATTAGCCAGTTGTAGTTGGCACAGCTAAAATAACAAAACAAAAGCAACTTCATTAAAATACTATCGCAACGGGGAAACTAAACTATTGATAAATAGGCTGCATAGATAGTTTGAAGCACTAGCGACAGCACTGAACAGCAGTGGTGTCAAGATAACAATGTTGCTGCTACCTGCAGGACTAACAATGTCAATAGTTTGGGCTTTTGTTACCTGCCAAATGCCCTTATCTCTGGGTCCTTGGCCCTAGAGCGAGGGTCCGATCATCAGGATCATCAGTCCTCATCTTAGGCTCCCATCTGAAGGGGTGCCATGTGTACAGGAGGGCCCAAATGCCCTCCGTACAGTCTTGGTATCTCTGGATCATAAAAGGCATTCTGGAGACCAAGTATGGAAGCAGGCAAAGACTCAGGCTGGAATTTCAAAGGCATTCTTCCAGGGTACAGCAAGGCAGGGCAATTCAGTCGTCATACATGAGGACTCCAACAATTATCAACCAAGCTCTGAATTCTGCCCCCTTATATATATTTTGCAGTTGGCTCAGCTCCCGATTTCATGATGCAGTTAACTCTTATTGTTTTAGGTACCCAAAGACAAGCCCTTTTCCCTTCTAGGGTTGGTTGACAGAACTGTCACTTCAGCAAGCACCCATGTCATACCCATGCATGCAACTAATTCAAATTGTGTGAGATGTTTCTGACCTTTAAAATGAAACCCTTGATGTCTCAAGAAAGAACATTGTCAACCCTGAGATATTTTTAGCAAGCAGCACCATGTCTCCCTGTCACAGGAGCCCATTTATGGGCTTCAGCTGTGTGCACTGCCCATGAACTCAACCACTGTTGCTAGTTTGAAACAGCTGCATGCACTAGTTGCTATCTTCCCTTGAAAACTACATGGCTTCCCCGGCTCATCAATGTCAAGATGTCAAGATTGTTGCTAAGCAGTCTAGACAGTATGTTCTCTTCGAGGGGATTGGGTCCTCCGACGTATTCCATATCTATGACAATAATCACCACCGCTGTGCTGCTTTGAAAAATCTTCGGCGTCTGTGTCCTGCGTCGATGACGTTGATACGCCGCCCTCGAGGACCTCCTCCGATGGCCAACGTCACTGGATGTTATAAGTAGGACGCATGACGCCCGTAGCCTCAGTTCTGTTTTTTCCGCGAACGTGTTCGCTTCGGGAATCTCGGCGCGCCTCGACTCTTTGGAGTTTCTGTTGTTTCTCGGTTCTTCGAACCTGTTTGGTGAAGTATTTCTTCGTGAAGATGTCTACCTCATCTTCCAAACCGCATCCGGGCTTTAAGAAGTGTGGGGACTGTGGGTCCAAGATGTTGGTTACGGACTCGCACAACGCCTGCCTCTGGTGCCTCGGGGAGGCCCATGACACGGATGACTGTGTCGACTGCCAGTCGCTCGCGTCTAAAGCCTTGTGGGAGCGCAAGAAGAAATTATCGGTAGGTAAGGTGTCCAAGCCCCGGAAGTCGAGGTCTGCGGGGCTCTCGACAGACGACTTGAGGGGCGACTCTCCACGTCGTCGTCGGAAGTCCAGTGGATCTCGGTCCCGGAATCGGTCTCGCCACTCCTCTTCCTCTTCGAGGCACACCCGGAAGAGCCGTCATCGGTCGCCTTCCCCGTCCTCATCCGAGGACTCCGCCCGTCAGCGGGTCGCTTACCCCACCAAGCATGTGACGCCGGAGGAATGGGCTTCCTTCGGGAAGAAAATGTTGTCAATTCTCGAATCGCAGGGCACTGGTCCGTCCGTGCCTCCGAGTGGGGTCGGTCGTGATCCGCCGAGAGACACCGCTCGCACGCATTCAGGCTCGGGTGGTCGTCACGATTCGCGGGAGAGGTCCTGCTCGGACAAGGGGAAACGTTCTCGGCATGTCCGATCCAGGTCCCGGTCCTCGACACGCTCGAGACCGTGTGAACCTCTGGTGTCTTCATGGAAGATGTCGACGCCGGTGGCGCCGAGGTCGTCGACGGACTCTTTCGAGGGCTTGCCTTCGAAGAAGTCGTCAACGCCATCGGCGTCCCGGCCGTCGAGGGACACGCTCGGGGCCCCGGCCTCGAGGACTCTGTCGGCACCATCGATGCTGTCGACGCCACGCTCGGCGTCGATGCTGATTCACTCGACGCCTTTCAAGGCTGTGTCGACGGGGGCACCCCATGGCTCAGGGGAACCACCTAGAAAGGCTCTGGCCAAGGTCAAGCATGGCTTTGGTTCAAGTTCTGTGTCTTCTTACCGCCATCTGGAGTTCATTTCAGAGGTGGATGAGGGCTCTGATGATGGCATGGTGCCTGACACGGTGCCAGACGAGATTCTCTCGGGCCATAGCCAGTTTGAGGACTTGAGGCAGTCCCTGCATGATGCTAGTGGGCTGGACACCTCTCCAGAGGTGGAGTTTTGTAGTCCTGAGCTTGGCACTCATGCCGATTCTTCGTACCTGCGCCTTATGTCAAGGGTCACCGAGTACTTAGGATTGTCTGCTCCCCCGGGGGAGTTTGTTCAAGACGACCTTACGGATATCCTCAACATTGGTCCAACAACTGACCCGGTACTGCTGTTTCATATGGCGCTACAGAGGAGGGTGGCGGCGGCTTGGACTGCTCCGGAGAGTCTTCCGGCAGTGGGCAAGTCTTTGCCGCGAAAATACCGCCCAGCCAGTAGTGACCCCTGCTACTTGTCCAAGCACCCTACTCCGGAGAGTTTGGTGGTGCAGGCAGCTACGGCCCCGGCAAGGCAGGCGTCGTACCCTACCATCCCTCCTGATAGGGACGACAAGCGTTTTGACGGCTGGGCGAAGAAGGTGATTTCTGCAGGGGGTATGGCGCTTCAGGCGGCCAACTCCATATGTGCCTTGTCTCGTTTCACGCACACTCTGTGGAACTGTGTTTCCTTGGAGGCTGAACATATTCCCGAAGGGGACAAACGGGATGGTTTCCTTGCCATGGTTCAGGATGGCAAGGATGCCATGTGTGAGGCCGTTCAGTCGGGTTTGGACATGGCAGATTGCGTCAGCCGGTCCATGGCGGCGAGCACCGTGATGCGCAGGTTTGCGTGGTTGCAGAAGTCGGGGTTTGCTCCTGATGTGCAGGCCCGGCTCCTCAACATGCCCTTTGACGGGGAACATCTTTTTGGCAGCAAGGCTGACGAGAGCCTTGAGAGGTTGTAGACCTCAAAAGCTGCAGCGAAGTTGTTGGGCGCTGCAGTTCGACAACCTCCGCCTTTTCGTCCTAGGGGACAGCAATGGAGGGGAGGTTCCTTTCGTTATTACTCATCCTTTGGTAAAGCGAGAGGAGCTGCCAGTCAAAGGGGCCACCGCAGGAGTGCCAGAGGTGGAAAACAAGGTACTCAAGGTGCCAAGGCCGCTCGGGCTGTTGCCTCTTTGCCCTCAGGCAACGCCGCAGCCGCTTCAGCTCAGTCATGAGGCCATGTCCCATGGTTCGCCGGTTGGGGGAAGGCTGGCGCAGCATCTTGCAGAGTGGCGCGCCATTAGTTCAGATGTGCGGGTTCTGGAGATCATAACCCACGGCTACTGTCTTCCTTTCCGGCAGAGGCCTCAAGACAATCCACCGGGGAATCTCTCTTTGAAGAGTCCGGATCCGCCCCTTGCGCAGGAAATTCAATCCCTGCTGGAGAAAGGCGCCATAGAACTGGTGCCTGTAGCGGAGAGGAACAAGGGATGGTATTCCCCTTATTTTTTGATTTCCAAGAAAGACGGGGGATTGAGACCCATCATGGACTTGCGCGGTTTGAACAAACTCCTCAGGAAGGACAAGTTCAAGATGGTTACTCTCTCTCAAGTCCTCCAGGCCCTTCAACTTCAGGACTGGTTGGTGTCTCTCGACCTCAAGGACGCTTATTATCATGTGCCGATCCATCCAAAGCACAAAAAGTACCTGAGGTTCGCAGTTGGGGACTCGCACTTTCAGTTTTGGGTCCTGCCGTTCGGATTGACCTCCACCCCGAGGGTCTTCACCAAGCGCGTGGTAGTGGTGGCAGCGCACCTCAGGAAAGGGGGGATTCACGTCTACCCCTACATGGACGATTGGTTGATCAGTGTGTGCTCTCCCGAGCAAGTCCTGGATCATCTGTCAGTCACCTGCCACTCCCTCCACAAGCTGGGCTTCTCCCTCAACTTAAAGAAGTCCCATTTGACACCAACTCAGAGGCTCCAGTACATCGGAGCAGTGCTCGACACGTCCCTAGGGCAGTGTTCTCCTCCCCAGGTGAGGGCTCATCACATTCAGAAGATGGTGCACAAGTTTCAACTTGCCCAGACTCTCCCAGCGTTCGAGTTCTTGAGACTGCTCGGCCTCATGGCATCCTGCATTCTTCTGGTGTCAGTGGCCAGGTTGCGGATGAGATCTTTGCAATGGGCACTCAAGCTCCAGTGGTCTCAGTCCTCCGGCAGGATGTCGGACCCTGTTCAGGTGCCGTCTTCGGTCGCCCAGGACCTTCTGTGGTGGGCCGACGAAGGCAATCTGATGAGGGGGGCTACATTTTGGCGAACGTAACGGACGCATCCCTCACGGGATGGGGAGTTCATGCCAACGAGTTGACAGTCAGCGGTCGTTGGTCCCCGTCGGAGTCCAGATTCCATATCAATCTGTTGGAGCTGAGGGCCGTCAGGCTAGCCCTGAAGGCTTTTCTGCCGACTGTGCGAGGAAAGAATGTCCTGATCCTGATGGACAACACGGTGGCCATGCACTACCTCAACAAAAAGTGGGTGGTAGGGTCACTTCCTCTGTGCAGGGAGGCGATGCAGCTCTGGTTCTGGGCCATCCAGCAGGAAGTTTTGATCTCGGCAGTTCATCTGGCTGGAGACGAAAACGCGAGGGCGGACGCTCTGAGCAGGCAGAGCGCAATCTCCCACGAGTGGGAGTTGGCTCAGGAGATTCTCCTGGAGATCTTTACCCTTTGGGGGACCCCTCAAGTGGATCTCTTCGCCTCCAGTGTCAACCGGAAGTGCGAGAGGTTCTGCTTGCAGGAATTTCCTCCAAACGGAGTCTTAGGAGACGCGTTCGTGGTGGAGTGGTCATTCCCACTGCTGTACGCGTTTCCCCCAGTCCCCGTCATCCCACAAGCATTGCGGAGGTTACGGAGGTTCGGTTCCCAGATGATCGTCATTGCTCCGGCGTGGGCCCGGAGGACGTGGTATCCGGACCTTCTCAACTTGTCCATCAGCCCTCCACATCGTCTTCCCTACCGACACGATCTGCTCTCACGGGAGGGGAGTCAGGTTCTCCATCCAGAGGTCAGGTCCCTCAACCATCACGCTTGGTTTCTGAAAGGTTGAGGTATAAGGATTGGGACCTTCCTGAAGATGTGATGGAGGTGTTGCTTTCGGCCAGAAGGCCTGCAACAAAGTCCCTGTACCGTTGCCGTTGGAGAAAGTTCTGCGACTGGTGTAGGGTTAAGAATGTGGATCCTTTTGCATGTGAAATTCCAACGGTTCTGTCTTTTTTGCTTTCTTTGTCCCACAGGGGCCTTCAAGTGGGTACCATTAAAGGTTACCTGGTGGCGCTGTCTTTATTTAAGCGCTCGTCTGAAGAGTGTTCCTATTTTAAAATTCCTTTAATTTCACAGTTTCTGAAAGGGCTCACTAATGTGTTCCCTCCGTCACCTTTCCAGGTGCCCGGTTGGGGTTTGAACCTTGTTCTCAAGTTTCTGATGGGTGCTCCGTTTGAGCCTTTGCATTCATGCCCTTTGAGACTGTTAACTCTTAAAACTGTATTTTTAGTTGCGGTCACTTCCGCTCGCAGAGTGATTGAGTTACAGGCAATTTCAGTTAAGCAACCCTTCACTGTGTTTCATAAGGACAGGGTTGTCCTTAGAGTTCGTCCTTCTTTTCTTCCAAAGGTGGTGTCGGAATTTCACTTAGGCCAGAAGGTTGGTCTTCCGGCATTTTATCCTCCTCCACATCCTGGTATGGAAGAGGAGAGGCTCCATAGGCATGATCCTAGGAGAGCGGCGTTAAGCTTTTATATTTCAAGCATGTCCCAGGTCAGAGTGGACGATCAGCTCTTCATTGGTTACACTGGAAAGCGTTTGGGACAAGCTGTGACGAAACAGACTTTGTCTCGCTGTATTATTTTGGCTATCTCTGAGTGTTACCACTTGGCGGGTAAGGACCCACCGGTTGGCTTACGGGCCCATTCTACCAGGGGTATGGCTGCCACTACTGCCCTGCAGAGGGGTGTTCCTATTCGTAACATCTGTGATGCAGCCACCTGGGCTTCAGTACATACTTTTGTACGTCACTATTCCCTCGATTCCATCTGGGGCAGGATTTGGCCTTTGGCAAGGCGGTCCTTTACTCCGCAATTGGATTGGGCATGCTAAATTTCTGTTTTCTAAATTCTTTTCCCACCTCCTTGCATTGGTACTGCTTTGGGAGTCTGTCATAGATATGGAATACGTCGGAGGACCCAATCCCCTCGAAAAACAAGTTACTCTCTTACCTGGTAACGTTCTTTCGATGGGATGGTCTGACGACGTATTCCATATCGCTCCCTCCCTACCTTCCCCGCTACAGAATTTCTTATGCGATTGCAGCTTACGTTTCCGCAAGGCTTTGTGTGTCAGACTGGCAGAAGACTGGTGGCACACGTTCTGGGGAAAAAACTACAACTGAAGCTACGGGCGTCGGGCGTCCTACTTATAACATCCAGTGACGTCGGCCGTCGGAGGGGGTCCTCGAGGGCGGCGTATTGACGTCATCCACGCAGGACGCAGACGCCAAAGATTTTCCAAAGCAGCACAGCTGTGGTGATTACTGTCATAGATATGGAATACGTCGGCAGACCATCCCATCAAAAGAACGCTACCAGGTAAGAGAGTAACTTGTTCTTCTACTGAACCTTCAATGAACTGCTATGAGGGAATTATATCATTATTTCTGACATGACTTGCAGAAGTCCACCATCTTAGAAAATGCCTGACTATGCCTGGATTATCACAAAATGGTGGACCACCCTCCTCTTGAACAGAACATAGTATCTGCTCAGATTTAAATCTAGATTTTTTGTGACTATGATAAGCATGTACTACTTGACCTACTCTCTACTGCACAAGACATTCTGACTCTACAATGCACTTATTTTGGCCTTCCAGGCACTACAATTCTGATTTTCGCAGTACTAGAGTCATTGATCAACCCAACAAGTTATCTACATTTGATTTGAGGGGGTGGGGTCTATCTCCTATACATTCAGTTCCGAGGGTGCAGGGTCTACCCCCTGTACATCTTGCTCTGCTGTAAAACACATCTGCCACCTCCTTGAACTCCTGGACCTGGATGCTCTTGCTCATTCCTCCTTTGAATGCCTGGTCCTCAGGCTCTCATCTCTCCTGGCCTTTCTCTGACCTTGACCACCATCTACAGGCCACCTGGCCAGATCACCCTCTTCCTCTCTGAATGGGCTGACATCACTTCCTCACTCCATTCCTCTACCTCCCAGCTTCTCCTCCTTGGGAATCTCAACATCCACCTGGACTCCCCTGATTCCTCTGGGCTTTTTCACAAACTATGCAACTCTATTTCCCTCTCCATTCTACTCTCTGGTCCGACTCACTCTGCCGGCCACACCTTGGAAGCTCCCATCGCTTCAGACATCCCCCTCTCTAATCCTTTCACTACTCCTCTCTCCTGAACTGACCACTTTCTTCTTCTCACTTTAAGCTTCCTGTTCCCTTGACAAAGGCCCACCCAGCACTGCCACCTTCCTTTGCGGTCATTCGACCTGTGAAGCGAGTGTCAGTGGCCGCCTTTACCTCCACTTTCTCTCCCCACCTCCTCCTGCGACTGATTCCCATCCAGATACAGCCCTTTCCAATATTCACCTTTCCATCTCTAACACTCTGGATATGCTTGCCCCTGTTATGAGGATCCGCCTGGAGCCTGCCACCAAGTGTAATTCTTGGCATGACTCCGATCTGGCCGCTCTAAAACGCAAGTCCAGAGTAGCTAAACGGAAGCGGGGAGCTTCGGGTGCACCCTCTGACAAACTGGCCTGCCGCCTGCACCAAAGGCAATACAAACTCTCCATTTTTTCCAAGAAGAGGGTCCATATTCAAGCTTGCATCTCTGCTGTCTCTAACAACACGGTCGAACGTTTCAAAATCTGCAAGGAGCTGGCGAATACTACTGTAGTATCTACCTCTTCTACACCTACCTAGGCCCTCTGCACGGCTCTGGCTTCTCATTTCACCACTAAAACCCAGGACTTCCTGTCTGCACTCTGCTCCTCTTATCTTCTCTCTTCCTCCACTTCTAGCAGGCCCTCCCTGGCCACCCCCCTCCTCTCCTTCTCCCTCTCTCTTGTAACAACTGACGATGTTTCCAGACAAGTCCGGTCTATGAAAGTCTCATCCAAACAGGTAACCCCCTGCTCCTCCAGAACCATTAAGGACAACATTGGTTATCTCGCTCCAGCCTTGGCTGATTTCTGTAATCACTCCTTCACCACTAGATCTTTCCCCTCTCTTCACAAGCACTCCCTTGAGCAACCCCTACTAAAAAAGTCTTCTGCTGACCCCTCCATTCCGCCAACTATCACCCGATTTCTATCACTCCTTTCCTGGGCAAACTCCTGGAGAAGCTGGCTATCTCTCAGCTAACCCTCCACACTGAATATGTTGGTTGTCTCCATGACCATCAGTCTGGCTTCAGAGCAGCTAGAGGCACAGAACCTGCACTCCTGTGAAGATCGGCTCTCTAATCTTGACTCTAGCTAAATGCGTGGTCAACCACAACATCCTAATTACTCGTCTCCGTGAGACCTTTGGAATCACGGATAAGGCTCTGGAGTGGCTGACCTCCTTCCTCCTGGACCGACCTTCCCAGGTTCAGCTTGGGTTCTTTCTCTGCACCACCTCTCTCTCCACGTGTGGTGTTCCCCAGGGCTCTAGCCTATCCCCCTGGCACTTCAATGTGTACCTGGCACCTTTGGCTCTCCTGATCTCTACCTTTTCCTCTAACTTTCAGTGTTATGCGGATGACACACAGCTCTCATTCAGGCTACCCTCGGGCCGCCTCCTTCTCCTCGCTCATCCCTGACTGTCTATCCACTATTCAGGCATGGCGCGCCTCTAACGATCTCTGCCTTAATGCCAGTTAGACTGAGATCCTCCTCATTGGGACACCTGCTCCCGCCTTCCCTCTCTCACTCTGGCCGCCCACCCTGGGCCCTCTACCTGCACCTTCATGTGAGGCTAAGAACTTTGGTGTCATCTTCAACTCCACCATCTCCTTCTGTCCTCACATCTCTGACGTCTCTAAGAAGTCACACTATCAGCGGCACCTCCTGAGAGGTATCCTTCCTTTTCTCACTTTCCACCAGAGGATTACTGTCTCGAGAGCCCTGGTTCTCTCTAGGCTGGACTACTGCAACAACCTCTTCATCAAACTCCCGGCTTCTTCGCTGTGCCCTCTGCAACTCATCCAGAACAGAACCGCAAGACTTATCCTTGGCCTCAAGCCCAGGGACTGCATCTCTCCGGTGCTGAAATCCCTTCACTGGCTCCCCGTGGCTGCAAGGATCAAATTCAAGACCCTCTGCATTGTCCACAAGGCTTTCTGGGGCCTGGGACCTACTTACCTGCAATGTTTCCTTCCTAAATACTGTCCCTCTCGAGCCCTCCACTCATCTACCTCAAACCTTCTGCTTCTCCAAGCAGAGATTTGGAGGGATTTCCTTTTCCTCGGTAGGCGGCTCCCTCTGGAACAACCTCCCTGCCACCCTCCGTCTTGAGTCTGATATTCTTAAGTTCCGGAAACTACTCTTCCCCTCTTCCTTCCCTCTCACCCTACCCTGCTAACTTAGCCCTCTACTCCTCCTCTCTCCCTCCTTTCCATTCAGCTTACTGACTGGCCATATGGTGTACCTCAGAGTCTCACATGTCCCAGGCACCCCTGCCAGTCCTATGCACTTGCCTTAGGGCCCTGCACCCCACCTTTCACTGCACTTGTGATAAATCCTTCAGAGCTTCTCTCACCGCACTTCACCAGTCTCTACCGACTGGGCGCACTTGGTCCCCTGCCATCCCTTGCCCTGCCTGCACTTGCACAATCTGTATACAGCCCTGCCTGAAGATCGTTCTGTCTGTTCTACCTTGTCTTCACCCCTTAATGTGCACTTGAAAAAAAAACACAGAATTGCCATCAGGCCTATTTGCTGAATCTAAACTGTTAAATTCATCATATTCACTTAATCAGCCTGTGCAGACTGCTATCATCTCAGAAATTCAAGGGCTCTGAGCGACTGTTGTTTTTTCCCTGTGTTCCCCCCTCCTTGAGCTCTTTGAAACACTTGCCTGTGTCTAGGCACTTAGTAAATAAACATTACCATACTATGTCATATCATATCAGAAGGAGGAGTAGACAATGCAGGGCTCCAAACTCTTTTGATAGGGCGCTCAATTTTACTGTGCAATGCGTAAGTACACAGCTTTACAGATTTCATAACAAGTAAACAGAAATCTCTGAAAGAAACAAAAAGAGAGAAAGGAAAACAATAATGTTTCAGCAAGACACTCATCAAGTATGATTTCACCCCACCCACAAAATAAATGTTACGGAAACCCCAACTTGAAGCGGGGTTCCACTCCTTTCACATACTTGCCAACATTTTGTGACCAAAAAGATGTACGATTTTTCAAGTTTAAAAAATTATAATTCGCCTAACAATTACATCACAGTAAAATACACAACATACATTGTTGGCAACATTGAAGCATTCTAAAATACACAACCCATCAAACAGCACAACATGCAAAGATGTTCAAATGATAAAGATGTAAAATTCTGAATGGTAAATTAACACCAAATTCAATGACCTAACTTAATCACACAGAGCTGGCAGGCAACGTTTGCCACTGCTCTGTAGCTGCAGCCCCAGCAATAGATAGGTATTCCTGCAGTGCAAGTTGAGCACTGAACGACATGGAGGCTGATACCCCCTTCAGTCTGATAGGCAGATGATGTGTGATGGTGGTAGGCTCTGCCACTTGCCTTCACTGGTGGTTCACCTGAGGGTTGTAACGGCAAGAGTGCAGCACAGAGTCAGGTAGATCAGCGGATTGGTCTGAGCCCAATCAAAGTAATCACCTACCATACCACTGTACGGACAGACTAAATAATATGTTGCATGCCTTGTCCTGCAGCCTGCCTTAGAGTCACATAAATTACCTGCTACTGTAAAAAGCAGTAGGATCTGTCACTGAAATCTGTAGGCGGTAGGGCTACTTAAAAAGCAGTATCCTACTGCCTAAATCTGTAGGGTTGGCAAGTATGCTTTCACAGACTGCAGCAGACTGTTCATGACGCTCTCCCTACCGGCGCTCCACACACTGTGCTCCACGCTAAACTGGCTCATTTAAGAGGAAACTGTGCACCGGTGAAATGTATCCCCTCAATAACACAGGCCAGTGAACAATAGGTCCTTTCCACACAACACAGCAAAAACAGCAGCAGACTGTGACGCTCTCCCCACCGGCGTTCCACACACCGTGCTCCACATTGAGATGGCTGATGTAAGGAGAATCTGTGTACCGGTGCAATTGTTCCCCTCGATAACACAGGCCAATGAAAAATAGGTCCTTTCCACAAAACACAGCAAAAACAGCAGCACACTGTTCATGACGCTCTCCCCACCGGCACTCCACACACTGTGCTCCACACTGAACTGGCTGATTATAAGGGGAAACTGTGCACCGGTGAAATTGATCCCCTCAATAACACAGGCCAGTGAAAAATAGGTCCTTTCCACACAACACAGCAAAAACAGCAGCAGATTGTTTGTGACACTCTCCCCACTGGTGCTCCACACACTGTGCTGCGCACTGAGCTCAGAGATCAGTAACCCCTACTATCTAAAAGGTAGTGTCACTATCGCTGTGGGCCTAAATGCCAAAGCCTTATCTGTTTTATGCCCTCCGGGACTTCCTAAGGGATTCTCTAACCTTCCCCAGATGTCAAGTAGGAATCAGGAGGAAGAAGGAACAGCAAAGGAGGAAAAGGCAGTAAGCAGAGTGAAAAGAGAGACAGAGGGAGGAAAGAACTCCGGGTAGACCAGGTACAAAGATCATGGCCTGGGAGTGGCACATTACCAGTCACACCCGAGAAAGGAGTGGGAGGGAAATGGTGGGAGGAAAGCAGGGAATTGAAAAACGTGATAGACTGAAGAGGACCAGGGGCTAGTCAGTCAGAGAAGGAAGGTTTTGGCAGGGCCAGTCAGAGGGATCAGGAAGATTATTGAACGTTCAGAGATGTGAAATGTAGGAAGTCTGGGGTACATTCAGTCCACCCTTGTAACCCTGCAGTCACTCTCCATGCCAGGCATGACGAAGGGTCCAATCGCCCACACACTTGCTGCCAGAGACAGTTGAGGGGTATGAGACATTGAATAGCCCGCATCTAGAATAGAACAAAGAGGGCTTGGGAATCCTGAAATCCTGCAATGTCGCACTACTGGGTAGTGTAAGGGCTTGGACAGTGTTACGGATGTGGGAAGGCCTGGGTGCTGATGATGTATTGCCTATAATGCCAGCCAAAAAAAGTCATGCCACTGTAGGAACACACATCCATAATCCATACTGCCTTCACCAATGTTCCCTGCCTACCCTCACGTAAGAACACTAATCATGTTAGCTTTGCCCTTAATTCCAATAGAATATGCTATTCCCATTGTAAGATAACATTTCCATGCTGCCTGCACCAATAAAGCCCCCCACGCTCCCATGTGAAAACGCTCATCATGTTGGCTCTGCCCATGATGCCAGTAAAAACGTATGCCACTGTATGAAAATCTGTTCATGCTGGCTGCCAATGCATCAATGTAGCCCTCCCCAATCAGAGGATCACACCCAGGTCCCACACACACACACACACACACACACATGTGCCATACAGACTAGCTAATTTACATGCACACCAGTACAACATACATTTGCTCCCTTGTTCACATTTCACCGAAACAACATACACAGTGCTCCCTCATTCACACGCTTACCTATACTCTCCAACATACACACTGAGAATTTGTATTCACACTTGCACAGGAAATAACCTTTGCGTGCAAACATATATACACATAAAGAATGCTTTTGTTTTCTTACTTGCACCACCGGACTCCAAATGCCACCACTCACACTGCCACAATGGCCCTCCAGCCTCTGTACACCATACACACATGAACCAGGAAGCTGGTATAGATTTCTGGTTTCTGACATGCAGGGTGGAGCCTTAGTAACACCATCTTGTGCCTCCGGCTCTTTGATGGTGCATAGAGGCCCAGGAGCAACCCCTGCAGACATTTGGCCCTGCACTACCACAGCCTGAATCCCCAACGGGCCATGTAAGGCTGAGGTATCGGGGATACGTGCTAGGGTACTGCTGTGAAAGGGAAACCATGTTTCCCTACACAGAAAATCCATTCCAGGAGCGCATCCTTCATTCCTTGCTCAAGCTGAGGGAGTGCTCAATGTTTTCACTGGACTGGTTTGACTTCTCTATAATAGGTGGCGGGTCAGCACCCGTTGCACATTATGGATGAGTCGACCCAGCCATAGCCGTCTCTTTTCCAAATTTCTCTTCAGAACCTGAGAGCTCTCCTTCACCAAGACATTCATACAGGTCTTAAATGTTACTGTTATAAGAGCAAGTCTAGTTCACAGGCTGGCTGTTTATTACACGTAGTTTTTGCTTCTGAAAAGCAAGTAGAAAAGTCCTTTATTGACAGGACCTCTCCCCTTAAAGGTATTCATGATTATCCTACACGGGGCGTTTAAGTTCTCATGCTTTGACTCACTAATATCTTTCAGAGACTGATTTGAGCTGGCATTGTCTCTATTAGCTTCCAAAAACTCACATGGTGATAACACGGTGCGTCAGAAAAAGAAGCACACCGGGATCATCCGGGCAGAGCAGTAGCAGTAGCAGACATTCCTTCTCGAGTGTGAGGCATTGAGGCAGAAAGTGTTGGCACAGCAACTGCACAGCTGAACACCTGTGAGGCCAGGGAGAGATAAAGAACCATCAGTACTTGAGCTTGTCTGCTGTTTGCCCACTGAACTGGTGCTCAGGCCTCTCGCAGAGCCCTGGAAGTCAGGACTAGCTAAAGAACTGGATTGTTTAAGGGGCTCATCAAACTGACTGCGCATTCCCCCCTTCATTGTTTAAAATCTTCCCATCAATCTGAAGGAATAGGCGCTGGACATACCCATCGCCACGTAGGTGGTAAGATAGCTCAGCGGGTTCAGCGCTCGCTGAAGCGCTCTGTGTGCAATCTGCAAGTCACAGGTTCGAATCCCTGCAGGGCCAACAGGGCCTTTCTTCCTACCAAGGTTAATAAATGAGTATTTATTCCAGCTGGGTTATATTGTATGTATATATGCTCTATGCAAAGCTTTTAAGTGTAAGCGCTATATAAATAACACATCATTATCATACAAGTTTGTACAAGTTTCGCACTGTAGTGATTGTGAGCTACTCTTAGCTGATCCGATCCTTCTTCGTATCCTCTTTATGTCTGTGCAAGTGCAAGTGCAAGATGGAGGACTAAGATGCAGGAGACAGTAGCAGTATGAGGAGGCAGCACCTGCTTCACAATGGTTCTCTGGGTTTTGCTGCTGGACAAGGATGTTTAGGTCTGTTTCTTAGATTCACGGAACTTTGCATGAGTCTAAAAGAAGCGGAACTAAGGACTACCGGTAGGAAACGTAACATATTTTATAGTGTGAACAAGAATAAATGCTATGAGAGGGAACCTGTTGGGCAGAACCATCGTTTGTAAACCATCGATAGCAGTGATTACGGTTCTATATGATTTGCAACCATAGGCAAATGGGCTGGTCATTTGCTGAGAGTGCTTTGGCGCAGGCTGCTAGATGTGTTCTTGTGTTCAATTAGCGACTTAGTGCTCATTCAACAGAAGCCAAGACATAAGTCCTATGCCAGGCTGATCATGGCGTTTTAAAATCTCCTTCATTATTGGGAGCAGGAATGCTGATTGCTAGGTAAGGTTAAATGCAAAATATCTAGTGGAATGAAAAATATTCTACAGAATGCATAAAAACATCTCCAGCCTCGAACACACACGCACGCGCACGCACACACGCACGCACACGTGCTCACCCCTACTCAGTCATGAACACTACGATCAGAGGGACACAAAGACATGAGGAATATACAGCTAAAAAACAAATATCTGTGACAACACATCATCATAGCATGCAAATCAGGATACCGTGCAAAAATGACAATATTACAATAGGACGCCACAACGCCATGCAAATGTAAAAACATAATACACAAACATAGCCAAAGAACATATGCCTTAACAAATCATACAACTCACAAGGATGCAGACACACCATGGTCCAAGCGACCAAATTAATTCAAAAAGATACCACATGACGAAGTCCCCTGCCTGGAACTTCGTCAAGTGACCACAAGCCAGGCGACTCAGGGAGCTGGATATCTTGCCAAGCCAGCGAGAGAAAAATACATTTCCTACAATGCTTCTCAGAAACAGAAACAAAACCCAGAGCCAAGAAGCGGAATTATAAACCGGGGAGGCAGTAAAACTGGCAAAATACCCAGTCAGGTCACTTAAACCAGGGAATACATCATGAAACCTGTCTAAGGGCCCTCACACTACAATTGTACAGTCAGACCACCCTCAGATGTACTACATCTCCCACACCCACAATTCCCATCTCTCCCAACCGGAAAACCAAGAATGGGTCACGGAAATTAAATTATCCCTCCAAGGTCAGGGAGAGTTTAGGAAACACTACAAGGCCAGGAAGACTGGGGGGGATGCAAAACACCCCTATAGCACCCACGCCCTAACACACTTGCCTACCTAACAGCTGTGCACCAGGATATCCTACACATATGAAGCCTATTCAATTTCTCCATGCACCCAAAGATTCTCTTGTAAATTTAACCCAGCCTCTTCAGCCTCATTCTGACTATCAGGAAGTGAGAGAGCCCACACAATCCCAACCCTCACACCCTCCAGGCTTATAGCTGGAGTTGCAGACCATCAGACCTAGTTCCAATAAGGGGGAGGAGGCATGTTACTATGCAAGACGGCCAACCCAGTCCAGTGCGGTGGCTGACAGGAGCAGGCGGCTCCTGTTTGGAGAAGAAAAACATCTGGAGAGAAGTGCTTCAGAGACTTTGGAGACTGAAGACTTGAAAGTGCTGTAGAGGGTAGTTGGAGAAGTGACAGCTAGAGAGATTAGGAAGTGATCTCTACAGAAGACAAGAAAGTGGTGAGAGTGAAAGGGAAATGAAGGACGGAAAGATGGAGAAGTAAAACCAGGAGTGGAGTGTATGTGGTAGTTGGAACAGGGGAAAGGAGGGAGGAAGCAACACCATGAGTGCAGTGTAAGGCAATAGTAGGCATAGAGGAAACAAAGGAGTATGTTAAACCAGAAGTGGAGTGACAGAAAGAGACAAGAGCAGAGGGAAGGAGGGGGATTTAAAACCCAGAGTGGAGTTGAAGGAAGGAATAACATTAGAAGGCTGGAGGGAGGACGACTCAGAGTGGAGTGGACCGACTGCAAACATAAATACAACGTTATTGTGTTTGAAAACGCTGCGCCACGGGGAGCCCTAGAGCCCCAAATGGGAAAGCAGATTTAGGCAGAAACACAGCGGCATGTAAACACAACTGTGTTGTGTTTCTGCCTGCCTTTGCTTTCACTTGGGTCTGCGGTGCACTCCTGGGGGAGCACCGGAGACCCAAAGTGATAGCCACGGCAGGCAGAAACACAATGCGGTTGTGTTTGAAAACGCTGCGGTTTTTCTTTCTGAGTTTCTCAGGCACCTCCGAGCCTGAGAAACTTAGAAAGAAAAACCGCAGCGTTTCAAACACAACCGCGTTGTGTTTCTGCCTAAATCTGCTTTCCCATTTAGGGCTTTAGGGCTCCCGACGGGGAGCCCTAGAGCCCCAAATGGGAAAGCAGATTTAGGCAGAAACACTGCGGCATGTAAACACAACCGCGTTGTGTTCGGAGGAGCCTGAGAAACCTAGAAAGAAAAACCGCAGCGTTTTCAAACACAATAACGTTGTATTTATGTTTGCGGTCGCTTCAAAAGCTACCGCAAACATAAATACAACGTTTTTAAAGCTGCGGTTTTATTTCTAAGTTTTCCGGGCTCCTCCAAACGCAGCTAGTGTTTATTTTTATTAAAAAAAATAGCACTTACAGAGATGCAGCGGCAGCTTTTCTGCCTGTAGTCTCCGGTCCCCGTCCTCCGCGTACAGTACCAATGAAGGAAAAGCCACCCAGTGGTAGCTTTTGTTTACTACAGCTGGCTGGCTTTTCCTTCATTAGTGCCGCAAAAGCCAAAGCGAGCACAGCAGCGGGCATCCATTTCACAAAATGGATGCCCCCATGTGCTATCTTTGAGCTTGAATTGCTCAAAATTTTACATAGGGACTTTGAAAAAAAAACGCCAATCGTTTTTTTTTATGTTGCCTATCTATTTTTGAAATACATTTTTTTGGCCGAACCATTCCTTTAAGGCTTGGGGCACAGGACCCCTGAAGGGCTGCACCTAGGCTAAGACAAGCAGAAGGGTTTGCTACATACTGGAACCTTTTTCATCAGGAAGGAGTGATGTAACTCCTCTGGGACTTTGGAACAGTGACAGCTGAGACTCAAACGGCTGACCAGTCACCCTGAGTTTTGGAAAGAAGGCCATGCTATGTTTTGGTATTTGTTCGGGAAATATCCAGTTTATATTTAGTTGGCCCAACCTATACACAGGACCTAAAAAAATTGTTGAACTTTGAAATTCTCGTCTTGGCGTACTTCTTGGTCCCAAATGTCCAATCTGTGACACACATAACATACAGTCAGAAGGGCAAAGCGAAATGAGGAATATGGTGCACAGCAAGAATAAAGTCTGTCACATACCATCCACTGTCACAGCACAGCATACCATTACTGGCTTGCAATTGAGCAGTGTATCCTGCAACAAAGAAAAACATCCACTAAAACACAACAGCACACCGTCACCACATGTAAACACAAACAAATCCAAATAGTATACACCATCACAAATCATACAACTCAGACAGACACAGCAATACGTTTGAAGGGACCAAGTGAACTGAAATATATATGCACAACATACAGTCAGAGGGACGCAATTCAATACTCTTCAAACAAAACCATCTGCAATTATATATTCCTCAACATGGAAGCAAAATAAATCCTAAAGAAAGTCACCATTCAAAAGATAGTTCATGCAGCATCACAAAATGCAACCATTATCATGCTTAACAAACACACATGCATACCATACATGCCCTTACAATGTATGTGCAACACCACAGAGTTGTTCCACTCCTATATGCTCAGAAAGACAAAGGGCCTCATTACAGGTCGGGCAGTCTGGAAATAACAGTGGCGGTAAACCCGCCGCCACTGTTAATTCCGGACCGCCCGATCCCGACTCCTGCAGGTCAGACCTGCAGGCGGACGTGGAAACAGGTCAGACTCCTGCAGGTCAGACCTGCAGGTGGACGTGGAAACACCAGCACCATCACGAGATGGTGCCAGTGTTTCCACTTCCCCATTCCGATTGAGTCCTATGGGACTCAATGGGAATGGGGATTTACCGAATTCCGCCTCCGGAATTCCCGGGACATCAGGGTCGTAATGCCCTGGTATTTATTTCCGGGAGTCACGGAGGCGGAATGGTAATACGAGTCCCGCGGTAACCAGGCGGTTTTACTGCCTCGGGCACCGCCGGACTTGTAATGAGGCCCAAATAGTCAGTTGAAAACACACATCGTAGAGAGGTAACAATGCATTGAATCACGCTTTAATTTTCTCTTTCACACAAGTATAGAATAATTCACCCAATCATCCAATCAAATGCACGCCTTTTTAAAACATGGCAACAGAAACAATCATAATTGATCAGGTCTTGGACAAAACACTTTGACATCTTACTTGTTCAAATACGTTCTCCGATTGGGGACATTAAAACCAATACACTTTGAAAGTTGCTTACCCCAACTAGAAAAGATCCCTGACATTAGTGAAGATCTGGCCAGATTTCAGAAAACTTGGGCTCCGAATAATGACTCTCACCAACATGGACATCCACAAATCCATTAAAACATACCTTAAAAACAAAAAAAACTTCTGGATCTAATAATAACTTTTATTGATTTATTTATGTATTGTTTATTTTTTTATAAAGGAGGAACAATGTAGCTTTCCTTCCCTGCCTGGAGGGTGGACATGGCCTTTAACGGCTCGTCAGCTCGCACCTCAGCTCGGGCTGTGGGACGTTAAAGGCTGTGTCTGCCCAAAAGGCAGGGCATGAAAGCCATTCACAACCCTGTGTTAATCCGGGGTGCAAATGGCTTTTACAATTTTGCATCGGGCGATCCAAGCTGCTTGCTTCCCAATGTAAAATGACAAAAATTACAAAAAATTAAAAATGGGAAAAAAAGATGGCCACCGCCATATGGAAAAGGGGCAAAGTCCATTTTCCATGTTTATGGCAGCTGCCATATGGGAGGAGCTCTGGGACTGGAGCGCAATGCTCCGGTCCCGCATGTACATGGAGGGGGTGAGGAGGGGAAGCAGGACATTTGGTTGCTCCCTGTTGCCTCCCCACAATGGGGGGAAAAAAGAAAAATGCCACCCGGGGAAGGGCCTCGGGTGGCTGGGACAGCGGGCAGTGATTGTGTAATTTCACCTGCAGTTCCAGCCATCTGATTGGCTGAGCACCCTTCCCTGGTGCAAACGCTCTTTTGATCACAAAAGAACGTACAGTAGATAAGAAATCAGATTTGCCGGGAAGCAGTGAGCTTCTTACAATGGGGTGAGTCTGAGGGAAGTTCTGACCAGGATGTGGAGGGGACTAAAGGAATAGTAACTGGGGACAATACATAAGAGGACATTCATAAGTTAAGGACAATGAACATTTGCCATTTTTAAGTGCAGGTAGGCGTTAAGGACAACTTTGCTCGGGATGTGACCATGATGGGTGAAGTGCTAGAATTGAGGCAGAGGAAGTGAGAGACAGAGGCAGGTACAAATGTTAACCTACCTCTCATCTGCCTGCTAACTAAGAGGGTAACTCGAAGGCGAGACAGTAGGCTTTTAGACACATAAGATGTTTACTCACTTTCTATTCTATGAACATGAAATAATGAAACTGTAAAATAATAACAACTTTACACTAGTAATAACTTAAGATAAATAATTGTAATGTACATAAGTGCAAGTTGCAAACACTGAATGTTTACCTATTGCATATGATGTCATGCGGTTAAAAGATTGGTAGATAATTGACACCTTGCTTGTGTAAATAAATTCCCCTATTGGGGAAATAAAACAAATTACCTCGGGGGGATAGCTCAGGGGCAACGCTCTCGTCTTGAAAGCAAGACGACGCAGACCAACACAGGTCGATCCCCAGGTCTGCGCTTAGAAACCACTGGGTACTAAGCGCGTTAAATAACCCATTATAATTACAATACACATTGAAAGGTAATGCTCTTTGCAGCGGAATTATAACAGTATGCAGGGAAGGACCGTTATAATCACGTCATAGAAAACAATCTGGATCAATGGAATACTCGTATGTACTGCTACATTGAAGAAACAATCTATAATGTGTCAAGCTTCAGATAAAATGAATAACAAATCACTTTACACTGTCCAGATTACAAACAGGTAAGAACTTATATGTATGAACACCTGCTTGTGAAAAATTAAATACGTCTTCCCCTTAAAAAATAAAATAAATAGCCTTAATATGTTTTCAAAAGTTTGCATTTAGATCTCAAATTTGAAACCCCAAACTTTGAAAAGTATTTTTTTTTAATTAACTTCTCAAATGTTCATTTTTGTATGATTTGCATTGCTCTGACTTTAAGTTCGAAAACACACATTGGTTTATGTCATTTTTTCCTCTTGCGCCACCCTGACATTCACCTTCCCATCCTTTATCTCATAGTCGCGGCATCTTGCCATTCATTTCTTTGCTAAAATAATGGTGGTTTGTTCCCTGATGCTCCTATTAGTCTATTTGCCCTTCCTCCTTCTTTCCCCGAAACCACTGTGCCAAGATGGGATCCTGAAGCTATGAGCTGAGCGTTATCCTTGCAGTAGAGTGTCACTTGTCCTAGAGACACAACAGTGTCCCCTTTCCCCTTTATGGGCGAAAAGTGTTATTTTGACAGAAAATATAGTTTACATCATGGCATGACCTTTAAAATAGAACTTAAAGCATTTAATATAAGTGATTCTTTCATTTGTAGGTGAATTAACATAGTTTTATTTTATGAAATACATGTATCATTAGTTGGAAACCATAATGCCACTGGTAAATAAGCTTCCATTATTAATCATCAAAATATGAAGATATCTTCATGCTTTCTTCTTCAGCATTCTTCATTGAAAGACGGCACGCCTTATATGTTTGTTCAGTGTCTGCATGCACAGCAAATTGTATTGCAGGTAGATCATTTACGAAAACCCATATCAAAAGATATCCACATGGAATGCATTCAATTTCTTGCTGTTCTCTCAACATCAAAAGTTATCCTAAACATAGAAAAAAAGTTCTCAAAAGATGACTCCATTTGTGCCTTCCCCTGCATTTGTCTTCTTTTGTGTGGTGTATGCTATATTTCAGCGTTTTCTCTGGGTAATATTCCACCAGCTCTGCCTCCATTGTCAGAATCTTTTAGATTCCCAGTCTGTCTTATCTGATTAAAAATCAAGCTATTTTATAGTGAAACTCCACAAAGTTCCCACGTTCCTTATCAAAATTTCATAAGCTTCTCTGTCAGATTGGGATAAAACGATTGATGATCTTGTACATCCGGGTAGTGACTTGCAGCCGTAGGTTTGCTCATAATGCGAACCATTTCCATTTAGTTCACAGGTCCTGGATGCTTGTAATAGGTTATTACTGTGAATCTAACATTTCACTCCCTGTGAAAATAAGAGGTGCAGTACCATTTTGCTGTACATTGAAACAGGCCATGTATTTAAGCATTATGTTTGAAATGGAACATGTGTAGTGTACTAACTTGTAGGTTAAAATTGCAACATGCGATTTACCATGTTTAAAGCTCTTGCTGCAGGATTAAAGTTGAAAACTTGTAATGCATTAAAACCTTTAAATGAAGCATGCTGTCTCTAATCAGAAAGTAATCATTGTTCATCAGAAAACACACTGTGGTTTACACTTTACTTGAGATAGGGTTTAACACATCTCTAGCACTGGAATTCTGCTTGTGAACATGGCTTTGCATCTTTAAGCAATTCACATCTACTTGGGCAATTCATAGATCACAGCACTGTGTATCCTTTTGCTTTTTTTTTCAAAAGGTGTTTCTATTAAATGGGGGCACCCAGTTATTCCACTGCCTTCCTGTAAACACTTAACCTCTTCCTCCTGATTATTTTTTCTTAGTATGTCTATATTTTCCGTTTTTGCTATTCAAATTCTTTTGAAAAAACCTTATTCTTCAAACCTTTGTTTGCAATTATCCCTGGATACATGAATCCGAGTGGGTGCACTCAACTTGAACATATGTCTGCTCTCCATTGAACCTGTGGTTTGGTCCAGACACAGGGTTCGAAATTGAGGGGATCTTGGGGCTATTTAGCTTGTGGCCTAGAAGAGCCTGGTTAGCTTCACACCAACAGCCACAAGGAGCTACTTTTGGCTCCCCATGCTAACTGATGCTGAACAAACACACCTATGTGCATTTGGGAAAATCTATAAATATATGTTAGGACACATGCATGCAACATTTAAAGCAGGAGGTGCCATACATTATTAACAAAGCAATAGGTCTGCATCTTGTACATAAATTAGACTTGCGGAAAGCTATATGCTAGCTCCAGGTTCCCGAGTGGTAGCTCCTGGTCAATGATGGATACACAGGAGCTGTTTTTAGCTCCTGCTTATCAAATCTTAATTTCGATCCCTGCAGGCATGGACTAAACCCTTAGCTATGAGCTTTCAAGGAAAGTGTTGACTTTGCAGGGCATAGCGTTATCCTTCTCGTTGGTGAAATCTCAGGTGTTTTGATTTAAAGCCAATGATTTAACACGTGTGTGGCCTCCGGGGGCTACTTGATAAAAGCCACATTTAACAGTGCACAAGGAACGCAATTGGCAATACCTTAGGATCATTGAAGGAATTAAAATATCAGTTGCCATCTGTTAGTGGGCAGGTTATTCCCCCATGACACGAAAGTAATTGGTTTTTAAAGTGCAGTATGATAGGAAGGTATTCCTCGCTATTGGCACCCATTAATATACCTGCTTTTCTACTTAAACCTTCATCTAGAATGCACCTGAATTGTTACTCTCTCTAGCTATTGGGCTAGTGGAGGAGAGGACAAGAGAGAGTGAGTGTGATGGCTTTTGTCACAAAACAGATGCTGACCCCTTTTTCATCTGTCCTAATTATAAAGCACTGAGAAATAAATGTCTAAACTATTCCTGTAACAACAATATGGAGTGCAAACAGTGAAAGCGATCCTTCCATTAGCTTATTTAACACATTAAAATATGAAACCCTGTGCAGTCTCATAATTCTTGTGGAAAACATGGGTCTTGGAGGGTAATAAAGGAGGGGTCCCATGGGGGGCTTGTCTCTCACCATCCCTGTTCAACCTGTATATCCTGCCTTTGTGTGATTTTTTGACATCTCAAAAAATCACTTTTTCACGCAGACGACACTCAGCTCATCCGGGAACTGAGTGGTAATTATAAGTTGGACTCTGCCAACTCACAAGAGACCTTTGGGCTTATCAATGACTGGATGAACCAGAATTCTATGTGTCTCAATCCGGTATTAAGGTACTAAGACATGCTAAACCATTCTTGTCATGGAAGAATTACGCCACCTTGGCTAGAGCCATTATCTGCCCCGGTTAGACTACTGCCACGCCCTACTTTTAGGGGCAAACTCTAGCTGCATTGATGCACTGCAGATTGTACAGAACGATTCAGTTTGAGTTGTCTACGACATTCCTAGGAGAGATCATATCTTATGGGCCAGGAAGGAGTTACATTGGCTCTCTGTGGCAGATAGGGTTCAGTTTAAGGCCAACTGCCTGGCCCACAAATGTAAACACGGTAATGCAGCCAAGTATTTGAAGATACATACGACCAGCTAGAATCCTTCAAGATCGCTTCGCTCCAGCACATGTGATCAGCTCACAATCCCTAAAGCTAAAAGAAGCAGAGGCCTGAGAAGATCTTTTCCCATGCTTGTGGCCCATGTCTGGAATGTCCTTCCTACGCTGCTGAGGCTAGAAACCAGCTGGACGCTTTTTTAGGAAAATGTTGAAAAGCATTTTCTTGTGCTAATCTTTGCTATCTCTTTGCTTTCACGTCTATTTTTGTCCTGTCTCCTATTAAGTCTTGTGTCAATGTAGCACCCCGATGCCCTCAGGCTTTGGTGCTTTATAAATAAATAAATATATTCTGAAAAGTTAGCATATGATGAGAGTGTTCATGCATTTCAGTAAATTGATGTATTACAAATCAATTGATGTGGTTTACTCTCTGGTTAACTCTGTGGAGCATACATGTTAGGGTTTGGATATGTTCTATATTTTAATATCCAAGATACTCATTTTAATGAGAAGTGTTTAAGATATGAATGTATTAATTGTTAGTCTTTGAAACTGTCTTTATTTTATAGCTTTTAAGACTTTTGTCTCACGCAGTGGGTTTAACAAGGGAAGTGGGCATGATTTCCTTTTTTCGTTTCTCCTAATTTATTTGGAAAATACAATTGTAATTAAGCTGAGCATTTAAGAGTGCTTGACATCTATTTCATGGGAGAGGAAAGAGTGATGCTGGATGCAGTGTTGTCACAGTTAGCATCAGAAGCTTAGAATCAACACTTACACCAGGGCATGACATCTTTTACAATATTATCAAAGTCTAGATTTTTGCACACAAGTGTAGAAAGCCAATATAACGTCTCGTAGGAAAGCTCTACAAAATCGGATGGCACACCCTCAAATAAGAGGAAACGTGATTGCTTCTGTCTTGATCTCCCAATAGCCATCACCATCCCATCTCATCTCTCTCTCTCTCTCTCTCTCTCTCTCTCTCACACACACCGTTTATAAAATAATCTAAATGTAACACTTTACTCTTAGAGATTGGTGATGTGTTCTAGAAGTCATGATTTCACCATCATAATATCTGTTAGCCACCATTAGATTTAGTCTGTGTATTACTGTATGCTGCACTGACGACGTCTTAAATGGTCATTTTCCTTCCCTCAAATTCTTAAATGTTATCCATTTGCAGTGTCTCTGTTCCAGAAAGCTGGGGAAAGTTTTCTGATAAGAATATTCTGCATTCCCAGTGTCATCGAGCTGCATCTTCGAGGCTACTTGAAGAGGTGGAGAACATAATGGAAATTTCATCTCGAGAAATGTGGTCGAAGTTTAATGACGTCAACGTGGCCTTTACAAGACGCATTGCAGAAATGGCTGAAACAAAGAACAGAATACAAGTTCACTTGGCTAAGGTAGGAAGCCAGATGCTCCACTGTAGGATAACTGTAATAGTGTGCATTGTTACATGATTGTTCCACAAATTCATAGTGTAATTTTTTTGTTTTACTTTTGTGTTAATTTTGAAATCTATGTATGGATTTCTCGATATCAGAGTTCACAATATGTTTGGGATATTGAATCACGTTGGGGATTAATCTGGAACAAAAGTTCCACAATACTTGCTGGTAGGAAATCTCACCGTACTTAAGAGTCCTCCACAACATTATCGTCAAGACAGCAATCTAAGAAATACAATAAGGAAAACCCCCCAAAACAGCTCTTTTCTTTCTAAACACCTTCGCTCTGGGCTAAAAAACCGAAGCACATCAAACTGGCCTCATCTTGCCTGCAACCCAGAAAGGAACTAAAGACTCTGCTCATCAAGCAACACCTTGTTGTCTGTTGGAACCTATAATAGCTCCATTTACCCCTCTTGCATACTCTCCTTCCCCAGCTCCCCCTATCCTCATTCCTCTATAGTTTCCCGCTTTTTGTTAGCACCTGTGGTGGTGCTTTAGTACCATCTTTTGTTGAAAGTATTGCTACAGAAAGGAGAGAGAAAAGAAAGGGTGTTGAGAAACATATTATTTGCTCGGCATGGCACCTGGCAATGCTATTGGCATGTACTTGCTGCATCACAGATTTGTGTGTGTACTTCTGCTCACCATTCCTTCTTCTAGTTCATCAGTCCTTCTCCTTAGCCCTTCTCCTCCCATTGTTGTTCTCCTTCATCATAGTCCTTCTGAATTAGTTATGTTTCAGAGTTTGTCTCCCATTGTCTCCGACCACATGCTTTGGCATAGTCCTTTGTCTTAGCCCTTCACTTTCATCATAGACTTCCATCATAGTCCTTCTCCTTGGTCAGAGTCCTTCATCCTATTCCTACGCCCCTAGTCTCAGTCCTTTGTCATAGTCCTTCTCCTTTTTCATAGGCCTTCTACTTATTCTGTGCTCGTGCCGAAGTCCTTATTCTTCATCATGAGCCTTCATCCGTGTCCTTTTCATTTATGGTAGTTCTTCATCATAGTCCTTCATTATAGTCCTCTGTCATAGCCCTTCTCCTTCATCATACTCCTTTGTTCTAATCCTTCTCCATCATGGTCCTTCAACATGGTCTTTAGTCATAGCCCTTAGACATGTTTCTTCTCCTTTCTGATAGTCCTACTTTGTCCTGACCATTCTCCTTCATCTAGTCCTTTTTCATAGACCTTCTGCTTATTCCTAGCCCATGCCCAAGTCCTTCTCCTTCACCACGATCCTTCATCCTTGTCCTTTTCCTTTATGATAGCTTTCAACATAGTTTTGTCATAATCCTCTGTCATAGCCCTTCTCCTTCATCACAAACCTTTGTGTCAAATTTTTCAGAGCTTCCAGAATCAGAGAGACCATCCAACTCCTCACCTGATTCCTCAGGACTGGTCGTGTGAACTTCTGGGGTCCGACTCCCTCTTCCCTTCTTCTTCTTTAGAGTTGTCCTTCGTTCCTTGAAGAAATAAGGCCGGTCTCAGGGGAAACCACTATGTCTGCTTACTCAATTGGCGGACTAGTGGCCTCCTTCCCGAAATGAGCTAACAGGGGAAAAGCCGGTGTGGCAGAAAACCACTGCGGGTGGCAGAATCCAATTGAAGACTCCAGTTATACCAGAGGAGTGATGGCTGATCAGAAGCCACAATTACTTGTCTAGTTGAGCGGTAGAAAGGAAGGTGGCTGGTTGGATGTTAATAGCTCTCCAATAAAGTCAGTAAGAGATACCAAACCCTAGGGCACTACCCCTGCCGTGGAGCGGCATTAAGGAAGTGGGTTTGACCAAAATGAAGCCAGCTGCCTAAGGACTGCAAGGACTCCAGCAAGAGTCTGTAGCAGAGGAGAGACCAGAGAACTGCCTGGGTACCACAGAGGATAGAGGGTAGCAATATTCCAAAAGACCCCACTGGAAGAGAGAGAGCGCCAGGCAAACCCGGTAACGAAATCCCCAGAGAGAGAGAGCGGGCGAGGAAAGCACAGCCGGGAAACAGAGTATCCAGGTACCAGGAAGGGGGAGAGAGAAAGGCAGCCGGAGCTCGGGGCAAGTCCTGAGCCAACGGGAGCAAGGAGGGAGGAGCCACAGAGTGGGAGAAAAACACTCCACGGCACACACAGCAACCAGAGGAAACAGAGTCTTCATCCTGAGAAGTGAAGATAAAGCAGCCGGCGGTGGCCATGATGGAATCCACTAGACTGCTGATTCACGTTGCGGAAGGAACGTGATGGCCATTTCAATGGAGGTATTGTCAATGGCTCCACAGGCGCCACAAGGCCACGGAAGTGACAGTATGCCCCAGTCGATAACTACTGTTGGGTGTCCTGACCCACGTTTGAGCTATCATGCTGCAACATTTGGTGCTGTGGGCTTAGAAAATCCAAGATGGCCAAAAAGCCCACATGTGCGCCAGAATCCAGGAGAACCACGCAGTTTGTGCGTACACCAAAATGGCTGCCTAACTTGCCACCCACCAGTGCGAGCATGATGGGCCAGGGTGCCTTGAGTGGAATGGGTGCCAAAGGTAAAACAGCAGCGCCTGTTAGCTCAAAAACGCTTTAAAATTACCTTTGGTTTCTCTGAATGCCAGCTCAAAATGCCTATTTTCAAACATTGCAACACATCCAAAAATCTCACTGAACACCAGCGGACATCTGGCAGAATGAAGTATGTGTGCATACAAAATCTGGGAAGATGAAGAGCCCAAAACAATGTTCATAACAAAACTTGCTGAGCTATGCATGTCAGCAGCCTAACTGAAAATGGATTAAAACCACCAAAATCGAAATGTTTAAATTAACTGAGTGACCTACTTTTGAGTGTCACATAGTTTGTAACTGTTAAGATGTCATAGTTTTGAACTTAGAATCAGCATTCTAGCTGCATATGTAAAAATTGTATTGACTTAAACTGGGGAACAAAAAGTGACATTTTAGCTGAAACCTGGCTTAATGAAACTGAATTCTGCCTGACATCTACCCCCACAGGAGTTAAAACCTGCTCAGCCACTCTTCCCCTTGCCAAAAGGAGTTGTCACCTCTCTGATTAGATTAGGGGTGGAGCAGCTGGGGACTACAGGGAGGTGAACAAAGGCCTGTCCTGGACTCAGGCAAATGTTATATTGGGGGTGTCATAAAAGTGGCTTCCTCTTGGGAGAAGTGGGAGGAGAAGTGCCTCTGGGAGCCACCCGAGCTGGAGGCGGGGACAGGCAGAAGCTTCCCCCATGTGCTTTGGAACCTAAACCACACCCCTTTTTGACCAGGGCATAATTTTAAAAAGATAGATAACTCATAGTGCGGACTTGTCAGAATTATATAAGTAATATAATTATTTTTGTGATTTTTCTGTGAACATTTTGAGATGCGTTAGGACCCTGTGGTGTATTCTGGGGGGTTGCTAGCGGAAAATAGGGTCTCACTCCAAATGTCTGCATGTTAAAAATCTGACACTTCATCATTAGTGTCCATACTCCTTGCGCATATGTGTGTAAATTTGGGTAAATGTCCGATATTGCGAAACCAGTTGAAAAGCGCAAAATGTTGTCATTTTTGAATGCAAGCCCCCAGGAAGAGCAGAGTTTGAACAGAGTACACCTCATGTGATATGTGATGGGTGCATGTAATTTTAAACAACTGTGTATCTGTGCAATATGTATTTGGGTCAAATATAGATTTGTGTGCAATTTGACAGGGGAGTGTCCTTTCTGCAGGCCATAAAACAGCATCACCATGACTCACATTTCCTTTCCCCTATCAAGGAAGAGAGAAAAGCTTGACCAATGATCAGTTGAGAGAGGGGCTGGCTTAGTGATGCTGCACACACACTCATTTTCAAAAGACATAAAAAGAGCCAATGGAAGCTAGAGAGGACATTCAAATCCAGTTGCTGCGGAGCGTTTTGCCGGACCACACAGCATCCAGAAGATACCAGTTCCAGACTGACTCCAGCTACATACTCCAGAACCTAGAACTTATACTTTAGAACCTTAATCAAAGGCCTAAAACCACAAGCTGAGTTCTCTGCAGCAGGCCTCAAATCATTGCAAGCTACTCACAGCCGGGCGAGCTGCTTGAATCCCTTGCCAAGAACTTTTGCCAGGACCAGTGCAGAGATCCAGGAGCCGTGCAGAGACCGCTGTATCCAGACAGACCAGACCAGAGATCCAGAGTTACCCAGACCGCTGTGAGCAGAACCAGAGAGCTGACCCAGATCACTGTGAAGTGCCGAGACCAGAACCGGAGTCCAGCCCAAAACCTGACCAGATCCGTGGCGAGGCCTATTTCAAATTTATATTGTGAGTACCTAGCAGAACTGTGTAAAACCACAAGCTGAGTTCTCTGCAGCAGGCCTCAAATCATTGCAAGCTACTCACAGCCGGGCGAGCTGCTTGAATCCCTTGCCAAGAACTTTTGCAGGACCAGTGCAGAGATCCAGGAGCCGTGCAGAGACCGCTGTATCCAGACAGACCAGACCAGAGATCCAGAGTGACCCAGACCGTTGTGAGCAGAACCAAAGAGCTGACCCAGATCACTGTGAAGTGCCGAGACCAGAACCGGAGTCCAGTGCAAAACCTGACCAGATCCGTGGCGAGGCCTATTTCAAATTTATATTGTGAGTACCTAGCAGAACTGTGCAGAACCAATCTCTTAGTTAAAATAATCTAATCCAAACAATTTTAACCTAAGTAGAACAGCCTCCTAGAAATCGTGTCACTTGTCATTTTGTAAAGCTGCACCACTGTCACTTGTCAATTCTGCAGCTGCAAAGCTGTCACTTGTAATTTTGAGTTTACTTTAAATCCGAAAAACGACCTTTACAAAATCGTTCATATCTCTGGAACCGTTTGGGCTACAAACTTGGTTTAACTTTCCTCTGAAAGCTTAGGATCCAACAGGCCTAGAACCGACTTCCTACTCCTTATACTTTTTCCGCAATCACGATTCACGCACTCGCGAATTTTACCGCGATTTGCGATTTGGTTAAAAATCCAGCCACGTGTAACCATCAGCAGTCATTTCTTTCCTTGCTAAAAATTCGTTTGCCTCTTAATCACCATCTCTGAATCATTGCTAAAGTGAGCCTGAACTCATCCCAAGTATCTATCACTCAACCTGAACCTCCTAAAGGGAATTAAAAGCATTTTCAGCATATTTCTCACTTCATTGCCACCACATTCAAAGCACTTGGGCCTGTGTTTTAAAACTCATACCGGTTTCCTCTAAGCTTGCTGGGGGGGAACTGAATTTCGTATTGTATTTGATTGCATTCCTGAGAACTGTGTGCTCCTCTTTCCATCTACTTCCATGTCTTACATTGCATAGGGGAGGGGAGTGAATTGCCAGAGAAAAAGTGATTATATTATCTTTTGCTAAAATCATCTCAAGTATTTCTGTACTGCCTTTTATTCCTCATTGCTTTTCCCTTGAAATCATAAAAGTATTTTTGCTACTTGTTCCATCCTATACTAACTCCTCATTGATTATAAAGAAGTGTGCTAGTGTCAGATTACCCATTGTTGATTAACATTATATTTATAAGGGCGATATCGATTATTATTTATTATAAAAGCGTGGTATCTATATTTTGTCTTATTTCTCAAATAAACCTTTTAAACTTGCAAAACAGAACTACTTCTTGGCTCAGTGGGGTCAGGGGGATTCTAAGAGAGGGGTGTTATATAGGGGTAGTCATCCAGAACTCATGAACTAGACATAAAGATATATCAATAAGGGTTTCCATTCAGTATCCCAGACTAGGCATTGACTTAGCTGTAGTGTTGAATTGAATCTTCTTACAAAGTGGGGGCTCGAGCTGGGATAATCTGGGTTAGATTTACCATTTGTGCAGATTAATACAGTGTGCCAGCTGACCAGATACACATATCCGGTCGGATCAACACGCTGTGTTACGCTGTAAAGCACTCCTCAAAGGAACGCTCTAAGGAAACGGTCTGTTTTGCAAAAATAAAATACAAACTTCTGTAAGTCAGGAAGGAACTCAAATTCCAGAATGACGACACTGGTAGACATCAAAATAGCCAGAGAGCACTTCTTACATAAGCTATTTGTGAGAGGTGAGTGGACTCATCAGGACCAAACGGTCTGGTTGCAGGCAATCGCGCAACAGGTCACTGAAACAGGGTCAGATATATGGGGAGATCAGGGTCCCCTACATGTGGCCCTGAGTGAACTATATATGGCCCCTAAAGCCAAAGATGAACATAATAAGATTGCCAGGATAGCAGCATATTTGTATCTCTATATGGGAGCCATGCAGGACAAATGTGCTGAAGGCCAAGATCTGGCAAATAGGCAACAGCTGGCGTTAGAAAAGGCCCAATCTGACCTGGTCTCTTCTGAGCAGAGGCTGCAGAGGAGCCAGGAGTCAGAAAATGATAGTAGGCAGTATATCATTAAAATAAAAGAGGACATGGATAGACTGCAACAGGAGAAGGCTGACCAGGACACCAGATTTCTGGCCTTGCAGAAGGAGTACCAAGAAGGTTTGGACTCCCTTCTGCAGAGCCAGAAAAAGCTGGAGCAACAACTGGACTTCAACAGGGCATGCACAGAACAGGTAGCCATCCTGCAAATTCGATTAGACAGAGAGAAAGAGGAAAGCAATAAATTGATTCTGAAAGACCTGGATACCCAGGCAGAGTTTGATCAGGAGCACCAGAAACCTGGTGCCTTCCAAAGGCAAAGGGACGACCTGGCGGCACAGATGCAGGCTCTTAGTCAGGAAAGGGACACCTTAGGCCAGGAAGTCTGCCACTTAAAAAGGAAAATGGAAGAAAATCACCTGGCCCTCCAGGGACTGGGTGACCTCCAAAAAGAACACCAGAACTTGTTAGGGCACACCAGGACGGTGGAGGATGCTCTGGCAAGAAAGGAGCAGGCCAATAGGGACACAGCTCAGGATGTAACCCTCCTGCAGCAGAGACTGGCCCAGTACTACAGGACCAATCAGGAGGCACAGAGAGAAAATGAGGCTCTCTGTCAGCACAATGATAGGCTCCAGCAACAGGTAGCGATGCAGGAGAGACTGATAGAGTCGAGTAAGGCCTTAACTGAGGAACTGAAAGTGCAGGCTCTTGCATTGCAACAGGAAGCAGGGGCGGATAGAGATGAGGTTCGCTGGGAAAGAGAAACTCCTGAGCATAACCTCAGGAGCCCTAGTACCAGAGGCCTTCATCTCTCCCAGTCCCTGGACTCTGCCACCCCCATGTCCCCTCGCGCACATGAGCCCAGGGCCACGGGGATGGCAGATTACTATCCAGCTAGAAGTATGGGGCTCATAGGCCAGTACCTCCCAGGAATGGATGGGCGGGCATCCGGGTATGGGCACCCAAGCACAGTGCAATTTAGTGAGGAACCCCAGGAGAGTAGGCCCATTAAGGGCATCCTGAAAACTTCTGCCCAGTTAGGTGAGTGGGTGGGGTACCCATCAAATCCTGGCAGCAAGGAGGAATCTGAAGACTCCTCTGAACGGCGCAGGACACAGGAGACCAGGTCCCCAGATTCTGCCAGCCATTCCCAGGCTCGCAGAATCCGGGAAAACCTGGAAGATCAGACAGGAACCTCTGGGAGCAGTGCCTCTGAGTCAGAGGATGAATGGACCAGCGTTACCCAAACCAAAAAGGCCAATAAGGCAAAAAGGGCCTTGCTTAAGGACCCATTGAAGCAAATAAAGGCAATAAGCAGTGTCATCACGCCTTATCATAAGAACGCCAAGTATTCCGTTTGGGAACACTTGGAGCTCTATGAGCAAATGATGGAGACTTTCCATTTGAAGGACAGAAGTAGCTGCATCCAGTACGTCAAATGGACATTCTCCCCAGAATACTCCAGTTTCTTTGCGGGGCTGGAGGACCAAAATCATTTAAGATGGTCCACCTATGAGGCGGCCATCTTGAAACATTTTTCTGTTCACAGAAATCCTCAAGAGGCTCGCAAGGCAGCCTACAATTTACAATGTGGGGAGGATCAGGCCCCACAAGAGTTTGTGCAAGAATTAAAACGTGCTTTTGCGCAGACCACCAGAAGGGTGCGCACGGATAGCAGAGAATTTATCAATTTATCAATTGCCTTACCCAAATACATAATGACCCAGCTCGTGAGAGATTTTCATGAGAAAAGATCTTTAGACTGGGTCATTGAACAGGCTACTCGGATCTATGAGGTGCAACAGCACACCGGCTGCTGCCAAGGTGGCAGAGGTAAAGGTTGCCCCCGTTTTAGATTTGGAGATGGGGGGCCTAAAAACCTGCCTGCACCAAATAATTCACAGCCCAGAAGGCCCTCGAGCCAGTCACAGACAGGGAGTGAAGGAGGTAGTCCCACAAATGGGGTCCCTCGCTCCCCCGACTGTCCCCCCTACAAGGGAAACCGACCAATTCTGTGTTATGTGTGGACTTCTCCAGCCCAAGGGGGGGGATCCAGCCAAGCACCTAACCCAGGGAACTTCCCTCCCAACTTCCCACAGGAGGGCAGAAATTCTCCAGATCCTGGGCAGAACTTTTTCGCCAGGTATCCACCCAATTTCCAGCCCCAAAATCATCCATCCTCCTTTCCCCAATTCCCTGAGCCCAGACAACCTAATCCGGGAGAGGGGAGGCCAAGGGTGGAGGGGTACCAAAATCTTCCCAACCAGGGGTACTACCAGAGAAGGGATAGCTACCCTTCCCGGGATCAGCCCGGGGAGAAAATAGAGCCCCGTATTAGCCTGAGCGGGTTTCACAACTTGAGCGCCAGGTCCAAAATATGGCACGAGATCTGGGTCACATACTGAGGGCTCAACAGAACCCTCAGTTGAGCATGCCACCGCAGAATGCCCCAAACTCTGGACCGGGTGCTCCAGAACAATGACGGGGGCAGCACCCCGATAACACACCGGTTCCCAGGGAGGAGGCACAAGGGGGATGGGGGGTGTAAAGCCTTGGAGGAAGCTTCCTTCCCAACTTGTAAACAGCCCCTGGAAAACCAGGAACCGGAAACAAAATCTCCAACCCCTGAAAGCCTGCCTCCCAAGGAGCAGAGGGCGGGGTAGGAGAAACAAAGGACCCAAACAGACCCACTTTGTGGAGGAGGTACAGGTCTTCCAATTTGATGGAGAGGGATCCTCAGAGGATCCTGGGGAAAGGATCTTCTCCTTTAGAGATGGGGGAACTCCTCCCAAGGAAAAATGGGTCCCAAGGGATGCCAATTCAGACTGGGGAGATATGGAGACTGAGCTACCGCCGCCCATCATCTCATCCCAGAACCCACAATACCGAAATCCCCTGGTTCAAACCCATCCTGATGACTGCCTCCAAAAAGGGTGGGGCGGCCCAGAACCGGAACCAGGGGAACCCACAATGGCTCTGATCTCCAGTTGCCAACTTTTTTTTTCAGATTCCCAAGGCTCTCCACAGAATTCTGCCCAAATCTCTTCGCTAGCAATGTCCAAAACCAGAAAATTAGCCCACCAGTTGTCCAAAAATGTGCATTATCTGTGCCCCCTTGAGGAGAAGGAGGGAAGATACTATGCCCCGGTACAAGTACAGGGGCAGGGTACAATTTTGGCACTGGTGGACACTGGATCCGAAGCTACCCTTCTGTCCAAAAGGGCCTTTGAGGAACTAAATGCAGTAAGGGGGGAGAATTACCGCATTCCTCTCACCTCTCTTCCTGGACAACTGCAGAACTTTGACAGGAAGGAAATTCCCATTGAGGGGACTGCAGACTTGGACATTAAAATTGGGCGACACAAGGTGAAACACCCGGTCATAGTAGTGACTCCAGAGGGCACCTCCTGAGAAGGTTGTCACCCCTAATAGATTGCGTAAACAAGGTCCTCTGGACCCAGACTAGCCGACCAATAAAATTAAAACAGAGTGTCAACCATGTTAGTTTAAACGGCACCTGCCACATGGTTGAACAAAAATCTGACCAAGTAGAATTTCGCTTCCAGAACAACCAAACTCCAGACGTGACAGTAATAGCAGTAGGACAACAGACTGGTGATGGGGGGTCCTCTCTATTTCTGAAAATCAACCTTCCTTCCGGTTTAAGGTGGTATTCCACACTGGAAGGAAACACCCTGAAATTCTTTACTAATCCACAATCAGAAACTCCCACTCCTATAGTCCAGAAAGATGTGAAATCAGCTCAGAGCCTGGCTGATATTCAGCAAATTGGAGAGCAGTTGTTCATCCCTGTCCAGTTAAATGATGGGAAGGACTCTGTTCTCGCTCGAGTGTCTGTGAACCACGGTAAGAGCTTCATCAGCGAAGCCATGTTCCGCCAACTCCCAAAAGATCCAGCCATTCCCACATTCAAACTGATAGACAAATGGGAAATGGACCTGGAAGCACCTAATTCCAAACATCTCCTGCCAAGCAGCTCAAAATCTCTATTGGCAACAAGAGCATAGTCCATAATTGTTGGGTCGTGCGAGACGTCACTGCCGCCTTTTACTTAGGCAGTGACATTCTCAATCGCTTTGCCATTAGTTTGGACCTAATAAACTTCAAAGCTTGGTCCCGATTAGCGGATAATCCCATGGGCTTTGATGATCCAGAAAAAGCATTTAGTCAGCTCAATTGCTACCTTATGCAGTTGAAATTCAGATCAAAGAGGAAGTCACCATCCCAGAAAGGACCCGACAATTCTCCCTTTAAGTGAAAGTTAAAAGAGGACAAAAATTGCAAAACCCTGATGCTTATATACATCTAAATGCTTCTCTCCAACAGCAAGGGTTGGGGGTAAACCCAACTCCATTAGTCAACATAGAACATGACACCATTCCAATAGAGGTGGATAACAGCGACTTAAAGAGTATTACTCTAGCCACAGGCACCATTATTGGAATGGTGGTTGATGACCGACATTTCTCCATTGATCTAGGAAATGAACTGTTAGGACCAATCCCCAAGGACTGTTTTGACAGTGACAGTGATGACAATACAACACCAGACAGGATTTTTACCCGGCATGGGGGGAACTTCCTGGTTTACACTTCCTGCCCTTACGGTAAGGAAGATGTGACTTGTGACTTCAGGAGGGATGAGGTGATTTTCCAGGTCCATGAGGGTTGCCTTTCCCACCTGAGGCCTCCAGTCCAAATCAGCACTCTGACCAGGGACTTCTCCACCCAGCTGGAGGAGGCCGCTGAGATAGCCAAACCAGAAGTCTTTCCAGGCTTCAGGCAGATGGTGGAAGAGAGAGTCAACCTAGCTGATGCCTGTGTGACTCTGGAACACAAGCAAAAGTTGAAACAAGTTTTCTTGGATTTCCAAGATCTCTTTGCGGTAGACTCATATGACTGTGGCCGCACCGACATCCACACAACAACAATCCCCACGGACCCTGGAATGACTCCAGTGTTTGTGAAGCAATATCGCTTGCCTCTTGCATCCATGGAGTCCCTTACTGAAATAATTAAGAACCTTGAGTCCCGGGGAATAATCCGTCCAGTTCACAGCACCTTCAATAACCCGGTGCTTGGAATATTGAAGCCAAACGGCCAGTGGAGACTCTGCGCCGACCTCAGGGAGCTCAACAAATGGTTCCATACTTCCCGATGGCCTCTGCCCTACATTGACCAAGGGCTGGCCCAGATTCAGGGGTCACAGGTATTCACAGCAATAGACCTGACCAATGGATACTGGACCGTGCCTGTCAGTAGGGAGGACCAATACAAACTGGCTTTTTACCTTTGGGGGCCAGCAGTACACATGGACCCGGACTCCCTTCGGATACCTCAACTCCGGCAATGAATTCAACATTTTCCTACATAAAGCCATGCCTGACCTGGGTGCGAGGGGTAACCTGGCTTATGTAGATGATGTCCTCATCAAAAGTTCATCTGTGGAGGAACACATAGCGGAGATCCGTTATGTTCTGAGACAGTTGAGGGCCGCCGGAGCAAAACTTTCCTTTCAGAAAGCACAGTGGTGTAGAACCCTTGTTAATTTCTTGGGGCATGAGATTACTCCTCAGGGTCTCTGTCCCCAAGAAAAGAAAGTGGAAGCACTCCAGAAACTGAAAGACCCCACCACTCTGCGGGAACTAAGGAGCCTCCTTGGACTGACTAATTACAGCAGAAAGTAAATTGAAGGCTACGCAGAGATCACTAGACCCCTGATTCATCTCTTGAAGGGGGGGTCAAGTGGGAATGGGGTCCAGAACAAGCCGAGGCAGTAAGACAACTCAAAAGAAGCCTCTCACAAGCGCCTTGCCTAGCTTACCCTGTCAGAAACAAGGAGTTCTTCCTGGAGACGGGGTTCTCTAATACGTGCTTGACGGCAGTATTATACCAAAAGCATGACAAGGTCAATAAAGTAATCTCCTATGCGAGCAAAACCTTATCCTCTGTGGAGGAAAAATTCAACGATTGTGAGAAGGCACTCCTGGCAACGGTGTGGGCATTGAAGAATTACCGCCTGTTTATCCAGGGGGAACACATCATAGTGGAGACTCCACACCAGCCTCTTCAATATCTCTAAAGTGACAGAATCCGGCCCGGAAATGTGAGTAATTCCCGAATTCTGTCAATGCAAGGCTTTCCTGTGGAGGTCAGATATGGCCAAAACAAGAAGAGTCCCCTCGCGCAAGGTCTGGCTGACTTGCATGATTGTGCCAGAGAAAACTGTCTCGAGGACGAAAGTCTAAAAATCAAGGACAACATGGAGGCATACCTTAATTCCCCACACAAAGTCTTTGAAGAAGAAAAGTGTGAGGGAATGCCCACTGTCTATGTGGATGGATGCTCTTACCATGTTGACAACGACTGGGAGAAAGAACTGGTGGCTGGCGTAGGGAGTGCATGGGTGAAGGAGTTCCCAGAACCCTACGCTGGATACAAAACTGGTCCCCGAAGTAGTCAGGTGGCAGAATTGATGGCTGTGCATCAGGCCATCCTCACTGCTGTCCAGCATCAACTCCACAAACTGGTCATAATCACAGATTCGGATTACGTACGGAACGGGTTCGTGGAGCACCTGGTTAATTGGAAAACCAGAGGCATGTTATGTGCTAATAACAAACCCTTGAAACATGGGAAGTTAATCCAAAACATTGATGATCTGGTCACATCGAATGGGATGACCATCTACTGGAAAAAGATCAAGGGTCATTCCAAAGTAGAGGGACCAGACAAAACTGGAAATGACTTAGCTGATCAGCTGGCCAAAACGGGGGCCATCCAAGGGGATCTAATCGAAATAGAGTCCCTGTTGGGAGAAATCCAGGTCACTGCTATCACTAGGTCCCAGACAAATTCTCACAATGATCTTTCATCTGCCCAATGGAGCAAGGAGACCCCTGATGCTGATTTGATTACAGCTCAGAAGGGGGATCCAATTATTGGTAAGTTTTACCAACACCTTGAGGACCCTGAGAACTTTCCCCTGACGGATACCGATTACATTGGGAAAGAGGACCTAAGAGTGTTGATGAAATGTCCAAAAATGTTCTGAATCCAATACGGTTTGTTGGTAAGGAAATCCCGAGCTGGCCATGATCAGTGGGTGGTTCCTACCTCATTCCGAAGCCTGATGTTAAGTCACGCCCATGATGCGGCCACCGCCGGTCATAGGGGGTTTCACACAACACTAGAAATCTTAAGAGAGGTTGCATACTGGCCACACATGGGGCAGGACCTCGACCAATACTTGAAGGGGTGTCTTGTGTGTGCACAATTTCAGCCATCATCCCTCACACACCGTGCGCCTCTCCAAAAGAGGGGGATGACACTGCCATGGTCAGATTTGCAAATCGACTTTGTAGGCCCTGTGATTCGCTCGTCTAGAGGAAACAAGTACATGTTGACCGTTACATGCTTGTTTACCAAGTGGGTGGAATGTCTCCCAGCCCCAAGGGGCCCGGGATACCGCCCAATATTCCCATCAGGACCGGTGAGGAGAACCGATCGATCAGTACCGGATGGAGGAAAAGATGCTGAACTGTGCCATTTGCAGAATTGGAAGAAGATTATGCGGACATACCAGTGCGTGGGTCAAAACCTTCTGTGCACCCGACTCCCCATCGACTCAAATTAAAAGTGCAGTCGCGTGGGGGGGCCTTGTTGGGTGTCCTGACCCACGTTTGAGCTATCATGCTGCAACATTTGGTGCTGTGGGCTTAGAAAATCCAAGATGGCCAAAAAGCCCACATGTGCGCCAGAATCCAGGAGAACCACGCAGTTTGTGCGTGCACCAAAATGGCTGCCTAACTTGCCACCCACCAGTGCGAGCATGATGGGCCAGGGTGCCTTGAGTGGAATGGGTGCCAAAGGTAAAACAGCAGCGCCTGTTAGCTCAAAAATGCTTTAAAATTACCTTTGGTTTCTCTGAATGCCAGCTCAAAATGCCTATTTTCAAACATTGCAACACATCCAAAAATCTCACTGAACACCAGCGGACATCTGGCAGAATGAGGTATGTGTGCATACAAAATCTGGGAAGATGAAGAGCCCAAAACAATGTTCATAACAAAACTGGCTGCGCTATGCATGTCAGCAGCCTAACTGAAAATGGATTAAAACCACCAAAATCGAAATGTTTGAATTAACTGAGTGACCTACTTTTGAGTGTCACATAGTTTGTAACTGCTAAGATGTCATAGTTTTGAACTTAGAATCAGCATTCTAGCTGCATATGTAAAAATTGTATTGACTTAAACTGGGGAACAAAAAGTGACATTTTAGCTGAAACCTGGCTTAATGAAACTGAATTCTGCCTGACATCTACCCCCACAGGAGTTAAAACCTGCTCAGCCACTCTTCCCCTTGCCAAAAGGAGTTGTCACCTCTCTGATTAGATTAGGGGTGAAGCAGCTGGGGACTACAGGGAGGTGAACAAAGGCCTGTCCTGGACTCAGGCAAATGTTATATTGGGGGCGTCGTAAAAGTGGCTTCCTCTTGGGAGAAGTGCCTCTGGGAGCCACCCGAGCTGGAGGCGGGGACAGGCAGAAGCATCCCCCATGTGCTTTGGAACATAAACCACACCCCTTTTTGACCAGGGCATAATTTTAAAAAGATAGATAACTCATAGTGCGGACTTGTCAGAATTATATAAGTAATATAATTATTGTTGTGATTTTTCTGTGAACATTTTGAGATGCGTTAGGACCCTGTGGTGTATTCTGGGGGGTTGCTAGCGGAAAATAGGGTCTCACTCCAAATGTCTGCATGTTAAAAATCTGACACTTCATCAATTAATGTCCATACTCCTTGCGCACATGCGTGTAAATTTGGGTAAATGTCCGATATTGCGAAACCAGTTGAAAAGCGCAAAATGTTGTCATTTTTGAATGCAAGCCCCCAGGAAGAGCAGAGTTTGAACAGAGTATACCTCATGTGATATGTGATGGGTGCATGTAATTTTAAACAAGTGTGTATCTGTGCAATATGTATTTGGGTCAAATATAGATTTATGTGCAATTTGACAGGGGAGTGTCCTTTCTGCAGGCCATAAAACAGCATCACCATGACTCACATTTCCTTTCCCCTATCAAGGAAGAGAGAAAAGCTTGACCAATGATCAGTTGAGAGAGGGGCTGGCTTAGTGATGCTGCACACACACCCATTTTCAAAAGACATAAAAAGAGCCACTGGAATCCAGTTGCTGCAGAGCGTTTTGCCAGACCACACAACATCCAGAAGATACCAGTTCCAGCTACATACTCCAGAACCTAGAACTTATACTTTAGAACCTAAATCAGAGGCCTAAAACCACAAGCTGAGTTCTCTGCAGCAGGCCTCAAATCATTGCAAGCTACTCACAGCCGGGCGAGCTGCTTGAATCCCTTGCCAAGAACTTTTGCAGGACCAGTGCAGAGATCCAGGAGCCGTGCAGAGACCGCTGTATCCAGACAGACCAGACCAGAGATCCAGAGTGACCCAGACCGTTGTGAGCAGAACCAGAGAGCTGACCCAGATCACTGTGAAGTGCCGAGACCAGAACCGGAGTCCAGTGCAAAACCTGACCAGATCCGTGGCGAGGCCTATTTCAAATTTATATTGTGAGTACCTAGCAGAACTGTGCAGAACCAATCTCTTAGTTAAAATAATCTAATCCAAACTATTTTAACCTAAGTAGAACAGCCTCCTAGAAATCGTGTCACTTGTCATTTTGTAAAGCTGCACCACTGTCACTTGTCAATTCTGCAGCTGCAAAGCTGTCACCTGTCATTTTGAGTTTACTTTAAATCCGAAAAACGACCTTTACAAAATCGTTCATATCTCTGGAACCGTTTGGGCTACGAACTTGGTTTAACTTTCCTCTGAAAGCTTAGGATCTAAGCTTTCCAACAGGCCTAGAACCGACTTCCTAGTCACCTTATCACGATTCACGCACTCGCGAATTTTACCGCGATTTGCGATTTGGTTAAAAATCCAGCCACGTGTAACCATCAGCAGTCATTTCTTTCCTTGCTAAAAATTCGTTTGGGTCTTAATCACCATCTCTGAATCATTGCTAAAGTGAGCCTGAACTCATCCCAAGTATCTATCACTCCTCCTGAACCTCCTAAAGGGAATTAAAAGCATTTTCTGCATATTTCTCACTTTATTGCCACCACATTCAAAGCACTTGGGCCTGTGTTTTAAAACTCATACCGGTTTCCTCTAAGCTTGCTGGGGGGGAACTGAATTTCGTATTGTATTTGATTGCATTCCTGAGAACTGTGTGCTCCTCTTTCCATCTACTTCCATGTCTTACATTGCATAGGGGAGGGGAGTGAATTGCCAGAGAGAAAGTGATTATATTATCTTTTGCTAAAATCATCTCAAGTATTTCTGTACTGCCTTTTATTCCTCATTGCTTTTGCCTTGAAATCATAAAAGTATTTTTGCTACTTGATCCATCCTATACTAACTCCTCATTGATTATAAAGAAGTGTGCTAGTGTCAGATTACCCATTGTTGATTAACATCATATTTATAAGGGCGATATTGATTACTATTTTATCATAAAAGTGTGGTATCTATATTTTATCTTATTTCTCAAATAAACCTTTTAAACTTGCAAAACAGAACTACTTCTTGGCTCAGTGGGGTCAGGGGATTCTAAGAGAGGGGTGTTATATAGGGGTAGTCATCCAGAACTCATGAACTGGACATAAAGATATATCAATAAGGGTTTGCATTCAGTATCCCAGACTAGGCATTGACTTAGCTGTAGTGTTGAATTGAAACTACTTGTCCCTGGCTTTCCTGGATGCAGCATATGGAACCTTTGCAACAATCGAGGGGCATGCACGTGTGATCTGGGTTCCCAAGAATTTTCAGAAGAAGGATACCCCTTCCACTGAATCAGGTATTCAAGTCTTGCCTTGTGGTAACAAGACTCACAGATCTTGGAAACTTCATACTCCTTAGGTTCAGAGGAGGCTTGAATGGGGATCTTATTCTGTGGACTTTGATAGAGATCTGGGGTCCAAGGATGAAGTAGAGAGAAGTGAAAAACAGGATGTAGCCTGCTGAGGGATTTGCTTAGTCTTAATATGAAAGCCACCGGATTGATCTTGGCTGTAATCTCATATGGCCCTATTTTATTTATTTATTTAATTTTTTTATTTATTGGTTTTCACTGCGCCGAAGCCCGCAGGCATCAGGGCGCAACAGGGAATACAAGACGAACAAGACAAAAACTCTCAAAGAAATCCATCCTAATCTTCCATTTTTCTTAGGTTTTGACTGGATTGTGGGTTCATTTAAATAAATAGGTCTTCAGCTTTTTTCTGAAGCTTTGGTAGTTCCTTTCTCGTCTTAGCTTGACAGGGAGTTTGTTCCATATCAGGGCTACTCTGACTGGGAAAGCTCTGCCCATGCCCTGCGAGCATTCGAACGTGCTGCTTTTTATCTGGTCCTTTCCTTCTAATCTTAGGGATCTTGTAGGTGTGTACAAGGTGACATACCTGGGGGAAAGTTTGGACGGGTGTATCCATCTTGGCAAGTACCGAGTCGATAGCCAAACCTTAGTTCCCACTCCCCAATCTGGATCTTCCCTGCAATGTTGATCTGCCCTTAGTTTGTTCTTCTTCTTACTTTCCTCTAGATTATAGCAAGTAGTCTTGTGGGCCTTGGTGATTTCGGTAAGCAAAAAGTCAATGGAGGGGATCTTAGAAGCAGATGTTATGGTGCTGGGTAGAAACGTGGGATGGAAGCCATAGAAACACAAAAAAGGACTGAGTTTGGTGGCTGAAGGCATGGAATTATTGTAGGAGAACTCCGCTGAGGGTAAGAGCTCAACCCATTTGTCTTGTTGGGAGCCAATAAAGCACCTTAAGTACTGTTCCATGGTACTATTTAGTCATTCGGTTTTCCCGTTAGTCTGTGGGTGATAACCTGAAGACAAGGCCCTTTGGATACCCAAGATCTTGCATAGGGCAGTCCAGGACCTGGAGGTGTATTGAGAACCCCTGTCAGACACAATGCACTTGGGTAATCCGTGAAGGCGAAAGATCTCTCGGAAGAATGCATGAGCCATTTCAGAAGCGCTGGGCAGTCCTGGAAGTGGCGTGAAATGGGCCATCTTGGAAAATGAATCATCTGTGACCATAATGGCCGTACACCCTTGGGAGACTGGTAGATCTACAACAAAATCTGTAGAGAGATTACTCCAGGGTCATGTAGGAACTGAACTTTGCTCCAGTAGACAGAGAGGTTGTAGCAGGCAGTATTTGTTTTGGGCACATACAGAACAGGATTGTGTGTAAACCTTTACGTCAGATCTAAGGGTCGGCCACCAGAAGTCCCGACGGACAAGATCCACCATGTTCTGAAAGCCCCTATGGCCTGCGATGTTGGTAGCGTGGCACGACATTAGGACTTGCTTCCTTAAAGATTTGTCTGGAATGTGCAATCTACTGTGAAATAAGAGTAGATCTTCTTTCTTTTCTACAGAAAGATTCATGTCTTAGGTGAGATCCAATGAAGCAGTCTCTGTGGCTTCCCTGACTTCTTGGAGAAATGAGGAAATTATGTTGACAAAACAGTTGCGTCTGAACAGACCTTCAGGACCTTGAGATCCGACCTTCACCAGACTTGGAGCGAGATAAATCGTCCGTGAGGATGTTTTGGCTTCCTGGGATGTATGTGATTGAGAAATCATACTGTGCAAAGAAGTATGCCCATCTGGCTTGGCGCAGGTTCCGACACTCGATTTGCTGTAGAATGCATAGGTTACGGTGATCCGTACGAGGTTACGGTGATCCGTACGAATGGTGAATGGATAAGGTCCTCCCTGTAGCAGGTGGCGCCACTCCTCACAAGCCAACTTCATGGCTAGATGTTCTTTCTCGATAACGGAGTAGTTCACTTGAGTATAGAATAAGGTCTTGGACAAATAAGCCACCAGATGTTCTTCCCCAGCAACTTCTTGTAACAATACAGCTCCAATAGCTGCCGCAGAAGCATCAGACACCACAATAAATGGCTGAGTCTGGCCAGCTTGACAAAGCACGGGAGCTGAGCAAAACAAGGTCTCCTTGGAAGGCGATTTCTGCCTGCTGATGCCATTCAAAGGTTGTATTCTTCTTTAACAGGGAGGTAATGGGCAGTACTACTTCTGGGAACTTCAGAATTATTTTTTGATAAAAATTGGTGTGCCCTAAGAACCGTTGTATATTCTTGACTGAGGAAGGATAAAGCCAGCTGAGAATAGCTGTTACCTTCTTCTTGTCCATTTCGATCCCTCGTTTGGACAGGATGTATCCTAGGTGGGGTATGGATTTGACTCCAAATTGACATTTTTCTGTTTGACAAGAAGGTGGTTGTTACGCAAACGTGTATGTACTTCTTGGAGATGTCTTTGATGTTCTTGGGGCGACGAAGAGAAGATGAGTATGTCGTCCAAATAAACGATCACAGAGTGGAATAAGAGATTGGAGATAATTCAGTCCATAAACCTTGCTGGTGCATTCACTGGACCAAACGCATCACTCTATTCAAAATGGGTAAATGGAGTTCGAAAGGCCGTCTTCCACTGGTCTCCCTCTTTGACACGAAGAAGGAGGTATGCTCTGCGCAGGTCAAGCTTGGAAAATCTTGGCACCTTGGACTGCTTCCAAGATGTCCCTTATAAGGGGCATAGGTATCGATCTCGCACCGTAACCCGATTGAGCCCCCTGTAGTTAATACAGGGTCTGAGTTCCGATGTATCCCTTTTTGGGATACAAAACAGAGAGCCTCCTACCATGGATCGGGAAGGGCGAATGAGACCGTTCTGAAGGTTCGAGTCCAAATGATCCCTTAGAGCCTTCTTCTCCAGAAGGGAGAGGGGATACATTTGGCCAAGAGGAACCAAGGCTTCGGGAGCAAGTTCATTCGTGCAATCGTCAGGCCTGTGAGGAGGGAGATCTTGGGGAATCTTGTTGTGAAAGACACCCATACATTCTGAGAAATCCGGAGTGATACAGTGAATGGTGACAGATTTTGTCAGAGTGGGTTTCAAGGTATTCACAGATTCTTGGGTAGGTGTAGGCAGACAATGTTGGTGACAATACGGGGAATCAAACTCTAGCTGGTTCTTGGTCCAACCGATCGACGGATTGTGTTTCCTTAACCAAGCAATGCCCAGTATCAAGGGAAAGTGGGCGGCACGAATGATGTCGAACTGGAGGGCCTCCTGATGTTGAAAGATCCAGATGTTGAGAACCCCAGTGATGTGAGTGATCAGTCCAGAGCTGTGTGGCCTCCCATCCACTCCTTCAATCTTCTGGATTTCTTGACGACTTACTCTCAGTATGCCGTTGCTTTCAGCCAAAACCGTGTCCATAGGGAAACCTGCAGCACCGCAATCAAGGCCAAAGCATTGATTCTTTCTTTTCTTAGAATGATCTGGACGGAAACCATTAGTCTGTTGTCTCCTCCTAGTGAAGACTCTATCTGAGTGTTTACGGGACTGATTTGCGAACCTCGGATACCCGTCCCTATTAGGTCAGAGGTCGATCATTTCCCGACCTGCGTGGAGGCACTTCAGGACAGTCCCGTAGCAGATGTGCATCGGAACCGCAATACATGCAAAGACCTTTCTCCCATCTCCTTTTCCTTTCGTCAGGGGTGAGTGGTTCACGAGCAGCCCCGATCTGCATGGGTTCTTCCCTGGATGGCTTGGGTATAGGCTGAGAGGGAGTTGAGTGGTCCATGGGGGACGGCAGACGGCCCCTACCCTTTTGGCTTTCGTTGCACCCTTCCGATAGGCGATAACTGATTGAAAGGATGATGGAGAGCAGCTCTGAAAAGCTGTGAGAACGAGATGTTCTAGCTAACTCATTCTTGATGTCTTCCATGATACCTCTTTGAAACATGGTGTACTGGGCCGTCTCTGCCCTCCCAGCATCTCCGGCCGTTCGTTTGAAGAATGTGATGTGCGAAAGGAGATTCATCTGACTTTGTCTCAAATCTAGCAGGTCCTCACAAGTCGACTATACCACGTCAGGTCTCTCAAAGGTTTGCTTCAGTAGATTAACAAAGGCTCCGTTATCCTGCAAAACTGAACATGGGCATGGGCATGGTCCGAAGCATAAATTCCAGCGTGGAAAGTGAAGTGGACCACACAAGCCTCAATAAACTCTTTAAGTCTTTTCGGGGTGCCATCAAACTTCCCCAAAACCAATCCCATTGCAGGTATATCAGAAGGATGTTGTTCTCTGGCTGTGACTAGTTGCCATAACACCGCATTTTCCTTCTTCAAACTTTGAACCTCAAGGGTGAGGCTCTGTACTGCCACAACTAGTTCCTGTACTTGTTCAGTGATAGCCATAGGTGGGTTGTTGGCGTTGCAATCTGTCAAATTTGTCAGAGCTTCCTAAATCAGAGAGACCATCCAACTCCTCACCTGATTCCTCAGGACTGGTCGTGTGAATTTCTGTGGTCGACACCCTCTTCCCTTCTTCTTCTTTCGAGTCATCCTTCGTTCCTTGAAGAGATGAGGTCGGTCTCGGGGGGAAGGCACTATGTCTGCCTACTCAATTGGTGGACTAGTGGTCTCCTTCCCGAAACTAGCCAACAGGCGAAAAGCTGGTGTGGCCAAAAAAACCCTGCTGGTGGCAGAATCCAATTGAAGACTCCAGTTATACCAGAAGAGTGATGACTGATCAGAAGCCACAATTATTTGTCTAGTAGAGCGGTAGAAAGGAGGGTGGCTGGTTGGATGTTAATAGCTCTCCAATAAAGTCAGAAAGATATACCAAACCTTAGGGCACTACCCCTGCCGTGGAGTGGCATTAAGGAAGTGCGTTCGACCAAAATGAAGAAAGCTGCCTAAGGACTGCAAGGACTCCGGCAAGAGTCTGGAGCGGAGGAGATACCCGAGAACTGCCTGTGTACCACAAAGGATAGAGGGCAGCAATACTCCAACAGACCCCACTGGAAGAGAGAGAGAGCTGGGCAAATCCGGAAGGGAAATCCCCAGAGAGAGAGAGCGGGCAAGGAAAGCCCATCCGGGAGACAGAGAGTTTGGGAACCAGGAGCGGGGGGAGGCAGCCGGAGCTTGGGCGAGAGCCGAGCCAGCAAGAGCAGGGAGGAAGGAGCCACAGAGCAAGAGAAAAACACTCCACGGCAAACACAGCAACCAGAGGAAACAGATAAAGTGTGAAAAAAATAGCAAATAGAATTACCTAGTAACAGCGTTGGACCCCTAATAGCATGGGTTGCAACATGCAGTCTTCATCCTGAGAATTGAAGATAAAGCAGCCGCTGGCGGCCATGATGGATTCCACTAGACTGCTGATTCACATTGCGGAAGGAACGTGATGGCCATTTCAATGGTGGTATTGCCCACAGGCGCCACAGGGCCACGGAAGTGACACTTTGTCATAGCCCTTCTCCTTACCCATAGACCTTCTCATTAGTCATAGTTCTTCTAATTTTCCACAATAATGTTTCATAGTCCATTGTAGTCCTTCTCCTCCATCCTAGTCTGTTCGGCATAGTCCTTTCCTGTAGTGGTTTGTAATAGCCGTTCTCTTTGTCATGATCTTTCTCCTTTATCACAGTCCTTTGCCTTCATCACATTTTTGTCTCCTTCATCCTAGCCTTTTGCCTTCCTCATTGATATTTGTCCCAGTTCCTTTCCTTCATCATAGCCCTCCTTCATATTCCTTTGCTGTAGTGCTTCTCCTTCATCCTAGTCCTTAGCCTTCATCATTGTCCTTCTTTTTCTGCTCCTTCCCCTTATTCATAGTCCGTTGCCTTTATCATCGTCCTTCTCCTTTGTCACAGTTCTTCTCCTTCATTTTAGTCTTTTATCCAATCCTTCTCCTTCATCATAGGACTTCCTTGTAGTCCATCTCATTTGTCATTGTCTTTTGTCATGGTCCTTTGTCATTGTCCTTCTCGTCCTAGCCTTTCTCCTTCATCATAGTCCTTTTCCTTGGTTATAGGCATTCTCATTTGTTATAGTCATTTTCCTTCCTTATTGCCCTTTATCCTAATCCGTCTCTTTCATCATAGTCCTTTATAATAGTTATTTTTCAAAATCCTTCCTCATAGTTCTTGTCATAATACTTCATAGCCCTCCTCCTTCATCATAGTCCTTCCTCATAATCCTTTCATAGTCCTTCTTCTTCATCATAGTCTTTTGTTCTAGTCCTCCATCATAAACCTTCCTCATAGTTGTTTTCCTTTATAATAGTCCTTCATCTTAGTATAACTTTGTCATAATCCTTCTCCTTCATCAGTCGTTCTACTTCATTATAGTACTTCATCTAAGTCTTCCTTCATTATAGTCTTTTTACTTCTTCATAGTCACAGTTCTTCATCCTAGTACTTCCCCATCTTCCTCTTTTCTCCAAGTCCTTCTCCTTCATGCTAATTCCTTTCCTTTATCATGATCCTTCTCTTTCAATGTATTACTTCATCCTAGCTCTTCCCCTTCGCCATAGCCCTTTGTCATATGCCTTCTACTTTGACATAAACCTTCTTCATAGTCCTTCTCCATTGTCCTGGGCCCTTACCACCATCACAGCCCTTTTCCTTAATCATAGTCCTTCATCACAAACTTTTGCCATAGTCCTTCTCAACATAGTGCTTTGTCCTAGTCGTTCTGCTTCATCATAGTGCTTCTGACAGAAGTCCTTCTCTTTCACCATAGTGTTTTTTTCCTAGACCTCCTATATCATAGTCCTTCATCCTAGTCCTTCTTGTTCATCATCCTTCTCCTTCATCTCATTCCTTTGTCCGAGTCCTTCTTCTTGGTCCTGGTTCTTCATTGTAGTCTTCTTTCCTTGTTCTAGGCAATATTCGTGTCATTCTCCTTCAACATAGTGGTTTGCCCTCGTTTTTTTCCTTCATCAAAGTCCTTCTTCTTTGATATATTCCTTCTGCTGGGTCATAGTCCTTCATCATAGTCCCTCTTCTTAGCCATTGCCCTTTATCCTAGTGCTCATCCTTCATCATAGTGCTTCATCCTAGTCCTTCTCCTTTTCAAAGTCCTTTCTCCAACTCGTGTTTTATTCTGTTCTTTTTCCTTTGTTCTAATCCCCCTCCTTCGACCTAGTCTTCCTCCTTTGTCTTAATCCTTTTCTTTTGTCCTAACTCTTCATCATAATCACCTTAATTGTAATGCTTAAGCAACCACCCACATAGCCTGCATATGGATCTTCACATGCAATCTCTACATTTCACAACTGGGAGGCGTAGCTTAGTTGGAGGGTGAGGTGTGCATCGAACTTAAGCGCTATCATCAAGCATGAAACATACATGCAAGGACTGATTAAAGCAGCTGCTTCAGTTATCCTGTAGACAAATATTAAGGCATGAATGCTACTCAAATGTTTCTCATACAGAATGAACAATATAACCAAATGATGCCCCTGCAGGAATAGCTATTATGGAAAATAAATGTCAAATTATTATGTCATTTTTAAACACCTCATTTTTTCATCTTAATTGACTTGTTTTTCTGTATTGAATTTGGAACCAAAAAAGGGGCAACATATACAAATAATTCTGCCACAAATGTCAATATAATAGACAAATAATGATCAACCATCGAGTATGACAGACAATTTAAAACATACTAAATTAATCAAAAACTATTAAACGATAAATTAGTCAAACACATTACATGATATAGAAAACACAATCATTACTTTTCATTTCGAATGCAGTCGTTGTATTACTTGATCTAAAGACCATTTATTGCTTCACATTGCTGGTATGGCTGACGTCGAACGATTCAGTGTGTCGTCAATTGTAACGCCTTCCTCAGGACTGAATACTCATACAATATGAACTCTGATGGAGCGATATCTACCGTTGGAAGAGAAAGGAACATCTGGAGTATATTAAACCAGGCAGGGAAAGTATTTTTATAGACCAGTATTAAGCTGATGTATTGTAATATTTCACAATATTGAGGTAATTTCATGCCCATGTATCTGTACACATCCATAACAATGTACTTTTAAAGAAGGTTTTTAGTTATTGTCTTGTAAATGGGCTTGTACATATTCGGAGAACTTCAGTTCCAAGGATGATTTAGCTAATCATGCTCTGCAATAGATGATACATAGTTTACTGTAGGTCAACCTGTCGGTTTTCAATCCACCCAATTGCAGAAAGATATCAGGGCATCTTGCGCAGACAAAGTCCTGCCTCATCCAGAAATGTTCCATAATTGTATTGGTGTGTTACTTGTGCATCCTCTTCACTTGCACCAGAAGGGGCTGTGCCCTATCCACAAATGGCCCATGAAAGGGCTCATCATAGCTTACTTTCAAATGCCCTTTTTCAGCAGTTTTGGAAATGGGCAACATCAGTGTTTCTTTCCATTTTAAAGCACATCCCAAATACACAGATGGGATGCGCTTTAAAATGTGCAGAAAACAAGCACATTTCCATTGTCCTCTATGGGACAGGCACACAGGGATGTTCAATGCATGACAGAGTGATTAATGACCATGTCATGCAATTTGTTAAGTGTAACAGAAGCAGTGTGAACCCCTGCTGTCAAACCTTCCTTTCTACCCCCAAAACAGGGATAGAACTGCTTTTCTATATATGATTTACGTTACAAAATGATTTTTATATTTCGTTCTATGGCTGGTTTTAATTCTGCATACACACACAGACAATTACATTGGCAACCTGCATAGGTAAAAGTGATGGTAGAAGGGTAGATGGATGAGTCTGACTGTCTGTATGGATGATGGATATGCTGCTGACTTGAATAACTTTTAACATATATTTCTCTTTGTAGCTAGGGAATCCTATGCCTAAAAAGCAGAGTTGTTTCAACAGTGATAATGTTGAGAGTTATCTTTTTCCTTTGCAGCATGCTTCAGCCTTGTTAGAAAGGATGATTGTGCGCCTTTCGTGGGCTAAGGACAGCTGGAAACTTTGTATAATTCTATCAATGCCATCAATTTACCAACCAGTTTGGAAATAAAACATGCTCTTAAAAGCATCATTCAACACATCTCTCCCCAGCGTCCAGGGTTCCGTTGACCTCTGCAAAATAGCAGACACTATAACCAAGTTTTCACCATGATGCACTTGTCATGGAGCAGCTGATTGGCACCCATCGTCCTTCAAATGTGTACTGAAATGGTCTGGCTGAGGGCTAAAGCTCTCGACCTCAGACGTAAAAACGACTATCATCCAAAGCACTTTGATAATTTGACTACCCTATCATGCCATTGCTTCCCCCACACTTACTCCCTGCTTGCTTCTCTGACACAAAGAGCACTTTTCTATTGGTCCATTTTGTGCAGGAGAACTTTGTCACAGACTTAGAAAAACAAAACAATATAATTTTTAGCTACCATTATGTTCTTTATATACATGCCACTAGTCCTTCACAAAGTTCTTAATGTCATTGCTCGCCAAAAAGAAAAAAAAGCATCCACTGTTATGTATAGTAGAATTCTCCTTGATCATATGCACATCAGGTCACTTCAGCAAGGTGTTTCAATCCTGGAATAGGTAACATGTGCAAACTGTGGGTATGCAAGAATTTGGAGTGGACCTCCTATCTTTTATATCAATCATTTCAGTTTTATGTAATGGGGAAAAGCATTTAACCATTTATACAACACACAACTTTTTGCAGCAGCTTGGGGGCGCAGAATTACTCCCTGACAGATGATGGGATGTTCGGAATCAGAGTCTGAGAGTGTTGTCTTAGACATGGCAGGGTTATGAAAAATCCTTTTTGGAGGAGTCACTGTGCAGAGACAAGAGAGAGAGCATTTTGAGTGTATTATGCCCGAGGCTACTGGCAGATGTGGTGTGAACTGCCATGACGAATCGTTTCTGGTCCGGGACACAGCTACAGATAGTTAAGGAAAAGGGTGTCATGTACAAGGAGATGCTTCAGGGCGTAGCCCTGGCTTGAGGGTGGCTGCCATGATGGTGCTGCTTGACATCAAAGTAGCTGGCATTGTTTTTGTAACCATGGAGCCTGCTGGAGACCCACACTTGCCAGCCCCTGTGTTTGAGGAAGGGGCAGAACGGAAGCAACAGGACCAATCTAAGGCCATAAGCAGCAGTAGAAGATAGGTAAGCTTAATCTGAGTATTTACACAGAAACATGAAGCTAGGAGGGAGTATAAAAGGGAGGAGCAAGGGTGAAGAAGAGAGGAGACCAAAATATGCCAGTACCTGGAAGAAGAAGGAAGGTACAGAGGAATAAGTAACAGAGATTGACAAGAGAAGGAGAATAAGAGGCAGGAGAGGGGTCTGGAGAAAGGGGAAGGGCTGGACAGGTATGGCCCCGAGGAAAAGGAATTCCCAAACCCTGTTCGGAGAAACAAACAAAGGGAAGCATAGAAGAGGAACAGAGAAATGTGGGTTGAAAGAATAGAAAGAGGAGGAAAGGGAAATGGCTCTGTGCCAGAAGAGAAGGAACAGCATAACGATGAATTCCATCAGAAGGAAGAAAAGAATACGAAAAACACTAGAAAGGAGAGGTGGAAAACAAGAGGACAGAGATAAGAAAAAGAATTATGAGGCAAAAATGAAAGCCCTGGAAAGTGAAAAGTGTGAGGAATATGTTAGCAGAGGAGGTTGTTAGAAAGAAGAATACATCATTGGAAAAGAGAAAAAGAGTGAGACAGTTGCATAACAGGGAGAAGGGAGAGATTGGGGCACAAAAAGGCAGAGCACTGAGGAGGCTCAGTGGAGGAGAATAGAAGACATGGGGGATGAGGAGGAGGGAAAGAAAAAATAGAGAGAAAGAGAAGGACCTAAAAGAGAGGGGAGATGATGAGCAGGAGGAGGAGATAAAGTGGGGAACGTTCAAGAGAATGTGACAAGAGCCACCCCAAAAAGAAAGCAGTGGTCAATGTTAGGACGGTTGAGGAAGCGCAGAGAGAGGGGGGAAGTTGTGATCAAACTAAAGAAACGTTGGGGAAGACCCAGTCTCTGCCAGCTAGGTAGAAAGGATTGCAAGAAGGTGTGCTGGAAGAAAGGAAATGCTGTAAATGCCAAAACTAGGGGACAGTAAAACAAGGCCACCTGATGGAGAGAAAGTGGAAGGAGAGTGACACCCAGAAGAAGAATTGGATTTAAGATTAGGAAACCGAGAACCCCTGGATAGAAGCTGGTCCTGTGGAGTGATACTATCTCTGTGGAGCTTGTAGTGGCCCAGGGTTTAAGAAAGGAGGTCAGCAAGGATTTATCCATTGGCAGACCTCCCTCTACAGACACCGTGGTCCCTAAAGCATTCACCACCATGCTTGGCAGGCTGCCTAGGAGCAAGGGTTAGCAAACTCAAGGATAAGGGGCCGATGGTATGTTGGTACGCCCAGGTAGGCAAGCACACGTGACCAAAGGAGCCAACCATCTGAAAGACAGTTTCTTCTTGGATTTGCACCTGCTTGTGCCCTCATGGACAAGAATACTTGACCTGAGCAAAGCGGAAGATATTTTAGGATGGTGCCCATCATGACTACCTTCAGAGACTACTTTGTGTCTCGCGCAGTGTGGCATGCAAACTGGTCCACAATCAGTGGTAGACAAGACTACCAACACAACATTTGGACACTCTGGCTGTATGTGAGGAGCCATGGCAAAAGTAAAAAGGAAGTGCCTAGGAAAGTTGCCAACTTCAATAAAGTACAAATAACTGTTTACACTAAACAGGGTAGTAGATGACCCTGTCCATGGACACTGAACTCCACTCCCAAACAAAATATTGCGTAGAGACATTTTTTCTCATGTTTCCTCAGGGGAGCCTTATTCTCAACCAAACCCAAAACAGAAAACAAACAACTGAATTACACAGGTCTGTAACTGTTCCCTTGATCTCCTTGTGATTACAGTTCCCTTTCGACTCACTCAGCAGAGGTTTGCATTTTATGTTTGATTTGCAAGAGCAGGTTCCAAATTATTTACTTTGTACAATGCAACAGACAAAGTTAATCCTCTGTCGCCCTTGACTATACTTTAAAACACTTAAGTCACATTATTGTCCTATAATATGGCAAGCACTCCAATGGGGATTTTAGGAGGTGCCTTCAACTTAAACCTAAGGAATGAGATCCTTGAGCAATGTGCTAAGGTGATGAGGGCCTGGTGTGGCATATCCCAAATGTTAATACTTCAGATATCCATCCTGATATGGACTTTAACCACTTTCTTCTGGATAGTGGATTTAGAGTGGTTCATGGTTGTGCCCACTTGAACACCCAAAGTCAGGAAACCTTAAAAGAGAAACGGAGACTGCTGGATAATAGATTGTTTCTTACTGTACATTATTCATCTACTCTTAAATAAATAAAGGTGGTGGTTCATTTGTATAATGACCGCTACTCTCTGGTGTTTTGCTAACATTTGAGCTTGAGTGAGTACTGGCAGGGAAATTAGGGACAAATGTTTAGTCTGTAACAGGTAAACAAATACCAGGCACTACTTCAATCCGGAGAATGCTCAGATAACCATTGCAAAAGAGGCTTACACAGGGCTGACCAACTTGCAGGGCTCCCGTAGACCAATCCTAGTTGACAGTTTTGAGGCGCTAATTAAGAAGGTTGGTATAATTTCTATCACCACATGTGCACAATTGGAAGACAAGCTAAAATGGCCCCATCGCTTGTTTTGAGATAAATATTAAAAATCGCAAGCTTTTAGCCTAGAAGCGAAAGGATTGGGTTATAGGATTGGAAGATATGAATTAGCTTTGCAGGCTTTGAAGGATTTGACTTTAGCTGCCAAAGCATTGACTTACTGTATATTTTGTAAACAAGAGATACATCCGAACCGAAGCCACCAGATAGAAACAAATGTTGCTTGTAAACATTGAGATGACCATTTTTCATCCACTCATTCAGCCCTTCAATGGTTGGACCACCAAATGGAATCTATTACAATATTCATCTGGTGGGTTTTTGTATTCCCCTCCTTATTTTGTACTATCTTTCTGCATTGTGTTTGCAGAAACCAAGGCCCAGCAGCAATATCAATTGATTTGTTTAAATGTAACACCAACCTATGGGCTCAGCTATTAAATGTGTATACAGTTTATACAATCTCTAATGTAATCCTCCAATGCTGAAATATCAAATTTTAATCCCAATTTATTACAAACACCACTTGAAAGTCCATGTTAATTTAATGTCTTTTATAGAAAACTTCCAAGAGTGGCTAGTTGAGAGTGCCGTACTGGCTAACACTGAGTTTACCTCGTGGAAGATTTGAGTACTATCAAACGGGCTTTGAATCTTCTGGTTTCCAAATATGTTATTTTGAAGGACAGTCTGATCTAATTAGTGTTTATGGACCTATCCATTGCCTTTGACACAATAACTGTAATAAACTTTGGGGGACACTGCATGCATTGGTATACATCCGTGCTATTAACTACTTATTGCAGTCGACACAGATATCAAGACAGTTGTGTGGTACTTACTATAGTACTTACTATAGGGAGGTGTATGGGTAATAGTTCAGTGTAGAGGGAGGTCACACTGGGCTGCGTCCCTGCCCCTTCTTGTTGATCGTGTACTCAAATACACTTCAGGGAGTTTGAGATAAAAACCTCTCTTGGTTTTCAGTAACTTCTCTTGATGTTTCACACATTGGAAAACACAGAATTCCCCTCTTGACATTTGGAGATGAGATGGGTTTAAATTGCGAGAATTGCCAAGACACTGCAAACACGCTTTAATGGATATTCGTCATTTACAATAGAAAGGGATTTGAAAGTAAACATAACCAAGTCTTCCAGACTAATGACAGGTGGCGTTCCAATATATAATATAACCTTTTATGCCAAAATAGTTGCCAAGGAGTTTTATTTATCTTTTAATGTTTTACTCTGAACCTATAGGGTAACGTTTATGTAGCAAAATAGGCTGTACCATATTTTTGATGCAATCCATTTTTGGTTTTTCAAAACTTTATTCTATGAGTTCTAACAGTGGATAATATGTTCCAAGCATACAAGGCCAAAGCACCAAAGCACAAGCAGTGGCCAGGTATGGGGCATATACCTGGTGAAGAATTGCAATCCAATATAAAAAGGGGAGAAAACGTTAGTGAGATAACTTTAATGCTTCCATTTTCAGTAATGTCTAGGGTATGTGGAAGAACTAATAGATATGCAGATGGATGAAGGATCAATAACTATGACTTACATGATTTTAATCTGAGGACGCCACCCCTTTTACCTACAGGAGATTGAATCTTCAATGCATGTATTGTTATTTTACCCCATTTTTAAAGTGGTTAGAGTGAGGACACCCATTCCGGTTCTCAGAAGCTGAGAGTTAAAGCAATGCAGGTTTGCCTTTCTCCATCTTCTGTATGCCCCAGGAGTAACAATTGTATGGGCACTGCAGTATTGCCTTTCAGAGGAGTCATTAATTAGATTCCAACTACACATGGCTCATTTACCACTGTGCCCTGGTTAATCTCTCAGTTGAACAAGATTGTCTTTATATCTTGAAGCCTAAAGGAAGCTTGAGACGTTTTAGAGTAATTCGTTTCCTAAAGTCAGTATCTTTCTGGTAAATTTTTTGGTTTCATTTTGACCTAGTAGTCTTACAAAGATTGTTTTTTTTAACGACAGTACTATTTTATCTGTCTGTTAGTTTAGCATTTTTACCATTTTTATGTATATTGAAGCACAGTGTCCCAGGATGTTGATTGGCAGTATCCCCATGCCAATGCTAATTATTGTTATTGTAGGAGGTTAAGGTCTACATTTGTGTGCTGAGGATAATTTGGGGGTAATAAGAATCTCCTTCATGTACATAAGAGTAATCACGATTCTAGCAGATTTTAAGCTTTATTATATGAATTCACACTTGCCAGGGAGTGTGGCGGTGAGTAGTGCTCAGAAAGGTAACATACTGCTACCTTTCCTACATTTGCAAAGCAGAATGGTTAGAAGTTGTGGCCTGCATCACCTGCCATACAGAGAGTAACAAATATTGAGTGCTTGTCATTAAGAAACTATTTTACAGAATCAAATAAGACTACATTTGTGGAGGAGCTCCAGGATCGTGAGGTTGGCTCATTTGTAGTATCCCAATTTTCAAAATAATATAACCTCAAAATTGACACATTTTCTTAAAACAAATTTATGAAAAACCCTTTATGAGGAATTTCAAAAAGTGGCCAGTGTTGTGAAAAGCAGGTATGAGAAATGAATATCTTGAACAAATATTTGGATGGCAAATAAATTGATAATTTGTATAAAAAATAATATGCAATGGCAAAGTCAATTGTTTTGTCTGATCTATGGGCTTGGGCCAAGCATGGGCATCACATACCCAGGTTCTCACAACATTTCTAGGTTTAATCATCTCCACCAACACCAGTTAGAACAATGCTGGAGAATTTAAATAACAATGTGTCAATGAAAGTGGAGATAGCTTGAATGATGTTAAAATGGTCTTGGGCTATTGTTCTTCCTCCAGAGTGTGCTGTTATTTCTTTTGAATTTATTTCATGTTTGTTGTCAATAGCTCATTGCTTTAAATTACCATCATAACCCTATGTGCTTGCACCTTTGATATTTAATGCACAGGTAGTCACATCATTGTCAAATATATATCCAGTTGGCATAGTGCTGCTGGATTGACTAACATTTAATTAGATTGGCACTGCCAATTATCCTCTTTTAGCACAATGAGGACAGAAACCATTATGCACCCTATTACACCAGTGCCAGATTGCATTATGTCAAGTTAGCATAGCAGTGTAGGGCTCCATTTTGCCCAGTTAGCACATCTTGTCCATTATGCCCAATTAGCACAAAACATCAAGATTCCATACTACCGAGAGCAGAGCCAAATGTCAGTGTGGCGGTAAAAGCACAGTTGTTTTCAACATGTGTCTTAGCAGAGAATTGCCAGGCTTAGCATGGTGAATAAGTAACAATGAGAATATAGGCATGACAGAAGGAGAATAATACAGAGGAAAGAAAATAGGTTATTTGCATAAGGCAGATGTAAACATTGAAATTGCTATGGTGTGAAAACACACCAGCAAGGGGTTTCCAAACAGGCAGTCATTCCTATTTGTGGGTATCTGGGGGTGCATGCAGACAGAAAAATATTCACACATTGTATATGTTTATGATTGCTGAACACAATCAGACAATCCTCTTTATTCCCTCAACCAATCAGCTTCAAACAATAGTATCGCTGAACCCCAAACTCCTGCTATTATTTGCCCTTGCAAAGTACCTACCGCAGAACACACAGCATAAATAGGTAGGATGTCTGTAGAGAGCACTGATTATGTTGCATTAATTCTTCATTAGTTTAGTGCTTGACATAAACCAACCTCTTTCCTAAAAGTTTTTTATTAATATTAAAAAAAAAAGTGTGCCCAGTCAATCGATCTCCAATTGATGGGAATAATGAAGTCGTGCAAAATTATAATATGTCATTTATAACGTGCCTGTACACAAGTGCTTGGAGGAGCGACAAGACAAGGGAGGGAAGACAGAGGGATGACAAGACAAACGATCTTACTAGGCCTTGTGTCATTCAGATCGTGCAAGTGCGACGACGTAAAGTGCAGGGGGGAAGGGAGGAGCGGGAAGTGGCAGGGAGCGGGAAGGGGTGAAGTGCAATCAGGGCAGCATTGCTCTGAGTAAGTGCAGCCAGGGCAGCAAAGCTCTGGGTAAGTGCAAAGAGGCAGGGGACTGTGGGAAAACGGTTACAGCACCTAAGTATGTGGTAGGCCCGGAGCCAGTGCAGGGGAGACTGATCACGGAGGAACCTGGTACCCAGTTTACTCTGAGGGTAGCCAAGCAACCAGTTGGCGCCGCAGACAGGTAGGTCAGCAGGGGAGAGAGAGAAAGTGAAAGCAGAATAGAAAAATGAGGTATTGAGCTGCTTCTGGAACTTCAGGTGGTCTGGCTCAAGTTTGAGAGGGTCAGGGAGGCCATTCCAGAGGGAGGCACCTGCAGAGGAGAGAGATCTACCCCCCACTCTCTGCCTGGAGAAGCGTCTGACCCTCAGAGTTTGATGAGACTAATTAAGTCTTGCAACTGGAACTCTAGCCTCTTACAAGTGACACAATTATCCAACCAAATCCATTCATTTTCAGAGGAAATTAAGAGCCATAAAACATATATACTTCACAGTAAAAATGTCATCACAACACATAAAACAAAGCTAACCTTATTCAAAAATTTCAGGAGATGAGTTCATATTCAGGTCTTATTCTGCTGAGGTTTACAAGTTCTAATAACGATATACAATCACCCAGTCAAGTTGCCTGTGGAAAAGTGGTTCATGCTCTCATAACTTCATAAGCATGGATGCCCACTTATCGAGCAAACACAGGGAATCAGCGGTCTCGCATCTTGCTACACCTGTAGTGCTCATCAGTCCCCAACAACCACAGCTGATGCACGCTCTCGAAGCCTCTGTGGATTGTGGGGCTGTGGGCAATTACATGGATTACACAATGGCCTGGAGTACTGGAATCCCGTTATGACAGAAAACCACAACGGGGAACGTATTAGCTGTTGATGGCACGCCGCTATTATCTGGGCCAGTAATCCAGTGTACAGAGGAGATTGTTCTACTCTGCCAGGATGGCCATCGGGAGCATATCGTGTTCGACCTCATCTACGCCCGCAGTTCCAGGTCATTTTATGGATCCCCTGATTGGAGTCCCACAATCCAAGCATCGACTGGTGGGCCCAAACACTGACCTTCTCGAGAAACTGTGTCAGCACATGTTATTACAAACCAACAACCCATGCCCAACTACCCCTCACAGAACCAGGCAATGGACATGACCACGTTCTGGGCCTGGTGGGGACATTACACCCTGAATATGAAGATTGCCAGGACGTATTCCAAAAAGAACAAGCAAACACTGTGCCACTGCACAGACCTTACGACTGTCGAATCGACCTAGTGCCGGGGTGCACAGCTACCCTGCAGCCGCACCTACACCCTAACTAAGTAAGAAAACAAACACCTCCGAACATATCTAGATCAATACCTGGCTAACAGATTCATACGACCGTCCAAGTCCCCTGCAGCCTTACCCCTCTTCCTCATCCCAAAGAAGGAGGGGGACCGGCACACATGTATAGATTACAGGGCTATAAACCGGGTTACAGTGAAACACAGATACTCTCTGCCCTTGATACCCGTGCACTTGGATCAAGTAAAAGATGCTAACATCTACACGAAACTGGGCTTACGAGGGGCATACCGCTTGGCACGCGTGAAAAGCAGGGATGAATGGAAGGCTGCCTTCTGCACCAAGTATGGGTTGTACGAATATACAGTTATGCCCTTTGGCCTCTGCAATGCTCCAGCGGCTTTCCAGTACTTCATGAACAACGTGTTATGGGAACTCTTGGATGTCTGTCCCATAGTTTACATAGACGACATCTTGATCTATTCCACCTCACCCACAGACCATGTAGACATGTGGGAGCCGTCTTAGAAAAGTTACGGCAACACAGGCCGTACGCAGAACTAGAGAAATGCACCTTTCATGTCACCAAAGTAGAGTTCCTGGGATTTATTCTGACACCACAGGGGGATTGCATGGATAACCGCAAGGGTGAGGCTATTCTCCAGTGGCCGTCTCCAACCTCCTTAAAAGCAGTCCAGAGCTTCATTGTATTTGCTAACTTTTACTGACGATTCATACCCGATTTTTCAAACATGCATCCTATCACTGCCTTACTCCGCAAGAACAAGATCTTCTCCTGGACTCCAGCTGCTAAGCGTGCGTTTTGCACTCTGAAACAACGTTTCACTATGGCCCGATTCTTCAGCTTCCAAAACCAGACCTCCCATATATAGTGGAAACTGACACCTCCAATGTTGCCATGGGGGCTGTACTATCTCAGCGGAACAAACAACAAAAACTGCTTGATTACCCTTTAGGAGTGGTCAATGAAAAAAGACAATTAGATAGATTATCTAGTTCATCTATCCAAGTAGTTGTGCCAAACAAGTAATCATTTTTAAAAACACATTTTAATCGACATACAATTCAATACAAAATGGTGTAATGTGTGCTTTCCGCAAGGCATCACAAACATTCAAAAATAATTAAAACATCAGTTTAAAGAAAAAACAGTCCAACAATTATTGCATTCTTGTGCCAAAATTGGCTTGTGTTAGTAAATGACATTCATAATTTATCACAATGACAGCAGAATTATTACCAAATGCTATTATGGCAGGGGAAACTGTCAATGTACAGCAAAAGCTGAAAGTTCATTTAAGGAAAAAGACAACGTTGCTTAGGTGTCTGTGGGATGTCTTCATATGTTTCGGCTGAACAAATGTCGTCAACACCTTCCGTGGTGTTCCGCTGTTTGCATTATAGCCCTCTTCAGGACGGTACGTTGTTTTAATAAGTTGACAATAAGTTCAAGATCCCCAATGTGTCAGAGTATAGTTGAAAACTAAGGAGGTAAAACGAAATTCATAGACCTGTTTTAGTCAATCATTTCAAACACTTTAAAAACTTTTTGGCAATTCTCATACCTTGTAGAGGTTTTTATTTTCTACAGGAGTACTTTCAACTGACCTTTTTAATCTTAATGTGGTTAAACTAGAGCGTTGTAGTTTAAACCAGGAGGTTACTTCCTTTATGGTGATCTGCTTTTGTATTCAGGTTAATTCATACTCAGAGCCTCTTCAATTGAGTGCGCGGAACCTGTTGTGAGATAGGGTCCGTGTCACATATTGCTATAAATCATTTATAAAGAGTTGAATTTACTTTCACAAGTTAGGAGTTGGTCGCGTACTGACCTGCATGGGTCTTTGCAGTATTTGAAGTGTTACCGCGCCATTATTTGGGTAGTGGTGGAGCTGGATAGTCCCCCATAGACAGCCTTTGGATTTAGACAGTTTCCGTCTTGTCTGTCTTTTGCCTCTGTTTAAAAACGAGAAGGCAGAATTTCAGTTATATTTTTAGAAAACATCTGGCGTCTGCCCTATCCGTTATAATGTAAACGTGAAGGACTCGCGCCATCAGCCTGTATTGTTTCGAGTCATTATTTATGGCCCACGCATCAAGGTTTTACCTCAATCTCGCGTGTTGTCCAGCGAAGAAACAGTCTTCCGATGTCCGCACTTGTGAATCTCCGGAATGCAATGTGGAAATCCTGAGTTGTTAGTATGTTTTACGGGCATTTAATGTTGACGTAAGCACGTGTTTGCATGCTGGATTGACTGGAGAGGTGCTAGTGTTGTGTCCGCCATGTTGGGTGGATAAATGAGAAACGGAGTGATTTGTAGCCGGCGTTGTAGCCGGCTATGGGGCCGTACTTAATTTATTTTTCTCAAAATATATTTATAACACACCCATCTTGTGCCCAAAGATGAAATTTACAACTCGGGATTTCCACATTGCATTCCGGAGATTCACAAGCGCGGACATCGGAAGACTGTTTCTTCACAATACCTCCTAGGGGTCTGATATCCTTTTACGGTAATCACAGACCATCGAAACCTGCAGTACCTGAGAACTGAAAAAGGCCCAATCTGCTTGCCAGCTAAGGTGGGCCCTGTTTTTGCTGAGTACAATTACGTGGTGACCTATCGACCTGGAGTACGCAACGGAAAAGTAGATGTGTTGTAGAGAATAGGAAGCATTGGGGAGGATTCCGCCTACGCAGCTCCTGAACCTGTGTCCATCGTCCCAGAACATAAACTATTGGGGGTGCCAAACAACCTGGAGGACTTACAGGAGAAGATCAAGGGCTCGTTTACACCAAAAGACCTACAGGCATGGGTAGTGCAAGATCCACAAAATGAAAGCAGAGGTGGTCTCCCCTACCATGGTAACAGATTGTATTTTCCTAACGCCCATACAACTACAGATAATGAAGAACTACCACGATTCCTTGATGGAGGGCCACCCGGGTATTACCAAAACCCTAGCAAAAGTCAGACAAGATTACTAGTGGCCAACATGGCGGGAAAATGTTACACAATACATCAGAACCTGCGACATATGTGCGCAGCAAAAAACGCAGAAGAGATAAACGCAAGGGCTTCTTCACCCACTCCCTGTGCCTCCAGCACACCAAATGGTAGAACAGTACCTCTGCTGCATGCTCACACAGTCCGACTACAATTGTGCTGATCTTCTATGGATCGCTGAGTATGCATATGACAACACCTTGCATAGTTCCACCGGGTTACACCATTTTACCTTACACTGTAGGCACTCGTGGACATCAATATAGGACCTCCCAGAAGCCCTTTAGATGCCAGCCGTCTCTACCTTACATGACACTATCCAACACACGCTAACTGAGGCCACCAAGCATCTGCAAAAGGCTATGGATCCGTACAAAGCATTTGTGGTCGGGAAAAGGGAAGAAGCCCCAGGGTATCAAGTTACCGATAAGGTGTGGTTAGCGACACAAAACCTACAAAGTAAGGGCCTAAAGAAATTCCACCCTAGACACATAGGCCCCTACACTGTCAGCAGACTGATTAGGCCAGTAGCACTGAAACTAGCATTACCACCGTCCTTGCACATACACCCAGTGTTCCACGTTTCATTGTTAAAACCTGTGTATCCAGGGACCCGCAGTGCTGTGACAAAACCACCTCTGCTCCAAACTGAGAGCGATGACCCAGAGAATGAAGTGCGTGCCATACTAGACTCAAAGCTTGTATGGCACACACTGTACTATTTGATAGACTGGAAGGGATATGGAATTGTGGGTAGGACCTGGGAGCCAGCATCCAATGTACATGCACCATGCCTAGTAACACGTTTCCGCTGGGACCATCCCGAGAAGCCATTCCACCGTAGGGACCTCTTAGGAGGTGTTTTAGGGGGGGTGCTGTCATGCTCACGGTCCAAAGGGACCCAAAGCCCTGGTTAAGACCCCTACAGTCACCTGTAGAGCCCATGGTATTTATGGGAACAGCAGGCTGGACTGCCAATGTGCAATGCTGGCACAAGCACCACTTTCAAACTGGTGCCACTTCACACCAAGGTGCAATGCGGGCGAACTGGCGCAGGCGCCACTTTCAAACTGGTGCCACTTCACCCCCAACATGGCCGCAAAAAGCCCCATTCCCAACAGCAGCCACATGCGCTCCAGCTACATTGGGCATGGCTGGTCCAAGGCTAAATAAGCCACACCCTACAGAGCACACCCTACTTCATGTTACTTCTGTTTAGCAGCTAACGCTTACCGAGTCCTTAACATGTTCTGGATTGAAGCCTCCCTTGCCGCTTCCAGTCTACGTGCAAGGAGAGAAGAAACCACAGGTCAGGTATGCTCAAACTTACTGGACCTGATTTTGACACCTCTAGACAATACTTACCGAGTTAATTGTCAACCCCATCCGACATTCGATCTGGAAGAAAGAACAAAAGAAGAAAAGGTTAGTCTTGCCTGCCAGAATGGCCCTGGCGCAGCATGCATTGTGTAAGGCTAGGAGCTACACAAAAAGAGCTAACTGAAAGCGCAAGGGAAAGGAGAGCAGCGCAAGACCACAAAAAGGCAGACACAGACACAGAAGAAACAGAGACATTCCACAGAAGAGAAGGAAAGACACAGAAAGAACAGAGACATTAAGGACATACAGGAGCTATCCAAGCATACCAGGCACCCTAGCAGCCGCAGCAGGACTGAGCGCGCAACCGCCAATGAAGAGACTGGCAACAGGTGCTACGTAGTGCAGCGGCAACCACATTCAGTGGTAAGTATAGCCTCCATCCATTGGCACACAGACGGGAGGCAGCGGGAGGTGGGAGAAAACAGTGCATCAGAGTGATTAAGCCTTATCCTCCTAGCGAGAAGAGCAGCATCCGTCACCCAGGGGGAACACCAGGGACACACTGCACCTGAACCACATCCAACCCCTAATTCCCCAAACACGGCAGAATGTTCTTATCACACTGCCAGGATTGGGGTGCTGAGTGGTGGGGAACCTGCAAAGGGATCCAGACGCGTCCGCAGGGGTGGCAGGTAAGCGTTACACATCCTTTGTCTTGGTGACTTTTGTTGTAACTAGCTGTAGTTTCTTTTCTAAATTGTTCAAACACAACACAATTAATCAACTGTACATATTCTGGTGGCTGTCTCCGAACATTAGGCTAATTCAGTCTTGCCACTATAACTCCAACCTCTTACATGTAGGTGAAACAGAGAACGGTGCAGCAGGCACTTTAACCTAATGGGATGTCTTACCATGATGAGATGTGTGTCTCAGACAAAGAACACTGCTGTGCTCCACTCGTTTACCCCTAAACATAGTATTTTGCATCCCAGTCTCCTCTCCACCAGAGAGCGAGAGAGGGTGGTCAGGATGAAGTGTGACATTTTACTGATGAGGGCACTCTGTGTTGTAAATACAAAATGATAACAGGAAATGCATCTCTGGTATTAACAAAATTAATATACTAAAATGTACTGTGCTATGCTGGGGGAATTAACTGCTTAAAATGCACATATTCTAAAATATGGTCGAAATCAGTGTGTATCATTACTAAAAGCCAGAACCTAGAGAATAGCTTCGCTTAAGAAGGATTAAACTGCAAGAAAATAAGAAAACCATTTTAAAAAACATGCAGGGCGCAACTCTGATTTCATAGCCCCATGATGTAAAACAAAGTAGTATTATGTCTTCGCACCTAGCTGGGACGAATTTTCAACATGTTGCAGTGGAAAAATCATCGTGACAAGAACCAGTAAACTCAATGAAACCAAGGCGATGTGGCATATTTCAGCAGAAAGGAAGTAGGAATGAATTTGGATAAATATATTTTAGTTAAACCAAGAATCATTGTCCTATAAAGGAAGAATTAAGGTGTAGGTTAGAGAGAAGAAAAGCCATTTTTTTGGGTGGGGCCTGCATTTGTGTTGGAGAAAGACTTTGAACTGTTTCTGTGACGCATGCCTTTGGACTTACATTGACCCACATAGCAGAATTCCCATCTATTACCAAACTGCACTTCAGCAGTTAACAGCAAAATTGCTGCACTGGCTCCTTTGAGCAGCATTTTCGCATCAAAACAGAATTTTGCAGCTACAAAATGATGGCTGCACTGTCTTGCCAAGCACCTATTGAGCAAGTTGGAACAGGGAGCACACCTAGGAAGGCTGCCAGTTTGTGTTCTTTTGTGCACCAAAGAAGCAAATTGAAAAGCAGCGCTGCTCTGTTGATGGCTAAAAAGTTCCCATTAAAAAGGTAATATTTTACATTGAAAAGGATGCTGCCCTGACACTCTTCATCTGTCCAACATCACACTACTTTTATCAGTGAGATCCTGCGCTACCCATCTATACTCAGATTGTGCTCCAGCAGAAGAGAGCATTATCCCTGAATGACAGGTTGTGTCAGACCAGATCTGGGAAATCCACAGAAACTTTACTTCCAGCTGCACGGAAAAATGCTTGACTTTTGGGCTACAAAATGTCAAAAATCAATGCTTCAAAAGAAACCCTAGCTCTATGGGCATATGTCAATTTCAGTGGGCCTGTGTCTTGAACAGACTGCTGTATAAGAGAAACTGACTTGAGCTGCAAAACAACATTGGTAATTCAGATGGAAGAGAAAACGTTTTGAAAGGGATATCCCAGCAGACTTCACCACGTGTTAAAATGTGCTTTTGCAAATAAGAAAAATACCTGTTTTAAAAGTGTAATGTTGAATAAGGCCCTGTCCTTGCCTAGCAATGTAAAGGGGGCTTTGCTGGGAAAAATATATGGGATGTTTTATTTCAAAAGGCTTGCTTTTGATTCAGAACAAAATAAAAAGAAATAAAGAAATAAATGTATTGGCGGGAAATCAGCCCAAACAGGTTTTCTGCCATGGCTCAAGGGACATTTGGGTGCTGACAACAGGCGTGGCCTACCCCAAAAGGAAGCCACAATGGATTTCTGGGACACCTACGTGTTAATTGTGTCCTTTGAAACTCTGAATGGACCAGGAGGCAGAATATCACACGCTAGTCAGACTTCTGTCTGTGCTCCAGGTTCACACAATAGATTCTGGGACACCGACGTGTGACTTTTGGAAAATCACCTCCCCTCAACTTCTACTGGGGAGCTTCAAAGCCGACTCTAGAGCAGCCTTGGAAGTTATGCCCTTATTTGGTAGACAATGCTGGCCATCTGGCTCCAAAGGCTATTTTATTAATACATTTCAAGACTTTTTATCTCCGAAATTGGACAACGTGAAAGTTTCACAATCTAGATGCAATTTTGGTGGCTTTAATTTAAGACGTGGTAGCCTTCACTGGCACATTGTTTACAGAAATGGCAGAGAATTGGATATTCTGAGGAAAATGTATATGATGCCACTTTGAAATTCAATACTTACATGCCTTTTTATAATATATACACATGTATAAAGTTATAGAATTTTAGGTCAAATAATTTAATTAAAATTACGAAAAATTATTAGATGGACGAAACAAAGTCCTACAAATGTGAGAATTGGACTGCCATGCTCTGTGTGAAATATGTAATCTGCCTACTTAATTTACAAAAATGCCACCCACAACTGTCTAAATGTGTGATTTATGTTAAGATTGATTTTGGCAAAAAGGACTGTGGGATGGCTTTGTATCTCATAAAACACAACTCTATAAACTGAGTCCCCTCCTGGAGGAGGCAACCAATATAGGCTGACCTATCCGGTTCTTGGGGGTAGGTCTAGCTTAGTTCTGCCCAACAATAAACCCGGTGATGTCACCCGCTTTACATAAGGGGTGGGAGCTCACAGGGACAAGACTCTCTCTCTTGAATTTCCAGCGCCTGCGTATCCCGACATTCCGGATCCATCTTTGCAAGATTCCAGACTCTACTGCCAGGCCAAAGCATAGCTGATCCTATCCCAGCAAGGCCATTGATCCTGAAACCCCACTAGAAATCCCAATAACAAATGAGAAAAAGCTGTGGTACCCTTTTGGGAGTATCCTGTGACCAGACCGGCTTTTTTGCTGTAAGGGGCGCCCGCTGTGCTGCAACCAGAGCCCTTTGAGTCCAGAACCCAGTTGGCTGTCCCAAATCCCAAACTTAAGTGCGGATTGTGAGTATTTCCCCATCCCATAGCAACACCTAGCCCATACCATCTTGACCCTTTGTATTTGTCCTATGTTCTAAGTAATCCTATTCATACCATTCTCTGTGCATCCTGTCCTTGATATGCTAGTGTTAGCCCCATACTTTCATTCACTCCATCTTGTAACTCCTTAGCAATATGTTGAATAATTTAATTAATTTCCACATAAAGAGACACGCGGTGTGAAGCGGGTTAAGGCGGCCGCTTAACCTGTTTCATGGGCAGCGCTATCTTCTTGATAATCTAGTGTAAGTAAAACTTGTCCTTTTTCTTTCCAAACCGATTTTCTCTTTTTAACTGCTTTATTTTACCAAAACCAAATTTCTTTCACCTTGGAAATCTCATCCAATTATTCAGCTATATTCACTCTCTCACTTCTATATGATCCCTTTGATGTGCATCTATCACTCAGCCTACAAAAACCGTATTCGAATTCTGTATATTTCACCCGTTTAAAAAAAAACATTTTGACATTTAAACTGCAAAAAGTGTAAATTGCAACTTTTCCACGTGTGATTTTGACTGCACTATGTTCTCCATTTTAAGTTGCTTTTGAACTGTATGCCTTTTGTGATACCTTACCTTATAGTTGCTAGTGATATAGCATCCCTGATACTGTGATAAAACATATGTATATCATTATTTAATCGCACATATAATTAATTATTTGTAAAATTCCGAGTGTCATTCTATGCCATTGCAAAGGGTTCTTGCATCTTATTTTGTGAGGGAGGTCGGTTGATTCTGTTTGCTGCCTCATATCCCTGACTCCCTGCTGCTCCTTTCTATCCAATCAGAATTCGATTAATCGGGGTTTGGGGGAGCATTGCAGGGTGAAACCTTAACTCGGGTGCTATCTACCCGAATAGAAAAAGTGCTCCTTTTCATTTGTGCTTTGGATATGTCCTTGTAGAAGGTTACCCAAGTGTATTTCAGTGGTTTTCATTGTAATTATCACCTCATTGGTGATGGCTACCCAATATAAAAAGTGTGTGATTTCCTTTGAAATTAAAATAAATAAACATTGTATTACCACCCCCCAGCCTGGTTCATGGTCCATTGTGACCTGGGGTATTTGTAAAAGGGTGTGTGAGACGGGTTGGGTATCGGCTCAATTTGAATTCATAGAAAATAAAGAAAAAGTATTCTCATTGAGTGCTACATCCTAGGCTAAGACAAAGGGTCCTGGTCCGGTGTGTGACGCCCGATTGGAATCCTTCTCAAATTAGGGGCTTGTGCCGGGAATTCGGATTGTGTATTCACCCGTGACAGCTTAACACAGCAGGCTAACCTTCAAGGTAGTGATACTTTGTGTGGTTGGAACACTGTGTTACGCTGTAAAAAGTGCCTCCCAAAAACAAAGACCCTAAGTATCAGGCCTGTGTATAACATTATAGCTAAATCAATCCCAAAATAGACAAAAAGCAACAGAATACAGATTACCCTTATAGAAATAAAGTAATAAAGGAAGAACACTTTCCAAAATGGCCACAGTAGAGATCAACATGGCTTGGGAGCACCTTCTGCACAAATTATTTGTCATGGGGGAATGGGCAAAGTAAGATGAGAAAGTCTGGCTAGAAGAATTGATGCAACAGGTCACTGCCATGGACACGTGGAAGGACGGTGGCCTATTACATCAAGCTTTGAGTGAGTTGTACATGACTCTGAAAATTAAAGAGGAGCAGATTAAAATTGTCAGAATCACTGCCTACATGTATCTCCTTATGGGAGTGATGCGGGCAAAGCATGAAGAAAATAGAACACTTGCGCAAAATCAATCTGAACTCGTAACCCAAATCCAGACTGAGCTAAAATGAGTGGAAGAAAAATTGAAAAAGAGCCAAGATTCTGAGATAGAATTTAAAAACTTTATCAAACAGATAAAAGAGGACTTAGCCCTACAACGACAGAATAATTCAGACCAAGAAAGTCAAAAGAAACTAAATAAACAACTAAAATATAATAAAGTTTGCTCAGAACAAATAACCGTGTTACAAAAGCAGATTGAGAAAGTGGAAGAGGAAAGTAATAAATTAATTATTAGACAGAACAGAATTTGATCAAGAGCGCCAGAAGAACAAGTTACTTCTTACCTGGTAACTTTCTTTCGTTGCGATGTTCCTCCGACATATTCCTCATCTTTGATCATTTGTTTCCAGCTTGCTGGCCTCAGAAATTTTTTCTCTGTAGAGGGCGCTGCGCATTGACGTCCGCCAAGTTGATGTCCCTCGACAGCCACCTTATCGCGCCGAGGTCACCATGCCCATAAATAGCCACGCGCAGCGTCCGTTGCACAGTTCCGTTTTGTAGCATAAGATAAGTCATGCCTGAATTGGTTATTGACCTTGAAGGAGCGTAAGCTGCAACCACAAGGGAAGTATTACTGCGGGGATGGATGGAAGGGGCGGTAAGGAATACGTCGGAGGAACATCCCATAGAAAGAACGTTACCAGGTAAGAAGTAACTTGTTCTTCGAAGGGATTGTGTCCTCCGACGTATTCCTTATCTTTGATAGACTCCCATAGCAGTGGCATGTATTTGGAGGTGGGAGTAATAATGTCATGTATCCCTTTTAGGAATGAACCGAATGTAATACGGCTTTGCCAAATCTGGTCTCTTGACTAGTGGAGGAATCCAGGTTGTAAAATCTTGTGAATGTATGTGCGGACGACCATGTGGCAGCCGCACATATGTCTCGGACCGGTACCCCTCTTTGGAGGGCCGAAGAGGCTGCGATACCCCTGGTTGGATGAGCCCTAAGATTCTGGGGTGGCTCTTCCCCTGCCAGTTTGGAACAATCCAGAATGGCCAAAATAATCCACCTGGAAATGGTCTGTTTTGTTATGGGTAGTCCCAATTTGTGACCTGAGTAACCTACAAACAGTTGGTCTGCTTGCCTAATCCTAGCCAGTCAGCTGATGTAAAAGCTTAGAGCTCGCCTTGGGTCCAGCCTATGTAGCCTTTCTTCCTCTTTCCCTGGATGGGGGGGAGGGTAGAACGAAGGTAAGGTAATTTTCTGAGTGATGTGAAATTCAGAAACCACCTTTGGGAGGAAATTAGGCTTCACCTGTAGGACAACTTTGTCCTTATGGAAAATTGTATGGGGGGGGTTACAAGATAGAGCTTGTAATTCGCTCACCCTCCTAGCAGATGTTAGTGCTACTAACAGGACAATTTTAAGAGTGAGAAATCTCAGTGAACAAGAGTGGAGTGGTTCGAAGGGGGTACCCATTAGGAAATTTAAGACTAAATTTAAGTCCCATAAGGGAACTTGGAATGGTCTTGGAGGATAAACATTAGTTAATCCCTTGAGAAATTGTATTACTAGGGGTAGTTTGAAATACAATGGTTCCTCCGCAGTGTGCTTGAAGATTGATAGCGCTGCGAGATAGCCTTTTACAGTGCCAACTTGAAGGCCTGAGTTTGCCAAGTAGAGTAGAAACGATAACACCGTTGGTGTACCACATGAAAAAGGGTTGATATTCTCTTCTCTACACCAGCTGCAAAATTTGTTCCAAAGGCAGCGGTATAAAGACTTTGTTGCTGGCCTTCTGGCCGAAAACAACACCTCCATGACGTCATCAGGGAGGTCCCAATCCTTGTACCTCAACCTTTCAGAAGCCAAGCATGAAGGTTGAGGGTTCTTATGTCTGGATGGAGAGCCTGACCTCCCTTCTGCGAAAGAAGATTTTCTTTGAGTGGACGACGGATTGGAGGGCAGATGGACATATCCAGAAGGTCCGGGTACCACGTTCTCCTGGCCCAGTCCGGGGCAATTAGGATCATGGTTTTCCGGAATCTTCTCAACCTCCTGATCATTTGAGGAATAACAGGGACTGGTGGAAACACGTAAAGCAGTGGGAACTCCCAGTCCACTGCGAACGCGTCCCCTAGAGCTCCTCTCGGGGGAAATTCCCTTGAACAGAACAGATCGCACTTCCTGTTGGTGCTGGTGGTGAACAGATCCACCTTAGAGATTCCCCAAAGGGCGAAGATCTCTTGAAGGACTTCCTGAGCTAGCTCCCACTCGTGGGAGACTGTGCTCTGCCTGCTCAGAGCGTCCGCTGTCAAATTCTTCTCTCCGGCTAGGTGGACTGCCAATAGAGAGATTCCTTCCTGAAATGCCCAAAGCCAGAGCTGCATTGCCTCTCTGCACAGTGGCAGTGACCCTACGCCTCCTCTTTTGCTGAGGTAGTGCATGGCCACCATGTTGTCCGTCATTATCAGGACATTTCTCCCCTGTACTGATGGCAGGAAAGCTTTCAGCGCTAGTCTGATCGCTCTCAGCTCTAATAGGTTGATGTGTAGTCTGGACTCCGATGGAGACCAACGACCGCTGATGGTCAAGTCGTTGGCATGGGCTCCCCACCCCGTGAGTGAGGCGTCTGTGACTACAGTTATCTCCGGCCATGGTTGCCAAAACAGTTCTCCTTCAAGATGTTCTCTGGATAGGCCCACCATTGAAGGTCGTGGGCTAGCTTGTCCGGAATCCGGAGGAGATCTGTCATTCTTCCTGAGTATTGTGACCACTGGGTTCTTAGTGCCCACTGGAGAGATCTCATTCTCAGGCGAGCCTCTGGCACAAGGAAGATGCAGGATGCCATGAGGCCTAGCAATCTCAAAAAGTCGAAGGCTGGGAGATGTTGGGCATTTTGAAACTTGTTGACCATCGGCAGAATATCTTGAGCCCTCACCTCTGGTGGCAAGGCTTTTCCCAGGGAAGTGTCCAGGACCGCTCCGATGAACTGGAGTCTCTGTGATGGTATCATCTGTGACTTCTTTAAATTGAGGGAGAAGCCCAGTTTGTGAAGGAAGTGGCAGACATAATCTAGCTGAATCTGAGCTTGTTCCGAAGATACAGCTCTGATCAGCCAATCGTCCAGGTAGGGGTAGATGTGGATCCCTTCCCTCCTTAGACTTGCAGCCACTACCGACATTAGTTTGCTGAAGACCCTCGGGCGGAGGTCAACCCAAATGGCAGAACTCGAACATGATAATTAGAGCCGCAATTGCGAACCTCAGGTATCTCCTGTGTTCGAGATGTATTGGCACATGGAAATAAGCATCCTGGAGGTCCAGAGATACCAGCCAGTCCTGGATCTGTAGGGCCTGAAGGATCTGAGAGAGAGTTACCATCTTGAACTTGTCCTTCCTGAGGAACTTGTTCAATTCTCGTAAGTCCAAGATGGGTCTCAGACCTCAGACGTCGTTCTTCGGTATGAGAAAGTAGGGGGAGTACCAGCCGTTATTCCTCTCTGCTACAGATACCGGTTCTATGGCACCTTTCTCTAGCAGGTCTACAATTTCCTGCAAGAGGAGCGGATCTGGAACTTTTAGAGAGCTGTGCCCCGGTGAATGACTCTGAGGGATGTGTAGAAATGGTAGGCAGTAACCCTGGGCAACTGTCTCCAATGCCCAAGCATCGACGTAATAGCCTGCCATTCCGTCAGATGGTGAGTTAACCTGCCCCCTACAGGTGTTTTGTGTTGAAAGACCTCATAGTGGTTTGGGGCGGCTGATGCAGATGCCGAGGGTAAAGAGACACCTGCTGCTGCTGTGGCCTTAGTACTTTTGACGCATCCACCTCGGGTGGATCTCCTTTGGCCTCTTTGAGCCGGCTGTCCTCTGCCTTTCCCGAATGCGGAATAATAGCGAAAGGACTTTCCTCTCCGGATGGTTCCTGAGGGGCGAAAAAGTAGTTTGGCGGATAGCAGCTCCAAAAGATTTTGCTGCTGCTTTAGATGTTTGCAACTTTTCCAGACGGTCATCAGCCTTTTTACCGAATAAAGAAGAGCCGTCAAAGGGCATATTCAAAAGTCTGGCCTGTACATCTGGTGCAAAGTCAGACTTTCGTAACCACGCATGCCTGCGGATTGTAGTACTTGCCGCCATGGCCCTGCTGATACTGTCAGCGGAATCAATGCCAGTTTGAAGAGATTCGCACATGGCATCTTTGCCATCTTTAATGATGTTAAGGAAGGTTTCCCTTTCCTCTCCTTCCGGTATGCAGTCAGCCGCTGATGAAGCACACTCCCACAGTGTGTGACTGAATCTGGCGAGCATACAAGTGGCGTTGATGGACTTCAACGCCATACTACAAGCAGAAAAGACTTTTTTTGCCATAGAATCGTACCTCTTGTCATCCCTATCCTGTGGGACAGTAGGGTAAGCGGATCTGCTGCTTGATGAAGTTGCCGCTTGAACCACCAGGCTCTCTCGAGTCGGATGTTTTGATAAATATTCAGGGTCAGCTGCAGCTACCCTATACTTGGCTGACAATCTTTTATTGACTGCAGGGATAACCTCAGGAGTTTCCCAATTTGATGAAAGGTCATCCTGTTGAAAAACAGGTGAAGGCGCAGACCAACCCATGAATTTAATAATTCTTGCCATCAGGGTTCTATAGGGGGTTTCGGCATGTTCCCCTGGGTCTGGTTTGACAAATTCCACTTCTGGGGAAGTGTCCAGCCCACTTGCCTCATGTAATGATCCCTGTAGGTCTTTTAACCTTCTTTCCTCAGAGGTAAAATCCTCTGAAACAGGTGGTGTGGTCCTCTGCAACATGAATGGTCTTTCTTGGTCAGAATCCTCCCCTTCTTCATAGATTGAAGATAATCTGGGGTATTCAGACCTCGGAAATGGTGTAAAACCCATTTCTAAAGCAGAGGGAGACAAACTTGTCATTATTGGGCGAGAAAACATTGATGTCGTCGACGCCGATGTGAAAGGCTTCGAAGGCGCCGAGAAGGGCGTCAAGAAAACTGGAAGAGGCCTCGAGGAACTCGAGAGGATCGGGATCCTACTTGAGGATGTTGACGACGTTCTCAGCGTCGTGCTGGAGGTTCTGGGTATAACCGTTGGCTGTGAAGTAGCAGTGGTTTTCTCTTTTATCAGCGTCGACGATGGCGTTGATTCGATCGACCGATGCGTCGAAGAACCCTTCGACAACGGCGTCGATGGCGCTGATCCATGCGTTGCAGGGATCTTCGACGACGGCGTCGAAGATGGTGCCTTCCTACCCGCTGGCCCGTGGTGCTCTCGGGTGGACGGTGCAACGACTCATGGCGTTTTGATTTTTTGGGTTTTTCACCCAGGGTATCACCCTCAGCTGTCTTCGAGGGGGTCGAGGCCGCTTTCTCGAAGACGCTTAGCATTTTCTTCCTGAATTCCTCCCACTCAGCCTGAGAGCTGTGTTTTATGGGGCAGGAGACCCTTTCTGGGGAAACAGAAGATGACGAGGAAGGGGATCTTCGACGTCTCTTCTTTGAGTTTCTAGATCTTGACGAGTGGTGGGAGCTACTTCGAGCCCTAGAATGCGAAAGCTTTCGACGGCGAGGAGATGAATGCCTCGACTCGGCCGAAGAAACTTTTGAGGAGGTTTTGACTGACTTACCTCTCTCGAGCTTCTCCTTGTGCTCTTTCAAAGCTTTCACCATCATGGACATGCAGTCCTCACACTCCGAACAATGGTGCTCGACTCCCAAGCACCACAAACAGATCCTGTGAGGATCCGTTATCGACATTTTCTTTCCGCAGTCTCGACATTTTTTGAAGCCAGACCGCGGAGTCGCATGTTCGGATGAAGAAGCCATCGAGAACGAGTTGGTTTTATCGAGGAAATATAAGAGGTTTATCTGACTGAACTGAGCAATGATATTCCGAGGCCCCACGAAGCGCGGAAAACTGGAACTGAGCAACGGAAGCCGCGCGTGGCTATTTATGGGCATGGTGACATCGGCGCCGACACGGTGGCTGTCGAGGGACATCAACTCGGCGGACGTCGACGCGCAGCGCCCTCTACAGAGAAAACATTTCCGAGGCCAGCAAGCTGTAGACGAATTATCAAAGATAAGGAATACGTCGGAGGACACAATCCCTTCGAAATTAAATGTTATCAAGCAACAAAGGGATGACCTGGCTGAACAGAGGGGCACCCTAAATCAGGAGTAAGCAACCTATAAACGGATTTACAGGAAAGAGAGTTAGGCCTCCAGAAACTAAATGAACTCAAAATAGAATATGGAAAGTTATTGGAGCACAACAGACAGGTAGAAGGTGCTTTGGAAGAGAACACCAAAACTAAAAAGGCGCAAACTCAGGAGGTGAATCTCCTGCAACAAAAATTGTCTCAGTATTCCCAAACTATACAGGCAGCACAAAAAGATAATGAGGCCCTGTGTGAGGAGAAAGATGTGCTCCACCACCAGGTGGCAGCACAAGAGCGGGTCATAGAAGCCAGTAAAGCCCTGATAGCTGAGCAAAAGGCTCAGACCATTGCCTATTATCAAGAGGTAGGGGCTGAGAAGGAGAAACTAGCAAGGTTGGAGAAAGAGTATGGGTGACTTAATCCAAACGGGAGGGACCCTGAACAAGTAGAGGGGGTCAGAGAAACCCCTGATCATAGTATGATAACCTCTGTAATAAGGAACTCAAACCCATTTAATACTTTGTACATTGCTGACTTCATGTCTACTGGTTCACATGAGACAGAAACCATGAGGCCGTCAGAATTAAATAGTCCTAGCATGATGGATCTGACAGGTCAGTGCACCCAGAAATGGATGGATGGACGTCCCTGTATAGATACAAAAATGTTAAGGCTGAAGTCTCCTATGAGGAGAAAATCAGGGAATTATATCTGCAGTAATACTACCTCCAAAGGGACCAGGTGGTTCAATTTGTAGAAAAACAGAATGAAATGAGGCCCAAAAAGAGTATTCTGAAGCCCTCCACCCAATCGGGGCAGTGGGGGGGGGATCCTCCGCCAACCCTGGAAGCAGGGAGGAGTCAGAAGACTACTCTCCTGTGCGCCACAGGGGCAAAGAAACTAGGCCCTACCATTCTGCGAGCCCCTGCCAAGCTCACAGGATCAGGGAGCACCTAGAAGATCATGTGGGGTCCTCAAGCAGTAGCGCCTCTGAGTCTGAGGGCGAGTGGACTCATGTGACACGGCCAAAGAAGGTAAATAAACTAAAGAGAGTTATTGCGAAAGACCCCATTAGGCAGATCAAGGCCATTAGGAATTTCATAACCCTGTACCACAAAAACGCAAAGTATTCTGTTCTATTGGAACTCTATGAACAAATGATGGACACTTTTCACCTTAAAGACAGCCAGACTGCATAGAGTATGCTAAATGGATGTTCTCTCCAGAGTACTCCAGCTTTTTTGCTGGACTGGAAGACCAAAAACATTCAAGATGGTCCACCTACAGGGCGGCCATCTTGAAACACTTTTCCGCCCACAAAAACCCCCAAGAGGCTCGCAAAGTGGCCTATAATCTGCAATGCGGAGAAGATCAGGCCCCAGGAGAATTTGTGCAGGAGCTAAAACGCGCCTTTGCACAAACCATTAGGAGGGTGTGCACGGATAGCATAGAGTTTATCACTAACTACTTTCATGCGCACCCGAAATATATCATGACCCAGCTGGTGAGGGATTTTCATGATAAAAGATCCCTGGACTGGGTAATAGAGCAGGCTACCCGCATTTATGAGGTCCAAAAACCTTCAGAAATAAAAACCAGATAAAAAACACAAACCAGCCAACACACCTGCTGCTGCTAAGGTGGCAGAGTTGAAGGTTGCCCCCATTTTGGACCTAGAAATGGGGGGGCCTAAAAATGTACCTACCCAAAACCAGCAAAATCAGAGGCCAAGAACGCCTTCTGGCCAATCAGCAACAAGGGGCAGTTAGGGAGGTAATCCCAACAATCGGACCCCTAACTCCCCTGATTATGTATGTCCCAGATACACGGGCAACCGACCTATCTTGGGGTATGTATGGACTCCCCCAGCCCAAGGGGGGGGGTCCCACCAGGTAAGTACTGCCCCAGGAAACTTCCCTCCTAACTCCCCTCAGGAGGGCAGTAATTCCCCTAATCCTGGCCTAAATTTCTTTCCCCGGTATCCACAAAACCCCAACCTGCAGGACAACCCTCCTTTCTTTCCCGGGTTTCAGGAGCCCAGAGAACCCAATCCGGGAGAGGTGAGGCCAAGGGTGGAGGGTTACCAAAATCCCCAGTACCCAGGGTACTCTGGGAGAAGGGATAGTTACCCTTCCTGTGAACACCCTAGCTACGAATAAAGACCCCCGTACCAGCCGGAACGGGTGTCCCAACTGGAGCGCCAGGTCCACACAGGATCTGGGTTGCATGTTGAGGGCTCAGCAGAACCCTCAAATGAACACAGTGGCTCAGAACCCTGCAAACCCAGGATCTGGCACCTCAGAACAATGACGGGGAGAGAACCCCGATAATTCACTGGTTCCCGAGGATGAGGCACAGGGGGAAGGGAGGTGTAAAGCCTTAGAGCAGTGGTTTTCAAACTTTTTTGGCAGGGGTCCCCCCGGAGCAAAATTTGGGCAGGCCGGAACCCCCCAAAAATGCCAAATGGACAGGATGTATGATATGATATGATAGGTTATTTATAACGCGCTTAATACCCAGAGGTTTCTAAGCGCGGACCCGGGGATCAAACCTGTGTTGCTTCATCGCTTCTTGCTTCCAAGGCAAGCATGTTGCTGCTGAGCTGTCCTCCCGGGCTGTCATCACAGCCTACTCCGAGCCTAGTCCCTGGGCTCCCCCACCTGCTTCCATCACAGTCGCTGGGCTCCCTCATCCCACTCCTAGCCAGTCCCTGGGCTCTCCCCACCCCATCACACACCATGGGCTTTCCCCACCCTGCTCCCACCACTGTCCCATGGTTCCCGCCCATCCTGCTCCCACCACAGTCCCTGGGCTCCCCCCATCCCGTTTCCAACACAGTCCGAGGGCCAGTGGCAGCTGGTGAATTTCTGAAGTGGAGGGGCATAACTATTTCCCCCAAAAATGCCTAAGCAACTGAGCGCAGTGAGGGAGTCTGAACCAATCAAGGGGGGCTCGGGGGGATTTCCCCTGTGATTTGTTGTAAAATAATGGGTTAAAATGTTGCGTAGTAGAGCATACTTTAAAAAAAGAAATGGGTAAATAGCCGAACAGTTTGCAGTTGGTGCTGGAGAGCCTAGGGGGCAGGCATGACATGTTTTACTGTACATCTATGATAGCTGTCCAGTAACAAAATACCATCCCTGTCCCCTGGGCCTAACACAATCAACATGATTATGTGTGTATGCAAGGCATTGAGGTGCAAAGGGGGAAAGCATGGTATTTTTGACTGGACATCTATGATAGAAATCCAGTAAAAAAATACCATCCCTGTTCCCTGGGCTCCACAGCACCTCAGAAGGAGAGCTGATTTTGGCAGGTGGGTAGGGAATTGTGCAACAAAGGCATTTTAGGCATTTTTAAAATGCCTTTGTTGTACAACCCTCCTTCCCCCTCTATCCACCACTTACCAAAATCAGCTCAACGGACCAAAACAAACTAACACACACACATTCATACAGCAGTCACTATCATTCACACAAGCATTCATCACCATACACTCACTCATAACACAAGCATACACGCATCCATACACATGTTTAAATTTTAAAAAATAAACATAAACGTGCCTTCTGCATTGGCCTGCATGTGGGTGCTGAAATGCCCTGCTCCAGGCTGCTCTGTCCGTATGTGCGAGGAGGCACAGGAGCTCCCCCTCGCACATACAGACATGCAGTGCCCCAGCAAGCATTTCCAATGAGCTATGCAATGCTGGCAAAGCAAAAGCCTTTCATGGCTCATTGAGCATGTGCGGCTGGGGCACTGAACTGAACTGTCAAGGGGAAATAGTGTTTCCCTTTGACAGTTCAACCTGCCTAGGAGCACTCCCTCAGCTGGAAAAAACAGCTGAGGGAGTGCTCATCATTTCACTGGGCTGGCTCCTTAACTCCTCCATAATGGGTGAGTGGGCCACTGCGTGGGTGCCCCCTCGCCATTATGGATGAGCCCCCAGGCTTGGTCTAGCCTATAAGGCAATTGGGCAATGCCTGCACCAAAAATGCAAAATGCTAGTGTGCACCATTTAAAATGGGCCACCTTTTTGGCCAATGTGGGCCAGTTTGATGAGTTACTTCACTATGCAGTTAGATTTTGACCATTGAGCAGCTAGTAATTTTGAGCATTGTTGCTGAATATCACAATTTAAATATCACAATTTACTTACATTTTAACACAAAGCACCCTCTTGGGTACTATTCAAACAGTCTGTGACTAAAGGAATGAATATCCATTTACAACTGCGGGCCAATTTTTCATTGGTGCCTGAGACAGTTTCATGCTTCTGCCTGACCATGTGAGCCTCACCTGCCATTTCTTCCAATCTAAAAAAAAAAGATTTTTTTTTTTAGATTTCATGCTGGCCTCTCACGGCCCCCCAGGGAGGCGGACACGGCCCACTTTGGTGCCGCACCCCACCGTTTGAATACCACTGTCCTAGAGGAAGCTTCCTTCCTCACATGTGAAAATCCCTTGAACACCCCGGAACTGGAACTAAAATCTCTTGCCCCTGAAAATCTGCAACCCAGGGAACAGAGGGTAGGTAGGAGAAATAAAGACCTCAAAAAGACACATTTTGTGGAAGAAATGAGTGCCCTCCAATTTGAAGGGGAAGAATCCTTAGAGGATTCTGGGAAAACAATCTTCTCCTTCAGGGACGGGGAATTCCTCCCAAAGAAAAATGGGTCCCAAGAGATCTGAGTGAAGACTGGGTGGGTATGGGGACTGATTCAGAGTCACCCATCCCTGAACCCCAGAATTGCCATTGTGAGAAAAAATGGTAAAGGAGGGATCCTCCCCACAAACTGGTCCTAGTGACTGCCTCCAGGTAAAAGGGGGGCAAAAAATACAGGGCGCCTGGCTGTGTCCTGATATGCCCAGGAGGGTAAATAGTGGTTAAGAAAAAAAAGAATTAGGATGGGAGAACCACACAATAGAATTACCAGGTTACTCACCGTAGTGACCACCTTACTCCTAGTCCATAGTCCCCTTTCCTCCATACTTGTGGGACATCTCTCTGTCCTGTGGGACGGGACCGCAGCACTTTGTAAAAAGCATCCACATTTTTTTCAAAAATGTGTCCCTTCTCTCTTTCCTGCGCGGGGCCCGGCACACGGCCGTAACCCCGCCCACTTTGGCTCCGCCCCACTCATCGCCCATCATTCCTTTTCTATCGCCGGGTCAAAGACCCATTAGCAATAACAGAGGAACCTTATTAGAGGGGACGGCGGGCGGGCGTATGGAGGAAAGGCGACTATCGACTAGGAGTAAGGTGGTCACTACGGTGAGTAACCTGGTAATACTCCTACGTCCCGTCCCCTTTCCTCCATACTTGTGGGAGATTCCCAAGCACTCCTTACAAGAACTACGGGTGGATGGAAATACTCCTTACTGAAACAGGTTCTTCACCACAGCCTGACCAAACTGAGCATCAGCTCTAGAGCTCATGTTGAGACAGTAATGCTTACAGAAAGCAGATGGGGAGGCCCAAGTAGCTGCCCTAGCGATGGACTCCCAGGGAACATATTTCTGAAAAGCAACCGCGGCTGCCTTACCCCACACCAGGTGTGCTTGGATACCTTTAGGAGGTTTCAGCCTTTGGATGGTGAAAGACTCCGTGATGCAGGCGGCAATCCACCTGGAAATAGATGCCGTAGACGCCGGCTTGCCCTGAGGGTTACCGAAGGTCACAAAAAGTTGAGAACTCCTAAGCTCGGAAGTCCTGTCCAGATAGAACTTAAGAGCTCTTCGGAAATCAAGACAGTGTAGAACTCTTTCAGCCTCTGAGGCAGGATTCGGAAAAAAGACCGGAAGGGAGATCGAATGATTCAGATGGAATTCGGTCACTACCTTCGGTAGGAAAGCTGGGTTTGTCCGAAGGACTACCTTGTCCTTGTGAAAGACCAAGAAAGGATGCTCCACCGACAATACCTGGAGCTCATTCACTCTCCGACCAGAAAGGACACTTTCCAAGACAAGTACTTGAGGTCTACCGTAGCCATTGGTTCAAAGGGTTTATGGCACAGCACCGTCAGGACTACATTTAGGTCCCATGGCGGGTGCTGATTACGAACCGGAGGGTAGAGGCGTGTCAAGCCAGCACAATGCCTCTTCACCACTGGGTTAGTTAGAGAATAAGAACACAGGTCTGTAGAAAGGTAAGCGGAAACCGCTGAGAGATAAGTCCTGCATGACAGAACATGAACCCCTGACTCTGCTAAGGAGGACACGAAGGACAGCACCGTGTCAATCGTGGCCACCCTCGGATCCAACTTCTTCTCCAAACACCAATGACAGAACCTGAGCCATTTACTCCTGTATTGAGATCTGGTCGAGGGTTTCCTGGCTGCCTGGATAATGCGCATGTTATCCGCAGACAAACTCGGATGCTCTAAAGACTTGAACTTTGGCACCATGCCGCCAAGCTGAGCGATTGTGGGTAGGGGTGCCACATCTGTTGTTCCCCTTGGTGAAGAAGATCGGGAGTTACTGGTAACCTGATCGCTGGATACACCGACAGGTATTGAAGTTCTGAGAACCAAATCTTGGCCTGCCACCACGGGGCTATCAGTAGAAGGGAACAGTTCAGAGAGTTCTTCAACTTCCAAATTGCTCGATGAACTAGAGGCAGAGGCGGGAAGGCGTAAGCTCTCATGTTGTGCCATGAAATCTCGAAAGCATCCCCCAGAGAGGAGGCTCCCAGCCCCCCTCTGGAGGCATACTGAGAAAGCTTCTTGTTTACCGCGGTGGCGAAGAGGTCCACCTCCGGTGTTCCCCAACGCAAGAAAATCCATGAGAAGACCTCCGCCTTCAACTCCCACTTGTAACTGACCACTGTCCGCCGGCTGAGGGCATCCACTGTGACATTCAGCTGGCCCGGGATGTGCACTGCAACCAGCCAGACACCATGAAGCAAGGCCCACTCCCAAATCTGGATGGACAGGTCCACGAGGGGGGGAGACTTTGTTCTCCCTTGCTTGTTTATGTAATACATTGATACCACACTGTCTGTTCTTATGCGGACCACCTTGTTGACAATGAGCGGTCTGAACGCCCTGAGCGCTAGGAAGATCGCCAGAAGCTCCAAATGCTTTATGTGCAGGAGCTTGTCCGAGACCTGAAGAAGATCTAATGTCGCACCCGTTGTGATCGTCACCGTAGGGACCGGGTCCTGAAACCCCGCGCCCCCAGACAGATTGCTGAGAGAGGACCACCAATCCAGGTCTACTCTCATGGAATCCGGAATCATTATCCGCATGGAATCCGGATCCACTGCCTGACGCCATGAATTCCGAAGGGCCAACTGGGTCCATCTCATTTTGAGACGAGCAAGAGGAAGAGCCAGTACACACAAGGCCATGACGCCCAGAAGCCTCTGGAACCAGCAGGCCAACATGCTCTCCGACTGCGCAAACATCTGACACGTGGCCAACAGATCCGCCATTCTGTCCCCGGTCAGATACACTCTGCAGTCGATCGTGTTCCAACGAAAACCCAGGAAGATCAGGTCCTGTGAGACCATCATGGAGGATTTCCGCCAGTTCACCGACAGCCCAAGATGGAACAGAAGCTGAAGGAGAGACTGGAGGTTGCACGCTGCTGCCAACGGACAAGGGCTGCGTAAGAGCCAGTCATCCAAATAAGGATACACATGGATACCTTGGAGACGAAGATAGGCCGCAATCACCGACATCATCTTCGTGAAGACACGCGGTGCCGAGCTGAGGCCAAAAGGAAGCACCCGAAACTGGAAGTGCTCCACTCCCAAAGAGAAGCAGAGGTTTCTCCTGTGTGGATTCCAAATCAGGATATGCATGTACACATCCTGAAGATCCATAACGCTGAGCCAATCGCCCATCTGCAAAGAGGAGCGTATCTGGCTGGGCGTGATCATCTTGAATTTCTCTTGGGGTAGGAAAAGATTGAACTGGGAAAGGTCTAAGATGGTGCGCAGGCCAGCCTGGTTGGGTTTGGGCACCGTAAACAGCCGGGAGTAGAAGCCCTCCCCTCGCTCCCCAAGGGGAACGGGTTCCACAGCTCTGAGGTCCAGAAGTTTCTGAACCTCAGCCTTGAGGGAGGGTGAGTCCGACAGCTGAAAAGGAGGGTTGAGGGGTGGGGTAAGGGAAAAAGGTAAGCGGAAGCCCGCTCGAGCGACTGACAAGACCCATCTGTCTTCTGTGATGGTCTGCCACGCCTCCCAATGAGACACAATGCGTCCTCCCACCGGGGTCTCGTGCGAGCGCGGAAAACCCTCATTTGGCAGGCTTATCGGTGGCAGTGCCACCTGAACCTGAGGAGGAGGCTGAGGAGCGGGAGAAAAACCTTGTACGCTGTTGTCTACGGCGGTTATTCCCCGCAGGAGTATCCACTCTGCGAGATTTACGGTCAAGGAAGCACCTAAAACCAGAGGAAGGTCGACTTTGCGACAACTGTCTCTGGGCTTTGAAAGGAGCTTTAACCAGAACAGACAATGATTTAACCATCTGAGTGCTATCCTTAGTTTTGGTGAGCTCTACATCAGTAGAAGAATGAAAAAGCTCCTTACCATCGAATGGAAGGTCCAACACCTTGTCTTGCACTTCCCTAGAAAATTTAGTGGCACGCAGCCACGCCTACCGTGAGTTATCAACCCCAAGCATCAGGCCCCGAGCCGAGGTGTCTACGTGATGAGCCGCAGCCTCCAGGAGATCCTGGGCCAAGACCCTGGCATCGGAAAGGCCTCCTTGGAAATCTTCCAGCTTCTCGACCGGGATGTGCTCCTCAAACTCCGACAGACCTTTCCACATCTGCATGTTAGCTCCCGCCAATATCAATTCGGCGTTGGCCTGCCTGAGCTGCAAAGCCGAGTTGGCAAATATTTTCCTCCCGAAGTCGAGGAGCTTGTCCTCCTTTCCCAGTACCTGAGTAGCTGTCGTGGAAGAGGATGCTGCAGGCCAGGACTGCAAAGTGGCCGCAGCCACCACTGTGGAGGAGGGAGGCGGACAAGACGACAGGGCCACCTCTTCCGGAGAATACAGCCTGTACCTCGCGTCAATCTTTTTATTGACAAAAAGTCCCGAGTGGCTTTTTTTTCGCAGACTCTTCGGACCTCGGCCAGAACGTTCTTCTGCAGGAACAGGCCGGTACGCTTCAAAGGAGACAGGGTGAACGCCCCAGAAAGCACGCCCTCATGCGGAGCGGGTGCCTTGGGCACCGGAACATCTAAGAAACTCATCATGTCAAGTACCCGGTCATGAAAGGCTCTGATAGAGCGGGGAAGGTCCTCATTGTCCTGATCGCCTTGAGGGTCATCTGACAGGTCAGGATCCTGCTGAGCCGTGTCAGACACTGCCTTGTCCACTGGGGACAATGGAGGCAAAGGCGGGAGAGCAGGGGGGGGCACCACGGGCAAGGGAGGCGCCGGTGGAACCACCGGAGGAACGAGTGGAGCCGGAGGCGCCGGTGGACATATCTAATTGAAAAGCCCTTTGAAATATTCCCTCATGGGGTCGGTGCGCATAAGTGCTTGAAACTTACCCAAAAAAGCATCCTCAGGAGATTGTTTCGGGACATGAGGAGGCCTCTCATGAGGTGGACAAATTCAGGGACGTAATAGGGAAGCTTGCCACACTGGCCCCTCCACCGACGTATCCACATAAATCAAAGGAGCCGCCCCCGCGGGCAATGAAACATTGTGCGAAAGAGGCATCCGGGCGTTGCAATCATAAACCGGCCGGTAAGGATGCGCACAAGGGACCTTAGGTTCACCCAAGAGACCGAGCCCTACACCAGAAGCCGATGGCGTAGTTGTAGGGGTAGCACCTAAAATGGCCGCCGTGGTCATGGTGGGAACGGGCGCCATTTTGTCCTCATCTGAGGGGAACTGCGGCACGTGAGGAAGTGAGGCAGGGGTCCCCGTCGATGGATCAGGGGTCTTATTCTTAGCCTTAACATAAGGAACCTCGGCTGAGCCGGTACTATGAGGCCTGGAATGTTTTTGTGACATACCAACCGCCAACTGAGCCTTCGAAGGAAGGACTTCGGCACTGCCGGTAAAAGAAGAACTTTGCTTCTTTGCCCCCTGAACAGATCTGGTGTCACCACAAGAGCGGGAACGGTGCGCTTTCACCGACAAAGCTTTGACCGGCCTCTCAGAACTGTTGGTAGCTTTAGCCTCTGTACGAGGGACCTCGGACCCAGGCCCGGTAACAGCCTTTTCTGCGCGGGCCTCGAACATCCGTTCGGTAACTACAAGCCCAGCCAAGGCCTCAGGGCGCACCCCGGTTTTGTTTTTGAGGGAAGCCGACAGAGAGGCCTCAGAGCGAACTCCGGTACCCCACGACTCAGTAGAACTGGGTCTACAAACACCCCCCACAGGAGGGGCCTCGGAGCGTACTCCGGTGTTCACAGGCCCCTTACGGAGACCCTCAGAGAAAACTCCGGTAGAATTATTAGGCCCAACGGGCACCTCAGGGCGAACCCCGGTAACAGAGCGATCAACGCCCCTTCTGGACCGAGAGGAACCTGGGAAGGTATCCCTCGGTCGGGGTGCTCTGAAAAGTAAAGAACTTACCAGGCGTTTTTTCTTCTCGTCGATGAACGCCTGAAAATGCGAAGGAGGAGTTCCTCGGAACACCTCCTCCCACCGCTCCAACCGACGTTGAAGTGCCCGGACCGAAAGGGAGTCACTGTAAAAACAGGAGTCCCAACGGTGATCCGGACCCAAACACTCTAAACAAAGAGGATGGGGATCCGCCCTCGCGAAGCAACGGTGACACGATGAACAATCTGGAAAGTCTAATTTGAAAGACATAGACAGACTAGTAAACGAACGCTAGCGAGAGCCAGAGAGGAAAAAAGGGAAGAAAATCTTCCGAGGATGCAAGTGCGTCCGGCCCCGATCGAGCGGAGAAAAGGACTGATGGTCGATGCGCGGGGCGGAGCGAAGGTGGGCGGGGTTATGGCCGCGTGCCGGACCCTGCGCAGTAAAGAGAGGAGGGACACATTTTTGAAAAAAATGTGGATGCTTTTTACAAAGTGCTCTGGTCCCGTCCCACAGGACGGAGAGATGTCCCACAAGTATGGAGGAAAGGGGACGGGACGTAGGAGTATTAAGGATTAATTAATTTAATCTCAAAATGCTAGTGATGATACAAAAACAATTCACTTCTTCGTAGGATAACAGAAATAACGGACAGATTTTGATTTAACATTTAGGGGTATCACCCTCTTTGGTGTGCAGGGTATTAGCCTTATACAAGGTGCAAAATCTCTTGATAACAGTTTAGACATTGGTTGACACACAAGAGTGAATGCTACCCAGGACCACTGCTGGTCTGTGGGTATTGTCATAAAAAACACAACAACAAGTGTGAACAGGGAGATGTGCAATGAAGTTGTGTCATGGATCGACACTGTAGTGTTTCGGCCATATGTTATGTGGACTAGACGTAAGTAGCTGGCGTTGGCCTTCTTCATGATGGGGTGACACTGTCCATGGGATATCTGTTGAATTGAATGTAAGCAGATGATTAGGGCGGTGTAGGGATCTCCAAAATAATTTTCAAATTTAGTATACTGCACCATTAGTCAGAGGCTTACCGTCAAAAAAGACACTATGGCGGTAAAACAAAGATTGTTTTACCCAATCACAAGATTTGACATTAACGCACACACACAAAAATCATTAACGCACTGTCAGGCCCTTGTTATACACCACACCAAAAGAAGTTCCATTCAATATCCAGCTTCTGGTAGTCTCCAACAGCTACTGTGCTTGGAGACTGATGGGCGCGGTGTGTAAAGTACACTGCTGTTATGGATGCAGATCCATAATGCCTCTGCTGGAACTGATGGGTCCAAGGTGCAGGGGGGCCAGTACATGGCACGTGCCCAGGGGCAAAGCTAAAGGAGAGGGACAAGGTCTCAGTAATGTCTAGTCTAGTACAAGGGCTGGCGGGTGGCGTCTACTGTGGCCGACCAAGAGTGGTAGTGGGACTGGGCCTGAACAGCGACTGCCTAGGGATGATGGTGCAAGAGCATCAAACTGGGTGTAGGAGCGTGAGTGGTGCCATGCCCGAGTGGAGGCCGAGTGGCGTGCCTGCTATAGCCGGCTGCTATGGAGTTAGGAGCCTCTCTGGAGCTGCAGACGCTGGTAATGCAACATTGTAAGTATGGTGCAGGTGCGTGTGTTATACATAGATTTGGTGTAGAACGGCATAAACTGCAAATTGGTTGTATTCGACATGGTAGTGCCGGATCATGGATCAGGTGCAGGAGCGCTCGTATAGGTTAGGTGGCGTGCCTAATGTGGCCAGCTGATCGTGTGCCGGAGCACGTAAAATAAGTGCAAGTTCTTTCGTCTATCAAAACTGCGCGAAAGCCCTGTGTCAAAACTGATCGAAAGCCCTGTGTTCCAAATGGAACGTGGATAAAAAACGAAGTGCCTATCAGAATGGTAGTGAAAGGTGGAATGGGCGCACAGTGGTCAGACTTACTTATAATCCTTGCCGGAGAGTCTCGATGGACGATCATTGCGTAGAACTGACACGGTTTGGGTTCCGCCCCTCGGTCCAGAGGGCCAATCACAGGGTGGCACGTGGGCCAATCCAGTGTGGGGAGCATCATATCCTCGAAGGGAAAGTGAAAGCGTGGCGTGATGCGAGACGTAACACTAGTCATGGGACTTCTAGTTTACAAGTGCTGGTGTGAGAACCAGCACTGGAAAGCAGCCGCGGTAAACTACAAAAAGCTGGGCAAAAGGATATGTTAGTGTGTACTGCTGCATGCTTGGCTGTACAAAGCTGAAATGCGTACATGTGTGCAAATGAATACAACAGTATATAAAGGTTTACTGATTCACAATCTGAAAATCCTAATACGATAGTCAAAGGTGATGAGAAACCAGCTCAAAGTTTAGCTGACATTCAGAACAGTAGAGAACAGTTGTTCCTCCCTATTCAGTTAAATGAGGGCAAGGAGTCTGTTCTCGCCCGAGTGTGTGTGAACAACGGAAAGAGCTTCATCAGCAAAGCCATGTTCAGAAAGCTCCCAAAAGATCCATCCGTTCGCAGATTTAAATTGTTGGATAAGTGGGAAATAGGCTTGGAAACTCCCAATTCCAAACATCTCCTGCCAAGCAGGCATATGATAAACATTTCTGTAGATAACAAAAGCATAGAACATGATTGTTGGGTCGTGCGAGATGTCCCTGCTGCATTCTATTTAGGCAGTGACATTTTCAATCGGTTTGCAATTAATTTGGACCTGATAAATTACAAAGCCTGGTCGCGACTAGGAGCAATGCCAGTGGCTTTGATGATTCTGAAAAAGCATTTCGATCACCCCAATTACTGCCGTATGCAGTTGAAGTTCAAATTGGAGAGGAGGTCACCATCCCAGGACGGACACGACTATTCCCACTTGAATTAGAAATTAAAAGAGGACAGAAACTGCAAAGTCCTGACACATGTACACCTCAATGCCCATCTCCAACAGCAGGGGTTGGGGTTAAACCCAACACCATTAGTCAATGTAGAAAACAACACCATTCCAATATTGATGGATAAGAACGACCTCAGCAGTATCACTCTGGGCGCAGGCACCATTATTGGAATGGCGGTTGCGACATTTTTCCATGGATCTAGGAAACAAGCTGATAGGACCAATCCCCAATGTCTGCTTTGACAATGGCAGTGACATACCACCAGACAGGATCTTCACCCGGCAAGGGGGGAATTTCCTGGTGTACTCTTCCTGCCCTTACGGGGAGGAAGAGGTGACCTGTGACATCAGGCAGGATGAGGTTATATTCCAGGTCCACAATGACTGCCTCTCAATACTCTAACCAGAGACCTCTCCACCCAACTGGAGGAGGCTGCTGAGATAGCAAAACCAGAAGTCTTTCCAGGCTTCAGGCAAACGGTTGAAGAGCGGGTCAACCTAGCTGATGCCTGTGAGACTCCGGAGCAAAAGCAAAAGTTGAAGCAGGTGTTCTTAGATTTCTAAGATATCTTTGCTGTGGACTCGTACGACTGTGGTCGCACTGAGATCCATACTACAACAATTCCCACGGACCCTGGAATGACTCTAGTATTTGTGAAGCAATATCGCTTGCCTCTCGCATCTATGGAGTCCCTGATGGAAATCATCAAAAACCTTGAGTCCCGTGGGATAATTCGTCCAGTCCACAGCACCTTTAATAATCCGGTGCTGGGGATCTTAAAACCAAATGGCCAATGGAGACTCTGTGCAGACCTTAGGGAGCTAAATAAATGGGTCCACATGTCCCGATGGCCTCTCCCCTACATTGACCAGGGGCTGGCCCAGATCCAGAGGTCAAAGGTATACACTGCCATTGACCTGACAAATGGGTACTGGACCGTGCCCGTCAGTAGGGTTGGACCAATACCAGCTGGCCTTTACCTTCGGGGGGCAGCAGTATACGTGGACCCGGACTTCCTTTGCATACATATACTCCGGCAACAAATTCAACATCTTCCTACACAAGGCCATGCCCAACTTGGGTGAAAGGGGTAACCTGGCCTATGTGGATGATGGCCTGATAAAAAGCTCAACTGTGGAGGAACACATAGCGGAAATATGCTATGTTCTGACCCAGTTGAGGGTTGCCGGAGCAAAACTGTCCTTCCAAAAGGCACAGTGGTGCAGGACCTGTGTCAGCATTTTGGGACATGAAATAACTCCTGAGGGTCTCTGTCCCCAGGAGAAGAAGGTGGAAGCACTCCTAAAACTAAAAGACCCCACAACTCTGTGTGAGCTAAGGAGCCTCCTTGGACTGACTAATTACAGTAGGAAGTTCATTGAGGATTACGCACAAGACCCCTGATCTATCTGTTGAAGGGGGGGTCAAGTGGGAGTGGGGTCCAGAACAAGCCGAGGCAGTAAACCAACTCAAAAGAAGTCTCTCACAAGCGCCTTGTCTAGATTATCCTGTCAATTACAAGGAGTTCTTCTTGGAGACAGGGTTCTCCAATACATGCTTGACAGCAGTATTATATCTGAAGCATGACGAGGTCAATAAAGTCCTCTCCTATTCAAGCAAGACTTTATCCTCTGTGGAAGAAAAATTTGACGATTGTGAGAAGGCACTCCTGGCAACGGTGTGCGCATTGAAGAATTACTGCCCGTTCATCCAGGGGGAACACATCATAGTGGAGACTCCACACCAGCCTTTGCAATACCTCCAAAGCGACAGAATCCAGGCCGGAAATGTGAGTAATTCCAGAATTACTTCCTGGATTCTGTCAATGCAAGGCTTTCCTGTGGAGGTCAGATATGGCCAAAACAAGAAGAGTCCCCTCGCGCAATGTCTGGCTGACTTGCATGATTGTGCCAGAGAAAACTGTCTCGAGGACGAAAGTCTCAAAACCCAAGACAACACGGAGGCGTACCCGACTTCCCCACACAAAGTCTATGAAGAAGACAAGTGTCAGGGACTGCCCACGGTTTATGTGGACGGGTGCTCCTACCATGTTGAGAACAACGGGAAAAAGGAACTGGTGGCCGGCGCTGGGAATGCCTGGGTGAATGATGCCCCGGAGCCCTCCGCTGGGTACAAAATCGGTCCCAGTAGTAGTCAGGCGGCAGAGTTGATGGCAGTTCATCATGCCATCCTCACTGCCGTCCAACACCAACTCCACGAACTGGTCATAATCTCTGACTCAGATTATGTCCGGAACGGGTTCGTGGAGCACCTGGTTAATTGGAAAATCAGAGGCATGCTATGTGCTAATAACAAACCGCGTAAACATGGCAAGCTAATCCAAAATATTGATGATCTGGTCCCCTCTAATGGAATGACCATCTATTGGAAGAAGATCAAGCGTCATTCCAGAATAGAGAGGCCAGACAAAACTGGAAATGACCTAGCTGATCAGCTGGCCAAAACCAGAACCATCCAGGGGGATCTCCTTGAGATCGAGTCCCTGTTGGGGGAAATCCAGGTCACTGCTGCCAGTAGGTCCCAGACAAATTCTCACAATGAACTCTTACTGCCCAGTGGAGTAAGGAGACCCCAGATGCTGATTTAATCACAGCACAAAAAGGGGATCTGATTATTGCAAAATGTTATCAACACATTGAGGACCCTGAGAACTTTCCTCTGACGGATACTGATTACATTGGGAAAGAGGACCTCAGGGTGTTGATGAAGTGTCCAAAAATGATCCGAATCAAGACGGGTTTGCTGGTAAGGAGATCCATCTCTGGCTATGACCAGTGGGTGGTACCTACCTCATTCCGAAGCCTGATGCTTAGTCACGCCCATGACGTGGCCACAGCCGGTCATCGGGGGTTTCACACTACTCTAGAATTCTTTCAACAGGTTGCATACTGGCCACACATGGGGCAGGACCTCGACCAATATTTGAAGGGGTGTCTTGTGTGTGCACAATTTCAGCCAACTTCACTCACACACCGAGCTCCCCTGCAGAAGAGGGGGATGACACTGCCTTGGTCAGATTTACAAGTAGATTTCATCGGGCCCGTGATTTGCCCCTCTAGGGGGAACAAGTACATGTTAACCGTAACATGCTTGTTTACTAAATGAGTGGAATGTCTCCCGGCCCCAAATTGCAAGTCAGAAACAGCAACTGCCCTAATGATCAACCACTTCTTCTCGCATTTTGGCCTACACCAAAGGATTGAGTCAGACCGAGGTAGTCACTTCACAAGCAAAGTGATGACAAAGATGTGGGAGATACTTGGGGTAAAAAGGAAACTTCACATTGCATACAGCCAGTCTTCTAGTGGGGGAGTTGAGAGGTACAATAAAACCATTGTGAGCATTCTAAAAAATGTTTGTGGCAGATTCTGGGCCAAGTTGGGACATCCGATTACTGCTTGTCCTGATGGCCAACAGATCTACACCTTCCTTTGCGACCAAGATGTCTCCATTTGAACTAATGACTGGATGAAGGATGGTCCTACCGCAGCATCTGCTTTACAGAACACAAGAGCAGACACTGATAAACACCTCCACAACTCATGAGTATGTTGAGAATCCAAGAAAATACATTCAACATGCTTTTGCGTACGGTCAGCGGAATCTGGAAAACTCTGCAGAGGGGATGAAGTTTCAATATGACTTAAAAAAACAAAAAGGAATACCAAGTAGGAGACAGGGTCTACTTGTACAATTCCCAAAGGAACCAGACCAAGGAATGGAAATTTCTCCCCAGCTGGTGCAGTCCTTTTGAAATTGTAGATAAAATTTCACCTGTCGCCTATAGAATCCGCATCCTCAAAGGAGAGCTGGCAGAAGAGAAATGGGTCCATATTGTTCAGTTAAAGAGTTGTCACCCCAGATATACTTTATGGAGGATTGAGGAGCCAAGAGAAAATCAAATAGAGGAGACATCTGGGGAATGAGAACAAGAAAAAGAAGAACCAGAAGGGAACAGGTAGGTTCATAGGTATGTCTGTCTAAGAGGGAGTACTTTTCTTCATTATCAGTGCAAAAAGGGGATCACCAAAAGTTCTAGTAAAATCAATAGTTATCTGTTTCTCGTGAGTGATTATTTGTCTTTATCATCTAACTACTGTAATGATCGCAATGCATGTGTGTCCCACTGCTGTCAACCTTCCGGGAAGGCAGTCAGTTGGAAAATGTAGTAACCAGTTCTTATTTATTCACTAGATTCGTACCAGATCACCCCTTCATAGGCCAAGGAGGACCTCCCCGGGGACCTGGAAAGGAAAGATCAAAGAAAAATCTGGGGGTGTCGCTCCACACCACAACGAAAGATCGAAGAAAAATCTGGGGGTGTCACTCCACACCACAAAGAACTACCTAAGGAAAAGCTGTGGGTGTTGCTCCACACTCAAACGAGAGACAACGGCAGGATCATGCCATACCGCTCACTGATGGAAGAAGAACCCCACTGTGCCCTACTGATGAACCCCACTTTGCCCTACTGATGAACCCCACTTTGCCCTACTGATGAACCACACTTTGCCCTACTCTCCCTCAACAAGAATTCTCAGAAGAGTCGGGGGGGGGGGGGATTTGTGGGATACATTGACCCACTCAGCAGAATTCCCATCCATAACCAAGCTGCACGTCAGCAGTTTACAGCAAAATGGCAGCGCTGGCTTCTTTGAACACCATTGCCTCGCATAAAAACAGTGTTTTGTGGCTACAAAATGATGGCTGTACTGTCTTGCCAAGCACTTATTGGGCAAGTTGGAACAGGGAGCACACCGAGGAAGGCTGCCAGTGTGTGTTCTTGTGAGCACCAAAGAAGTGAATTGAAAAGCAGCGCTGCTCTGCTGCTTGCTAAAAAGTTCCCATTAAAAAGGGAATATTTTACATTGAAAAGGATGCTGCCCTAATGCTCTTTCCATCTGTCCAACATCACCTTTTATCAGTGAGAACCTGCCCTGCCCATACATACTCAGATTGTGCTCCAGAAGAAGAGAACATTATCCCTGAATGACAGGCTGTGTCAGACCGGATCTGGGAAATCCACAGAAACTTTACTTCCAGCCGCTTGGAGGAACGCTTGACTTTTGGGCTGCAAAATGTCAAAAATCAATGCTTCAAACGAAACCCTAACTCTATTGGCATATGTCAATTTCAGTGGACCTGTGTCTTGAACAGACTGCTGTATAAGAGAAACTGACTAGGGCTGCAAAACTATGTTGGGAATTCAGATGGAAGAGAAAACTTTTTGAAAGGGACATCCCAACAGACTTTACCACGTGTTAAAATGTGCTTTTGCAAAAAAGAAAAATACTTGTTTCAAAAGTGTAATGTTGAATAAGGCCCTGTCCTTGCCTAGCAATGTAAAGGGTTTTTTGCTGGGAAACATATATGGAATGTTTTATTTCAATGGGCTTGCTTTTGATTCAGAACAAAATAAAATAAAGAAATAAATGTATTGGCTGTACAGGTAAATCAGCCCAAACAGGTTTTCTGCCATGGCTCAAGGGACATTTGGGTGCTGACAACAGGAATGGCCTACCCCCAAAGGAAGCCACAATGGATTTCTGGGACACCTACGTGTTAATTGTGCCCTTTGTAACTCTGAATGGACCAGGAGGCAGAATATCACACGCTCTTCAGACTTCTGTCTGTGCTCCTGGTTGGCACAATAGATTCTGGGACACCTACGTGTGACGTTTGGAAAATCACCTCCGTTAATTTCTACTTGGGAGCTTCAAAGCCAACTCCATAGCAGCCTTGGAAGTTATGCCCTTATTTGGTAGACAATGCTGGCCATCTGGCTCCAAAGGCTATTTTATTAATACATTTCAAGACTTTTTACCTCCGAAATTGGACAACGCAGTAATGCAAAGGTTTCACAATCTAGATGCAATTTTGGTGGCTTTAATTTAAGATGTGGTAGCCTTCACTGGCACATTGGGGACAGAAATGGTAGAGAATTGGATATTCTGAGGAAAGTGTATATGATGCCACTTTGAAATTCAATACTTACATGCCTTATGATAATATATACACATGTATAAAGTTATAGAATTTTAGGTAAAATAATTTAATTGCAAATGACGAAAAATTATTAGACGGACGAAACAAAGTCCTACAGATGTGAGAATTGGACTGCCATTCTCTGTGTGAAATATGTAATCTGCCTATGTAATTTGCAAAAATGCCACAACTTTCTAAATGTGTGATTTATGTTAAGATTGATTTTGGCAAAAAGGACTGTGAGATGGCTTTGTATCTCATAAAACACAACCCCATAAATTGAGACCCCTCCCGGAGGAGGCCACCAACATAGACTGACCTATCCGGTTCTTGGGGGTAGGTCTAGCTTAGTTCTGCCCAACAATAAAACTGGTGATGTCACCTGCTTTATATAAGGTGTGGGAGCTCACAGGGACAAGACACTCTCGTCTGATTTTCCAGCTCATGCGTATCCAGACATTCCAGATCCATCTTTGCAAGATTCCAGACTCTACTGCCAGGCCAAAGCATAGCTGATCCTATCCCAGCTAGGCCATTGATCCAGAAACACCACTAAAAATCCCAATAACAAAGGGGGAAAAGCTGTGGTACCCTTTTGGGAGTATCCTGTGACCAGACAGGCTTTTTGCCCACTACCTGCATGCCCGCTGTACCCTTGCCAGCCAGTGACCAGACTTGACCAGCTGTTTGCTGTAAGGGGTGCCCGCCGTGCTCTGACCGGAGCCCTTTGAGTCCAGAACCCAGTTGGCTGTCCCAAATCCCAAACTCAAGTGTGGATTGTGAGTATTTCCCCATCCCATAGCAACACATAGCCCATCCCATCTTGACCCCTCGTCTTTGTCCTATGTTCTAAGTAATCCTATTCATACCCTGGTAACTTGTTTAAAACTATTAGAATTCTATGTGCATCCTGTCCTTGATTTCCCAGTGTTAGCACCATCCTTTCATTCACCCCATCTTGTAACTCCATAGCAATATTTTGAATCATTTAATTAATTTCCACATAAAGAGACACGCGCATGAAGGGGGTTAAGACGGCCGCTTAACCTGTTTCATGGGCAGTGCTATCTTCTTGATAATCTAGCGTAAGTAAAACTTGTCCTTTTTCTCTGCAAACCGATTTTCTCTTTTTAACTGCTTTATTTTACCAAAACCAAATTTCTTTCACCTTGGAAATCTCATTCAATTATTCAGCTATAGTCACTCTCTCACTTCTATATGATCCCTGTGATGTGCATCTATCGCCCAGCCTAAAAACCGCATTCTGATTCGGTATATTTCACCAGTTTAAAAAAAAAAATGTTTTGACATTTAAAACTGCAAAAAGTGTAAATTGCAACTTTTCCACTTGTGCTTTTGACTGCACTATGTTCTCCATTTCAAGTTGCTTTTGAACTGTATGCCTTTAATGATACCTTACCTTATAGCTGCTGGTGATATAACATCCTTGATACTGTGATAAAACATATGTACATCGTTATTTAATCACACATATAATTAAGTATTTGTCAAATTCTGAGTGTCATTTTATGCCATTGCAAGGGTTTGCCTCTTATTTTGTGAGGGAAGGTCGGATTTTGATTCTGTTTGCTGCCTCATATCCCTGGCTCCCTGCTGCTTATTTCTATCCTATCAGAATTCGATTAATTGGGGTTTGAGGGAACATTGCAGCGGGAAACCTTGACTCGGGTGCTATCTACCCAAATAGAAAAAGTGCTCCTATTCATTTGTGCTTTGGATATGTTCTTGCAGAAGGTTAACCAAGTGTATTTCAGTGGTTTTCATTGTAATTATCACCCCATTGGGGATTGCTGCCCAATATAAAAAGTGTGTGATTTCCTTTGAAATTAAAATAAATAAATATTGTATTACCACCCAGCGGCCTGGTTCATGGTCCATTGTGACCCGGGGTATTTGTAAAAGGGGCTGTGAGACGGTTTGGGTATCGGCTCCATTCAAATTCGTAGAAAATAAAGAAAAAGTATTCTCATTGAGTGCTACATCCTAGGCTAAGACAAAGGGTCCTGGTCCGGTGTGTGACGCCCGATTGGAATCGTTCACAACTTGGAAGACATGTTTCATTCTGTGGCAGAAGGGGTGCTTTTGTGTTGGAGATATATGCATGGGCTGCCACCTCTAAATTCTTTGGTAAAGAGACAGCTGAGGTCAGAAAGAGGATACCTTTCACACGTGCAACTGGCATCCATTGTAATGTAAACAGAGATTGGAGAAGTCCTTGAAGATGAAACTCCTTGCAGAATGATCAGTGCTGGCGATATCATAGTCTGACCCTGATGGCCTAGAACAATGCAGAACATTCTTATATGTAAGCATTCAGTTTAGCACAGGGGGAACAAATATTTTGAATGCAAATATTTGCGATTATTTGACACAGTAAGTGCAAGTTGCACGTTATTATTTGAAATACCCTATTGATTAATTCTGTTTAGAATTTAAACAAAATACAAACTTTGGGGTTTGATGAGTATTAGATCCAAGCTTAATTTTATAACTGGGGTTAGGCAATTGATGAGTATTGGATCCAAGCTTGTTTTTAGAACTGGAGTTAGGCATCCATCCAACGTTAATGGAAATGATTAATGGTTCACTGACCAGTTAAACATTGGATGTGTAATGCTGTTCTTTATTTTCCATTAATAATTTTGAATGATGTGTGACTCTGTGACTTACTAAATATGATTTAATTAATACATGTTTACCTCGAATACATAACTAATCTGGTGTGGATATCAGTTTATAGAATTATTCGAGCCTTGGCAAAAAAGGGTTTGGGGTTGTTAGATCTTATTTTTTCATGCCTGTATGAATCATGAATGAATAACAAAATGAATGCAACGAGAAAACAGAGGTTTTACACATGAAAGCAAATCATGGTACTATAAAATCCCTACAGGACGTTGGGGGATCAGAAGTTAGTAGTTGGAAAAGGGTATTGAAAGCAAGGACATGAAAGGATAGGAGCTAAAATGGTCAAACACAAATGGATGAAAAGGTAAAAGTGGAGAAATGAAGAAATGAGACCTGGAAGACCAGGTGAAAGAAGGTTTAAGGGCAGTGCTCACAAACCTCCAAAAGAAGTTTGGGGTTATTCACAAACATCTCTTATAGTGTATCTTTCTTTTAAAGCAGACCTTAGGCAAAAATAACTAAGCAAAAGGAGAAGAATGAGGAGTTACATGATAATCCAACAAGAATTGATAAATTCGTTCTTTCAATATACTTTATTCGACATAGGTCTTTCAACAAGTCATTGCGGCTTAAGTAGTCCTTATTGAATCCTGGTTCAAACAGGGTTTCAGGTGATAAGATCTAAAATCCTAATAAAAGGGACTGATGAAATAAAATTGAGCAAGATCTATTTCTCTGATTGGCATAAAGCACACAAGTCGGACTCTGAGGCAACCCATTTCTTTCTCAAAACTGAAAGAGGTAAGGTACACAACCTAAAGTTTGCATAAAGGGACTTGGTAAAGAATGGCTTAATCAAGTCCAAATAACCCTCAAACCCTGGTGCATTTTTACACAGCCAATATTCTCTCAGTAACAATGTTTTGAATGGATTGTGTTCTCCCACGTATTCCTCATCTTTGAAATATCAAATCTGCTTGCAGCTTGCTTTGCAAAATATTTTTCATAGGGTCGAGCCTCATGCAGCATCGGGTAATGGTCTTCGACAGCCTCTGTTGCGTTTTTTCTACAAGTCCATAGTCCTCGACACCAAAGACAAGTTTGAAATGGTGTGCAGACTGTGGGGCAAACATTTCCATCACAGACCCTCACTGCGTCTGTCTGTGGTGTATGGGTACAGGGCACAAGGTAGACAACTGTGGCTCATGTCAATCTATGACTGTCAAGGCCTTGCGGGAAAGGACGGGGAGACTCAATGCAGGTAAGCCCTCTCCCAAATCTCCAGTCCTTAACCTGTCCAAAGGAAAATTGTCCTCCGAATCAAGGGATGTTTCCCACGAAAGAAAACATTAAAAACTTCAAAGACGATCGAGGTCCGGTTCACGACGTTCGTCGTCCTCTTCTCACAAGAATAGTAAGAAACAGCGTCATAATAGGTCCACGTCATCGTCGTCTTCCTCCTTTCCCGTAAAAAGTCTCTTTCCTGAAGAAAATTTCGACTCCTGTGGAATGGGAAAACTTCAGCTTACAAATGCTTGACGTTTTTCAGACGCAAGCTCCTATGAGTGTCCCTCTCATGGAGTCAGGGAAAATAATCCACCCCTCTGCGTCCGACAAGACCAGAAGAGAGTCTCATGTGTCTCCTCGCATGCCTCAGAGCCCGGGAAAAGACTTCCAGTACTTCATGAACAACCTGTTACAGGAACTCTTGGACGTCTGTGCCATAGTTTATATAGACAACATTTTGATCTACTCCACCTCACCCAAAGACCACGTAGGACATGTGAGAGCCATCTTAGAAAAGTTACTGGAACACAGGCTATACAGGAAACTAGAGAAATGTGCCTTTCATGTCACCGAAGTAGAGTTCCTGGGATTCCCGGCACGGCAGGTTGTTCACATGGATAACCGAAAAGGTCGAGGCTATTCTCCAGTGGCCGTCTCACACCTCTGTAAAAGCAGTCCAGAGCTTTCTTGGATTCGCTAACTTTTTTTTAAACAAATGTATTTATTCATCGTGGGCTTGTACAGATTTCATTGATACAGAGGTCATTGCTTTGTTACACATATACATAACATCTTTATCCATCTGTAGGTTTTGCCACTTTCTGCAGTGGTGCAGGAGCCCCCGAAGTTTTGTCATAAATTCCTAGTAAGGCTCCCCACCCTTAGACCCCGCCCCCAGTTCTCAACTTGTATGGACCCAGAGTCTTCCCTTCTTTACTTAGCTTCTTTCCGATTGAGCGTGGAGGTACTCGTGTAATTTCAGTCTGTCAGTGGACATGAATGTTTTTGAGAATTTGCGGCTGGTGGAAATGTGTTTCTTCATCCTTTACAAAGTCTTGGAAGGCGTCCCAGATCGCCAGGCACTTTACGTATTTACCCGCCTTTAATTTAATATTTATTGTGATTTAGTTTACATTGAAACTTTACACAATAATATAACTTATGTATATATATATATATATATATATATATATTAAAAAATATATATATACAAAAAATAAAAGACATATGACAATTTTGACTATAGGTATGTAGAAATTAAAAAAAAAGTAAAGAACACATCAAATTCCTAAGCAAACAAACCAGCATGTCAACGTCGTAAAGCTTTGCAACAACAATAATAATCTTGTTTTAGCGAAGGATCAAGAACCATACAACGCCTAGTAATGGCGGCAACTCAGCGGAACAAGTTTCCAACATATGATTAGCATCTCAGCAATGGTTTACAGTTGTAGCAATTCGAGCTAGTCGAATATAAACCCACCTTTAGGGCACATATCTTTTCCATTTCCATTACCCCCCAGACTTTGACCCACCACCAGGCTGTCGTTGGGCCCCCTTTATCTTTTAATCTTTGTGCCAGTGTCATTCTGGCTGCCATTAATAGATGAGTGATTAAGGCCACTTTATGTCCCGAAGCTGCATATTTGCCCTCTGATACAGCTCCCAGTAAGACTATTTTGGGCATCAGCGGTAGCTCAGTTCCGGTTATCTCTTTTATGTGTCCCACGACTTCCTTCCAGTATATTGCCGCCCTCAGGCATGACCACCACATATGGTACAGGTCCCACCTCCCCCCGCACAGTCTCCAACATTCAGGGGGTTATTTAGCATTGATTTTGTGTAGTTGATAGGGAGACATATACCATCTATAACATAGTTTGTACGCTGATTCCTTGATCGCTGTGCATCTGGAAAATGTGTGCTCTCTCGACCATATCTGGCCTCATTCTTCTTCTATAATTGTTTCTCCTATATCCTTTCCCCAGTTCTCCTTATACCGGAGTTTGTCTTCCGTTTGTGCATTACTCAACAATCTGTACAGCCTGGCAATCCCACCCACGGATGAGCCCTCTTGCATGTTAACCGGTCAAGTGGCACAGCGAGGAGAGACCTCGCTTTGGCATCAGTGCAGAGCTTGCTAATGCAGGTTTGAATCCCGGCGGGGCCAAACTTAGCCTTTCATCCTTCCGAGGTCGATAAATGAGCACCACACACCGTGGGTAATAATAAGCAGTGCTCAGATACCTGAGGGTTCGTAGCGCTATGTAAATGCCAAATTATTATTATTATTATTATGTTCAATTCCAGCCTGATCGGGGTCCTAACACCCAACCTTTTCACAGTTGGATGGGAGATCCAGTGCCTGATTTGTGTGTATTTGTATCTGTCCTTATCCCTAATTCCGAATTTCTGTTTACAGTCTATAAAGGACAGCGGGGCTCCCTCTTGGTACATATCTTTTAGGGTCAATGTGCTTTCCCCCGTTCATCCCTCCCAGAATTTCCGCTTGAGACTCGGCGTGAAGTCTGTGTTTTGCGCCAGGGGAAAGAGTGGGCCTAATCCCCTCTGAATGTTCATCCCACCCAGAGCTCTGTCCCAGTGGCGCAGTGATACTTGGGTGGCTTCTAACAGATTACCCCCTCCTCCAGGGCTCCGGTGTTGTGGGATTGTAGTGCCTGCAGCGGGATTATGGTAGCTGCTTGTTCTATCCCGCACCATCCATTCAAAGTGTCCCTTCCCACCCAACTAAGCATCAGCACTAACTGGGCCACCAATATATCTCTCTCAATGTCCGGGACCCCCACACCCCCAGGAGCGGTGGCCGCATCAAGATTCGCCTTTGGATCCTGGGTTTCTTATTTTGCCAGATGATGAATGTGAATATCGCTTTTTGTAGTTCCCTAGCTAGGCGGAGAGGTATATCAATTGGCACCGAGCTTACCACGTATAGTAGGCGGGGGAGGATGGTCATTTTTACCACTGCGATCTTTGCGAACCAGGACAGTTCTTGGGATTTCCACCTATGTAAGTCATCCTGTAGTTATTTCCAGGTGGGTGTTATTTTAGATCGAAACAGGTTCCCTGGGTCCCTTTTCAATGTTATTCCCAGATATTCCAGCGTGTTTTCCTCCCAGATTAAGGGGTGAGTGTTTGCCAGAACCGGGACTTCCTCCTCGTCTTCTGTTATGTTTATTGCTTTGGACTTGGAGTAGTTTATTGCAAAGCCTGATTTGTTAGCAAATTCCTGCAGTTCCTCTATGACCCTAGGGAATGTATTCTTGGTGTCTTTCATAAAAAGCATTACATCATCTGCATATAGTACGATTTTGTGTGTGGGTTTCCCGCATGTCACCCCTCTAATCCCTGGGTCTCTTCTGATTTGTGCTGCAAAGGGTTCCATTGCCATCGTGAAGATCAGAGGTAAGAGACGTGTGACCCACCGTATGTTGATCTGTTTCAAGCTCTGACCATTGACTATAAAGTGCGTGGAAGGGAGTTGTAAGTTTGCTAGTGCCATATTAGTGAATGCCGCTCCACACCCAAACCCCTCTAGAACTAGCCTCAGGTATTCTCAATCCAGGCTGTCAAAGGCCTGCCTAGCATCTAGAGCAGCTGCTGAAAATCGTTGTTTCGTTCTTGTTCCCATGTCGATCATGTTGATGGCACGTCTAACATTGTCTTGGGTATACCTTCCCCTAATAAATCCTGCCTGGTCTGTATGTATGATGTCTGGGAGTATGTTAATTAGTTGAGTGGCTAGTATCTTGGCATACATTTTTGGGTCTGTGTTTAGGAGCACAATAGGACGGTAGTTGGAGCATACAGGGGGCTCTCTATCTGGCTTTAGGATTTGTATGGTCATGGATTTCCCCATGTCCGCTGTAACCGACCCTTTCTCTCTAATGACGTTGAAGAGACGTGTGAGTGGTGCCAGCAATTGTGTGCAGAATCTTTTATAGTAGCCGTTTCCCAGACCATCCGGACCCCGGGATTTGTTTGCCGGTAGTGTTGAGATGGCATCGCTAATTTCTTGGGCCGGTCCCCCTAATATGTTCCTGTCGTCCTCTGTGATTTGAGGTAAGGGTGTTGCCAAAATGTAGGACTTCTGGTTTACGGGATCAAAGTTTTCCCCCTTTAGCAATTCCTCATGGAGTTGTGCCATTATTTCTAGTTTCTCCCTCTCTGCAGTATACGATTCCCCTTCCCCATTTGTGAGGCATGCAATGTAGTTACATGGTTTTTGTTTCTTTAGTTTAGCTGCAAGGAATTTGTTTGCCTTTCCTCCATGTATATAATATGATTGTTTAGTTCTCAGTAGTGTCTGCGCGACTCGGTCGGCATTGTGATTTTCTAACTGGGCTCTGACCTTTCTTAATTCCTGTAGCAACATTTGTGTTTGGCGGGTCCTATGATGTTTCTCAGCTTCTTGCAATAGCCCCTCCAGCTTTTGCGTTATTAGGGTCCTCTCTCTACGATATGCTGACGCCTGTGAAATAAATTCACCTTGTACAACCGCTTTCCCCGCGTCTCAGACCACCCTCCAGTCTGTCTCCCCGTTGTCATTTTCTTTAAAGTCGTTATTTATAGTGCCTTTTATGTGTGTTCTTAATGGAATGTCCCTCAGAATCATCTCATTTAATCTCCAATGTGGTTGTTGTCTGTGCCCTGCACCCCCTACTTCGATATTAACCAATACTGGCGCGTGGTCTGAAAGGTATTTCGTCCCTATTTCCACTTTCGTTACCTGGCAGATCAGGGAGGCCAAGATCAGCACCATGTCTATCCTGGAGCAACCCTTATGTACTGCTGAGTAATGTGTGTATTCTCTGTTATCTTCCTGGAAGAACCGCCACCTTTCAATCACCCCCATTTCCCTAAAAAATGTGCCCAGTGCCTGTCTGTTTTTCTGGTCGGCTGCTGTGGGTAGGAGCGCTTTGTCAAGTGTCGGGTCCATGACACAGTTAAAGTCCCCACCTATGATTAGCTGACCCTCGCACCAGTCTCCCAGTTTCTATTTAATCCCGGTAATACATGTGTGCTGTTTTTCGTTAGGAACGTATAATGCTAATATCGTGTAGATTTGACCTCTTAGTATGCCCTTAATCTCCAGGTACCTCCCTTCCGTATCTCTGATTAGATGTGTTTTCTTGAACCACAAGTCACGATTGATCAGAATGGCAACACCTTTGGACTTTTTGCCACTTGAGGCAAAGTATTGCTGGGGGGAATGCTTTGTAGACCATTCTTTATTCATCCTTTGGCAGGAGATGAGTCTCCTGCAGGATCCCTATTGCTGCGTGCATTGTTACAAGTCTGCCCAAGATTGCACGGCGTTTGATGGGCGAATTCAACCCCTGCGCGCGCGTTAAGGGAAATGATTGTCACCTCAGCCATTTCAGATCAGTGTTGTCGCCTACACATTTGGTTCCGTTTCTTCCCTCGATCCTCCACCTCTATCGCTCCCATTCTCCCTTTTCCCTCTTGATCTCTGGGCCAATTTGTTTTTCCAGTGTCCTTCTCCATCCTTCCCCTCTACCCCCTACCCCTTCCCTCCTGTTCACTCCCACCACCATCCCCCCTTGCACCCTCCCCCTGAGTTCCTCATGGCCACGGTTCCTGAGAATCCCCCCCTGGTATGTTATCCGGATGTTGGGCCACATACTCTCCAGTGTTTTCAATACGCCAGGATATTCCCATATCCTGATATAGATTCCTCGATGTGATGCCCTCCTAGCTCCGTGCGGGCTCACCTACGTCGTTATTGCTGATGACTTTTGGGAAACTAGTTCTTGTAGGACCTTTGCTTACTTAGATGTTGCATTCCGTGTTATGCCTTTCCACCGATCATTCTGGTTGTTTGGAACGGCCCGTTAGTTTAGCTTCTCTTCCAGATCTCTTTTTATTCTGTGTCGACCATTTCCATGGGGTGTCGGACTATTAGAGGAGTTCCGCTGCGGTCTGTTCTCGGTCTGGTTCTGGTCTGCCTGCATTTGTAGCAGTGAGAGTCCCTCTTCACGGGTGCTGATTTTCCTTGGTTGAACCACCCAGGTAAAGGACAGTCCGAATGGATAGGCCCATCTATATGGTATGTGTTTTGCCTGCAGGGCTTTCGTGACCGGCTGCATTAGCCGTCTTTTGTGGAGTGTCACTAGGACCAGATCTTGGTAGAGTTGTATACGGCATCCGTTGATCGTTAGGTCCATGTGTGTTCTCGCAGCTCTCAAGATGCCCTCTTTCTGGCAGTAAGATGTGAGAGCTATCAGCACATCTCTCGGTCTTGCCCCTGGTTCGTTTCTTTTAGGGTCTACCTGGTGTATCCTATCAAATCCCATCTTTTCCAGTTGGGTGTCGTTCAACATACTACTGAAGCATTGCTGCATGGTGTCCCTCAGGTCACTGTCCGTTACCGATTCAGGTAGACCCTTGACCCTGATGTTGGACCTACGTGACCGGTATTCCAGATCCTCGGCCTGGAGTTCTAGATTGTTTGTTGCCCTGGCTCCTGGTCCAGAAGGATACTGCATTGTTTTGATTCCTCCGCCATAATCAATTCTCCACTACGTCCACTCTTTCCCCAGGTCGTCCATTTCTTTTCTCACTTCCTGTAAAGTGGATTTCAATTCTTCCTACATTTGACTCATTTGGTTTTGGAAGGTGCTTGTCAGCCTGGCTTCCACTCCTTTTAAGCAGGTCTACAGCTCTTCTTTATCTGTGGTCATTGTGGGCTGGGAGTCAGAATCCTCTGGGGCTGTCGGATCCTGTGGTAATGTGGATGGTGGAGTATCTTCGTGTTGTTTCAGCATCCAGCACTTCTCTAACTGCCCTTCTTGGCACCTGGCAGGGGTTTTAGCTCTCACTGGGGTGTTTCTCGGCTTGGTTCCAAGCATCAGGGTTCTCTTAGGCAGGGTCAGGGGAGAGGCCGCAGCGGAATCTCTCCACGTTGGTCCGGTGGCTGGCTAGGTGTTATAATAGTTGTAAGCTGCTGGCGGTACTTCCCTTCTCAGAAGCTATTCACCCCTGCAAAGTGTCTGTTTTCTTCTTTGTGTCTGGCATTGTCTTTACAGGCTTTTGATCATTCTGATACAGCTTCACTCTGTGGGATAGGTGTGTGGGGAACTCAACTCAGTGGTGTAAGTGTGCAGGGCTTTATGTTTAGCTGAATCCGCCGCTGACCCTTCTCCACCTTACCCCTGCAGCGCTGGCTATTGTGGATGGAGCTCCGAATTCCAGGTGGTCTCCTTAATGCCTATTTCTTTCCCTCTGGGTCTGGGGTGTCCTGAATGTGGGTCGGTCCAGTTTGGTACTGCTACTTTATGTGGACCCAGGTTCCCAGGGCCTGCTTTTATGGTATTGCGCCAAATGTGTGGTCCTCTGTAGGTGCGGCTCGAGTGTCTGTCCGAGCCCGGCACCTCCGGGGCCTCCGCTCTTTCCAGGTGCCTGGGGTTGTGGATCATGCTATGTTGTCTTCCCTTAGCTGCTCTTTCTGCATGCTCCCTCTCCCGGACGCGGTGCGGAGGACCTGGATTGACGTGCTGATTTTTGTTTCACACTCTTTCAGCATCTACAATGAGCCGACACCCCTAATCCGTAATTGGCTGCTATTGTGTTCATGTTGTGTCCGTGGCGTGGTTGGTTGTCTTTTGGGATCCTGTTGCAGGTCTTGGGGTGTTGATACTGTGGTTGGGCTGGGCCGCCCGGTCCCGTCTGCAGTGTGTTAATGCGGGTTGAGTGGGCTGCGGATAGTCCTACTCAGTTCTGCCCCTTGAAGGTTCACCTCTATTTTCACTGTTCGGGGCCCCTTTTTTCAATGGGGAACGTGCCCAGATTCGTTGTAATGCTCAGCCGTACGATCAGCCAGGCACGTAGCTTCGAGTCTCTTTCCCCTTTTTCTTACTTTGATGTGGGGTAGTGTTTAATCTCTCATCGGTCTCGGCATACTTTCTGTGCTTCCTCCGTGCTTCGGGTGTGCACTTTTGCAATCGCTTCGCCTTGGAACTTGCCAGGTTGTGGGGCTGTTGCTCTTGTGTGGTTCCTTTACAGTGTATGCTGGGCTTCCCGGGCCCGCATGCGATCGTTTTCAGGCGGACTCGCTGGGGAGGGGGGCAGTGTATGCTTCTCTTTTTCTGATATGGGTCCGGGCACAGTACAGAAGTTTCTGGAGCTGAACTTTGGGCCCCGTTAGGACCCCGAGCGGCGTCCAGCATCTCGTTGCTGCGGTGGGATGTCCAGCTCCGACTCCGGCTCTCTTGTGTGTTCCGGCAGCCTAGGGTTATTCGGTCTCTCCTATTTGTGGCGACTAGCTGGGCTCCGGTGAATTCAAGCTCGGTCGCCCACCACATCTGACATGTGCCTGGTAGGGGGTGGGGTGATCCGTACACCACCAGCTCAGCTCGGCCTTGGTTGCCTGCCGAGTTTTCCTGCTGGTTCACGGTTCCGAGGGTGAGCGTTAGTTTACCAGCAGGGCTTCTCTCACCCACACTATGGTGTTGTAATGTGTGGTGGAACCGGGCCGATCCGGACATCCCGCGCTGCCCCCTGTGGAGATCTCTGGTGGCCAAGAGAGTTACCGTCTCCGTCTTCCGCTCTGGTTGCAGGCCCGATTTCCTGGCAAGTTTGGAGCCCTGTCTGTTCTGGCCGTTAGCTGTGCCCCGGCAGATTCCTTTGTCGTGGATTAGGTTTCTCTCTGTGTCCCGCAGGTGGAAACGCCTCGGGAATGCCTATTTCAATGTGATTTACGGCATCAGCAAGTTGCTTTTAACTCCTTTTTTCTTCTCGCCCGCACCGAGTACCAGAGGTGTGCGTCTTCACGGATCCGGCGACCATCTTGGAATCCGGATTCGTTAACTTTTAATGAAGATTCATACCCGATTTTTCCAACATCGTGCATCCTATCACTTCCTTACTCTGCAACCTTTCTTTGGCTTATGCAATACATGTTGATTGGTGGCTTATCTATTGCCTCTTCTTCACTCTGGGAACAATGGTTTCAATTCTGCTGCAATAACGTTATCTTACAATATTGCCAATACAGGCTATATCTGTGCAAAAGTATTGCCCCATCTTTACTTTGGCAATGCAGGATTCTATCAATATTGATCCCTTTTCATTTTGTCAGTAATGGTTGTTACCTTTCTTTCCTTTCAATTGAGTGTATCGCCCATGTTACCTTTTTTCATTAGTTCGGTATTGAAAATTGTTACTGGCGGTCAGCAATCGACTACGGAGCGTTCCAGTGTTTCCTATGACAAGAAAACTCACTGATCTCTCCACACGCGTCTGCTTGAACCACTGCCTCTGCTTCTTCTGTGGTCTTCTGAACCTCCGCCAGCCTTGGTCGCCTTCCCGTGACCCACACTGCTTAGGAAAGGAGCCTGCCTTGCTCCTCCTGCACTCCGGTGCTCGCCAGCCACCGGAACCAGGCATACAATGAAGAGTCCCTCTCTCGTACAGGACATCTTGTTGTGAGTTTAACGCTTCCCACTGCGCGACCTCTGCAGTTCAGAGTTTCCATTCTGAAGGCACTCTCAGGGCTGAACTCCGCTTCCACAAAAGCAGCAGCTCCAGCGTCTTCAGCTTCCTGCTGCTGCTTACAACTTCTACTGTTGCTCCACCCACTAGTTCTAATGGCCTGCGTCTTCAGCTTTCTGCTGCTGCTTACAACTTCTACTGTTGCTCCACCCACTAGTTCTAATGGCCTGCACCTGAGGGGGTTTTACATACCTAAAAGTCCCACTCAGGTGTGGGTCATTAGGATCCTTTAACTGCAATTTCGTGCCTCTGAGTCCCTCTTCCTCGTCCCAGTACTTCTGGCATTGGGGGACTTGAAGGCCCCAATTTTGTGATCTCTTTTAATTTCACAAGTACAGTCTTCCATTTTAATTCATTCACTCTTTTTAGTAAACACATCTTTAGGGAAAAATTTGGGAGGAATTACTGATTGGTTTAGATTTTAGGGAGAATTATTTTTATTGGAAGCCAAGGTCTCACTCTTCTGCTTTCCATATATTTTCTTCCCATGCTGATCACAAATGTTTTCACTAACAACAAAGCGGGTAGGTCTAAAAAGAGAAGCCTTACTTTGACAGCAAGCCATTAAATATTCTGCCATCATAGAAATCGCTCCTTCTGAAGAAGACAAATATTGCGCCTATCCTAACTGAGTCATCCCTTCTCCTCCCAGGTTTAGGATCAGATAGCGGCGGCCTTCCACTGGCCACCTGGCTTTTAGGCAGGGTTTCTGTGAGGATTCTACAGGATTCATCACAGTTTTCAGAGAGCTTTTTGTTTTATGCTCCTTCTCCCCTGTCAGAAACTCCAGTTCAAGGTCCTCCTGCACAAGGGCATTTGCTTTTATTAAGCCTGTAGTCCTTCCAATCAGCTCCCCCCGATAACTGCTTTCCCGAAAATAGTTACCTATGACCTCTGCTATGTGCTGTCTGCTAGTCACCTAAACCCTCAATGCCGCCTCGTTCATTTGCCATTGCGCCTGTTCCCGAGTGAAGGGCGCTAAGCCCACTATAATAAGCGTCATTGGAGCATGGTCTGCTATCGCCATCGTCTCTATGTCTACCGATTGGGTTGTGGGGATTGCTGAGTATGTGACCAGGAGCAGATCATTCCTCTTTTAAGCCCAGTTCCCTTAATAACCTTGTTAATGCTCTAAAATATCATGAATCTGCAGGCCCAGCCAGTAAGGTTTTCTCCATGTGTGGATATACCACGCACTTGAAGTCCCCGCCCCCAGAATAAGATCTCCTATAAAAGCATGCACAATCTGGATTAATCAGAGTCGCAACCCACTTTGATTCTCATTAGAGCCATAAACCACCATGCAGGTTACCAAACTCTGAAACAACCAACCTTTAATAGCTATGAATCTCCCCTCAGGGTCCCTGAGTGTATCTTTTTAAAAATAATGATAATTGTTCTTTGATAACATGCTTAATACCGGAGACAGTTTCTAAATGCAAGCCAGGGATTCAAACCTATGTTGCTATGTGCTGTCTTTCTTCGAAGACAGGTTGCTCCTGAGCTATCCTACCGGGCCAGTCTTTAATTGTGAACTGTATGTGTTGAGCTATCAGTACAGCCACCCTTCTGTTTTTCGCCCCGGAGGTGTCAAAGTAGCGCTGCGGTAATCTTCATTACTCATCGCGCACACCAAGCAAGTACCACAAGTACCTCTTTGCCTCGGTACTTTGGTCGTGAAATTGGATCATCCGCTGCTTCACTTCTACTGCAGCGTTCTACGTGACAAACTACTGGATTGACGTGTGTAAAGCCACGCCCCCTTTCAACGCCGTCTTCAAAAACGGACGTGCGCGCACACCGAGCAAGTACCACAAGTACCTCTTTGCCTCGGTACTTTGGTTGTGAAATTGGATCAGCCGCTGCTTCACTTCTACTGCAGCGTTCTACGTGACAAACTACTGGATTGACGGTAAAAGCACCGCTCGTAAAGAGATTAATAGACTCATAGTCTCAGAGATGTTTAAAATGCTCACTTTGCCTTTGGTTTTCATATACAGTGTGTAAAGCCACACCCTCTTTCAACGCCGTCTTCAAAAACAGACGTGCGCGCGCACCAAGCAAGTACCACAAGTACCTCTTTGCCTCTTCGTCTTGTCGCTGAGGCTCGAGGCTATTCTTGTGGTACTTTTATTACATCGATCCATCACAGACAGGCGTAAGTAACGTGGCTCTGCACACCTTTGTTGTTTTGCAATAATGAGGACATTTAGCCTTAAAACCGGAATGCCGCCGTCTCTATGTACAGTCACGAATGCTGGAATCCCGGCATGTCCTCAGCAAGTAAGCACGAACTTGAATTCCACACCCAACAGTGTTAAAGGCCCTAAAGGGGGATTGCCTAATATGGACATACGGCTATTCTGCAGTGGTTCCTTGTCTGCTCATAGAGCAAAATCTAGACGGGAGAATGGACAGTTAGTTGAAGATGAGGAAAGTCTTGATGTCGTGTTTTCTGATTCTGTGTTAGTTAAAAAGAAAAACGTTCACGTTTTCAGGTGCCCTGGAAGGCACCCGTAAGGAGCAGTCATTGAATACCTTGCCTTGCCACTCTGTATCAGATAGTGTATTACTTGAAAATATACCTGCTACTGCTCAGCATATTGCAACTACTCAATTAACTTTGTTTATCAAAGATGAAGTTGTAATTGATTTGGATCTTAATGATTCTGTGTTTTCCAGTAAGTTGATGTCTGAGAATCTATCTAAATCACCCATTATGTTCTCTGAGGTATCACAAACTACGATAGAAACTGTCTCTTCTATTTCAATACCAGAAATAAGTGTCATACAAACTAAAGCACAGGGGTTGAACACTTCATTCTGTTATGAAACACCGGATTCATCTTCAAACATCACGTTACAAGCCATGACCTTAGCCATCCAGGCATTAGGCCACATATATCGAATAATAGACATGCGACTAACAACACAAGAAGCCCTCATGCAAAAAATGTTAATACTACATGAGACCTTAAGGAGTTATATTCAGTTGAACATGGCACATAGCGCCACTAGTTCATTGCTGAAAATAATTACTAGAACCATAGCTTCTCAAACTGATTATGACCATGAGCCAAAAAATCTCAGCTCCATCGCTGTTGAGGATGGGATAGGTGAAGAAATTGCCAGCTTTTTACCTCATATAGCTTCCATCATATATGATCCATTAACGAATATTACGAGTTCATCTCAAGAGGAAAATATGATTCCGCTGAGCAAATCTAATGTGCCGTCAAAAGGTGCTTTGTTTCCGATTTTCACCCCGGCAATCTCGAGTGCATGCAAACAAAATAATAAGAAGAATACAGAAGTAACAATTGCACGTGAGGAGACTCCATAGCAACCGATGAGTAAGGTAACTCAGAAGACTAAGATAGTGAATTCGAAACTATCTAGAAATGAAAATTCCATAAAACACAAGGGAAGTGCTGCCACTAAACGATTTATAAAAGCAATCACGCTCCCGAAAAAGAATCAAATACTTGCCACTCGGGCTATCAAGAACAAATATGCGCAGCAAATACACAGTAAGAGAAAAGAGGATACACTCACCTTTCAGCCCGTTCAAGCCTGAACTATTCCCTTTTGAATGAGCTCCTACAGGTGTTGCATCTTCAAAACACAACTCGCCCCCTTCCGTCTTGTGACTTGACAGATGCTCACAATCTGAAGTCAAATGTGAGTAAAAACTCCAGTGACAAGAGTATTCAAAACAGTGATCGTGATAGACCTGACATTAGGAAAGGAGTGGACGCTTATATGTCTGATCGCCAACAAGCTCAAATAGAGATACCTAGGAGAGCATGCAAATGCATCCAGAGCAAAAGTACTCAGGATCAGGTTAATTTAAGTTCAATACAGAGTCAGGAGCTGGAATCACAGTCCAATCAGATGAATAGATCTACGAACACTCAAAAAGGAGATGAAGATGTGCTAAAAAAAAAGAAATGGTTGCTTAAAAGAATACCCTTTAGCCGACACACGTGCACAGGACACCTCTCCAACGAGTGATCTGTCGGGTGCCATCATGCGATTAATTGAAAATGCTCTATGGAATCTACATTCTACACCTACATCAATTAAGGAGTTGACTGAGATTAAAAAACCCGGTAATAAGATCATGACAGGGAAAAATATCCCCACTAAAGTGAAACCAGCTCCTCACTCTTTGATTCTAGCTTGTAACCCCCCACCATTTACCCAATACGACTTAAATCGAAGGGCTGTGATGGCGATATTCTCGGATATTCAACAGCTTGAAGACGTGGTATCGGCCGATTTGGCACTGGTGGAATTTGTGGAAGGTAAAAATTTGAATATAGTGAGACTCGGGATACAGTCCAGGGTGGTGCAGAATCTCATTTGGCAGTCAAAGGATTCCTTAGCCGCATTGGGTTTTGATCTCAGTATTGATCATTCCTCTCAAGGGGCAATAAACAAGAGAATTCCACTACCCCATGTATCCCCTTCCCAGACTCAGCAAGTGAATATGGGTCAGTCAAAATTAACAACTCATAAAAAAACTCAAAATCATGTTTCTTTCAATCTGCCCTGCTCTTGCTCGCATAACATTGAGCGAAAATAGCTAAGCCAAAAGAATACACAACCCCTTACCCTAATCAGTTGGAACATCAGAGGTCATAAGCATCTCGCGAATAATGACCTACATCATCTGAATAGAATTTTAAAGTTCTCTTTGAGATCTGTGTACCAGCTGCACCTAGTCACAAACATAGCCCTCGCATTAACACTATGAGCAGAAACTTTAAAGGTATAGGCCCAGAACAGTTAGAACACTGTCTCTGCCAAATTGGTGAATGCTTCCAAACCGGGGACACTTGTGAGCAACTGCTACAAATCTATACTAACCACATCTCAGAGATGGTAAACCAGCACGCTCCCCTCAAATCCAAAATGGTTAGAAAAACCAGTAACCACCAAAGCTAGTTCACTAGTACACTTAGGGACCTCAAGATTGAAAAACGACGATTAGAAAGAATTAGGCAAACATCAAGTATAGACATTGCATTACAATGGCTAAAGCGGAATATTTTAACAAGCTGATTGAGGCCGCACCAAATGCAGCCAGCAAACTCTTTGATATCCTCAAATCATATGAGAAACCTAAATCCATGTCTCCCCCATACACTCCCACAGAGGAAGATTGTGAAAGTGTAAAAAAAGCCTTTGAAAATTAAAACCCAAAAAGCTAGAGAAGCCATCATCCTGGCCAGAGAAACTATTAAAGAATCCCTTCTGACGATGGCGGCTAATTTACAGCCCTATGAATTGGAAAATTTTAATTTCCAACCAATCTCAGAGGCCGAGATGGTGAATATGCTGACCAAAACGAAACCATCTTCTTGCGCGCAAAATCTAATCCCCACCAAAATTATCGTGGAAAACAAAGAACTGTTCGCACCAGTGTTAACCAAGATAATTAACACATCTTTCCATAATGGTAAGATCCCTAAAGCTATAAAAAAAAGGTGACCATCACACCGTTATTAAAAAAAACAGGTCTGGATCCTAAAGATTCCACTAACATGCGCCCTATCACCAATACCAACTTTGTATTGAAAATCATGGACAAAATTGCCACAGGACAATTGCAGGCACATGTGGAAGCCAACAATATTCTGCATGAGCAACAGTCGGGTTTTCGTGCGGCTCACAGCACGGAAACCGCCATGCTGGATCTCCAAACACGTATGATGTCCATAATAGATAAGGGCAAAACAGGGATCCTAATGCTCTTAGATCCAAGTGCTGACTTCGACCTCGTAGACCATGCACTTCAACAGGTTTTGGAGAAAATAGCGGGGTGCTCTAAGGCAGTCTTGGCATGGTTAACATCTTTTCTCACAGACCGTATAGCCAGAATTCACTGGGAAGAGAAGTTCTCAACATCCTCTCCCATAAGTGCCGGGGTACCGCAGGGAGCCAGCATCTCTCCTCTCCTCTTCAACCTATTTATGAAATATCTATGTGTATTGTTAGAATCCATCGGTGTTCACTTTACCAACTACGCCGATGATACACAGCTGGTGATAGAGTTGGAAGGAGATTTTCAAATAGACAAGGAAAAGATTACAACCATATACAACCTGATAAACAGATGGATGGAAGACAACTGGATGTGCTTGAATAGTAAAAAAACCGAACTCATGATTTTCGGTTCCAGTCAAGCAAGGGGCAAGCTTGGTAAAGAGTCTGAAGAATTCACTATCAAAGACTCAAGCATCAAGGTGGTCCCCCATGTGAAAACACTCGTGATGATGCTGGAGGCGTCCCTGGGATCTGAATCCCAAACTAATTATCTCCAGAAAAATAATGCATATTATATCAGACTTCTGAGAGCCATGCACCCACTACTAACAGAAGAAAATACGGCCACAATTGCCAGGGCCATTATACTGGCAGGCCTTGACTACGGCAACTCATTGCTATTAGGAGAATCTAAAAAAAGTGCATAAGCAAAAGCCAGATAATGGAGAACAGCGCAGTCCGGATCATAAAAAAGATCGATAGAAGAAGCCATGTGACAGAGGCCAGAAGATCCCTCCATTGGCTCAGAGTAGAGGATAGAATCCTTTTCAAGTCCATGACCCTGGTTCACAGGTGTTTATATGGAGTGGCTCCATCCTATCTTAGAGCCAAATTTAACCGATATACCCCTAACAGGGCTCTAAGATCCCAAACACAAGGCAAGTTACAGATACCCCAGGCATTCCGAACGACGGGTGCTGGGAAATCCTTTCCGACTCGTGCTGCTCAGCAGTGGAACAACCTCCCAGTTTCCCTGAGAGCAGAGCCAAATCTGCTAATCTTCAGAAAAAAACTGAAGACTTATCTTTTTTAAATAATATTCCACCCCTAGCTGTTTTTCTACCCTCGGCTCAACATGAATCTGTCTCTCTGCGCCCTGATGCCTGCGGGCTATCGACACATTACAAATAAACAAATAAATAAATAAAATAAATAGCTATGATTTGATACTTATACAAGAAACTTGGTTGAATATTCCCCCAATTTGGGATAGTTATGAAGTACATTTGAACCCTGCTATTAGGGCAGCAATGGGCAGGCCAATGTCTGGACTCCTTACAGCAGTTAGGAAAAGAAATTATCTCTTGTCACAATTATGGGCAATACCTAATGATTTTGTGATGTTGGTTAAGGTTTCCATTTCTGTTGATGATGCTTATGCCGTGTTAAATCTATATTGGAATTCAGTGGCAATAAGTGATGACTGCTTTTTCACAGACCTGAATAGTCTATTGGATATGGTGGTTAGCGATCGGCAAACTAGATTTCTCATACTCGCTGGCGACCTAAATTTGAGGTGTTTAGGAAATATGAATGTTCAGATTAATCAAAGACAGATGTTGGCAAGCCCTAGTCCAACATAGTGGTCTACATGTTCTGAATGGAGCTTTTACATCTGATATACCGCCGGCTGCAACATGGCACAGAGGTTCCGTGTCATCTATCAAAGACTACATCTATGTGAATGCAGCCTTATGGCCGGCTGTCCGTAATTGCTCTGTTATAGTTTCAGAAGCCAGTGACCATAATATGCCGACTGCTGACTGCTGAACTAAGCATCCATATGCAAAATGAAACTGTCCAAAATGAATCAACTGAGGGTTGTTTGGTTGCAAACTCAGGAGGATGTCGTCTATGATGGTCAGAGGATGCTTTAATACACTTCAGCGAACTCCTTTAAAGAGTCAAATTTGAGTAATGCGAATATAACAGATAACTCAGGAATTGTATATAGTAATATGTTTCAAATATTTCGGCAAACAAAAAGTTTTACTAGTATACAACAAAAAGAAAAACATTTGCACACATTTGATAATTTGGTACACTTAAGGATAACTGCGTATCGTGCAGAAATAAGGAAACTCGCGAAGCATCCCCCTGCCATCCGATTATCCCTCGCTGGGAAGTTGCGTAATGAATATAAAAATTGGATTAGGTGCGGAAATGCTAAAAACACTTGTTAGCAAAAATATTTCTAAAATGTGGGCAGAGATGAATCAATCTGTTGGTCTGCGTCAGGTCTGTGTCCAATCGACCGCTGTAGATACACAAACTTGGGTCTTGCATTTTAATGAACTTTACGCCACACCCTCAAGTAGTTCCTCCTCAAATATGCCTGACAGTGTCACCCCTTTTAACTTGTCATTCAATGAGGCTGGGATACTCCAATTAATTACTACTGCTAGTAAATCAAAATCAGTGGGGCCAGATGGCCTGTCCAATTTCGCCATGCAAAAACATCCTGAAGCATGGCCAACTATTTTGTATCACATCTTTACTGCAGTTAATTCTCATCAAAAACTTCCATCTACATGGACTCAGGCTATAACAGTACCAAAAAAAAAGGGCGATCGTCGATCTCCAGATAGTTATCGCCCTATATCATTATTAGATGCTCCAGGAAAAATCTTCTGTAGGATTATACTGAAATAACTCAATGATTGGGTTGAAAAGAAATCACTACTAGACCCCTTCCTGTCAGGGTTTGTTAGGGGACTAGGAACTATCCCCAATATCTTTGCTCTTAGTATGGTGCAAGCTCAACAGTTAAAACAAGGTCAACCATTGTAACTGGGATTCATTGATTTTAGAGCCGCTTTCGTCTCAATTGATCGGGAGCTACTCTATACTAAACTTAGAAAGCATAACTGTCCGAGCACCCTACTATCTCCAATAATCTTGCTCCACTCAAATACATCCATGCAAGTACGCATAACCCTTAATGGTCTGCTATCTCCTAGAATAACAACACAGATAGGCTTAAAACAGGGATGTGCCATGGCTTCCTTTTTATTCAACTTTTATATACTAGAAATAGGTGAATTCCTGAACAATTGTGTGGGAGATCCTCCGAAGATAGGAAAACAGCGAGTCCCATATTTATTATATGCAGACGACTTAGTCCTCCTATCACAGACTCCGGGGGGATTGCAAAATATGTTAAAACGACTAGGTGATTATGCTCAGGACAATAATTTAAACATCAATATACACAAATCCCAAATAGTTGTATGCAATTCGAAGAGAAATTCTGGAGTGGGCAACTTTAAATGGCAACTGCAGCAGTCCAAAATGAATATTGTTAATCAATATAGGTACCTATGTGTAGTGGTGCAACACAAAAAGTCACTAGAACAATACAAGTGCGAAATAAAGACCAAGTTACAATCCCTGGTGTCTCAATCTCGAATACTCTTGCGAATGTTCAGGAAGTTTTCAGTGAAGCACATCATCATGTTTTACAAGATGAAAGTTACACCCATCTTGCTTTACGGAGTTGACGCTTGCCCTCCCAAGAAACTTATTTTTTGGGATGGCAGAGAATCCTCCTATTGGAAACAAGTTTTGCAACTCCCAGACAGTGCGCCTATGGCGTTAATTAGTTTTGAACTAGGGCTCACATCTCTTCACTCACAAGTGGTGTGGAAGCAATGTGCATTCTTGCGAAAAGCACTAACAGGCCTAGAGAAACCAACCATTTTGAAGGTTGTAGCTTTTAATTTACTCACGTCAAATCACACCTTTCCACAGGAATGGCGTAATCATACACTAGATGCACTTAGTGATGCAGCTATAACCATTGATTTACTGATATTGAATCCTGACTGGGCCAAGGCAAAAATATTTCAGCACGATTGGGTTGAAAATATAACAAAAAGTACAACACACAAGGATTTCAATGTTACCCTGTTTGGGTTGAAGAAGCATGGCACAATGGCATCCTACCTTGTAAAACATCCAGGTCCTCTCTTCAGGAGGAAGTACCTGAGGTTTAGGTTGAACCTATACAGCACCCGTGATATATTGCATAGAAGAAAGATTATTACAAGTGAGCAAAATTATTGTAGATATTGTAAGAACAGAGATCAGATTGAAACCATGCAACACTTGTTAGTTGATTGTGAAGCAGTAACAGAGGCAAGAAGCAGATGCTTTAAGAATAAATTGATATTTCAAAATCATTTAACTCAATTTCAGAAATGGCAAACACTTTTTTCCAATCGAAGAGTTTCAATTCAAATAGCAATTGTTCAATTCTTGGATTTGGTTTTACCAGATGATCGCTCAAATGAGTATGAGAACTCTGACATTGGTAACATGTGATCTTATTTTATGTTTATGTTATGTTTTAATGAAAAATTATACATGTTATTGATGCGAAAGATGTGTTAAGAATTCAATTATAATTTTAAATTTTAGGTGTTTAAGTTTTAAGTCTTGAAGGAATAATGTTGTTTTGTATTAGGTAATCAATTTGAAAAGTTGTTTTACGACTAAACAAATAAAAAAAATACTCATCCATTTCTCATCTTGTGCAAGGAGGTGCGTTTCCTGAGGAAACCCAATTCCCCATCGAAGCTCCCTCATTCTCCTTAGAACTGATTTCCACTTTATCAGGGAGTTAAGGCTCTGGGCATTCCAAGAGCTCACCATCAGGTATGCCATGAGATCAGAATGTTTTCTATCTTTCCTACAGCGGACCGGCAGCGGTCCCTATGAGAGCAGGGGTGTTATTTATCCTTTATTGAGTCCTCTGTCTCGTTCAATGATGTTTGGTGTGAAGAGAACCAACATAAACCTAAATTATAACAATTAAACCAACTAATCCAACCTTGAAGCATTTCGCCCCAAATTACAGCATCAGACCCTCAACCTTGCAGGATAAATCCAGTGTATACAGGCTTATCGATCGCAGAACCTTCTCTCCACATTCCCCGGCTATCCCCACTCCCTGATCTCATCAAACCGGATACTATCCAAAGCTAATGGTTTTACCTCTGCTATCACCCTGATCCCTGAGGTTTGTGTACTCCCCATGAGTCAGTCGGCCTCCCAGCATCCATAGAGTATCCAAGTCCACATTGCCACAAGCCTGGACCTCCATGTGGACCACAGGGACATCCCCCCTCTCCTGTGGGCTATTTGGTGCCCTCTGTCCTCCCCGAGCCGGTTCCGGTGTGCAAGCAGTCCCCATTTGGTCAGGGCCTGCCTCTTCCTGCTGGATCCCTCAGCTTGTTATGTTTTCTGAAGACGTCGTCTGAAGTTCCTTGCCCTCCTTTGACCTCCTTTCTGGCTGTCGACTCCTCTTTCCCCCATAGGGAGGCTGCCTCTTCTTCTTTAAAGATGTTGTACTTCTTTCCTCCAACCTCGTAAATTAGCCGGCACGGGAAGTCCCATCTATATTGTATTGTATTGAATTTTGTTATTTATATAGCGCTCTTTCCCCACTTGTGTGGCCTCGATGTGCTTTTTCCTTGGTTGGAACACCCTTGGTGACTGTAGTCGATATGGTTAGAGATTCTAGGCGATTAGCTTAGATGCGAGTGTGCATGTTTGCCATTCTAAGACTTGAGTGGCTGGCAAGGCTCGACTAAGCAGCCCAGTAGTGGTCAGACACGTGGTTGGGTGCTCTTTGAGGGTTAGAGATAGATTGCTGTTGTCAAGAGAGTCGATGTGAGGCCAGCTATACCGAGTTCCTTTGGTCGCTGTATGCTAGTGGCAGAGGTGTTGGGGTGTGTCAGGTGTTTCAGTCTGGGCAGCTATGTGTGAAACTAGGCCGGGTGAGCTTAGCCGTGGACATGTTGGATCGTGCATGGATGTTCGGCCGTACCTGCGGCCTGTGTCCACGCTAGTGGTTTTAGCTATACGTACTGTAGGCTGCAAGATTAATTATATGTCCGGGTCTAGAACTGAGTCCTGTAGTGATGGGCCTAGGTTTCATACTGTAGCCGGTATCATCGGAGACAGAGTCAAAACCTAGATTAGAGGATCCTGTACAGTGGGATAAAGGCCTATGTTTCACAGTGCCAAAGGTTTAAGCATATGGCGAACCTAGATGGAGGCTACATCTAGATTCGAGGATTCTGTAAAGGGGAGAGAGGCCCGGGTATCGCCCTGCAGTATGATTCGTCATACAGTAAGCCAAGGAGGAGGCTGCACCTAAATTGAGAATCCTCTATGGTGGGCAGGAGGCCCCGGTTTCGCGGTGCAGGGGGTCTCCATATGTAACAACGGAGGGGGCTACCCCTCGATTCGTGTAGATGGAGGGGGCCTAGGCTTGAAAGGCCGTAGGTTTCAGCCTATTGTATAACAAGTAACTGTAATGTAACAGTCATCGATGGCTTTTTGTACGTAGCTTGGGGAAAGGGTTTGTGGTGGGGGATTGCTAGTGTTGGGAGCTTCCCAGGATGAGCATTGCGGGTTAACATTGGCAGTGAATAGTTAATGATGTGCGTGTGCTAGCCAGGGCCACTTATCTCATTGTTAGTTGTCTCTCATGTGGACTGGTGGGCAGGGTTTGCAGCGAGTGTAGCCACAGCGAAAGGGTGCTTATTGGGTTGGAATGTTGTTGTGAGTGGGTTGATGGTGGATCAGGAAAGCCACAAGGAAAGCTGCTGGCTTACCTGGAGTTCTAGACGGCAGGCAGTGTTGTTGAGCGGTATGTGGTGGTGTGTCAGGTGAAACCGCTGTGAGAGCTGCTGGCCCCCTGAGCTATGATCGAAAGCGGTAGCGTTTATTAGTGGCGTATTCACGGGGTGCAGTGGCTTAGGAGAGTATTGGGAAGAGACATGGCCTTCCTGAATTTCAGGTGGTTTTCGATGTTGCGAATGTGTAAGGGGATGGAATTCCAGATGATTGGTGCTTGGACGGAGAAGGAGGAGCCGCCAAGTCTTAAGGAGCTATGCGGTGGGATCACTAGGTGAAATGCATTGCGAGATCTGAGGTTCCTGGAAGGTTGGTAAGGGACGATTCGAGGGGATTGGGTCCTCCGACGTATTCCATATCTATGACAATAATCACCACAGCTGTGCTGCTTCGGAAAATCTTTGGCGTCTGCGTCCTGTGTCGATGACATCGATACGCCGCCCTCGAGGACCTCCTCCGACGGCCGACGTCACTGGATGTTACAAGCAGGACGCACAACGCCCGTAGCCTCAGTTCAGTTTTTTCCGCAAACGTGTTCGCTTCGGAGATCTCGGCGCGCCTCGACTCTTTGGAATTTCTGTTCTTTCTCGGTTCTTCGAAACTGTTTGTATTGTGAAAAGTATATCCTTCATGATGTCTACCTCGTCTTCCACCCCGCGTCCGGGCTTTAAGAAGTGCGGGGACTGTGGGTCCAAGATGTCGGTGACGGACTCGCACAACGCCTGCCTCTGGTGCCTCACGGAGGCCCATGACACGGATGATTGTGTCGACTGCCAGTCGCTTACGTCCAAAGCCTTTCGGGAGTGCAAGAAGAAGCTGTTGGTAGGTAAGGTGTCCAAGTCACGGAAGTCGAGGTCTGCAGGGCTTTCGACGGACGATTCGAGGGGCGACTCTCCGCATCATCGTCGGAAGTCCAGTGGCTCTCGGTCCTGGAATCGGTCCCGCCACTCCTCTGCCTCTACGAGGCACTCCCGGAAGCGCCATCATCGGTCGCCTTTCCCGTCCTCATCCGAGGACTCTGCCCGTTGGCGGGTCGCTTATCCCAGCAAGCATGCGACGCCGGAGGAATGGGCTTCCCTCGGGAAGAAAATGTTAGCGATTCTCGAATCACAGTGCAGTCGTCCATCCGCGCCTCCGAGTTGGGTCGGTCGTGATCGGTCGAGAGACACCGCTCGCACGCCTTCGGGCTCGGGTGGTCGGCACGATTCGTGGGAGAGGTCCCGCTCGCACAAGGAGAATTGTTCTCGTCATGCCCGTTCCATGTCCCGGTCCTCGATGCACTCGAGACCGTGTGCACCTGTGGTGTCTTCAAGGAAGACATCGACGCCTCTGGCGCTGAGGTCGTTGACGGACTCTTTCGAGGCCCCGCCTCCGAAGAAGTCATCGACGCCATCGGCGCTCAGGCTGTCGAGGGACACGCTCGGGGCTCCGACCTCGAGGCCTGTGTCGACGCCGTCGATGCTGTCGGCAACGCATTCGGCGTCGATGCCGATTCACTCGCCGCCCTCGACGCCTTTCAAGACTGTTTCGATGGGGGTACCCCGGGGCTCGGTGGAACCCCCTAGAAAGGCTCTGGCCAAGGTCAAGCATGGCTTTGTTTCACATTCTGTGCCTTCATACCATCATCTTGAGTTTATTTCAGAGGTGGATGAGGGCTCTGATGATGGCATGGTTCCTGATACGGTGCCAGACGAGAATCTCTCGGCCATAGCCAAATTGAGGACCTGCGGCAGTCCCTGCATGACGCCAGTGGGCTGGACACCTCTCCGGAGGTGGAGTTTTGTAGGCCTGAGCCTGGCACTCATGCCGACTCCTCGTACCGGCGCCTTATGTCTAGGGTCACATAGTACTTGGGGTGGTCTGCTCCCCCAGGGGATTTTCTTCAAGATGACCTTACGGATATTCTCGACCAAGGTCCACCAACTGACCCGCTACTGCCGTTCCATATGGCTCTAAAGAGGAGGGTGCGGCGGCTTGGACTGCTCCGGAGAGTCTCCCGGCAGTGGGCAAGTCTTTGCCGGGAAAATACCGCCCAGCCAGTAGCGACCCCTGCTACTTGACCAAGCACCCCACTCCGGAGAGTTTGGTGGTGCAGGCGGCTACGGCCCCGGCAAAGCAGGCGTCGTATCCTACCATCCCTCCTGATAGGGACGACAAGCGTTTTGACGACTGGGCGAAGAAAGTGTTTTCTTCAGGGGGTATGGTGCTTCAGGCGGGCCAACTCCGTATGTGCCTTGTCACGTGTCACGCACACTCTGTGGAACTGTGTTTCCTTAGCGGCTGAAAATATTCCCGAAGTGGACGAATGGGATAGTTTCCTTGCCATGGTTCAAGATGGCAAGGATGCCATGTTTGAGGCCTTTCAGTCAGGTTTGGACATGGCAGATTGCGTCAGCCGGTCCATGGCGGCGAGCAACGTAATACGCAGGTTTGCGTGGTTGCAGGCCCGGCTCCTCAACATGCCCTTTGACGGGGAACATCTTTTTGCCAGCAAGGCTGACGAGAGCCTTGAGAGGTTGCAGACCTCCAAAGCTGCAGCAAAGTCGTTGGGCGCTGCAGTTCGCCAACCTCCGCCCTTTTGTCCTAGGGTCTTAGGGGGAATTCTCTGTAAGGCTAATTTCCCAAACCTAGTGAGTCCCCCAGCAGCTTTGCTGGATTTTTTGGGGTTTATTTTTTTCTCTCCTGCTAAGAGTGAGATTCTTTTGCTCCCACTCTTAGACATGATTTGAGGTGTTCCTTTCACTTCCATGTGTTTTATGGGATATGGGGTCTTTTACTCCATAGGGTCTCATGTGTTTTTTTTTATGTGGGGTACACAGCACCCTCCGTGCTGTAACCCAGGGGTGTCGTAGCGACCCCCCAACATAGACTCCATACCCTGGGACTGACTACTGTCTCCCAGGGCATGTAAAGTCACCATTGGCTTTACTAGTCCCAAATTATGAACAGAAACCAGTACAAACCATCATATTGTGGACGTACTGGTCGGGGCAATTCGATTGCCCCAGGGTCTGTTGTTCGAGGGGGCACGTCTCCGTCCCCCCGATCGAGTTTTGGCTGGTGGCAGTGGATACTACTTTTTATATTCAACCGCGAATATATCTCTATGGGATTTTCCCATTGTCTGAGGCTACCAACTTTAATTATTTAATTCTTATAGCCTCGAACATACCGCTGGTTTATTTATTTAATATTAATTCACCGGTTGGTATTTTTTGCCAGAACTCGATTCTAAAATGGCGTTTGTGTTCTCTTCTGTGACTCCAACCCGAGTCGAGCCCTTTGTTCCACTTTTTGGCGGGCTTCTCCACAGAAGCCTCCAAAAGTGGTGCCACTCTGTCTGGGTACCACAGGGGGTGTGGGAGGGGGTTTAGGCACTCTGGACTGAGTTACCTTGGTAACTCAAGTCGCACTCTTGTGTGATTGGCCCAAGTGGTGAGCCGGCCGGCTCATCACTTAGCATGTTTTGATTGACAGCTAGGCTGAGTGAATGGGGGTGTGCTGCATAAAAGCAGGGCTTTGGGGACTGGAATTTCAGAAGTCGCCACAGGACCTAAGAATCCGAGGAGGGAGAAGCTGAGCCGACCTGCAACGACGACACCACCGGTGGAGCCCTGCTGAACCGTCTCACCACTTTTCCCGACGATAGACGAGATCTCCAGTCCGGAGAGTCTTCTTCCTTTGACTGATGGGGATAACCAGTTTCGCCTTCTTTTCACCTTCCTGGAGCATCTCGTGGCCGCCTTGCCCGTGCCAAGCACCCCGGCAACTGGAATACCACGGTTTACCACTACCGCGAAGAGAAGGGTAGTGCCTTTTAACCGGAGAACTCCGCGGCTGGTTTCTTCCCTGGCAGTGCAACGACCTTCATCTTTCCTCCACGGCGAGACCTCTTCTTCCTCTGGACGAAACACTGACTTGCACCTGCTGCCAGGAACAACTGTCCCCGCTGGAGCTTCCTTCACACTTAAGGTACTGTGTCCCGCCTGGCTTCCCTTGCGACAGATTGTTCGGGGTGACAGTAAAGCCTCGACTTTCTAACCTGGGCTGGCCTGGGACAACCTAGCTAACTTTTCCTGACTTTAATTTCATCCTTTTTGTGCGAACTATCTACAAAGACTCTTTGGGCATAACCCACTGTGTGAACCTGGACCCCTTCTGCTTGCTCTCTCCAAGAGTGGGCCTTGCAATTGACTTCCTTGCTCTCCAGTAGAACTCTGCCTATCCTGCCTTACTGTGGTTCTTTGAGAAAGTATTGAAACTTGTGTGCTTCTTTAACTCTGCCTTTTTCCCTCTCTTTCTTTACAACTTATTAGAGTGTCATCTCATGTTTAGCGCTCACCTCTGTCTGAAAATAAGTGGTGTTTCTCACTAAGACTTGTCTAATAAGTGAATAGGGTTGTATATATATGATAGTGACTGTGTGCTGAAATTACTTACCTCTTTTTTACAAGTGTGTTTTTAAATAAATAATTATATACTTTTACACCAAAGCTCTGGTCAGTGTTTGTTTGTACTACTGTGTCTCTGTACCTATTGTGTATACTCTTCATACTGCCTAACTCTTCTTGAGAGAAGTCGGACTGCTCAGCCACAGCTACCAAGTGAATCTGTGTGGTACAGACTGCTACCAAGTGGGTTTACTGCCAAACACCTGTAGTCTTAAATCTTTTGCAGTGGTCCCTAAGGGAACTGCACAGGTTTCTGCCTAACATAGGGGACAGCAATGGAGGGGAGGTTCCTTTCGTTACTACTCATCCTTCGATAAAGCGAGAGGAGCTGCCAGTCAAAGGGGCCACCATAGGAGTGCCAAAGGTGGAAAACAAGGTACTCGAGGTGCCAAGGCCGCTCGGGCTATTGCCTCTTTGCCCTAAGGCAACGCCGCAGCCGCTTCAGCTCAGTCATGAGGCCATGTCCCATGGTTCGCCGGTTGGGGGAAGGCGGGCGCAGCATCTTGCAGAGTGGCGCGTCATCACTTCAGATGTGTGGGTTCTGGAGATCATAACCCACGGCTACTGTCTTCCTTTCTGGCAGAGGCCTCAAGACAATCCACCAGGGAATCTCTCTTTGAAGAGTCCGGACCCGCTCCTTGCGCAGGAAATTCAATCCCTGCTGGAGAAAGGCACCATAGAACTGGTGCCTGTAGCGGAGAGGAACAAGGGATGGTATTCCCCTTATTTTTTGATTACCAAGAAAGACGGGGGATTGAGACCCATCATGCGCGGTTTGAACATACTCCTCAGGAAGGACAAGTTCAAGATGGTTACTCTCTCTCAAGTCCTCCAGGCCCTTCAACTTCAGGACTGGTTGGTGTCTCTCGACCTCTCGACCTCAAGGACTCTTATTTTCATGTGCCGATACATCTAAAGCACAAGAAGTACCTGAGGTTCGCGGTTGGCGACTCGCACTTTCAGTTTCGGGTCCTGCCGTTCGGAATGACCTCCGCCCGAGGGTCTTCACCAAGCTCATGGTAGTGGTGGCAGCGCACCTCAGGAAAGAGGGGATTCACATCTACCCCTACCTGGACGATTGGTTGACCAGGGCGCAATCTCCGAGCAAGTCCTGGATCATCTGTCAGTCACCTGTCACTCCCTCCACAAGCTGGGCGTCTCCCTCAACTTAAACAAGTCCCATTTGACACCAACTTAGAGGCTCCATACATCGGAGCAGTTCTCGGCACGTCCCTGGGGCAGTGTTTTCCTCCCAAGGGGAGGGCTCATCACATTCAGCAGATGGTGCACAAGTTTCAGCTTGCCCAGAGTCTCCCAGCTTTCGAGTTCTTGAGATTGCTCGTCCTCATGGCATCCTGCATTCTTCTGGTGCCAGAGGCCAGGTTTCAGATGAGATCTTTGCAATGGGCACTCAAGCTCCAGTGGTCTCAGTCCTCCGGCAGGATGTCAGACCCTGTTCAGGTGCCGTCCTCGGTCGCCCAGGACCTTCTGTGGTGGGCCGTTGAAGACAATCTGATGAAGGGGGCTCCATTTTGGCTACCCTGGCGGAAGTGACGATCGTGACGGACGCATCCCTCACGGGATGGGGAGCTCGTGCCAACGAGTTAACAGTCAGCGGTCGTTGGTCCCCATCGGAGTCCAGACTCCATATCATTCTGTTGGAGCTGAGGGCCGTCAGGCTAGCCCTGAAGGCTTTTCTGCCGACTGTGCGAGGGAAGAATGTCCTGATCCTGACGGACAACACGGTGGCCGTGCACTACCTCAACAAAAAGGGAGGGGGAGGCAGGATCACTTCCTCTGTGCAGGGTGGCGATGCAGCTCTGGTTCTGGGCAATCCAGCAGGAAGTTTCGATCTCGGCAGTTCATCTGGCCGGAGACGAAAACGAGACGGCAGACGCTCTGAGCAGGCAGAGAGCGATCTCTCACGAGTGGGAGTTGGCTCAGGAGATTCTCTTGGAGATCTTCACCCTTTGGGGGACCCCTCAAGTGGATCACTTCGCCTCCAGTGTCAACCGGAAGTGCGAGAGGTTCTGCTCGCGGGAATTTCCTCCAAAAGGAGCCTTAGAAGACGTGTTCGTGGTGGAGTGGTCATTCCCACTGCTGTACGCATTTCCTCCAGTCCCCGTCCTGCCGCAAGTACTGCGGAGATTATGGAGGTTCGGTTCCCAGATGATCCTCATTGCTCCGACATGCGCCCAGAGGACGTGGTACCAGGACCTTCTCGACTTGTCCATCTGCCCTCCATATCATCTTCCCTACCGAGACGATCTGCTCTCACGGGAGGGGGGTCAGGTTCTCCATCCAGAGGTCAGATCCCTCAACCTTCACACTTGGTTTCTGAAAAGTTGAGGTATAAGGATTGGGACCTCCCTGAAGACGTGATGGAGGTGTTGCTCTCGGCCAGGAGGCCCGCAACAAAGTCCCTGTACCGTTGCCGTTGGCGTAAGTTCTGTGACTGGTGCAGGGTTAAGAATGTGGATCCTTTTGCATGTGACATTCCCATGGTTCTGTCTTTTTTGTTTTCTTTGGCCCACAGGGACTTGCAAGTGGGTACCGTTAAAGGTTACCTGGCGGCGCTGTCCATATTTAAGCGCTCATCTGAAGAGTGTTCCTATTTTACAATTCCTTTAATTTCTTAGTTTCTGAAAGGCCTCACTAATGTGTTCCCTCCGTCACCTTTCCAGGTGCCCGGTTGGGATTTGAACCTTGTTCTCAAATTTCTGATGGATGCTCAGTTTGAGCCTTTGCATTCATGCCTTTTGAGTCTGTTAACTCTTAAAACTGTATTTTTGGTTGCGGTCACTTCCGCTCGCAGAGTGTCATGATGCCTGCCTCTAAGGAGCCAGGCCGGGCCCAGCAACCCCAGAGGCAGACATCATTTTCCCCTGGGAAGTCCCAGCGGGCCCAAGTCGGGGCCCTTTGGACTCAGTCCTGGCGCCTTAGGCGCCAGGCTCATAGGGGCCCCCAGTCCTGGCGCCTTAGGCGCCAGGCTCATAAGAGAGGATATGTGTTTAAGTGCTTGGGTGCACACTTACCTGATGCAGACCATGCTGCTTCATCCAGGCCCTCTTGAGGCCTGAATGGGACTACTTTACCTGTGGGACTACTTCACCACCTGGGTGTGGTCGGGGAAGGATACATACCTGATTGGTGGAAGGATACATACCAGGAACTTCTTCCAAGGCTATTTAAACCACACCCGATCAGCCACACGTGCTTCGCGTTGTTCTGCACCTAGCAGCTGGACGCTCACCGTGTCAGCTCCTGCATCCTGACTTCAGCCACGCCTGCCAGCACCCTGGAACACCTGCAAGGGGAGAAAGGAAGAGAATAGGAGAAGAAAAGCCCTTACCTGCTAAATCTGCATCCCGGAGTCATTTCTCCAACGGCCCTGAAAAGGAAGACATCATTTTAAAGGCATTTTGTTTCGATCGCTGCAGCGCTGCATTTTACTCACCTTTGCAAGGCGCTTCCATCTTCAGCAGCGATCTTCCGGATTCAGCTACGCCCCGGCGCCTAGAGGAAAAAAGACAAGAACAAAGGTGAGAGGGAGAAAAAGGAATAAGGAAAGCTCAGTTTCCTTTTAAGTCTTACCTGTTGGATTATTCCCACTGCATTTCGGGTCCTGCCGCTTCCTGGCATCTCCGGACCCCGGCCCCTATGGGGAAAAAAGACAAAGACATTGAATGAGCGAATGCAAAGACATTACCTGAGCGCTCATCCAGAACTGTTTCACTTCGGGTCGGCGCCATATCTCCGGCACTCCGAACCCCGGCCCCTAAGGGGAAAAAGACATAAGCATTAGCGCTTGCTGCAATTAGACAACGAACATTATTATTAAGCTTGAACTTTTGAACAGAACTTTTACAGCGCCTTACCTGAACAGTCAAGCTTACCTGAACTCCCATCAATCCTCAATCCAGTGAAGTAACTGGGTTTCAACGCGCCCCTGCATCAGAAGCAGGATGGAGAGCTCATCCTTCCAAACCCTAAGGTGAGGCTTCACGGGGAATCGTGGAGGAGGTATTGTGGAGGGTTGGAAGGGAGTGGGAGGCTTGAGCATTGTTCCACAGTTGGTAATACTCCCTTTTCACGCACAGGAGGGTATCCAACGAGCCAGGGAAGCCAGAATAGAGGGGCCCTTCCTGTCCATCTTCAGAGTTCTGCGCCTTCGACGCCGCGCCTCCGTGGGAACCAGGTGAGCGTTACACAGAGTGAGTGAGTTACAGGCACTTTCAGTTAAGCCACCCTTCACTGTGTTTCATAAGGACAGGGTTGTCCTTAGAGTTTGTCCTTCCTTTCTTCCGAAGGTGGTGTCAGAATTTAATTTAGGCCAGAAGGTTGTTCTTCTGGCGTTTTATCCTCCTCCACATCCTGGTAAGGAAGAGAAGAGGCTTCATAGGCTTGATCCTAGGAGAGCGTTAAGCTTTTATTTTTCACGCATGTCCCGAGTCAGAGTGGACGATCAACTCTTCATTGGTTACGCTGGAAAGCGTTTGGGATAAGCTGTGACGAAACAGACTTTGTCTCGCTGGATTATTCTGGCTATTTCTGAGTGTTACCGCTTGGCGGGTAAGGACCCACCGATCGGCTTGCGGGCCCATTCTACCAGGGGTATGGCTGCCTCTGCTGCCCTACAGAGGAGTGGTCCTATTCGTAACATCTGTGATGCAGCCACCTGGGCTTTGGTCCATACTTTTGTACGTCACTACTCCCTCGATTCCACCCGTGGGCAGGATCTGGCCTTTGGCAAGGCGGTTCTTTACTCCGCAATTTGATTGGACATTCTACATTTCTGTTTTCTAAATTCTTTTCCCACCTCCTTGCATTGGTACTGCTTTTGGAATCTGTCATAGATATGGAATACGTCGGAGGACGCAATCCCCTCGAAGAACAAGTTACTCTCTTACCTGGTAACGTTCTTTCGATGGGATGGTCCAACGACCTATACCATATCGCTCCCTCCATGCCTTCCCCGCTACAGAATTTCTTATGCGATTGCAGCTTACGTTTCCGCAATGCTTTGTGTGGTCAGACTGGCAGAAGACTGGTGCCACACGTTCTGGGAAAAAACTACAACTGAGGCTACGGGCGTTGTGCGTCCTATTTGTAACATCCAGTGACGTCGGCCGTCGGAGGAGGTCCTTGAGGGTGGCGTATCGACGTCATCGACGCAAGACGCAGACGCCGAAAATTTTCCGAAGCAGCACAGCTGTGGTCATTATTGTCATAGATATGGAATACGTCGTCGGACCATCCCATCGAAAGAACGTTACCAGGTAAGAGAGTAACTTGTTCTTTTGTCTCGCAGGAATTCAGGGCCAGTGTTGTGGATTGTGCGATGGGTGATACACATGGTTTTGAAGGTGGTGCGTCGAGCAATTGGGAGCCAGTGGATGACTTTCAGGATAGGGCTGATGTGTTCTCTGGTGGGAAGGTTAATGAGCAGGCGTGCTGCTGCATTTTGGATTCTTTAGAGTTTCCATAGTTGGGATGCGGGGGCTCCAAGGTAGAGGCAGTTTGCATAGTCAAGGCGGGAGAGGATGATGGAGTTGATAGCGGAGAAGTGGGGGGGATAGGTGACGTAGGGGAAAATCCACCTGAGGTTACATAAGTGAAAGAAACAGGTTTTGGATACGCTGATGGTGTGTTTGGTGAGGGATAGATCTGAGTCGAATTTGCATCCAAGGTTTTTAACCACGTTTGATGGTGCTGGTGCTTGTCCTAGTGATTCGAGCCAAAGGATTGGTTGGGGGATAAGGGTTGTTTTCCTGCAGAGTAGGATTTCGGTTTTCCCAGGATTGAGTGTGAGGTGGTTGGTCATTTTCCAGTGATCAATATCAGAGAGGCACGATGGTCTTGGGGAACACCTTTGCAAATTGGATGTGATATGGATGTGAATTGGTCGAGGTGCATGATTTGCAACCGGTTCGAGATGAAAGAAGAGATCCACGACAGGGCTATGCTTTTGATACCTAGTGTTTGTAGTCTGTCTGATAGAATCATGTGATCGATGCTATCGAAAGTTGCGGAAAAGTTGAGAAGGATGAGACCCGCCAGCAGTCTGTGTCAGTTGTTCTTTTTAGGTCATCCCAGATGGAGACTAGGGAGGTTTCTGTTCCCCTTAGTGGTCTGAAACCTTATTGTGCTGGGTCTAGGAGGTTATTGGATTCAGCCAATTGGCCAAGCTGTTTGTAAGCCATGTGGTCAATCAGTTTGGCGATGAAAAGCGTATTGGAGATAGGTCGGTAGTATTGGGGAAGAAGTGGGTCAAGTGTCCGTTTTTTGAGAATGAGGTTGGTGTAGGATGTTTTTAGGGCTTTCGGTAAGGATCCTGAGGTGAGTGAGTGGTTAAGGATTGCATGAGCGACGTTACCTGCACAGGTGGCGCTTAGTATTTCTTTGAGCAATGTGGGTGGGCACGGCTCTTACGGAGAGCCTGACGGGTGGCTGGACTGTAGAACCTGATAGAATGGAGAAGCCTGGATTGTTATCAATATGGCATCATTACTGGTTGTTATGGAATCATTCCATCTTTGTATCCTGTTGAGTTATCCATTATACATTATGAAGTAGCATCATTAGACTATCCACATTATTCGAGTGTCACTTTGTATGCCTTAGCTATTTGCTTATGGAATGAGGCCTGTTATGAGGCCTCTTATTTGAAAGAGCCATTTAGAGATACATTGTTATACTTGTAAACACATGTAGAAATATTTATGTATTATGTATGCATGTAGTAGAGGGACACGTATGCATTTCACTTAGAATATGCAATGAAGTTTGCATTATGTAGCGCTTGGGTTTGTGTGAGGGAAAGAGTAACCACTAGAAAGCATGAGGCCTATGGCATTATGAAGCCATTTCTGAATGGAGACACACAGAAGCGCCATTTGGTTCTGTACGAAGTTGTTATGGTACACTGTGAAGGAACGTAATGTAAACAGTTGCTTGGCAGGCAGAGACAGATAACATGAACTTTGTCCGAGAGGGAAGGAGAAGGAGGCCAAATCAGCCTTGGGCTGGTGTTCGCAGAGAGAGAAAAGGTGGGGGCCAGGCAGCGCCACATGCAGGGAGAGCTTTGCACAAGAAGGAGAGAGGGATTTCATGGTTTGTGAATGGAGGAATAGATGGTAAGATGGTGTACTGCAGGCAGACAGAAGGCGGCCATACTAGTAGATATGATGACAAATGTCACGATGACACAATACCCAGTGATTGACCAGAACACGGAGTGATTGCAGAGTGAAATAACATGCAACATAGACTTTTAGGCACTGCTCAAATATAGAATTTGCTGACAGACAGAGAGAGGCATTTTAGCTTAGAGAACGAATGTAACCATAGGGATTTGTATATGTCATTGCACAGTATAACCAGACAAGAGGCTTTAGGAGTTTCTAGTTGTTGGAGATGGAATTTTGGATGGAGCTGCTCTCTGAGAGATAGATCAAGAGACGTTTAGATGACTCTGAGATTGAGGGAGAGGTGTTTTTCGTGCAGCAGAATCCGATGGCTTTGGGAGTTTGGAAGCTTGGGGAAGCATTCTGGCGAGAGGAGAGATCGATGAGCTTGGCAGAGGCTTGAGGCAGTTCGAGTGACCAGATTTAGCTGAGCTGGAGAGGGGAGAGATGGGACAACTTCAAATGGGAAGTATGGTTTATGGCCTAAGCTGATTGATTGATTAGGGCAGACACTCCCACAAAGAGCTTTGGGTTTGGAGAAGGGTAAATCAGACAGGGATTGTCTAAGAGAGTGTCATGATCTCTGCTTCCAAAAGGTCAGGGTTTTCCCAACTCCCTTGGAAGCAGATCCATAATCCAGGTTCCGAGTGCCAACCAGTCCCAATTGGGACCTTTTGGACCCAGTCCTGGCGCCAGTGGCACCAGGCTCATAAATATGCCCAGTCCCAGCGCTGGAAGCGCCGGGCTCATAATGCTTGGGTGGACTTACCTGCAGCAGACCATGCTGCTTACTTGCCTGCCAGTTGAGCCTCTGATCCCCTTCTGTTTGGAACTACTTTTCCTGTTGGGTGGGGCTGGAGCCACTCCCTAGATTCAGAACACTGGAACTCTTCTGGAAAGCAGGAACTCTTTTCTTACCTAGGCGTGGCTGTGGAAGGAGACACCGAAGCACTACAGGAGGCTATTTAAACCACACCCAGTGGATGAATCTTGCTTTGCGTTATTCTGCAACCTCTGCAGCAGAACGCTCATCGTGTCTTCTGCATCCGGTCCTGGGCCTAAGGAAAAAGGCTTACCATCCTGAATCCAGTCTTCAGCAACACCTATAAAGACAAGAAAGAACAGGTTAGCATTCCGGCATCTGAAAGGCAAAGGCTTACCATCCTGAATCCAGTCTTCAGCAACACCTATAAAGACAAGAAAGAACAGGTTAGCATTCCGGCATCTGAAAGGCAAAGGCTTACCTACTCTTCGTGCGCTCCGGAGGTCTTCACACTGCATTCCGGCATCTGAAAGACAAAAGCTTACCAACTCTTTGCACGCTCCGGAGGCCTTCGGCGCTGCATCCCGCATCTGAAAGACAAAACAAGGTGCGTTTAAAGACATTGGGGAACTTTAATACTCACGTGCCATTACTCCTTTCCACATCTAATCCAGTGGGTATTCTGGCACCTTGCAGCCGCTCCGAACTCGTACCTGCAAAATAAAAAGACAGTTAGAGCGCATCGTGAAGCAGGCAACAAGCGCTTACTTACGTGCTTCCAGGCGCTTCTATTCATCACACGGGCTCCATCTTCAACTCACTTCAGCCCGTCATCCGCCATCGCCGGAACCCTGCAAAACAAGAGACATCATTACTAAAGACTTTAAAGACATTTGAATGACTCGAAACTTACCGTTCGTGCAGTAAACGACGGACAGCAGTCCTCTGAAGTCAAGAGGCCTGCGCTACCTATCCAGTGAAGAAACTGGTTACAGCACCCTGCCCCGAGGCAGATGGAGAGCTCGGCATTCACTTACCTAAGGTGAGAGCGTTAACCTTTGGGGGTCTACAGGAGAGGAGAAGAGGAAAGAGATAGGGACACCCCAATAACCCCAGTTCATTAACCCCATATTTTCTATCTGCAGTCATCTTACTCTACACGTCAGGCATACAGTGCACAGAGGTCCAGCCCAAGAGCCAACCGGGTGCTACACATCACCTTTGGAGATACGGTAGTCGCCCAGTCAAGACCGGCGCCTCTGCGAGAATCAGGTGAGCGTTACAGAACGCAAAGCCCACCGCAAAACTCTCGCCCAGGCGCTATGGAAACCTCGGATACTGACCCCCTAGCCCGGTTACTTGGGGAATTAAGGGCAGAAGTGCATGCAGCTCGTCAGGAAACGAATGCTCTAAGAAGGGAACTAATTATTTCCAAGGAGAGAACAGACAATCTTGCTAGACAAGTGCTACAGTCACAAGCCGGACAGACCCCGTTACCCGCATCAGGGGCAAATCTTCCTTCAACATCCTCTATGAATCCAGTGCAGATCAACCTACCTGGGAATGTACCTCTGGCTCAGCCCGAACGATTTTCTGGTGACCCAAAGAGGTTTGCAGTATTTATCAATCAGTGCCGGTTGCACTTCTTATGCCGGCCAGCAGCCTTTCCAACTGATAAAGCAAAAGTAGCTTTTGTACTTTCGTACCTTAGTGGCAATGCGGCAGACTGGTCGATCCCTCTAGTTAATCAAGATGATCCGGTTCTCCATGATTTTCAAGCCTTTCAGCTTAGTATGGAAAAACTGTTCGCAAGACATTCACAGGGGCAGGCCTTGGACAATGAGCTTCTTTCGTTGCGACAGGGTAATCAAGACCTTTTGGCTTATATTGCATCTTTCAATAGACTAATAGTGGAAACTCAATGGCCTGAGGACAAAAGGATTACGCTGTTTTATAGAGGTCTACGTGGAGAGCTCAAAGACGTTTTAGCCCAAGTAGTGAATCCCCCACAAGACTGTTCGGATTATATAGACTTGGTCGTTCAAATAGATCACAGGCTGCAGAACAGGAAGGCCGATCGTTCCAAGTTTGATGCTCGAGTATTTTCCAAACCGCCAACTCCTTCCAAAGGAGTAGACTCCGGGAAACCCATGCAAATAGGGGGTCTGAAAGGTCCTCTAACACAAAGGGAGCGGGAAAGGAGGAAACAGTTGCAATTATGCCTATATTGCGGAAACTCAGGGCACTTTCTTCGAGACTGTCCGGTGAAACCTGCCAAGAAGGCAGTAGGAGCTGCAGTTACCAAAGTTACAAACTCTGAGCAGGGAAACGACCTCGCCCGACAAGAATAGAGGTCCTCTTGCCGAGCGTGAAAACCAGTTCCGTGACCTCGCATTTCGTTATACCTATGGTCCTCATTAGCCATGATAACCCGGATCGATTACATGCAATTGAAGCTTACGTCGACAGCGGTGCCATCGGCAATTATGTGGATCATGAAATGGTTTTGAGGATGAATCTAACTCTTTGTCCCAAGGCTGTAAAGGACGTCATTACTACGGTGGATGGTACGGAGATAGCCTCCGGGCCAGTAACGCATACCACTCAAGAGGTGACGCTAGTAAGTCAAGATGGACACCATGAGAAGATCGTGTTCGATGTGATCAAGGCCCCTCAGTTTCAGATTATTCTAGGAATACCTTGGTTAGAGAAACACAATCCTCTGATCGATTGGCGAGCAAGAACGGTCCAGTTTCCAGAATGTGTCTCTACTTGTCACCCTCCACCTGGTGTTGCACTGGCCGCAATTTCTTCAGAGACTCCCCAGTTACCTCCCGAATACCTAGAATACCAAGATGTTTTCCGGAAGGATCAGGCTAACTCTCTACCTCCTCATAGGTCTTATGACTGCCAGATAGACCTGATACCTGGATCTACTCCTCCTTGTAGTAGAATTTATGCCCTCACCGAGCCTGAGAACCTTCACCTTCGACAATACCTGGATCAATACCTGGCAAATGGGTTTATTCGTCCTTCCAAGTCCCCTGCTTCTTCAGCTTTGTTCTTCGTTCCAAAAAAAGAAGGGGACCTTAGAACTTGTATCGATTATCGCTCCCTGAACCAGATCACCGTTAAGAATAGATATCCGTTACCTTTGATCCCTGAACTCCTGGACCAAGTCAGAAAAGCATGCATATATACAAAGCTGGATCTTAGAGGAGCTTACCACTTGGTACGAGTAAAAGAGGGCGATGAATGGAAGACGGCCTTCCGCACCAAGTATGGGCTATTTGAATATCAGGTCATGCCCTTCGGACTTTGCAATGCCCCGGCCGCCTTTCAATATTTTATGAACGATGTCCTCAGAGAGCTCATAGATGTATGTGTTGTTGTTTACATTGATGACATCCTCGTTTATTCTTCATCGGAATCTGAACATCGGAAACACGTGAAAATGGTCCTCGAAAGATTGCGTCAACACAAACTTTTCGCTAAGTTGGAAAAATGTGTTTTCAACGTGACTGAAGTTGAATTCTTGGGATTCATATTATCACCTGGCGGAGTGCGTATGGATTCGAAGAAGGTCGATGCAGTTCTCAAATGGCCATCACCATCCTCCGTAAAAGGTGTGCAAAGCATGTTAGGCTTCGCTAACTTTTATCGCAGTTTTATCCCCGAATTCTCTCGAATAGTCCAGCCCATCATTGCCTTGTTAAAGAAAAACAAACGTTTTGAATGGTCTACCGAGGCGGAACAAGCTTTCCAGGATTTGAAGACTAAATTTATCTCTGCACCAATCTTAAAACACCCTCGCCCCGAACTCCCCTACATCGTGGAAACTGATGCTTCAAGCCTTGCCATGGGGGCAGTTCTATCACAAAAGGACCCGGTAACCAATCAGTTGCATCCCGTGGCATTTTGGTCCCGCAAATTCTCACCTCCTGAAATCAATTACACGATTACTGACAAGGAACTTCTGGCTATCAAGTCTGCCTTTAAGGCTTGGCGGCATTACCTGCTGGGGGCCCGACACACCGTTACTGTGATTACGGATCACCGAAACCTGCAATATTTGAAAACCGCAAAAGCCCAATCCTCTAGACAACTCCGTTGGGCATTATTCTTTGCCGAGTTTGACTTCATAATTACCTATCGACCTGGTACAAAGAACGGTAAAGCTGATGCCCTTTCTCGGATGGGAGTGGAAGAACACTTGATCAACCCCAAACCTGTACCAATCATTCCCGAACAAAGAATTCTGGGTGTAATCGCCACCGAATCCATAGAGGAAGTTAAGGATAAAGCCAGGCAACTTGTAACTCCAGCAGACATACAGAATTGGCATCTGCAGGGAAAGGACTTTGCAGTAAAGGACAACTTATTGTATTTCCAAGAACGATTATACCTACCCAGCACAGATTTACAGAAAAAAGTAATCTCTTGTTATCACGACTCTTTAATGGAAGGTCATCCCGGTATGGCCAAGACCTCAGAAAAGATCAAGCGCTACTTCTGGTGGCCGTCTTGGAAGAAAGATATCAGAGACTTTATAATGTCCTGTGGAGTATGCGCCCAAAACAAGAGTCAAAAGGAAAGACCAGCAGGCCTCTTACGCCCTATTGACATCCCACCTCGCCCTTGGCATACGCTTTCTATGGACTTCATCACCGATCTACCTCCATGCTCCGGATACAATACGATTCTAGTAATCGTGGACTTATTCTCCAAGATGGCGCATTTCATTCCGCTCAAAGGCTTGCCAACAGCAGCAACTCTGCCCCGAGAATTTCTCGAAAACATCGTCCGACTGCACGGTTTTCCTTCGGTTCTAATTTCGGATCGAGGTAGTCAATTTATTTCTCATTTTTGGCGAAGTTGCTGTCGGTCGGCTCAAATTGATGTGAGACTATCGACCAGTCACCACCCTCAGACCGACGGACAAACCGAGAGGACCAATCAAACTCTGGAACAGTATTTACGCTGCATGCTGCAACAAACTGAAAAAACTTGGAAAGATATCCTTTGGATAGCCGAATATGCCTACAATAACTCTGTCCATTCGGGAACTGGGAAAACCCCGTTTTTTCTTTTGTACGGCAGTCACCCTCGAACCTCAGAGTTGGATCCCCTCCAAGATCTTGAAACACCAGCAGTAGACTACCTGCATTCTACAATCACCCAAGCCTTTAAGGAAGCTGTTTCTCACCTTCAAAGGGCTAAAGAACAATACAAGAAAGGAGCAGATCAACATCGGAAGGAAGCCCCTCACTATCAAGTAGGGGATCAAGTCTGGTTATCCACCAAATATCTATCTCTAAAAGGGCCACGCACATTCAACCCAAGATACCTTGGTCCCTATTCCATCACTACCATAGTAAACCCAGTAGCGGTCAAGTTGGACTTGCCCTCGCACATGAAGATACATCCGGTCTTCCACGTCTCTCTATTAAAACCCGTGCAACCTCAAACCCGACTAACCAAATCTCCAAAACCTATCCTAGTTGATGGAGAACTTGAGTTTGAAGTTAAAAGCATTCTGGACTCCAAGATCTCCAAATCTAAACTATTCTACCTAATTGACTGGAAAGGCTACGGCCCCCAAGAGAGATCCTGGGAACCTGCTGAATATGTCCACGCTCCTCGCCTAATCAAAAGATTTCACCAAACATTTCCTGACAAGCCAAAACCCCCGGAGAAGCCCGGTTTGGGAGGGGCCTTGAGGGGGGGTACTGTCATGATCTCTGCTTCCAAAAGGTCAGGGTTTTCCCAACTCCCTTGGAAGCAGATCCATAACCCAGGTTCCGAGTGCCAACCAGTCCCAATTGGGACCTTTTGGACCCAGTCCTGGCGCCAGTGGCACCAGGCTCATAAATATGCCCAGTCCCAGCGCTGGAAGCGCCGGGCTCATAATGCTTGGGTGGACTTACCTGCAGCAGACCATGCTGCTTACTTGCCTGCCAGTTGAGCCTCTGATCCCCTTCTGTTTGGAACTACTTTTCCTGTTGGGTGGGGCTGGAGCCACTCCCTAGATTCAGAACACTGGAACTCTTCTGGAAAGCAGGAACTCTTTTCTTACCTAGGCGTGGCTGTGGAAGGAGACACCGAAGCACTACAGGAGGCTATTTAAACCACACCCAGTGGATGAATCTTGCTTTGCGTTATTCTGCAACCTCTGCAGCAGAACGCTCATCGTGTCTTCTGCATCCGGTCCTGGGCCTAAGGAAAAAGGCTTACCATCCTGAATCCAGTCTTCAGCAACACCTATAAAGACAAGAAAGAACAGGTTAGCATTCCGGCATCTGAAAGGCAAAGGCTTACCATCCTGAATCCAGTCTTCAGCAACACCTATAAAGACAAGAAAGAACAGGTTAGCATTCCGGCATCTGAAAGGCAAAGGCTTACCTACTCTTCGTGCGCTCCGGAGGTCTTCACACTGCATTCCGGCATCTGAAAGACAAAAGCTTACCAACTCTTTGCACGCTCCGGAGGCCTTCGGCGCTGCATCCCGCATCTGAAAGACAAAACAAGGTGCGTTTAAAGACATTGGGGAACTTTAATACTCACGTGCCATTACTCCTTTCCACATCTAATCCAGTGGGTATTCCGGCACCCTGCAGCCGCTCCGAACTCGTACCTGCAAAATAAAAAGACAGTTAGAGCGCATCGTGAAGCAGGCAACAAGCGCTTACTTACGTGCTTCCAGGCGCTTCTATTCATCACACGGGCTCCATCTTCAACTCACTTCAGCCCGTCATCCGCCATCGCCGGAACCCTGCAAAACAAGAGACATCATTACTAAAGACTTTAAAGACATTTGAATGACTCGAAACTTACCGTTCGTGCAGTAAACGACGGACAGCAGTCCTCTGAAGTCAAGAGGCCTGCGCTACCTATCCAGTGAAGAAACTGGTTACAGCACCCTGCCCCGAGGCAGATGGAGAGCTCGGCATTCACTTACCTAAGGTGAGAGCGTTAACCTTTGGGGGTCTACAGGAGAGGAGAAGAGGAAAGAGATAGGGACACCCCAATAACCCCAGTTCATTAACCCCATATTTTCTATCTGCAGTCATCTTACTCTACACGTCAGGCATACAGTGCACAGAGGTCCAGCCCAAGAGCCAACCGGGTGCTACACATCACCTTTGGAGATACGGTAGTCACCCAGTCAAGACCGGCGCCTCTGCGAGAATCAGGTGAGCGTTACAGAGAGAGAGAGAGTGAGGAATGGTGTGCATTGGAGAGGAATGCTGAATGCTGACGCTTGCATTAGGCTGGATTAAATCACAGGCTTGCATTAGAAGCCTGTAAGGCTTACAGTCATTACACTGCATGGTAGATTTGCACCAGAAGCATAAAAGGTGCAAATACGAGATTTGCATAGTTTTAGTAGTGTTTGCATCATGCATTGCTGTCCATAAATAAATGTATTCTATTGTTATAATTGAATCAATTCATGTGTTTTCTTTGTGTCTTATGTTATTGTGTCCATAGGAGAAAGATAGGAGTAAGTAATCTAGGAGTAACACAGTGCACAAAGGCCCTGAGATACACAAGCAGGGGGGCATAGTGATCCACACCCCTTTAGGAGTTGTCTAAGACTGATGCATGGTCGCCCACGTGGGGCGAGACCATGGTTAGGATTTGTTTTAGGAATAACAGGACGCTAACAGCGATAGGAATTCTTGGTGTGTGCTGGGAGAGAATGAGTCAAAAGAAATTTGATATTGTGGGGGGTTGGTGTGGGGCGCTGTGGGCAGGTGGTGGTGGTAGGATTTTGAATTTGGCGATGATGGAGTTGCGTCTTTCATTGGCAGCGTTGTAGAAGTGGAGCGAGAGGGTGTCGCATAAGGCTTGGGATGGTCAGGCGAGAACATGAGGGTGATTTGAATTCTGCTATGATTTAATGTAGTTCCTTACTTGTGTTGCAGGCATTTTGGATTCAGTTCCCATAGAATGATATCTTGCTTTTTCTGATTTCTGATCTGTAGGTTCTGGTTGTTCTTGCTAGGGCAGTTTTGTTTTGGGCTGAAGGGTCGGCTCTCCAGGTCCATTCCAGATGGTGCTTGAGAGTTTTGGTGGGTTTGAGATTGGGGGGGGGAACCAGCTTGGCGATGGACCACATCTTTGCGAGGAACATTTTGATCGGGTGAGGGGTTTGAGGGCATTGGTAAGCCAAAGGTCGAAGGAGTCAATTGTCGGTGGTCCTTCCGCTAGGAAGAGTGAGTTGAGGGAGTTGCGAAGTGAGAGTTCAAGATCTGGGGTGATTACAACTTTGTTCCATAATGAGAAATTGGAGGGGGCAGTTTGTGGAGGATGTGTTGGGTGTTGGCCGCTGACCACAATGTTGAGCGGTATGGTGAAACAGAGTGCTGAGTGACATGTGGAAGTACGCGTCTTAGATCTAATGACACTAGGAAGTAGTTTAGTTGCACTCTTATGACGAAACATCACCATTTTTATTTTTCAACTCAATATTTTATTAGCATTTTAAGAATTGACAAACATCAGACATCATCGCATATGGATAGAAACTCGACACAGACACACATTTAGCAAAGTTTCTCAATGATGGCACCAGGCCTGAGGAGGCGCGCCACTTTCTGTGGCGTCAGGCATTCCATGTGGCGTTGTCTCCCAAATCGATCAGCTCAATCCAGCCAGCGAGTTAGTGGGGGCTTCCTAGTGAGACCGGGGAATCTTGCTGCATAGTCCACGAATGGGGCCCACATATTTCGAAAGGGATTCAGATTTCCCGATCATAAGGCTGTGATCTTTTCGGCCACTACGATGTCCCAGCACTTGGACCACCATATTGGGATTGAGGGGCCCTATGGGTGTTTCCATAGTCTTGCCAGGGTTATTTTGGCTGCTGTCAGCAGGCGTGTGCATAGGCGTGCTGAGTGACCTCTCAGTGGGAATTCCCCATCACTAGAATCTCCCAACAGTACGATCCGTGGGTCCCAGGGAATTGCAAGACGTGTGATCGCTTTAATATGGCCCAACTCACCCCCCCAGTAGTTCGCCGGCTTCGGGCTGGCACAAAGCAAGTGGAATGGTGTTCCCTCCGAGATGCAGCCTCTCCAACAGTTCGATGGAATACTTGGGTTGGATTTGTGTAGTTGTTCTGGTGTGATAAGGTATCTGTAGCAGACCTTATACCGCCCTCTCTATTGGTGACACGTTGGGTGCTTTTGTGCAATCTCGCCCAGATCTTGTACCAGGCTTTAATGTCTATTGTTCGCCCCAGGTCTCTCTCCCAGTTGATCATGTTTTTTTTCCTTTGGAATTGGGGTAAGATTTGTCCAGGAGTCGACACAGGTTGGAGACTTTGCCTTTAGGGGGGTTAGATGTTAATGTTAGTTCTAACGCTGTTAGGTCCCTGGAGCCCCTTTCCTTAACAGTCCTCTGGGATATCCAGTGACGGATCTGAGAGTAGCGAAGCCTCTTCCCTTCCAAAAATTTTAATTTCGTTTTGCAACCTTCAAATGTGGGGGCTGCCCCCTCTAGGAAGTCAGAGATCTTTCAGAGGCCCCCATCTTTCCAGGCAGAGAAGCTCTGGGAGTGGAGTCACGGAGAGAACTCAGGGTTGTCCTGTTAGGCAGAATCCTCTGCAGTACCCTTAGGGAACACTACAGACAATTAAGACCACAGGTGGTAGGGTGGTAGTACAATTTCACCTTTGGTACAAGCCTGTACTACGCATTAAAGTGGTAGCGATGGCTGAGCAGCCAGACTTATCTCAAGAGCAAATGAGCAGTAACAGGGATTACACAAAGGACTACAATTACTGTGACTCAAACAAACACTGACTCACGGTTTCTGGTTAAAAATATAAGGACATTTATTTTTAAACCATCTGTTCACAAAACACTTCACTTCTATTAAACAAAACCACACTTTAAATATACTACACACCACCAATTCCTTTGGTTCAGGTCAATTCAAGGTAAGTACATTAGGATTTGACTGGTGTTGCGAAACAAGAGATGATACCGGGGGTTTAAGAAGTGTTCACTTTTTGACAATAATGACAGTTCGGTCTTACGAAAGAAAAGCGTACCCGCGGGAAGAATTGTAACCGTAATCAAAACACATTCAGCACATTGAATTAAAGCCAGGAATATTGGATACAAATCATAGGCAATACTTTTGTCAAGGCACTAGAATCAGAGGACTAGTTCTAAGAGACAGATAAAAGTCAATAAGCCTGCGCCAGTGTTAAAGGGAGCAGGGCTCTGTTGTCGAGGATCACACGATTAGAACAGTTTGAGATTAACTTTGCCAGGAGTACTGGATATTGTCAAAGAGAAGCAAAAGTTATAAGAGGGAAGGAAGAAAGGACAAGCCTTCGGCAAGGAAAAGGGTTCTCCCCGATTCCTCCAGGTCGGACGGAGAGAACGACCAAATGGACACAGTACCTTATTCGAATGAAGAAAGCTGATGCTACGGCAGTTGTTCCTGGTAGTTCCAGCAGACCCATGGTTCCTGGAGCGATCTGCAGTACCCAGGGATGAGGCCAGCAGCAGCAAAGCAACGGCGAACAAAAGGTGAGCTCCTTTAAAACAGGAGAGGGCTCTTCTGATGGCTATCCTGACCACTACAGCTTTGTGCAGCGAATTCGACCCAGAAGAGGATTCTTTGGCTGTAGAAGGTGAGCTGTTTGATCACACCAGGCTCAAAGGAAGAAGACTCTGGACTGGATCTTCTCTGTCGTTGAAGGGTAGATAGCTCAGGACTGCAGCAGGGCTTCACCGGGACCCAGGAGTTGCAGCAGCCGTCTTCTTCTACGCTTCTCTTCGGTTCTTGCAGTTCCAGTGGCGACTCTGACTTCCAGCCCAAGAGTCTTGCCTTTTATGCCAAAATCCCCCATTAACACAGCCTGGCTGTCAATCACACAGCAGGAGGGTTGTCCAGCCCGGACAACCACCTCAGCCTATGGACACAAAGTGCGACTTGGGACTCCAAGGAGACCCTGTGCAGGGGGTTACTAAACCCCTTCCTCACAATCAGCCCACCTAGACACCCAGATGCCAAAGGAGGGCTTCTTCCCAGAAGCCCGCCAAAGGATGGCGAACAAAGAAGGCAAACCTGGTTTGGCACGAAAAGTAAAACACAAGAAGGATGTTAACAAAAAGAAATGGCGACTAAACCCGACCGGAGCCAAAATAAAATGAATTTGGTCAAGCGGGTTTATGTTCGAGGCTAATACAATAGCCTAAAACAGTACCACGTTTATATACTATAATCGCGGTAGAAAAGTTAGGGTAGATACCACTGCCACCAGCCAAGTCTTAGTGTTAATGGAGCGAAACAAGGCTCCAGGAGGTACAGACAAAAAAGGGGTCACAGTTAACCCTTTCCAATACTCCATGTAAGATGGGGTGTACTGGGTCTGTAGTTTAAGTGACTACATAAAGTAAATGGCAACTTTACCTGTTTCTGGGCAGTAGTCAGCCCCAGAAAAATGGAGTCAGTGGGAAGTCTCAGAGACAACCCTGTGTCACTGCACTGAAGGTGCTATGTAACACACACAAGAAGTTGGGCTCATGGAGTGGTGTGGCCCCAGAGCCCCAGAGCCCAAGATCACAAAAAAAGTAGAAATACACATGGTAATAAAACACATGTAAGAGTGGGAAAAAGGTTCACACTCTTACCAGGTGGAATAAATAAACCCCAGAAATCCAACAAAGCTGCTGAGGGACTCACTAGGTAAGGGAAAGTAGCCATAAAGTTTGGGGGAGAGGACTTCTTTCTGTTTCTTAGTGAGGTTAATCTCTAGTGCAGAGGATTTATCATAACTCACCCTAAATCCAGGGGCCCTCCCAAAAGTGTCTATCTCTTCTAGTAAAGGTTCCAAGGAAATTTTTGGATGGGTTATAGTCTGGAGAACATCGTCAGCATATTCCTTTCCCCCTACTGTGAGTCCTCGTATACCTGCGTTTTGTCGGATCCTTTCTGCAAAGGGCTCCATGGACAAGGCAAACACCATGGGGGATAACGGGCAGCCCTGTCGTGTGCCCCTGGTTATAACAATTTTTTCAGATGCTATGCCGTTTACCCGTAGTTGAGTGGTTGGGAACTGATAGTTTGCCATAGTCCATTTCACAAATTTGCGGTCGAATCCCATGTGTGTGAGTGTGTGTCTAATATATTCCCAGTACACCAGGTTGAACGCTTCGTGCACATCTAGGGAGATGACCAGTAGTTCCTCCGCCCTCCTGTTGGCGCTTTCAATAAGGTCCAGCATTTTTCTAATATTATCGTGTGTTCCTCTCCCCAGTATGAACCCTGTCTGGTCTCTGGCTATCAATCCTGAGAGTATTTTCCCCAGTCTGGATGCTAGAACTTTGGAGTAGATCTTTCCATCCATGTTCATGAGTGTTATAGGCCTATAAGAGGCCATGTGTTTTCCTGGTTTGTGAACTAGTATGGTGAGGGATTCCGCCATTGACTTGGTAACCATCCCGGTCCCTAGAAATGAGTTCAATAGGAGTGTTAGTTGTGGGGCTAGAATTTGTGCATATGTTTTGTCAAATTTAGCTGTTAGGCCGTCTGGGGCAGTGCTTTTCAGGGATTTTATATCCTTGGAAACCTCTTCTACCATTGTTAAGGCTTCTAAGGACTTAAGCTGGGATTTGGTAATAGATGTTTTGGAAGGCTGCAGATCTTGCTGGCATAGGGACTGGCTTCCCGGGGGGGGGGGGGGGTCGGCGGACCTGCCATGATTGCGCTATGGTGGGATACTAGGGCCTCCATCTTTTCAGTGTTCGTGTATCAGGCCTTACCGTCCTCCCTGAGAAGCCAAGCTATGTTGTTCCGATTATGTACCCGCTGCAGTTTGTAAGCTAATATGCGGTTTGCTTTGTTGCTTTTGTTATAATAAAACTGCTTTGTGTATGCTTGGGCTTCAGCTGAGCGGTCCGCCCAATGCGTTTCTAGGGCTATTCTGGCTTTTTTCAATTCCCTCTCTGACTTCCTGGTTCGGCGTGTTTTTAGTTCTTTCTCTAGTGCTGAGACCTTTGACTCTAGAGTGATTGCTTGGATCTTGGAGATCCGATACTGTTTGGCTGCTGTGCTAATAAGCGTCCCTCTTACCACTGGTTTCATAGCCTCCCAGATTATTTCAATGGTTGTGTCAGGGGTTGTATTTTCCTTGAAGTAATTGGCTAGTGAATCCCCTGCCTCTGCTTTGATTATGTTGTCTATTAAGAGTGAGTCGTTTAGCTTCCAGTATCCCAGGGGGTAGGGGGTGCAGGGTAGCCTGTTATATATAGGTCTGCTGATACTGGTGCGTGGTCGGAAATCATCCAGGTGTGAATTTCTACTTTCCTGAGACAGGGGAACAAGGCTCCCGTGATTAGTAGTAGATTGATCCATGAGTGGCCTGCATGCCCGTTGGAGTAGAAAGTGTAATCCATATCCCCCATTTTTGCGAGTCTTCATGCATCTACAGTTTCTGTCTCCCTTAGTAGTTTGGCGAGGGTTAGAGCCCGGGTGAAATCAGGATTAGATGGGGGGAGAGTTTTATCTGTCAATGCGCCATTTACCATATTAAAGTCTCCCCCGATAAGGAGGTGTCCTGCTGTAAAGGTCAGTAATATCGGGAGTAGATCCACCAAGAATTAATCTTGGCCAGTGTTGGGGCCATTGATCCCGGCTATAGTGATCGGTTGTTCTGCAATGTGTCCTTTTAATAAGAGAAACCTGCCTGTGGGGACCCTTTTTACTGAAGGGTCGGTTAGTGGGAATTTGTCGCTAAGTAGAATTGCCACCACTTCTTCTTTTCCTCTGAGGCGGCGAAATAGGTCTTTTTGAACCGCTTAAATCTGATGCGCCGCTCATCTGCTGCTAACAGGTATGTCTCCCGGAGAACTACTATATCCCCAGCCAGGGCATCGAGCCTGTGTTCTACAGATTTGCACTTGCTTTGGGAATTGAGGCCCTGGACATTTCACGTGAGAATGCGGATTTCTCTTTCATCATCCAACCTCATGGGGCTCCAGCGTGGATTCAGCTGTGGACGCCTTTATGCTAGTTCCTGCCTTAGGATCCCGGGGTGACCCCCCAGGACAGTTTGTGCATGTCTCGTCTATAGATGTCTGAGTTGCAGAATTTTTGGCTATGTGGGAGATTGGGGTTGTGAATCTTCCCCCGTCTCCCGTTACCCCCCCAGCCCCACTGACTCTCCTCCCCCCCTCCCAAACTTCTGGGGATGAGACCAGCCTCATCCAACTGGGTAACTAACTGAGCTCTATCACCGAACTGATTGCGGCCAACGGGCGTAACATGCTATCAACGGGATAGCAATAACTGGCAATCAATCATCGAAATAGACCTGTGCATTCTGATCTGATCGCACCTTTGGATTCTAACTTGAGTGTGCAAGTGTTGCCCCCCCTAGGCGTTGGAAGACCTCTTCCCAGCCGAGTGACCCCAGATGGTTGCATAGGTATTGAGGCTACTAAGGATCTCTGCAAGGGGGCTCCGCAGGGGAGAAGTAACTGACCTTCCGTGTGTTGTCGACGTTAGTCCAGATCAGTCTGGGTTGGCTGGTTTCAGGGGACCACTGAGCCTTCGCCGCCTGCTAGCTCGAGACCAGGTGCTAGTTGAGGGTGTCTTTGCTTGGTCCTGGGTTTGCGCTTCGGACTCAGAGCCTCCACTACCTGCCCCTTTTCCCAAGAATTTCTCTGTCTCCTTGGTGGGAAATTCAAGGCTGTTGGGAAACTCCAGTGATATTGAACCTTCCGTTCCTGTAGCCATTCCGTGAGACTTCGTAGTGCTTTCCGCTTCTGTAAGGAAGCATTGGCTAAGTCCTGGTATAGCAGAATGGTCGCTCCTCTGAAGAGTATTTGCTTGGAAGATCTAGCCTCCCTCATTATTTCTTCTTTCATTTTGAAGAAGTGGACCCGCGCTAAAACATCCGGGGGGGACGAGGATGCCTGTCTCTGTGCTCTTCGGTGGACTCAGTCGGTCTCCACAGGAGAGCCATTCGGGAGAGTCAGGATGAATCTAAACAGGTCCCTTGTAAAGCTTTCCAGCTCTGCATCAGTGATTGCTGTAGGGATTCCTCGGAGGCGGATATTATTCCATCTGGAGCGGTTTTCCGCATCCTCCTGCTTGGTCTCCAGTGCTTCACATCTTGCTTCAAAGGCTGTGATTCTATCCAGGTCTCACTCTAACTCAAAGGCGTGGTCGCAGAGGTTGTTTTCCATGTCTCTGGTATGTTTTCCTACCTCTTTCACCCTTCTGTCCAGCGTATAGATCATCCTCATGACCTCATCTGTTCCTTTCTGGATCTCCTTTGTTAGGGCTGACAGTAAACCTTTAAGGTCTGATTTGGTAGCAAATTGGACTGGGTTTGGCGTCTTCGGAGTCTGGGATGCCTCAGTAGTGGATCCTGCTGCCTGTTCGCTTTTCTTCAGCTTTTCCTGGTTAGGATTGTTCATTAAGGCTGCAATGTCAGTTTGTTTCGTAGACTTTCCGCTCTTTGCCATGATATCTGTGCTACTTCCGGTGGCTGTGTGCGGCAAAGGGATCCTTTTGCTCTCGGGACAGACCCTGCTGTTGGTCCACTTCTCTGCGTGGGTAAGGCGGGAGTGATCAGGTCCCTGCTGATGTTTGTGGGCGCTAACCCCCTGTTCTCTGCTGTGCACCTCCCCCCTTCAGTGTGGAGTGATGTATTTCTTCAACTTCTTTGTAATGTCTCCCCAGTATGCTCACAGTCTATTGGGGAGGTGCCTGGCGTTTCCCTTCACCTCTTGATCGGCTAGCTGTTACGCTCACCTGGTCTCTGCGGAGGAATTGGGGCACGGTTGCAGCCTTCCCTGAACTTGAATCACCTCCTTAAGGCCCCTCCCTCAGTAGAAAAGCTGTGAGGGTGTACGTGGTGCTACTGCTCCTGCGTGGAGATAAGAGTGCGTCAGTGCGCAAATCTGTGATTGTTGTACCTCTCGAACCCTTCACCCCAAAGTACGGTTTTTGTGAGCATACGCCGGCCCATAAAGCTCACCTGTGAATTATGGAATTAAGCTCTCCATCCTGCCACTTCTGGCAGGGGCGTGTCGAATGGGATCTAGTTCCTTCATTGATCCCTGATAAGGATTAGTCCAGTCCAGCTGTGACTATGCTTCTCCTTATGATTGGTAAGTCTTTCTTGAGCTCCTGTGATGCTGTTCGTTCTGTTTAATGTCTTTATATGTTGCTCCTATTTATGCCCGCAATAATGTCTCTCTTCTGTTTTCTTCCTTTAGATGGAAATGTGGCCTCAATGCAGCTGTGAGGCACGAGACGCGGCCGGATAGAAGTTGGATGCTACCGCATTGTTCGACAGCAGGTAAGTGATGGTTTAAGGAAAGCGCGAAGTATGGCGAAGCGCGACCTTAAACTGACTGTTTTTTCGATGTCTAACCTTGTCTTCGGTTTATCCTCGCAGGCGCTGCTGTCGACGATGGAGCGTGTTGTGCTGCAGTGCCAAGATGAAGATATCGGCGTTCTGGAAAGTGTAGAGATGAATACTTGGTTCGCCGAAGAGGTGTACAGGTAAGAACAGCTTCCCCCAGTTGGTAAGTATGCTGGCACGAAGCAGGATGTCCAAGAAGCAGGATCTTCAAAGGTAAGTGTGACCTCGAGCGACGGTGAGCGCTACGCTGCTTGCAAGTGCAGAATAATGCGAAGCGTCTGTCTTGAGGATCGGGGCAGCTTATATAGCTGAGATCGTGGGCACACCCATTAGGGCCAGCTTACCAGCCACTCCTAGAAAGTGAGCACGTGCAAAGACAATCCATTACCAGCCACACCCAAGAATACACTTGGGGCTGCTTAATGGATGGAATGTTCAGGGTTAATGCATCCTGCTTAATGGGTGGAATGTTCAAGGTTAATGCATCTGAAGTGCTATGTCCATAGTAAAAGCTTTTTGGTGTTAAATGGATGTTCTTGTTTACTTTTATTCAAGAGCCTGGTGCCAAAGGCGCCAGGAAAGTGTCCACCCAGGTCTCCTGTGCATGCGACCCCTGCATGCCTGTGCCCCTGACTTCATGACCATGACAGTAGCAGTCCCAATTGGGTGGAGGGCTTATTCCAAATGGTCGGATATTGAAGGTTTTCTACGTACCTCAAGGGATTAGAGGTCTTGTGCAGGGAGTAGGCATTGATTCAGGGTGCTCTCTCAGCTTCCTGCTCCTCCGGGCACTTTAGTCCAAGTGGGACTGGGGGAGAGTATCTACTCCCTGGATGCTGAGTGTAGGGTCCCGGGGAATGTGCTTGTGGCGGCTGGAGACTCTGCTTCTATCCTGTGTGCTCCAGTGTCTATGGTACTGAGCTAGGGACGAGAGCCCACTCCACTTGCTTATGCCGTGCTGGGACTACCTCCCTGCTGCGAGCTGCTTCTGAGCGTTTCCCGCACTCACCCGCAATCTGAGCCGCAGGGGGGGGGGGAATGCTGTGGTTACTGAGGAGCTGGGCTGGTTCCCAGACTCGATTGTGCACTGAGATCGTTGTGGGCGTTTGTGTTACGGGGGCGGTGGAGGCGCGCGTATTAGCGCTGGTTGATTCACCCGCCTTAGCTGTGGTTAGGTGCAGGGCTTCCTATTATTGCTGGCCAGGTTCCCGGACCGCGAGAGGGTGGGTGACGAAGGACCTTTACTTCATCCTTGCGTAGATCCTCCAGTTTGCGGGTTCCTTATGTCAGGGTTGCGGCAAGCGTGCTGGGATCGCCACCGGAACACTGCGGTTCCACGTGCAAGGCTGCGATTCTCCTAGGGGGCGTACTTCATAGTGAGGATCAGATCGCCAGGTCCAAATTGCGATATTACATTTATGCCTGTTGAGGTGTTGTGCTGTTAGGCGTTCGGGCCGTGGATACGGCTACGGCTCCTCCACTTCCTGCGGTTTTCGGAGCTCCAGCTGCCATCTTTCCTTCGTTACTACAGGCCGGGTCAGGACTTCCAGCCGAGGATATTGGGACGTGGGAAACATTTAGCGGCTTTGATCCTATAGCATTAGGTGTGGTCGCATTTCATAACCCCTTGCAAGAGTTTTCTGGGCTTTAACGGAGGCTCCAGGCTGCTGAAATTTGCTCGGATGATGAGGCTAGCCAGGAGCTTTTACGGAGCCATGTTGCTCAGTCAGCTCCAAGCCACGCCCCCACCAACATCACCATTTTGAATAGCTTCTTTTTGATAAATGTTTATCTTTCGCATATCTAGTAACAGGTGCCAGCTTCCATTTTTTTTCTCCACTACAAAGTACCAGGAGTAAACCACTTTTCCCCCATTGAGTCGAAGGATTTTTTTATTTTTAGCCACCCTTTACCTCTCGTTTTAAACAAACTTTACGCCACTTGTCAGTTGTTATATTGCGCCAGTGGTGCAAGTGGTGTGATAGTCTCACGCACTGGTGTTGTCTTGGCTGTGCAGTCAGGTGTGTGCTTTTGCCCTGACCCTTTGGGAGCCAGTGGACCCTCTTCACTGCTGCTGCAGTCCCTTTGCCGCTGATACCCATGGTGTTTATCCCTGGGAGTATTGTGAAGATAGTCAGTATGCTTTCGAGCCTCTGGTGTTTGAGGAGTAGGTAGATTTTCCTGCTGGTCCTTGAAAGGAGCGCTTATTTTGCAGCACGCTCAGCAACTGGTCAGCTTTTATGGCCTTAAGGGCCTCGCCGATTTTAGGGCCGAAGATATTTGCCCTCAAAATGCATGTCTAAGAGCTTTTGTTGCACATCTGCCCTGAAGTCGGTGCAGTGTAGCCACCCCCATTGACATTATTGATTTGTTTGAAGCCTGTTTTGGCCAAAATCGACAGCGGTAATTTGCGGCTTCCTCTCCTTTAGTATAGCAAGCGGTCCTGCATGCTTTTCCTCCAATAAGTATTCTAGTAGTTGTGCAAGTCTGTCCCACATTTCCCATTCCCAGTCATATATCAATGTTATTTCCAGTGCATTTGCCGCTTGGTAGCTCCAATGGACAGTATCTCCTTCCTAGAGCATCTATTTTGCTGCCGTCTGGCCCTTGTGGTGTTGTAGTGTCTCAGCGTGTACCTTCCTGGTCGCTGCTGTGACTACTACTGACTCTGGTGACGCGAGTAACTTCGGGGTGGTATATGGTGCATAACATTTCTTTTGGAGACTGCCTTTGAATGCCGGCTCTGAACGGGTGCTTCATTATGAGTAACCCCTCCTCCAATGCATGGTCGGGGATGGGGATTGATACCACAGATTTTCTTCTTCTGGCCATGTGATCGAGAAAAAAAGTGTCCTCAGTAGGTATCAGGCCAAATTCTTGGCAAGCTTTCATTATTAGTGCGTGGAACGCTTCAATCTCATACGGTTTTTTGGGGCTTGTCCACCGGGTCATCCATTTGATCATAGTCTGTGTTCCGCCGATCATCCAGGGGTGGTTGTCCAGTAGTTGTTGTAGATTCCAGTTAGGGAGAATTCTCAGAAATATGCTAATTCCCTTCTACCTTACCACCAGCTATTTTGCTGGACTTTAGGACTTTTAATTTTCTATCCTGCAGAGAGTGAGACCTTTATGTATTTTTCTTTGATTTCAACAGTTTCTTTTGGTTTTGGAATAGGTATCTTTTTACATTGTGACACAGCACTTTCAGTGCAGTGGCACAGGGAAGTCCAAGGTGTAAGCACCTTCTCTTGCTTATACTACTGTTTTCAAGAGTAGTAAAGTGAAATTGACTTTACTTACCATAGAGTGCTGGAGGGGTTACTTAAAATCTGCTTGGTCTACTTTCTCATGTAACATTTTTATGTTACCCTTTCTACAATTAATGGCTGGTGGCAGTGGTTTACTTTTTCCTACCATCGTGTGTTTTTACCGCAGGCTGCATTCACACTTCTCTCACTAAGCCACGATGTGACCACACTGAGGTGCTGCCATTTGGTTAGCACCAGCTGAGAGGTCTCGGAACAGCATCAGCTTATGTCCTTTGTATATAATGTTATTCTGCTTACTGGCCTCCTGCATTATAGCATCTATCTGGCGGTAAATATCCACACCTGTTCGGACATCCCAGATGAGCTTATTTTTTTATTTGGATTGAGGTATACATCCTGTGGGTGAGAACCAGAATGAGCTCTTCCCCGGCTGGCAGCTTCAGAGGGTGACAGAAAAAGCGCTCCACATAGTCCAATATTCTGCAATGGAGCTCGCCAGTTTATCTGTGCTTCCTTGGATTTCGTGCTTCAATTCAAGGAGCATGGCCCTGAGATACGCTGTTATAGGTGGGATGTCCAGCGATTCTTGCAACGGCTGGGGAGATGCCTGGGCGTGCACCTGCGCACTAACCTGGATCAGTTGTTTTTTCCCCCATTTGTTCTTGCGCCTGTGGGAGTTGCTTAATGTTTCCAGAGCCCGCACCTTTTGCTTTCGAACGTTATCGGCCCAGAGATCGCTTCCTCCCTGCCGCTGTGGGCTCACAGCCTTTGAGTAGGGCTCCAAGTCAAGTGCTGTGGCTCTCCTCTGCCTGGTTCGCTCGGCCAGTACCAGGGCTCAGCCTTTCTGCTCGAGCTCTTCATCCCAACACGTGGCCTCTTCTTTGCCTCTCAAGCTGCTTTATGTCCAGGAAGCAGGCCGCACTAATTGCATTGCAGGTTACCTCGCTAGGCGGCTGCACCTTACAATCCTGCCGCTCCTCATATTTTTTGGGGCCAGTTCCCCTCACTCCTGCTGTGCCGTACCTCGAAGAGGCTCTCTTCAGTGCTCCTCTCGACCTCTTCTTCTCCACGAGGCCTCCCTCCATCTGGGAGTGGGCCGCGCCGAGAGCGCTCCACACTGCAAAGCAACCCCCTCCACCCACTTGCTGCACGGGGCCTGTTGTCCTCTGCCGCTCAGTTCTATCATTGGGACCAATCGTCACAGGGCACAGGCCATGCTGCCTGGGTGCTTCAGGCTTTCCACAACACAGTCCTTGGATTCCCCAGGGGTCAGGAGAACTCTGCCCGACACGGTCCGCTGCTCTGTATATTTGTGCATGGCCCTGAGTCGCTGATAAGGCGGCCCATGTCTTCAGGCTCCTCAGTGCGCCATCTCCCAGCGCCCGGCTGTCATTTTGCCATGCCACGCTGATCACCGGGCCGGACCCCAGGGGTCCAGTCTTTGCTCCTTCACCACTGTTTCAGGTTGGAAGACCTCCACCCAGATCCTGGAACCTTCTGCTTCACACGTGAGGTCCCGGTCAACTGAGCCTTGCCCGACGCAAGTGTCCAGGCTGCCCTCCGCTGCACAGGAGCCGCATCCGCTCGCCGCTCGGCCACTCCCCGTTCCATATCTTTTTTTACTGCCCACTTCTTTCCGCTTTTCAAAAATACCTCAAAGGGAAATATTGAATTGCATACCTAATACTCAATTGTGTAGGCAGAAGCACTGTATCTTCCTTAAGAGTTGTATTTGCCGTATCTGGTGAGTTTAATATTCAGCAGCAAAAATAGCATCTGCAAGTAGCTGAGAAACAGGACTGCAAGTAATTGTTCACCAGCAGTGAATTAGCACCCAGTGCTCTTGAATTTGAAACCCTACACAATATTTTTCTTTAGACACATGAATAAAATGTTATTTCTATCCTTTACTGTTTTCTAATAACTCTGTGATAGAACTACATTCATGTAAGACTATAGTATCAGGTCATTGCAATTCCTTTACCCAAAAGGCAGGTAATACATAATTTTGGCCTCCAGGTGGCACTTTGATTCTGTGTCTGTGTTGCTTATGGACTTCCTGCTTCGTTTGATGACATTTGATGCATGCAAGAAGAATGACTGAATGAGTGTCAGTGTATCATATGTATTTTTTCACGAGCAAAATCTCAAGAGGTTTCACTTTGTTTCATAAGAAATTGTCTTGTAAAAGCTTTATTACCATATTTTAATCGCTTGAGCGAACAAAATAGTTTGGGGAGGTGGTGAGGAGAGGAAGATCCTCGCTGGTTATTCTCCACTCCAAAGTACAGGTCTATGTTATTTCCTGGTGTGATTTTACGAGTACAATTTTCATTGAGTACATTTTCCTCAAGTTGATAGCAACATTACATTTATTAAAGAATTTCCCTGAAAATGGTGTCACCTTTTGGGACAACTACCCCCCCTCGAGAGATTTTTTTTATCAATGAATTTCAGTGTCACGTTGTTTATAATACATTCTTGAACACGTTTTTGTATTACAAGTGATTAGAAATATATTTTTATATTGTGACTTTGGAGTCAATTAGGAGTGTTTCCTTCTGTGCACATCAACATGTATCTAGTTCATTTGTTGGGTATGTAGTGCGTTGGAGTCCAGGGTGAGACAGGATCCTAAACACCTGATTTGGAGTGTTATTTCCCAGGTGTCTCTTTTGGTTTGTGCTTACAGCAGTAGATTTTTGTTGCAAGACACTGTTTTGTTCTTTTGTGTGCTGTCGGGCCCATCCCCATCATTATGTCAGAAGAAAGAATTCTAATATGTACCAAAAGGGGAGAGGGGTTCACATGTATGCAACCGGAGAACAAATCGCCGGGATAAACTGCAACAAGCACAGGAGTCAAGTCGGGGGATAGATCAGGTCAAGGAAAGTAGAATTTCATCAATCTTTAATAGACACATATTCAATTATATCATACATAGTGCTGAAATTACAATAAAAGCAGCATAAAAACATACCATCAATACTCCACATTTCCTATTAAAGTGCATATTAGCTTGATAGTATTCCTAACATATTGGAATAAATACACTGGGAAAAATTATAATGGTAGTTTGAATTTAACTAGAAAAAACAAAAAGGAAAAAATATTCAAAAAGAAAAAACCAAAAAGAAAAAAAGAAAAACCAGAAAAACAAGGGCACTCATCCAGGCAAGACTGAACACTCAGTATCTCCTGCGAGGTAAAAAAGTTGTCCCCTATTCAATCCAATAAATTGTTATGGGAAACAGACAAGTATAGTCGCGTCGTAGCTTAATAGAACAGAAGCAATACTTGTCTCCAATCTGACCATGATAGTCAACAACCAGTACCTCGTACAGCGACCGACCGTTTCATGGGCTGTACTGGTATCATACACGGGTGGTTTCGACGACTAATTGGCACAGTCTAGGCAGTCTATCTCCTGCCCTAGCAGGAGAGAGAAGGCCTGACAGTCGTCTTCCTCAGGACAGGACAGATTAGATAATTTAGTAATACAATTTAAACATTTCATTTCTTCACATATCTCAAGGCACAAAGCACTTAGTTACAGGCAATATGGAAATAGTTTTAAAATTCGTCCATGCAGACATTTATCTTCATGTAGATCTTCCGTAATTCACAACGATGAGATACTTCTCCATCTTAGTGATACTCAAAACTAACATTTATCCCGGCGATTTGTTCTCCGGTTGCATACATGTGAACCCCTCTCCCCTTTTGGTACATATTATTTTGGTTCTCCCCTGGGTTCATGTGGTCGGGGACGCCTATTCTTTGATTTAATAGAAGAAAGAATTCTAGCATTTAGTGAGGATTATGCCACGGCCCTTGTGTCCTCAGTGCCCGTTTTGAATAGCAATGAGACACTGAATAACATATTAGGACCCAATAATTGGGGTGAAATTACTCAGTTTAGAAAAAAGTTTAATTTGAACCGAGGTACATGGTGCCATCATGTTAGAGTATTTAAACAGTTACACCCTCCCTGAAGGTCTGATAGCTAGAAATTAGTCACGTCTGTTTCTAGACAATGAGAGATTTAAAGTGCAATGGTGCTATGTGGCCAATAAATGCAGGAGGGATTGGCTGATCTTGTTTATCGATACAGCAAAAGATGCACAAAAAATAGAGATAAACCTCACTAAAATAGAGGATGAGGTCAAGAAAACCATTTCACTTGATGCCTATAAAAAGAGACTTGAAGAAATACAACAGGAGATGGAAGAATTTCAACAGTTCAGTATGGCATACAGAATCAAAAGAAAGGATTTAAATGAGTATGAGAAGGTCTTTCCTTATATCCAAGAAGAATACCAATGGAATGTTGGGCAACTGACAATGAATGAAGCTAGTAAAAATAAACGGGTCCGCGTCCATGACGCGTCGTATAGTACAAGTGAAGACAGCAGCGAGGTTGAGGCAGCCCCAGATGTCCTTTCTTGTTAGAATGTACAACATTTTCCAACAGATCTCTGGGTTACACCCGGAGAGGATGAGGAAGCAGGAATTGTGGCTGAGGTAATAGGGCTTTTTTTATAACAGGGCCAACATCGAGGCAATTAGGATCCAGAACCGAGGCAGACACAAGCGCGACTCGCTTATAGTTAATATTGCAAACAACCCACTGTCTGCCATGGAAGAAAGGGCTCTCAATAAGGGCTTGGGGTTTGTTGTTACTAAATGACATGACGCTTTTGAATTTAGAGTTCAATTTAAAGAATTCATGAGAAAGCTGCATACTAGAGAGTTTTTTGGTAATGGTGAGATGTACCGTTCTGTTAATCCAACGGGACTGAGGAAGCAGTCAACTTTGTACCTCCCTTTCATTCCTTTTCTCCAGAATCTCAAGTGTTTTAGAGGAAAGTACTTGATGAGGCAGGAAAGTTAGAACAAACTGAGCAACTTACTTTCTGAACCTGAATCAGGAAGAGAAAAAGGCTTTGGAAAGTCTGTCTAAAAACTCAGATATCATAATAAAAAGTTGTGATAAGGGAGGAGCGATTGTAATTCAAAAATCCTGGGATTACATTGCGGAATGTTACTGACAATTAGTGGATAGCAGCAGCTATAAACTGCTAGATTTGGATCCGACTGAAAAACTCAAAGCAAGTATTTCCATTAAGGTGCAAAACGTGGTGGAAAGACAGATTACCAAACAGGAAGTAGATTTTGTAATGACTAGCAGGCCATCCATACCATACGTCTATTGCTTGCCTAAAATTCATACACATTTGCAACAACCGCTGGGCCGTCCAAATGCGTCGGATATCAATTTGGTATTAGCACCACTCTCTAAATTTGCACACCATTATCTTATTCCGTTGGTCAAGAATATGTTGTTGTATGTTAAGGACACTGAACATGCAGTTACTCCTTTGAGTTTAATCCCCAGGAATATGTTTTTGATGGGGTAAAACATAATGTAATTATATACACAGATTCTCCAACATGTCTCTATGTAAGGTGGTTTTAGAGATGCTTTTGTATTGGACAGATAGTGATCCTATTCCTAACTCATTTTTGCTAAGGTGTGTGGAATTGGCTTTAACATCTAACTACCTTGAGTTTATGGGAAGTTTTTTTTCCAACAAGTATAGGGCACGGGTATGGGGGCCACAATGGCCCCAGCGGGACTAATCTATAAGTCAAGCGCTTTGAAAAATCCATTATCTCGCCATCTGGAAATGCTACATCGACGATGTGATAATACTCTGTGTTGCCTGCTTATCCAGTCAATAAAGGCTTCCGCTTCCATAGTAGTTCCTTTCCAGATTGCTTAGGTTCACATATACTTTCAGCAATAGTGAACTCAATTTCATTGATATTACTATCTATTATCACAATGGCCATCTTTTGATTAAACCATTCCATAACAGCACAGATAGAAACTTGTTGCTTCACTATTGCAGTCACCACGTGAAACATCTCCCTGGTAATCTCCCCTTCAGCAAAACTTTAAAGCTAAAGAGGAACAGTAGCACTAAGAAGTCGTTTGAGAATGAGGCTACTGCTTTGACAGACAAGTTGCTCAAGAGGAATTACCTGAAAAAACATGTGCGGAAATCAGCCAAAAGGGCCAACAATAATAACAGAGAAAGGCTATTAGAACCCAGACAGAAAAACTGCGTCCCAATTGGTTTGTGTTACCATCTTCACTGACTTAAATTGGCAGATTAAGAACATTATCTGCAAAAAGTGGAGAGTCTTTCACAAAGAAGGGGTAGATAGGTTTATGTTTGAAGGAGAGAGTGTGGCAAGATTTTTTTATCAATGAATTTCAGTGTCACGTTATTTAGAATACATTTTTTGTACATGTTTTTGTATCACAAGTGATTCAATAAAGATATTTTTATATTGTGATTTTGGAGTCAAGTAGGAGCGTTTCCTTCTGCACACATCAACACGGATCCAGTTATTTTGTTGGGTATGTACGGCTTTTGAGTCCGGGATAAGAAAGGATCCTAAACACTTGATTTGAAGTGTGGTTTTCCTGGGTGCCTCTCTTTGGTTTGTACTACAAGTGAATGGCCATTTCCCTCAGATAACCCAGTGAACAATATCCCTATGCAGCCCTTACTAAATGTAAACCCCATTTCCTCCATATTCATTGATTCCAGATGTTACCCTTGTGTAGGATTTTTTCACCACCAATTGTGCACCATGTTACAAGCCAATCCTTGATACTGTGGCGAGTCAGGAGAAGGACACAGACCCTCTGAGGACATGGTGTCTGATATTTTACAAAGTAAAACTTTAAACACCTAACTTTTCATATCGCTATTGGTGATACCTACCTATGTTACTAACTAAGGTCCTCGTCAGTAGGTCGTGAACGTCCAAAGAAATAATTCAGCTGTCCAAAAATACCCTTACTGATCCTACCACTATGAAAACTAACTTAGGTCAGGAGAGTGACTCCCTTCTCCTGAGGGTACTTCTAGTACCAGTCTATAGAATTCTCTTAAATACATAATTTGCAAATAGTCTCTTGTGCTTCTTGGATCAGTCTCTTTAGTTCTTTAAATGGGCTATTACATTTTTTTCTCCTCTTTGGGAATCCCTTTTGGGGATCTCTTACAAGATCTATATTCTTGGCTGTTGATCTCAGTGTATCCTTGGAAGGTATGGTTGCTCTGGTGGACTTTCCCCCCTGGTTAATAATAGTTAAACTTCTTTTGGTCTACTTGACTTTGTATGTGGCTCAATTGCTTAGTTCCTCTAAACTCTGACTCATATCTTTCTTTCTCTTTAGTATTATATTCTCCTTATACAGAACAGTGGGTTACTGTCCCCTTTTCCCAGGGTATCATTATCCACTGTTCTTCTCTCTCTTTATTCAGCTTTTCAATAATTCTTTCTCTTGAATCACAACATTTGGAGTTCATTTGTTTCCAGGTTAGCTTTGTTCTTTCTACCCTACACTGAGGCTGGTGCCTGTGTGTGCTTCCACAATCAGCACATGGATTGGCCCTTGGCTTGCTATAAGTGGCCTATCAGGGACCGGCAGGCTTTAGCTGGCCCGTGAGTCAAAGGCCCACGACAAAGGCCCGCCTTCCTCATTTTGTCTTGCCGGTGCTCGCACCGGAGCACCAGCTATGATTTTCTCCTCCCTCGTTCAGCTGGAGGGGCTTGCTTCGACGTGCTGCTAACTTCCACCATCCAGCAGCAGCCCGCTCACAGGTAGGATGTTGCCAGGGCTTCTCTCATCATTGCAATCACCCCACACGTCTTAAATGCATTTTGAAGGATTGTTCTTAAGAAAATAAATATTGCTTGCAAAAATGAAAATGGAGCATCTGCGACGGACTAATTGATTACAACTCGTTTTGGCCTCACCTACTTTGGCTATCGAGGCCCGATTGCTGTTTGCCTGCCATCCCCCTTTACCCTTCCTGCCACCTCGTGGCACTTGCAAGATTGCTGCTGTTCTTTCTACCTTACACTGAGGCTGGTGCCTGTGTGTGCTTCCACCATCAGCACACGGATTGGACGTTGGCTTGCTATAAGTGGCCTATCAGGGACCGGCAGGCTTTAGCCGGCCCCTGACGCAAAGGCCCATGACAAAGGCCTGTCTCTTCCCAGAACACTACCTGTGACCTTTCTCCAGACTCCTGCACCCGGTCCTGCATGATGCTGCACCCCCACTCTTCACTGTAATCTGGACTACCAAGACATTCTCACCTCATTTTCTATGGGTTAGTACCTCTGACTACCCTTACCCTCTTCTTGTCTTTCACTTTCCCTTCTCCGCCTGTTCTCTCATGTTTATGCTCTGAAATGCTTTACATAACTGCACCCACCTCTAGAACCTGATTCTACTTTAATTCCAAACTTTGCTGTTTTAGCTTGTAATTATGAAAGTCAAACTTTGCTGTGCTTTTGCATTTTTGCTTAGGCTAAAACTAGCTGTGTTCCTTTGGTGATTTGCTGTTTCTCCTATTTACTCCAACTGCTTCTCTAACAACTATCCTTCCCTTCTCACTAAGTCTGGAAGGATGAAGTTTAAAAAGGATATCTTGGCCACCAACCCAGGTCTCCCCATCGCTGATACCTATTCCAGCGCTTCTTCCAGACAGACCTTCACTGACATCCTCTTTCTCGTTCCTTCGCTGGATCTATGGACTCTTCATATGATCTCTGTGCTCTGTCCTCTCTCCTCCTCTCCCATTAATGGTTGCACCCGCTGGGAAGCCCTTATGCCCCACTTCGTCTTCTCTAAGGTCATCATTAATGTCTACCTAAATGGCACCGCCATGGTCCAAGGCCCTCAGGCCAGTCTCCTCCATTTTGATAGGTGCTTCCCTCACCTCACCAACTTCCTTTCATCCCCTGCTGTCCCCTCTGATTTGTACCTTGAACGCCTTTAAGGCTGGAAACATTCTTCATCTTGCCACTCTCAACTCTCGCTCTGCTGTCAAACACTCCTCTGAAAACACTCCTCTGACATCTGTCACCTCCGGGAAGAACTAGACCTTGATGTCCTCGGTCTTACCGAGGCATGGTTCATGGCCAGCTCCGTCACAAGCTTTCACACTCTCCTCCCTGATGGCTGCAAGATCCTCTCTGCACCCAGATCCACCCGGCCCGGAGGGGGTGTAGCCCTGATCTTTCCTGAGTGGATTCCTGTCTCTATCATTCCCATGCAGACTTACTCCTCTTTCGAATGCCTTATCTGCAGGCTCTCTCTTTTTCCTAGCCACTTTCTTACTGTTGCTACTCTCTACAGGCCCCCTGGTCAGATCCCCTCTTTTCTTTCTGAGTGGGCTGACCTCTCCTCTTCCCTCTTGGCCTCAACCACTCAAGTCCTCCTCCTTGGTGACCTCAATATCCATCTTGATTCTACCTGTTCCTCATCAACACTCTTTTGTGACCTCTACGATTCCCTCTCCCTTTCTATCCTCCCTCTGGCCCAACTCACTCTGCAGGGCACACACTTGATGTCTTGATCTCCTCTGACCTCCCCCTCTCCATCCCTCTGACCACTGCGCTCCCCTGGAGCGATCACTCTCCCCTCTCCTCTCATCTCTCCCTGCCTTCCCCCAGGCCAAGCCCACCCCAACACTGTCACCTACCTTCTCGTACATCCGTCCCATGAAGCGTGTGTCAGTTGAAGCTTTCGCCGCTACCTTCTCCACCCCCCTCCTCCTCAGGCTGACTCACATCCTGACACAGCCCTGTCTACGCACTACTCCTATCTCAGATGCTCTTGACGTACTTGCCCCTGTCATGAGGATCCGGCTGAAGCACAAAGCCAAATGCAATTTCTGGTATGACTCTGACCTTGCAACACTTAAACGTAAGTGTAGTGGGGCTGAGAGGAAATGGAGGGCCTCTTGTTCATCCTCTGACAAACAGGCCTGTTGCCTGTTCCAAAGACAATAACGACCCTCTGTACACAGTAAGAAGAGAGCCCACATCCAAGCCCATGTCTCTGCAGCATCTAACAACTCGGCCGAACTCTTTAAAATCTGCAAGAAACTGGCCAACCCTACTGCAGTCTCTACCTCTCCTGTCGCTTCCCAGGACCTTTGCACTGCTCTCGCCTCCCATTTCATCTCTAAAACCAATGATATCCTATCCACCCTCTCATCCCCTCCCCCTCTACCCTCTCTTTCTGTGAACTCTGGTGCTCCTACAGCCACCCCCCTCCTTCCTTCTCCACGTTTCCTCTTTTCTCCCCTGACGAGGTCGCTAGACAAGTTCGATCTATGAAAGCCTTGTCAAAATAGATTTTTCCTTGCTATTCCAAAACCATCAAGGACCATGTGAACTACACTGCCTGAGCTTCGATAGGATTCAGTCTTTTGGACACTGCTATTGTTACCCACTCTGCCTTTGCTTGCTTATTATACCTGCTGTTACCCCTGTACTTTATGCATATACCACCTGCTTTATCCTATCCTGTTGACTCAATTGTAAATACTGTAATTTATTGTAATTTTTTCTTTGTAACTATTGTGTATACTGTAACCTATGCTGAAAGTATTCTTGCGAATCAATTTAAATGCACCCAGATAACCCTGGGTTTGGTGCGCCTTATAAATAAATAAACAAACAAACAAACAATATCGACACCCTGGCTGATTTCTGCAACCTCTCCTTTGCCTCAGGAACCTTCCCTCCCCCCTGAAGCACTCTCCTGTGCACCCTCTTCTCAAAAAACCCACAGCCGACCTTTCTGTCCCGGCTAACTATCGCCCAGTCTCCATCACTCCCTTTCTGGGCAAACTCCTAGAAAAGCTTGCCATCTCGCAGCGTAACCATCACTCTGATTCTGTTGGTTGTCTCCACAACCATCAATCTGGCTTTAGAGCTGCCAGAAGCACGGAAACTGCTCTCCTGAACATCTGTGAAAATCTGCTCTCCAACCTTGACTCTAACATCCCCTCTGTCCTCATCCTACTTGATATCTCTTCTGCCTTTGACACGGTCAACCATACCATGCATCCTGCTCAACCGTCTCAGTGACAACCTGGGTATCACTGATCAGGCTCTGGCCTGGCTGAATTCTTTCCTCTCTGATCGACTCTCTCAGGTGCAACTTAGGTCCTTCCTTTCATCTATCTCCCTCTCTACCTGTGGTGTTCCCCAGGTGTCTAACCTCTCACCTTGGCTTCTCAACCAATACCTGGCAACTCTCCTCATCGCATCGCCATTTTCTGCTCCCATTTCCAGTGCTATGCAGATGACACTCAACTCATTTTCAGGCTACCCTCAGTCACCTCCTCTCCTTCTCTCACCTCGGATTGCCATTCAAGATTGGTGTGCCACTAACAATCTCGGCCTGAACGCCAGCAAGACGGAGATGCTCCTCATCCGCACACCTTCATCCTCCTTTCCTCCCACTCTCTGGCCGGCCTCCCTTGGCCCTCCTCCTACCCCTACCTGTGAGGCTAAGAACCTCTGGGTCATCTTTGACGCTACGCTTTCCTTCTCTGCTCACATGTCTGATGTCTCTAAAAATGCAAACTCCCTATTGCACCTCCTCAGAGGTATTCTGCCTTTCCTCTCCTTCCCTCAGAAGCTCACTGTCTGTCACGACCCTCGCCCAAAACCCCCTCTGGCAAACCCATTGGCCAGGTGGAGTCAGGACTCGGGCCTCTAGAGCCTGGCATCCTCTTCAAAAGCCCTATGGTGCCAGGCTCATACACCATGAACAACAATGTGCTTGGGAACTACTTTATTGTATTGTCAGCTAACATGGAGGCATCTACATAGCTTGGGCCCTAAGTACCAAGCTATGCGGTCTAGTATTTTGGGTGTGGCAGGCCTCAAACTACTTTCCCTGGTACTACTTTACCTGGGCTATATAAACCATACCCTGACTGCAGAACATGCTTCGTGTTACATTGCAGCTTGCAACGTGATGCTCACCGTGTTCAGCTATTCCCTCGAACCTCGGAGAAGCAGAACCTGCAAGGAGACAAAAGGAACATCATTAGCAGCAGCATCTTACCTGCAGTCTTCATCTTTAAACACTCGCAGCTACTGAGAACAGCTTCCTCGAATCTGCATGCCTCCCAGACAGAACCACCTGAAAGGAAGATAGAGGCAACATTAAAGAAAGCTGTAGAGACATTTACAAATTACGAACTGCTAAAAAGGCTTACCTGGCTGGTTGCCTCTCGGCTGGCACCACTCAGGACATTCCACTTGCGCTGAAGAACACAGTGACCTACAAGGAAGGAAAACACAGGTTAGCAAAGGCAAGACTTCGCAGCGCTGCGCATAGCGCTTACTTACCGCATCATAGCGCTCTTAATGCGCCATCATTTACCAGCGGGGCTCAACCAAGCCAGTTCGCCGCGCTGAAGCTCTGCATACCTAACGGAGAAAAAGGAGACATTTTAAACAAAGAAAGGCATGCAGGATAGCAACAAAACTAAAGAACAGCAATAAGACCTACCTGAACAATATGAAACGTGCCGGGGAATTGAAGTAACTGGACTGCACTCGCCCATGAAATACAACGCTCCCCTGCAAAGAAGGCAGGACGGAGAGCACGCCTAATTCTACCACAAGGTGAGGAGAGGGCGCCAGAGGGACTGAAAGCATACATGGGTGGAGGGAGGATACTTACCCCAGTCGGTCAGTCTTGAACGCAGTCCTCCTGTATTTTCAGGCAGAACCTTCCCCGCAGACCACATCAGGGCAAAGCTGAGAAGCATACCAGCGAGTAACCCAGCTGGGTGGCGTATTTGTGGATACCGGGTGAGCGTAACACTGTCTCTGGAGCCCTGTTCTCTTTAGGTTGGACTACTGTAACAGCCTCTTTCTAAATCTACGTGCTTCTAATCTCTGCCCTTTGCAACTTATCCAGAACAGGACTGCAAGACTTGTCCTTGGCCTCAAGCCCTGGGATCATATCTCTCCAGAACTGAAATCTCTCCACTGGCTCCCAGTGGCTGGAAGGATTAAATAAAAAATCCTTTCTATTGTCCACAAGGCTTTCTGGGGCTGTCCAATATACCTTCAGCTGTCCCTTCGTAAATACCTTCCCTCTTGAGCTCTTTGCTCGTCTTCCTCTAAGTCCCACAGGGTCAGCCGTTTTTCAAAAAAATTAGCTGGGGGCAGATCTTTGTCTTCGGCTGGGGCCTCCCTTTGGAACAGCTTCCCTGACACTCTGAAACGTGAGGAAAACTATCTCCGGTTCCAGAAGCACCTCAAGACCTTCATCTTTGCTTCTGCCTTCACCCCTTCTCTCCCCTGCTGATCTGCTCTCTTTCCACCGTGCACCTGGCCTACCTTCTGATTTCCGGACGCAGGTACCTGCTCACCGTGCCACCCACCCACACTGCCTCCTGGCAATCCCTTAGACTGGGGCCTCTATCTGTAACCATACAGTCCCCCCACTTTTTCTTTCTGCACTAAAAACACTACACTGACTCCCAGTAAAACATTGTATTACCTTCAAAACAATGTGTATAACGCACAGGGCAATCTGCGGACAAGGAGCAGAATTCCTACAAAAGAAAATAACACTCTACAAGCCAACAAGACCCCTCAGGTCAAGCAACGAAATCCGCCTGGAACTAAAACCATACATTATGAAAAAAGTCGAAGGCACCGCCTTCTATCACTTAGCCGCAAAAACCTGGAACATCCCAAAAGAAATAAGAAACACCAAAGATCACCTAAAATTCAGAACGTTACTAAAAACCCGGCTCTTCAATACCACAGACTAAAACCGAAACAACAGAAAGGAAAAAGAATGACTAAACCGGAAAAGACACTGACACGCTCCCAGAACCGACTGAGAAGCACCGACGGCACCTGGACAGGTGAAGCCGGGCAAAGTGGAACACAGACGACACCCATGGAGATGCAATCAACAACCCCAGCCAATCCTAACCAACATCTTCAACCGCCCCTAGCTGCCACTAGGTACCACTGGATTGTGGAACTGTCGAGATACTACCAACCACCACACTAACCGAGGTGTGGACACGGGCAGGTGCACTGGCCATATAAGTGGGAGTGAGGAACACGTGGGGTTGTTGGGGAGGCTGGTGGAGGTGGCAGCGAGATGTGAAAGGGGCCTCAAATTCAGAACGGGCCCAGACCTAACCAGAGGCACAGGGTGCACACGCACCCCATCTGTGAGAGATTACGCAAGCCCAATTCTTCACTTCAGGATAGAGATGCCAACTAACCAATTCCACTAACAATTTCCTCCTCTGCATACACCTCTCAAACTCCAAACCAACACAACCTCAAAACTACAGCACAACAAACCGCACAAACTTCACTACACTGCAACAACAAAACAAAAACACACAGACTCGCACAACAGTAAACAACGACTACCGGCCGCAAACACCCCAGGCCCAGCCAACAGAATCACCGGGCTGAGGCCGCCAACAGCACATCACTGCACTCTTGCCTTTTTCCATCCTCCTCCCACTAACTCACCCACCCTCCCTCTTTCAGAGCCGCCAGAGCGCCAGGGGACCACTCCGGTGGTGATAGTGCGCTGTACAAATGACCTTTAACATTAACATTAACTTACCAGACTCACCCTATCTGTTGCTTCAAACCAGCACCTGCTACCTGTTGGCTGCACTTCCACTGTTTGTTACTTGTTGTTATTTATTTATTATTTATCTGATTTCCTTTGCTCTGCACTTTTTACTGCTCCCCACTTCCTTGTACTTCTCCCCTTTTCCCTCACCCATGCACTTGCGCGTTCTCAATGTCACTGAGCCTAGTGAGATCGCTGTTTTGTTCTCTCTTGTTCCCCTCCCTTGCCTTGTCGTGCTCTGAAACACAATTCAATTACATAGCTTCTACTGAGACGTGTTGGTTGTGAGGTATAATGATTACAATGGGGCCTCCCATGCATCCCTTTTTCCCTGTTACCTTTGTTCTTGAAGGAGCACGTCTTCAGGAGCCTTCTTCCTCAGGGACTTTGTCTCTGGTCATGAACCGCTTGCGCCTTCTCTTCTTTGCTGCCTCTCTCCTCACGGTCACTCGTTTCTTTGTGGTGCGTGATGCCGCGGTGCTTCCCTGCTTCACTGAAAGCCATGTGACCCTCTATTACCGGTGGTATTGGCGATGGTCTGTGGACCAGCTGTCCACCAAGGATTCTCCTTCGTGGTCTCGCCACCACCTTATTCTGTGCTCCTGCCATGTCAGTCTATCATGCTATGGGTTCGCCATAGCTCTGGCGTCCCGCGCTGCGATATGAAGTACGTTTTAAACTCACTTGCTTCCTGGTTTCCATCTTCTTCAGGTGTTATGCAGCTTGGGGACTTCACAGGCTATGCGTTCCTCTCTCTCTTCTCTCTTTGAGTGCACGCTCATCACCATAACTGTGCTCCCAGAAATGAAACTCAGACACAGAAGTTTAATATTTTCTTTAATAAAAATGTAAACTTCAAAATATCATAATGTGCCAGGATGCCTACCAACTCAATAAAAGAATGGCTCAGGCTAATAGCTCTGAAGGTCATGATATACTTAAAGGAAGACACAGGTAGGGTGCTCAAATGACAGAAAGAACAGGGTTTACCCTATTGCTTCAATTCTGAAACCCAGAATATGTGTTCATGAAACTCATTGATTCTTCATAGGGGTGGGTTGATTGCTTAATGTACACTTGATTGATGTTATACAAAGATTATGTCTTGCTATTTGTGGCACAATTATGTTAAAAATAATAAAGAAAAATAAAAAATAAAAAATGTAAGTATTTGCTTCTCATAGATCTTGGATCTTTGTTGGGACAATTCATGTGAGCCCCAGACCTCCTCTTTGGGCTGAGTGTCCGATGGTCACACATCCACGCTTCTGGATAGACAGATGTTTCAGAAGTCCACTGGACCACTGCCGCCCAGGACTTATCTTCAGAGTCCTCTCCTGGCAGAGCAGTGGCATCAGACATGGCCCAGTGCTACCGCTTGTAAAATGGTTTGGAACACTTTGTTGTGGCTTGATATTGAAGCATAGCTCTCCTCTTGCCAGCAGGGGCATACAGTTCATGCTAGATGGCTTGAAGCGCCCTGGTGGGGTTCGACAGAGAAGAATGGCCTTCTCTTGAATTCCACCTACCTGCCAGCTTTGTGCTCTTCCTGGGTACCTTGCCCCTCCTGCCTGAGCCTATTCTGGCCTCTCTCCTCCCCAGCATAGTGTTACTATCTCATCCCTCCGCTGGCCTGTTTGAACTCCTCTGAAAAAATGTGGTGCTCTGAAATCTTTTTCTGCTTGCTAAATAGGTAGAGGGAGCCCTACATGTAAGTGGCATGCCAAACTCTTTTACTCCTTAAAAACAGGCAACTTCTAGCAGGGAAATACACTTTGATCCATTCAGAAATAATGGGAGGGGCAGCATTAGATATACAGCGATGGGCAGTACACATACTTTAGAACTGCGCTCCCTGCATAATCAGCAGTTTCTGTAGATAAATAAAAAAAAGCTGATGCTCTCAGCGGAGCAACAAACAACATATAATATCGAAAGGAAGACGAGATATGACAGAGATAATGGAGAAAAGTAAGCGACACATCACATTTGAAAGTAAGGTTTTTAATTATGGGGACATGTGTAGGACATGCACTGAGAGTACAGATATGACAGCACCACAGATTAGTAGGGAAACGATACATGCGGAACGCCGCACAACCTTGCCTTTCCTTAAATTGAGGTACTATTAGGTTCTCAGGATGAAATAACGCGACATCTGAATATTAAACAGAGAGAACATTCCAAAAGGATAAAAGATTGTGGAGCTGGTTAGGTGAATAGAGCCATGAAGACATGCAAGGCCCTGTCTTGATAAGGACCCAAGGATCGAAACACGTGTCGACTTAAAGGCGATCAAAAACGCAAAATTGAACCTATCATCTTGGGTATTGAAGTCAATCTAAACCACTAACTAAGGGGACTGGCGCCAACCAGGCAGGACCAGTTCGGAATTGTTTCAATACCAACTTAAGTGTTGGCCTCTTAATGAGGAATAATATTCAGTTCACGAGGCAGGTAAACAGTCCATCTCCCCAATTCACCATACTTATGTGTGGGTTAACAATTCTATTGACAGTAGCAGTCAGCTTCCCATGTATATGCATATCCTTTCTCTCTGACCATTGCTTCCCCAGTGCCAACGGGATGCACTGCAAGGCTCACTGTGTTGCACCAAATTCAAGTCTCACCTAAAATGTGGCATCAGAAGAAGGGTTTAAGTTGGCATTAAACATGTAAGGAAGACCATTATGTCACCCACTCGTGCTAATTAGGGAACTCTCTTTGCTGCTGTACACTTTCTTTGGTTTTGAACCCAAATAAGCAACTTGGAACCCAATTTATATTTCCAGACCATAGCAATCTGACTCTTAGCCAATAACAAGCTCAATGCCAGAAATGTAATGTTCAGGGAGCACTTAGTCTCCCTTTGGCAATACTCTCAACATACAAAATATAATTGAGCCCTTAGACATAACATCAATTCTAGTTCCCTGTGAATTATACCATTAACACATTATACAAAGCTACCACGTGTTACAATACCACCACATGTGTAGATAATCTGATGGTGCAAAGCTACATTTCTATGTTTTTGGCTCCTTTTAAACAATCCTTTTGGCCAGTAAGACTGGCGTCACATATGCTCTCACCGCACATTTGTAACGGATACATTTGACCCTACTGCTGTGGTAAACCTGCTTTGTGTGCTCACATGCCCTTGGCCAACCCAATCCACAAAGGACTTTCCAAGACCATGAACCCACTTGTTAGATTCTCTAATGCAGCATCTGACTGCAGTAACTCAGCGTTATATAATTCGGTAATCTGTTTGTCCACCTCTTTAATGCCTTCAGTGAAAGAGTGATCCCATGCTCCTTGGAATTCAGTGGAAGGCCAGGCCATGATCACCAAATCCCTGCTGTTATACGTGCACTCACGGAATGTAACATGCTCCTACGCGGTCATAGGTCATTAGTTCCTGATGCGTGAAAAATCTGATATGTGCTAATCAGGATAAAGTTGCTGTAGCGTTTCTATGCTCACAGCTGAAAACATCCATCCTGCCTCTCCAATGGGCCTTGTTAGGAAAGATTTCATATTTGAATGTCATTTTCCCTCCATGTGTCAAACCCCCAAACTTTTTGCTGCCGTTTTACACCCTGGACTAAACTTTGCCAGAGAAGCACAGCCCTCAGCTGCACTCCTCTGGGCTTTCGCTCACTTTTTATGGGGAAACTGACATGCCCTTAAGACAGTCAGTACGGGGAGACTTTGTTTCCCTTAGTCCTTTCCTCATGTTGCAACTTTTGTGCAACGTGTAAAAAGTGTACAATGTAACTTACCTTACAGCACACTTGGGTCTCTAGTCTTTCCAAAGGCCCTAGAAACTCTTGCTGGACTTTTCATGAACTGTGCAGATGTGTCACAGGCAGGACTGGTGGCAGCTATCGTTGTCTTATGTTTTAACCCTTTCTTGCCATGTTAACCACGCTTACCGCATTTGGCATGAATAGGTGGCCTGGCTCCAAAATGGCCATGCCACGAGGTGCCTTGTCCTGTCCTTTGGCCATCTTGTCCCTTCACCTTCCCCAGGTCGAGTCGACGCGGGTCAGTCCTTATTTGGTCATGCACTTTCCCGCGAAACCCAATGCTTTTGTGGGCTTCTGCATGCCTTGTGTGTGTGCCTCCAGGATGTGGGCTGGGATGTCTGTTCCCAATACACATCCTGGGTGCCAGAGAGTCTGGAGTGTCCTGAATGCCTCGGACCACCGTGGTCTGTGATTGGTCCACGTATGGAGTGAGTGTTTGTGAGCAGATCACCCATTGGGTCCTCTACGTTTTGGCACGAAGGGAACTTTGGATAAGAGGAGGCTGAAAACACCACACTACCATGTCGATCTCCTGAGTTCACACAAACAAAGGATAAGGCGCCAAGTATCCTGCAACAAGAAGCCGAGTCAAGGAACCGCTGGTGACCCGCTGGAAGGTTTGGCACCCTGCACCCGCTGTCGTCCTGTGGGACCCCTCTGCATCTGATCGTCCTAGAAGGTCTGCGAAGACGCTTCGACCCTTTGGAATAGTGAAATCAGCTATTCTCAGCACCTTCATCAAACCCTGCAAGTAAGCCTCTTGGAAAGTGTCCCCGGGCCAACCAGTGGGCTGACCAGCTTACACGCGACGTTTGCTCTGCTACCGCCGCTGTTTCGAGGAGACCCTCGAAACTTGGTATACTGCTTGCTCTGTGTCCACGGCACCCACACACCGAATTTCATACACTTGGCATTCCCAGGTCTGAAGTGAGACGAGTGCGCCCGGACCGGAGTACATGCGGTTAAGGTGTTGCCCTACTGTGGCAACAACCTGTGATGGTTAACTGCATTTGTGACCCCCTTGACCGTGAAGCCTGTTGCAGTGGAGTTGGGCTGATTCCTCCACCCAGAGCGGAGAAATCGCCACTGTCCCGTTTGGGAATCCTCGCTGTATCTCGAAACTACACGGTGTCGAGACGTCCTGATTGTCGCATTCGAACCTGCCAGCAAAGTGGACTGTACTGGCGAAGTTTGGGTCTGCCTGCGTTAGGGTCCGGTGAGTAGTCCTTACCCCAACCGGTGGCCCCTAGCGCAGGAGCCCATTTTTACACACAAAGTGGTCCCTGAGGGCCCCTCTCCTTTCCACAGCTATTACAAAATAGCGACTACATCCCGCACTCTCAAACTGCCTCTGCCCTCAAGTGGAGGTCCTGCTTGAATAGTGGGAACTTGTTCTTCATCGCCTTATCCACCTTGTTGAGCTGCTAGAGACCCTGGAAGAGACCCAATTTTGTCCATTAGCACCAGCGCAGGCAGGTACTATTGAGCATAAGGCTCCTCTCTTCGTAGGGCTTGGACTGCCTCTTAGTTAGGTGCATTCTTGATGTTGAACTGGGTCTAAAGATTACTTGCACTGCCTGTTTTCCTCCCCATCTAGGTGGTCTACATATTTCGTGCTTTTAACTCCTTAGACTCCATCGGTCTTGTATATATATTGTATTTATGGTGATGTGTTGGTTTACTTTAGTGTTACTGTGATTCTTTACTATGGTCTGTGTTACAAAGGCCTTGTAATAAATGTGTCTATATTTTTAATATAACACCTGTCTGGAGCAATTTGTAAGTGTCCTTGCTTTGTGTGCTCATTGAGGTCTTTCAGTCAACCTCACCCCTCTTGAGACTTAGTCTTGACCGCCTGCCATAGCTACCCTGATTGGTCTGGCTTGTCCAGAGGTTACCCTGTTTCAAGAAACTAGGCTGGCCTTCTGAACCTCTGCCCCTCCAGGTCAGAGTTCAGAAATCCTTCTTAACAAATTGGTGTACAGCGGTGGGATAGGACTGAAGGTATCCAGTGTTGCACACTAGTGAAGGCATTTCGAGTTATTTCTACCAGGACACATAGTGAATTGTTGTAGTATAACTTTTTAAAGGCCATAGTCCTATCTAACAGTATGGTAACAAGTACCTTGTTAACTTTAAATGCTTCGAGATCCGACACATTAAGAAAGATGTGTGCTGAGAGAGGGGTCTCCTCTCAAGGCACAAAAGTAGAAATGATCCAAAGAATCATGGACTGGCAAGTAGCTCATCTTAGAGCTATAGCTTCTGAGGACAGTGCAGAAGGAGGTGGGGCTGCTCTCACTGGTAGAACTGATGCTGCACTGATCCACAGCAACCATGAGGACATGGAGGATGTAATGTCTAATGTTTCCTCTGCCAGTGCTGACGGGAGGCCATACTTGAATTCAAGAAGCAAGAGCTGCTGTTTAGGCAGAAGGAGCTTGAGTTCAATATGGCCAAACTAAAGATAGAGCAGGCAGAAAAACAAAAAGACAGGGATCACCAGTTGGAACTGGCCAAGCTTCAAGTTGCCAATGGATCCAAGGGTCCTGGACATGGGTCTGGGGCCTCCTCTCATCCAAGGTTTCCAAAAGATCTGCTCAGTGTGTATGAGGAAAAGAATGACATTATGGACTGGCTGAATACATTTGAGTATGCATGTGAAGTTCAACAAGTTGACAATGCTGATAAAATTGCCTGGTTACTTAGAAGACTGCCCCATTCTGGCTGCAATGCCATTATGGAAATGTCAAAAGCTGAGAGAGCAGATTTTGCAATGTTGAAGCAGACTCATCTTAAAGTTTGGAAAGACTCCTGCCCAATACTTAAAAACATTCAGAGAGTACAAGAAGAAAGAAGGTGGTACTTGGGTATCTTATGTAACCGAATCCTTAAAAAACTTGTGTTAGGGAGAATTCTCTGTAAAGGCTAACCTAGTGAGTCCCCCAGCAGCTTTGCTGGATTTTTGGGGTTTATTTTTTCTCCTGCTAAGAGTGAGACTCTTTTTACTCCCACTCTTAGACATGATTTGTGGTGTTCCTTTATCTTTCCATGTATTTTATGGGCTATGGGGTCTTTTACTCCATAGGGTCTCATGTGTTTTTGATGTGGGTTACACAGCACCCTCCGTGCCGTAACCCAGGGGTGTCGTAGCGACCCCCCAACATAGACTCCATACCCTGGGACTGGCTACTGTCTCCCAGGGCATGTAAAGTCACCATTGGCTTTACTAGTCCCAAATTATGAACAGAAACCAGTACAAACCATCATATTGTGGACGTACTGGTCGGGGCAATTCGATTGCCCCGGGGTCTGTTGTTCGAGGGGGCCCGTCTCCGTCCCCCCTGATCGAGTTTTGGCTGGTGGCAGTGGATACTACTTTTTATATTCGACCGCGAATATATCTCTATGGGATTTTCCTATTGTTCGAGGCTACCAACTTTAATTATTTAATTCTTATAGCCTCGAACATACCACCGGTTTATTTATTTAATATTAATTCACCGGTTGGTATTTTTTGCCAGAACTCGATTCTAATATGGCGTTTGTGTTCTCTTCTGTGACTCCAACCCAAGTCGAGCCCTTTGTTCCACTTTTTGGCGGGCTTCTCCACAGAAGCCTCCAAAAGTGGTGCCACTCTGTCTGGGTACCACAGGGGGTGTGGGAGGGGGGTTAGGCACCCTGGACTGAGTTACCTTGGTAACTCAAGTCACACTCTTGTGTGATTGGCCCAAGTGGTGAGCCGGCCGGCACACCACTTAGCATGTTTGATTGACAGCTTGGCTGAATGAATGGGGTTTGCTGCATAAAAGCAGGGCTTTGGGGACTGGAACTTCAGAAGTTGCCACAGGATCTAAGAATCCGAGGAGGGAGAAGCTGAGCTGACCTGCAACAACGGCACCACCGGTGGAGCCCTGCTGAACCGTCTCACCACTTTTCCCGACGACAGAGGAGATCTCCAGTCCGGAGAGCCTTCTTCCTTTGACTGGTGGGGATAACCAGTTTTGCCTTATTTTCACCTTCCTGGAGCATCTCGTGGCCTCCTTGCCCGTGCCAAGCACCCCGCCAACCGGAATACCATGGTTTACCACTACCGCGAAGAGAAGGGTAGTACCTTTTAACCGAAGAACTCCGCGGCTGGTTTTTTCCCTGGCAGTGCAACGACCTTCATCTTTCCTCCACGGCGAGACCTCCTCTTCCTCTGGACGAAACACCGACTTGCATCCGCTGCCAGGAACAACTGCCCGGCTGGAGCTTCCTTCACACTTAAGGTACTGTGTCCCGCCTGGCTTCCCTTGCGACAGTTCGTTCGGGGTGACAGTAAAGCCTCGACTTTCTAACCTGGGCTGGCCTGGGACAACCTAGCTAACCTTTCCTGACTTTAATTTCATCCTTTTTGTGCGAACTATCTACAAGACTCTTTGGGCATAACCCCACTGTGTGAACCTGGACCCCTTCTGCTTGCTCTTTCCAAGAGTGGGTCTTGCAATTGACTTCCTTGCTCTCCAGTAGAACTCTGCCTATCCTGCCTTACTGTGGTTCTTTTAAAAGTATTGAAACTTGTGTGATTCCATAACTCTGCCTTTTTCCCTCCCTTTTTTTATAACTTATTAGAGTGCCATCTTATGTTAAGCGCTCACCTCTGTCTGAAAATAAGTGGTGTTTCTCACTAAGACTTGTCTAATAAGTAATTAGGGTTGTATATATATGATAGTGACTGTGTGCTGAATTTACTTACCTCTTTTTGCTAGTGTAAATTACAAGTGTGTCTTTAAATAAATAATTATATACTTTTACACCAAAGCTCTGGTCAGTGTTTGCTTGTGCTACTGTGTCTCTGTACCTATTGTGTATACTCTATATACTGCCTAACTCTTCTTGAGGGAAGTCTGACTGCTCAGCCACAGCTACCAAGTGAATCTGTGTGGTACGGACTGCTACCAAGTGGGTTTACTGCCAAACACCTGTAGTCTTAAATATTTTGCAGTGGTCCCTAAGGAAACTGCAAATTAACAAGGGGGGTCCTGGGAGTCTCTCTGCCAGACATTAGTCCTGGTTGCGAGAGACTTACCCAGAGTCTTTAGCCAGGACCCCCCTTGTTAATTTGCATATTTAAGTAACTTTGGGTCTCCTCCTAAGTTACTAGGGGAATCCAGACGTGGACCCCTTGCTCACTATTCTTAAAGAAGCACAGATCCACCCTACTGATGAGGTCCAACCAGACCGAAACACGTGTCTGGGGTTTCTGTTGGTACTCTTGTTCAGAGGAGAATTGCCTAGCATTTCGGTGCTGGACTGCCCCATGGCAGGACAAAGACTGATATGTTTGGGATATTTCTTCTCTGTGAAAGATAGTGAGCTAAAGACTCTGGGTAAGTCTCTCGTAACCAGGACTAATGTCTGTCAGAGGGACTCCCAGGACCCCCATTGTTAATTTCCCTAAGGGAACTGCACAGGTGTCTGCCTAACAACTTAACTGGCTGGGTTGAAGGTTATAAGGTTTCTACCTTTGAAGGCATGATAAGTCTTGTCATGCTGGAACACATTTTTGCATCTTCTTCCCCTGAGCTTAAGCAGCATTTGGCAGATTCAAAGGAGATAGATCCTAAGAAGCTAACCATTGCAGCAGATTTGTGTGTGTCACATCGAGTGTCCCATAAGGACAAGACTCATCCTGGTAAGCAGGAGGAAGGGAAAAAGTCCAAAGATAAGTAGGGTGGGGAAACTGATAAATATTCCTCCCAGAAGGGCCGCAAAAAGAAAAATAAGGTTAAGACACAAGAGAACTCACAGGGTAGTGGAGGTCAGCCTCCAAAACAGAACCCTGGTTATAGTAAGCCTCCCTATGTAAACAGACCCAATGGATCTTGTTTTGCTTGTGGAGCAACTGATCAGATGAAGGGGGATCCCAAATGTAAGGTAAAAACCTTGGGGGTCCACTGTGCTAATCTGGCCTTCTCCTCCTATGAGGAAGAAGAGATTACCGGAGCATTCTTCGCCTCAGACTCCTTCACTAGTGGGATAGAAGCTGAGGTCGTTTTAATTTCCCTGGGTTCCTGGGAGCCTAAAGTCTCAGAGGCTTATGCTAGGATTCCAGATAACACCAAGCACTACTTTAAGGACAGTGTGCTGATAAATGGAGTAGATACTCCAGCTCTTAGGGATAGTGGGTGCAGTCGAACTGTAGTGGATTCTACCTTGGTAGACCCAGAGGAAGTTGCCAGAGCTACTCTGATGCCCACTAAGTTGTCTGATGGCACACCTCTCATGTTTCCAGTAATACCTGTAAATCATACTATAAATGGTACAGAAGTCAGGATTCCAGTGAGCATTCAGAGGAGTGTCCCAGGAAAGGTCTTGTTGGGCAATGATCTCAGAGCTTTAGGGCTTGTGGGAGACACTGCTGACAGACCCTGCACAAGGGCTCAAACAAGGGCAGCACTGGCCAAGACCAATGCCTTGCCCCAGCCAAAGGGGAAACCCAAGGCTAAAGGAGTCAGAAAATCAAAAAGAGGGAAAGAAAATATTCCCCCTAACTCACCTACCACTGAGGTGGCGGTAGTTGGTCAATCACCTGCACCTGACAAGGAGGTGGTGATGCCTGAAGTAATTGACCCCAATGACCATCCTGAACTAAATGATTTGTTAGTGGAAGGTGGTCCTGACAGGGAATAATTCAGTAAAGGCCAACGTGAGTGCCCATCTCTGGAAGGCCTAAGGAGACAGGCCTGCTCCCAGCTTGAGGGTGAACCTCCTGGGAAGCATCAGATTTATTGGGAAGGTGGGCTCCTGTATAGTGAGCCTACAGAGTCTACAGAAGGAGACCATAGGAGGTTGGTGGTTCCCCTTGCTGTAAGACCCTTCCTCCTGCAGCTGGCGCATGAAGTGCCCCTTGCTGGTCACCTTGGTATTAAGAGGACCAAGCAAAGGTTATCCATGCACTTCTACTGGCCCAAGATGGGGGTGCAAGTAGAAAGCCACTGCAGGAGTTGTGCCTCCTGCCAGTTATCTGGTAAGAGCGGCTCAACAATCCAACCTCCATTTGTACCACCCCCAGTTGTGGGGGTACCATTTGAGACGGTAGGGATCGACATTGTTGGTCCCCTGACCCCCAAGCATCCTCAGGCAATAGGTTTATCCTGGTGCTGGTCGACCATGCCACCAGGTATCCTGAAGCCATCCCATTAAAAACTGTGATTGCCAAGTCAGTTGCAAAAGCTTTACTTGCCATCTTTACTAGGGTTGGCTTCCCTAAAGAAGTTGTGTCTGACAGAGGCAGCAACTTTATGTCGAAGTATATGCAGGCTATGTGGAAGGAATGTGGGGTCACCTATAAGTTTTCTTCCGCATACCATCCTCAGACCAATGGTCTGGTGGAAAGGTTTAACAAGACCTTGAAAAGCATGATTTGGGCTCTGGAAGAACCTGAAAGAAGAAAATGGGATCTTCTTTTACCATGCTTACTGTTTGCATACAGAGAGGTACCACAAGAGGGTGTTGGCCTCAGCCCCTTTGAACTTCTGTTTGGTCACCCTGTGCGGGGACCCTTGGCCATAGTCAAGGAGGGATGGGAGATGCCCACTCCCCCCATTACTACCAACGTAGTGGACTATGTGCTAGGGCTCAGAAAAAGGATGGTACTCCTGATGGGTCTGGCTAGTGACAAGTTGAAGGCAGGACAAGCTCTGGTGAATCATTAATATGACCAGAAAGCTTCCCTCATCATCTTCATGCCTGGTCAGAAAGTCCTGATCATGAATCCCATAAGGCCTAGAGCTTTACAGGATAAATGGTCAGGCCCTTACACAGTGGTGGAGTCACTGGGTGAGGTCAAATATTTAGTGGACCTTGGAAGGCCTGGACAGGCTCCAAAAGGGTTCCATGTAAATAGGCTGAAGGCTTTCATCCCAAGAGTTGAAATCGCAGCACTGTTATTGGCTTCAGATGTTGAGGAATAGGAGTCTGAACCTCTTCCTGACCTATTCCAAAGCAGTCCTTCAGATAGCTCCATTGAGGGTGTCCGAGTGGCCCCTCACCTGACTTCGGATCAGCAGGTTGAGGTGAAAAGTTTGCTCAGGCAATTTCCCCCCCTGTTTTCGCAGTCCCCTGGTTTGACACTGTGGTGCAAACATAACAGACACAGGAGACAGTGTACCCACCAAAGGTAGGGGATACAGAATGTCAGACAAAGTACGGTCTTACATTAAGACAGAGGTCAACACAATGTTGGATCTTAGGGTGATTGAACCCTCTAGTAGTCCTTGGTCCAGCCCTGTGGTTTTGGTTCCAAAAGCAGGTACTTCCGAATTGAGGTTCTGTGTGGATTACAGGGCTCTGAATGCTGTCACCCAGGCAGATGCACGCCCCTTGCCTAGAACAGATGAGCTGGTGTATACCTTGGGTGCCTCCAAGTACCTCAGCACATTTGACCTCACTGCAGGCTATTGGCAAATAGCCCTTGCAGAACATGCCAGGGAGAAGACAGCTTTCTCAACTCCAGAGGGCCTTTACCAGTTCAGGGTAATGCCTTTTGGGTTGAAGAATGCACTTGCCACTTTCCAGAGGCTTGTGAATCATGTGTTGAATGGGTTGGATGAATTCTGTCTTGCATATCTGGATGATATAACAGTTTTCAGTGCCACCTGGGAATACCATGTGAAACACCTTGGATTGTGTTACAGGCTCTTCAGAAGGCCCACTTGACCATAAAGGCCAGTAAGTGCCAGATTGGACAAGGCTCAGTGGTTTACCTTGGACATGAAGCAGGTGGAGGGAGGATACAGCCTCTACCTAGTAAAGTACAAGCAGTACAAGACTGGCCTACCCCCACTACACAGACCCAAGTGAGAGCCTTCTTAGGACTCACTGGGTACTACCGAAATTTCATGGCAGACTATGGTACCATAGCTGCCCCTCTGACTGCTCTCACTACTCCAAAGAAACCCAAGAAGGTAACTTGTACTGAAGAGTGTGAGAAGGACTTCAATGGCTTAAAAGACTCCTTGTGCCAGGCCACTGTGCACAGATGCCTCTGACACTGGGATAGGAGCTGTACTATCACAAGTAGATGAGAAGGGTAAGGAACATCCTATTGGCTTCATTAGTCGCCAGCCTAAGGACAGAGAGCTCAGATGGTCCACAGTAGAGAAAGAATGTTTCTCTGTTGTGTGGGCCCTTAGGAAGTTGAGGCCCTACCTCTATGGGACCCACTTCACTGTGCAAACTGACCATAACCCCTTAAAGTGGCTAATGAACATGAAGGGAGAGAATCCAAAGTTGCTTAGGTGGTCCATAAGTCTGCAAGGTTTTGACTTCACTATTGAGCATAGGCCATGTGTCCAACATAGCAATGCTGATGGGTTGTCCAGAATGTTTAACCGACCTGAACAAGAAACTCATCCAGGGGTGGATTAGTTCCCCCTATCCTTAGTGTGGGGAGGGCGAGTGTTAGGAAAGATTTCATATTTGAATGTAATTTTCCCTCTGAACTTTTTGCTGCTGTTTTACACCCTGAACTAAACTTTGCCAGAGAAGCACAGCCCTCAGCTGCACTCCTCTGGGCTTTCGCTCACTTTTTATGGGGAAACTGACATGCCCTTAAGACAGTCAGTACGGGGAGACTTTGTTTCCCTTAGTCCTTTCCTCATGTTGCAACTTTTGTGCAACATGTAACAAGTGTACAATGTAACTTTCCTTACAGCACACTTGGGTCTCTAGTCTTTCCAAAGGCCCTAGAAACTCTCGCTGGACTTGGCAGCTATCGTTTTCTTATGTTTTTAACCCTTTCTTGCCATGTTAACCGCGCTTACCGCGTTTGGCACGAATAGGTGGCCTGGCTCCAAAATGGCCATGCCACGAGGTTCTTTGTCCTGTCCTTTGGCCATCTTGCCCCTTCACCTTCCCCAGGTCGAGTCGACCCGGGTCAGTCCTTATTTGGCCATGCACTTTCCCACGAAACCCACTGCTTTCGCGGGCTTCTGCATGCCTTGTGTGTGTGCCTCCAGGAGTCTGGAGTGTCCTGAATACCTAGGACCACCGTGGTCCGTGATTGGTCCACGTATGGAGTGAGTGTTTGTGAGCAGATCTCCCATTGGGTACTCTCCATTTTGGCGCGAAGGCAACTTTGGATAAGAGGAGGCTGAAAATACCACTACCATGTCGATCTCCTCAGTTCACACGAACAAAGGATAAGGAGCCAAGTATCCTGCAACAAGAAGCCGAGTCAAGGAACTGCTGTTGACCCGCTGGAAGGTTTGGCACCCTGCACCCGCTGTCGTCCCGTTGGACCCCTCTGCATCTGACCGTCCTACAAGGTCTTCGAAGACGCTGCGACCCATTGGAATAGTTGGATCAACTATTCTCGGCACCTTCATCAAACCCTGCCAGTAAGCCTCTTCGGAAGTGTCCCTGGGCCAACCAGTGGGCTGACCAGCTTACACGGGACAATTGCTCCGTTACCGCCACTGTTTCAAGGAGACCCTCGAAACTTGGTAGACTGCTTGCTCTATGTCCACGACACCCTCACACCGGATTTCGTACACTTGGCATTCCCACGTCTGAAGTGAGACGAGTGTGCCCGGACCGGAGTACACACGGTTACCGTGTTGCCCTGCTGTGGCAACGACCTGTGCAAGTTTGCTGCATTTGTGACCCCCTTGACCCTGAAGCCTACTGCAAAGGAGTTGGGCTGATTCGTCCACCCAGAGCAGAGAAATCGCCACGTCCTGTTTGGGAATCCTCGCTGTATCTCGGAAACTACACGGTGTCGAGACGTCCTGATTGTCGCATTCGAACCTGCCAGCAGAGTGGACTGTACAGGCGAAGTTTGGGTCTGCCTGCATCGGTGACCAGTGAGTAGTCCTTACCCAACCGGTGGCACCTAGCACAGGAGCCCATTTGTACGCACAAAGTGCCCCCTGAGGGCCCCTCTCCTTTCCACAGCTAGTGCAAAATAGCGACTCCATCCCGTACACTCTCAAACTGCCTCTGCCCTCAAGTGGAGGTCCTGCTTGAATAGTGGGAACTTGTTCATCGCCTTATCCACGTTCCTGAGCTGCTAGAGACCCTGGAAGAGACCCTATTTTGTCCATTGGCACCAGCGCGTGCAGGTACTATTGAGCATAAGGCTCCTCTCTTCGTAGGGCTTGGACTGCCTCTTAGTTAGGTGCATTCTTGATGTTGAACTGGGTCTAAAGATTACTTGCACTGCCTGTTTTCCTCCCCATCTAGGTGGTCTACATATTTCTTGCTTTTAACTCCTTAGACCCCATCGGTCTTGTATATATATTGTATTGATGGTGATGTGTTGGTTTACTTTAGTGTTACTGTGATTCTTTACTATGGGCTATGTTACAAAGGCCTTGTAATAAATGTGTCTATATTTTTAATATAACACCTGTCTGGAGTAATTTGTAAGTGTCCTTGGTTTGTGTGCTCATTGAGGTCTTTCAGTCACCCTCACCCCGCTTGAGACTTAGTCTTGACCGCCTGCCATAGCTACCCTGATTGGTCTGGCTTGTCCAGAGGTTACCCTGTTCCAAGAAACTAGGCTGGCCTTCTGAACCTCTGCCCCTCCAGGTCAGAGTTCAGAAATCCTTCTTAACAGGCCTCATCTAAAAAAACAGCTACCTTTGTGAGTCATCTCAGGAAAAAACATAAACTTATAGTCCATTTTTTATACCATGTTTGCCCAAATAGTGCCAGTGGTAGCTAGCAGGATCAACAGTTTGCCAGCCTCTGCACTACTCTGGGCCGGTACAACCAGGAAGAAGTTGGGTAGGATTATTCCCTTGATCGTGGTAGTGACATGATATGAATGGCTAGCTCCAAACAGAGTTTAATAGGTTCTGAAAACTGGGACATCAATACCGCCCAGTGCATATGGCATTTTAGGAGACCAATGCAAACCTTGCAACCTCAACACATCAGAATAAGTTGGGTAAGAAAACATTTTGAGTTCTCAAAAGAATCTCCAGGATTTCACTATAGTTATAGCATGAATATGTATAGCAATCTTGCTGAATTAGTCATCTCAGCAACGTCCCTCGTCCCCATTATAAATGTAGGAAAAATTCCTTTTTTTTTCAGATACTCTAGTCCCCCATCAAGTGTGTATACCAACTTCAAGTCACTGCTGGGATAAATACCTATTGTTTCATATCCTGGCCCTTCCATAGGGACATGGGAGAGTCTGTGGGCTGGGGAAGCCAACAAGCATAATGAAGGACTAACCAGAGGCCATAAATGGTAGATTGCTATGCTCCCTCTGAATGGAAACATATAATTGCACTTATCTCACACGCTACTAGTACTTTCCTCCCCACAGCCATAACCACAGAATGGAATATTTGCATTTAGCAGCAGGGCTTGTATCTACAAAATGCTTACACAGCCTTTAAATGACACAAGAAAAATCAATTCTAAATTCCTAAGGAAAAGGGAAGTAAATAGGCCTCAGAAAATTGAACTTCCCCAGGCTTAAAGCCCTTTACCTGCAAAGAAGGCTGCAAGAGTGACATTGGCTGCTCACCAAATGAACTCCAAATCACATGGCATGAATTCAAAATGACCACTAGCCTTTCTGAAGGCCTCTCTACCCACGAGTTCTGAATCACAAAGCCTCACTACCAGTTTGATCACTGCAGAGAATCACCTTACCATTCTAGCCAATCGGGGAGTAAGTAGGCAACTGGTGCAGGCAGTATACACTATGCTATCTTCCCTCTGTCTGTGAGATGGTAAGCAGTAGTGCTTATATACGCAGTATTGCCCAGAGCCAGGAGAGTGGCCAGGAGAGCTGAGATGAGTCAGAAGTGCCAGTGTCCTGGAGAGACTGCAGAGACCGCACGCTTAACCCCCATATACTGAGTAAGAAACCCTATCCTTCACAGAAGGAGATTACTATCGGAGAGCCTGATCGCGGGGAAAGGCAGTCTGGAAGAAAACTAATCACTGGGGGAGAGACTGATGGGGAGCGCAAGCACCCCAGACAGAAATATGAAAGCCTGCTAGGAGTTATATCTCAGACATTGGCAGAGACTAGAGCTGACAGAGAGAGAGATAGAAGTATTCTAGGGGCTATAGCTCAGACCGTGTCAGGAGCCAGATACCAGAAGGGAGAAGCCAGAGCTTGATGAGGACACAAGCCCATGAGGGAGACCCCGGTATAGTATGATTTTACCGAATTTAAAATTCCGACCCCACCAAAAGACCTAAAACAAACACCACGTAAAGTTAGAACTTTTTGTGTTGTGTGTTTAGCTGTTTCGGTGGGATCAGACTTTGGGCTGGAGGGTTGTCCCCCACAACCCCCCGGCCCCTGCCAAATGAAGAAAGAAAAATAAAAACCCTGCTCACTATGCTATACAGTATAGTGAGCGGGGTGTTGCGGGGAAAACCCCTGCAGCTTCTGAAAAAATGAAAAGGACCCTGCGGCGCCGGTTCCCGATCACGGTAGGAAGGGTAAGTAGGGTTTGGTTATGTTGGGGGGGTGCGTGGGGGGGTGTCATGGGTGTGTTGTGGGGGTGGGTTTGTAGGGGTTTTAAATGTGTGTTTGCATGGGAAATATGCGAACCTTCTGTGGTTCGCACATTTCTCATGCAAACCTTTCCGTTGCTGACTTTTCAGCGATGGAAAAATCACGAAGATCCACGACCCCGGGCTGGTGGCTGATAACTTCAGTCTGACTGTCAGCCTGCCATAGGCGACCACATTCTTGCTGGTGTATGGGAGGATAGGTCCATGAGACCTACTCCCCGACATGCCCCATCTACGTGAGGTTCGTGGCTCGCCAGAGGCCCCCCTGTCACCTGTGCTCAGGTGATGGGGTGGCTGCTGATCGACACACAGGGCCAATCGATTTGCACTGTAACAGAACATGGACTCCATTTTGGGAGCGTCAAGACTCCATTTTAGATAGTAGCGACCTAAACCCCAACGAGACAGCCTGCCTGCGAAAGCTGCAGCTTGGCCCCCGCTCACTGTGCACAGGGAGCCATGCACTCCCCCGGCGCCTCCACCCCATGGCAGATCCGCTGAAGGCCCGTTCTCACAAGCAACCAGACACGAACGAGTATCAGAACAAACACTGTATCATTTACCTTCCGCAGTACATCACTGTCCTCGAAGTGACCTGACTCGCGGTTCAAGTCTGGAAAATAACAAAAACTATCCTAATAGAACAGGCCTCGACCCAGCATCTAACCCCTAACATTTAAAATATATGGTGTCAATACCCTCCTTGTATGAACCCCTGTCTATGTTCCCCAAATGAAGCGTTAACCGCATACCAAAGCCTAACGATTATAACACTAGTGTTGGGAAAGGCATAAAAGTTTATAGTACTGATAAAGCAAGACTGACCTCAGCCTGTGTAAGATACCATATGCATGAAGTCTCAATGAATGGGCTTGATACAGCCCACCTAGTGCTAACTAACAAATGCTGCTAATGTACAAAGTAGGCGAGAAAAGCATTACTAAGAATATATGTGTGTCATACAGTGGGACACGTTTAAATGTTATGAACATGAATGTAAATGTACCATTACCTCTGAAGGTATTGCTTCTATGCTCCTGAGTACACAACCAAACCTAATGCTACCTCATGTGTTATCCATCTGCTACCGTGTAAGATGTATTCAACCGATGCTCTGTGATGTATGAAACACTGCCAGACTTTCATAGTCGTATATGAAATAGTACATGAATGTATTAACACTAGAAATGTGTAATCATCCTAATATTACTAACTTTATTAACCGTCCCCTCATGCGGTATAGTGTACAGCCCAGGCACAGAGAATCACGCAGAGCCACAAGACCTTCTCCCCCTCCTCCCGCCAAGGTCCGCCAGGGCTTGCTGGTGCGTGGGCAGCACAGCCTCACCTCCCCTCATTCCGCTGGACCCGCTTCAAGTATTCACCTCCCCATGTCCAAGGCTGCCACGGTCGGCCAAATGAATTATTTACAACCTGATCCTAAACCCCACCGCCTCAAGGGGCCAGAGGTGCACCCTCGCTGATCCAGTAGTACTCCAGTTCACCCCAAGTTAATGGGCCTTGGAGATAGGTATTCAACCCTGTACTAACATATCATAAAGCAATTCTTCGCTACATCTAACAAGAACGGAATGACAGGGCAGCTCACCTCATGCCCTCGGACCAAACACCCAAATGTATGACACCCGGTCAACAGGTCAAAAGTAACAGTGCACTGATGTATTGGTGAAGCTCCGGATTGTATGTTGTTCCTCCGGTATCCTATTATTTCTTAGAGTAACATATTGTAGGATTTACAGGACAACTGGAATCATCTAACGGATGAGTGTTTTGTGTGTGTGGCCACAAGGGAAGAACATTAGTGCAGCCATCTATCAACGACACTGACCGTGCCTGGCCTGGCAGCCCCCCCCCGATGAGCCCAGCTGACCCATCCACCCCACGTTGGCACCATACGGACGTCCACCAATCCTGGAGCGGCTCATCACAACCTAACCTATAGTTAGTCGACGCCACCCAATCCTGTAACTATGTGCCCCCTATAGTGTGTAGGACTTGTGACGTGGTTTTGTAATAAATAAGTGTCTTTGCTATTGTCAGACAGAGCGCTCTCGGAGCTTGCAGAGTCCCTTGCATGCCCTATTTGACTAGATAAAAAAATCCTTTACATTCATCCGCACTTGGTCTTGGTCTCATTCCATCCTGGGGTGTGTCCTTTATTGCCTCTCATTGTGGGGAGTGTAATGCCTTTTGGGGATGCTTGCTTTCAGTGGTGACCCCGAAAGCATGATTATATTTTAAATTTTTTCATCGTCCCCTCTGGCACGAGAAATTCCGGGCGGCAGTGGAGACGCACGGTGCGCCCGCTCAAGAGAGCTGCCCGCCTACGGCAACTGGTACGCTTAGCCGTGCGCACGGAGTAGGCCAAAGAGTACGGGGTCCCGTTTAAAAAAAAAACTTTTAGTACCGCTCGCCAGAGCCGGGGGCGGCCATTGAGTGTGAGGCAGCGTCGCCTGGACGGACCCAGTCCGGAGAATCTCGAATCAAGATGGGCACGTGAGTATTAAGTTCGAGTGATTATAAAAGGTGAAGGGAGGGGAGCAAGATTATACGAGGTCATTTAAGGGGTACTTTCAGATATCAATGCTATCTATGCTTACTTTTACTTTCTCTGCATATGGTCATTAGGACAAAAAAGGTGAAATAAGGGAAGATAAAGACGGGAACCTAGCTCTGCAAGGGGGTAGAAGGCGGCGCTGCATAGTGCTATCTCAACTAGTGCTGGGAATAAGTGAACAGTGGAGAATAAAATATAGGTGTCTGAGAATAGGGAGACATGGTGTATACATTAGAAACTGCTATTTTCTTCCTTCTACTTCAGTCTACTTCAGTCGGGGTACCTCGGTGTTGGAGAAGGGGTAAAAACTCTTAAGGTTTTAGGGGCAAATGGTGCACTAGGGGAAGGGGACGTTATCAGGGTGAATGTTATGTGTTGTATGTTAAAAGTATGTTAAATGTCTGTCCAAGTTATACATGCTACAGTAACAGCGTTTCAAAGAACTGCAAAAAGATGATGTTGAATTAATGACATTGTATAGTTCTGTGGTATGGTCATTGTAAGTGAGACCCGGGTAAGATCTAAAGAGAGTAATATTGTGCGTAAGTCTTTTATTGTGCATGTTCAAGAACTGGTGAAGATAAGGGTTACACACACACACACGCACACACATATAAATCACAGTGATAGAGACAAAATAGTACGGAAAAGCGAGCACTCAGAGTACAATATGGGGGCGGAAACACCCCTGGCCCACATTTGTAAAAATGTACCTGGTTATGCAGAACGTATAAAAAAGTACCACGATCAGTGGGTAACAGAATTAAAAGGAGAAGTATTACCCCAGTTATGGCCAGAAGGAGGATCATTTGATAAAAGTGTCCTAGATATGGTAACCACATGTATATTCATGAAATACAAGGGGAAACAGTTTCATAATAGAAGAGAATAAGAAATATATGTGAGCAGGGTGGAACAAGTGTTGCGAGAACTGAACAAACACCTAGGGCACAGGCGCTCGACAGGTCATCTGAAGAAGGGTGGAAAAAGGGGGAAATACTGTTTAGGATTCAAGAAGAACCAACTCGAATAATAGAAGTGGGGCCTCAGGAAATGGAAGAAAACACAGGTGAAGAGGGAATGGCTACCGGGGGGATGGAAGAACTGTGGTGTGATATTGAGGATGAGGAACAGGAGAATGGGAGGTTGGGTGTGGCGATGGGAGGAAGATCAGGTAGAGGAGAGGAGACACCCCTAGAAAGGACAATGAAAGAGGAATGGACTGGAAGATTAAGGAATAGAATGGGAAGAATGGCAACGTTAGGAAAGAAAGGAGTGAAGGTGAGTACTGGCAGAATGACAAAGAACAAACTATAACTCCCATTGATACACAGGGGAGGTGGGAGGCCAAATTACATACCCTGGGCCAAATGGATAAAACCAATTTGCTAAAATCATTGCCCCCGCTATCGGGGGGGCGAGTAAATGGATATATGCATTTGAAAAGCATACCGCGGGAGTGCCACTAGCGGTAGTAGATGTCAAAAGTCTGCTAGTGTCGGCAGTGGGTGACCAGGCAGACAGAGTGTGGGCAAAAGCTGGTTTCCCGGGAGTAACATCGGATTGTGATCGCCATGATGTAGCATCCTTTAACACAGTGCGCGCAAGGGTATGGGATGCACTAAGGGAAACATTTCCAGACACACCAGATTCACAGTCAGTAATGCAGTGCACAATGAATGATGGGGAGGATGCTATGGATTTCATTTTTACAGGAGATGTGGAGAGCCGAAACGGGCACGCCCTGGTACCAGTCAACATACCTATTTTACTTTATAATAAAGAAAGGGCTCCCAAAAGAGGTACAGAAAGCACTCAACAAAATAGCAGGGATCAAGGCAAAAGGATGGCCAGAAATACAAAGCATAATAGTGCACCACTGCAAAAGAATAAAGGAAAGGGAGAAAGAAATAGCTCAAAAAGGTTGGCAGATGAGGCAAAGTTAGTACAAACTAAACTGGTGAAGGTCGCTGCAGCTGTAGCAGCAGTCCCCCAAGACCGGGAGGGGGAAGACGAGGAGGGACTGGTAGCGATACAGGGGAGGATGGCAGCAAATTGGGAAGGCAATGGGCAGCCACAGTGGAATGGGCAGGAGCAGTACGGAGGACCGCAGTGTCAAGTGTGGGCCCCCCGCGGAGGACGAGGTGGGTACAGGGGCCGCAGAGGGGGTGGTCAAGGGTATGGAGGAAAAGGTGGGTATGGAGGACAAGGTCCAAGGTGGGGGCAAGGGAACTGTGGGAATTGTGGAAGGTGGGGACATTTCTTACGAGAATGCAGAAGCAGACCAAATAATGTGTATCAAGACGTCAACTATATCGTCATCCTCACCTGGGAAGCCCCTATGGATTACCCATGGGAGGGGCACAAGGACAGCCAGAGCAGGGGTATGTAGAGCAGCGAAGAGAACCCCCTCAAAATGTACAACAGCATCCACAAAGCCGCGATCATATGCAATACACACAGGGTAACCCCTTTGCCACGACTGCTAACGGTGCACCTGCACCATACGGCGGAGTGGCAGTGGTATCAGGGAATGTCTTCAGTCAAGGGGAGAACACAAGACATCCAGCATAGGGCAGCCCACAGGGAGCACTTGCGTGTCCTGTACTATCTACGACCTACAATGCAGCACAGGAATTATTGACAGGGGCGCAGATAGGGAATAAACAGTTCATATTTATGGTGGACTGGGGAGCGGAAAAATCATGTTTACGTGAAGGCCGGTTTCCGCTATCTAATCGTAAATTGGAGACGCAGGGGTTCTCTGGGGCTGTTGTCGAAGTTCCTTACACAGAAGATTTAGATGTCACTGTGGGGGGTAAGACAGCGAGGGCACCCCTACTGTATTACAAACAGTCCCCAATTAACTTGCTTGGAAGGGACCTTCTCAGTAAGCTTAATATGACTATATCTTTCACAGAGAGGATAGTTTGTTCAACCCCAGGGATCTGTCCCATGCGCGTAATGCTGGTGGTGCATGCGTGAGCAACAGCACCAGAAGTGCGCGGCATACCGGTAGATCCCGATGTGTTCATTCAAGGGCTGAAAACATTGGTGCGGGTAGTCCCCGAGTTGAAGAAGCTAGAGTGGCGGGTACCCACGGAGTTCATCTTCCGACCAATAGCACGCCCAGAGATTGTGTCAGGGACAGTGATGTCCTTAGATTTGCATGCAGTTCAAATCTCCGCTAAAAGAATAGCCGTCATTGCAATGGATATACATGGCTGCGAGTGGCACACAGTGTTGTGCATCAATGCCGACATTGCATTGCGAGACCTGTCAGATGAAGATCTTTTCTCAGATTTAGAAAGTGACAGTGAAAGTGACTGCATTCTTTCAAAGAATGCAGCCAGACCATTCCTGTCCAGGGAGAACTGCCTCACCATTGCAAGAGCTATAACAGGATCCAGACTCCATTACTGCAATGCCCTCTTTGTAGGCACGTCAGTAAAAAATGTGGATAAACTCCAAACAATCCAAAATAACATGTTCCGCGCAGCTACTGGCATCCCCAGAAGGGACCGCATATCTGCTGCCAGAAAACATGCCCACTGGCTACCCATCAAAGAGCGCATCCTCTTTAAAACCTTGGCCCTAACCCACAAATGCGCCAATTACTCAGCTCCTCTCTACCTAGCACAAATAATACACAGAGCTGCATCCACCAGACCAACAAGAACACCATACACCCTCATGCTCACAGTACCAAAAATAAAACGAGCCAGAGCCGGGAGCGCAAACTTCCCTTTCTTAGCAGCCCTTCAATGGAATGCACTGCCACCGCCCCTAAGAGCAGAAACATAACACCTTGCCTTCTGCAAAGCCATCCAGACCACTCTATTCACCTAATCCTAGACTATAGGTATAAAATAGGCCTCATTGCAAGCTACCGGCACCGTTGTTACCGGAACGGCACACTACGAGTTCTGCTCGCGGGTGCCTTTCAGCGTGCCAGATCTGACCTGGCAGGCAGACACACCCGCGAGCCGACCATGTCGGATGTACCGGCACCATTCACGAATGGTGGCGGTGTAGCCGATCTACCAATTCCCATTGAGTCCAATGGGACTCAAATGGGAATGGGGACTAATATATTTCGGTGTACCGCCAGAGTCATAATGAGGCACAATGTACTATGACTGCCCATGCTATATGTATGTAACATTGTCTGAAAAAGTCTGACACCTGCTTCATGTAACTAAGTTGATTTCCTGTAACAGCGCCTCGATGCCCTTGGGCTGTATGTGCGCTTTATACATTTACAAAATAAATAATAAATAAATAAATAGCAAATTCTTGAAAAATTAAAATGTAGAGGCTGAGCCCACACCTGCACGTGGTCCCAGCATATGCTAAATCCCCCACCATTACTCCTGGCAGTCTCTTATTATGCGCTGATGGGGCAGTTGGTCTTCACAGTTGCCGTCAACTTTTTCTTTTGATTTCAATTTTTCTGTCCTCCTTTTTCTCCTTAGTTCAATTCTCCGGGTTCTCCTCTGTCCCCCCCCCCCAGATTTATGTCAGGAATAACAGGTTTATTTTTATACAAGTCGTATGAACTTGAATGATGGTGAGCAGCAGGGTTTCGGATTTTGTAGCAAGACTGGCTTTCATCTACACAGATTCTTGGGTGCTATCAGTGTTATCAAAGGGCCACAGGCTGGCTATCCCTACTCTTTCCTCTATACAACGGTGGGAGGGTGACAAATAACTTACAGTATCATAAGCCGGTCAGACACAAAAACAAAAGAACTGTCACACACCTGCACACATGTCATCAACACTCACACCACTAAACCAGAACTGAACCTAGAAAGGGAACCCCGAAAAAATCCTCCTACCCATTCTCTGATAATGCTAGGGTTTGTCAGAAGAAGAGGTAACGCGATAAACATTTGCTTCTTACTCCTCATTTCCCATCATTCACCATTATAGTTTGACTAGAAATCCAACTGCAACCACATGTCTAGCTCTTAATGGGAGGACCCAGAGAAAGTCAACATTTCACAAGGGGCATTAACTAACCCCTCTTCCTGTTAACAAGCGTCTGGCATCCCAACACACATCTAGGCCAAGGGGCTTTGTGCATAATGGGTCTCTATTTTCACATCCACTTGGGCAGGCAACCAGCTCCCACTGACTCCAAAGGTTCCATATAAATAAGGCAACAATTGGAGTGAAAATAAAATAGAACATTCTTATGGAAGCTACCCCCCCAGAAAAGATGACTGGAGCCCAAAGAGAAAAGCATATGGCCCTTAGGAACACCGCATAATAATGCACTTCCTTTAAATCAGGGATAATATCTCGATCCACATCAGTAACTGGTGCACACAGAAAGATCTTTAAAATCCTGCACCAACAACAGGGCAGCATTTAGGCCTGAGCCCCTCTGCTCCCTTCCAAGTAGTAATGAGATCCTGGATGTCCCCGGAACCCTGCCTTCCCGACCACGCGGCATGCAGGACTCCCTGATGCAGCTTGTACGTTTGAACTGTCTGAGAAACTAAGCTCACACATCAGTTTAGGGTAATGGAAAACTAGAGGATTTATTGCATATGCATTACTTCAGGTGAGAAGTGACTCATTTTTCTATATTCTCCCAACATCCATCTAACACGCATTTTGTTCACAGTGGTGGGCATAGCATGTTCCTTTTTCTATTGTACAGATGCTGTGATTTTTCGTCCCCTCCTGGTCCCTGTCTACTTTCGAGATACATAAGGTGACAGAAGCTGGTTCTTTAAAACAATTGACTTTCTTGACACGCATCCTTCATTCCTTGGAAGTTGGTAAAAGAGAATATGTTCTTTTACTGTAATTTGAACATTAATGTGTATTCTGAGACCAATAATTGTCCCTTGGTTCACTATTTTGTAGATTCTACTTTTTGCATCACGTACAGTTGTTCTTCACCCCTGAGGACGATCCCATAATAATTGGAAAGGGATTGAAGCATGTCCGGCATGGTGGTTTATTAGGTTAATGTTGTTACACACAAGGCCTGCTTAGACCTTTTACGACCAATTGTCAATATTATACGTGCAGTTATCACTTCTGGTTGGATGTTGGGTGATGCATCGCTATGCAGCTAAAAGAGCATTTGACAGTGATACAATTGTTATGTTGTGGTGTAGATTGTAGCCTAATAGTTTTACATTGACATAAACAATATAAAACATATTTAATGTTTGCATATCAACGTGATTTTGTCTTGCTGTATCAGAGGCATTTGTTTCTAAAGGGCATCAATTATTTGATGTAGGTACCAAGTTAGAAGGTTCTACGTTCTGTTTGTAAATACATTTCTCTCTGATTGGACTTTTTGTTGTTGGTGGGGAACTAGAAACAGCTTTATTTGCCTTCTGGGACAAAGGACCAATTCCTTTCTCATCTTACATGAACTGATCACAACAACCTTACCAGGCCTTTAGAACTCTGTCTTTATTGGTCACTTGTCAGGTGACTGGTATAAAACTTAACAAGAATATTCCAGAACCATCATCTTAGCCCTAAAATGTACTGCGAACCTTTATCACAATAGTCCTTCATTGTGCCAGATGTCCACCTGATGTATCGCTTGACTAGTTCCTCTGTGTGCTCTGTGGCAACAAGGAATGAAGAGACTGGCCAAGTGGTGCCGTTGTGATTGTTATAGCCTTTTATTTAACAAAAAAAGGTAAACCACTCTTGTCTTTAACTCTAGTGGGGTTTCCCTACCTAAACTAAAGAAACTCGGGTGCTCGTCAGGAAGTCTGTGAAAGGCCAAAATCAAAAGGCACCATCCCAGTCCAAAAGCTCCTACGCTATCCCTGGCACTACAACAAAACAATAATAAAGTTCGGGTTCTGATCATGACCCAGGAGAATGACTCCCTTCTCCTGGATGCAAAGTGTCCCAAAGACGCCATGTCTTCTCAAAGCAAAAGTTCCATTAAGATCCATGCTTTTCGGAACAAACGGTTTTACAGGATCCTTGTGGGGTAGGAGAATGACTCCCTTCTCCTAGCTGGTTCCTTATAGTTTTCAACAAAACTTGTAGTTCCTCCAAGGAAGTCTCAACACATTTTGCTTTCTTTATACTCTTTATCTTGCTCCCACTGGGACGACAAAGATGCTCTCTAAGTCCCTCTCGTCTCTCCAGCCCCCTCTTGACTCTCCAGCTCCCTCTTGTGTCACTACTTCATCTCCTTCATCCTTTCACAAAGGGAAGACAAAGACAAAGATGAGGACGCTATTTCCTCCTTATTTATGAAAGGAACATTAACCCCTGGTATTCTAAAGGGCTGGACTCTTGACAGGGTCTGGTGTCGAATAATAGCCCCTGGGGGACTCTAATCCTAATAGCACTTACCCCCAAACCAACTTCCCCCCCCTTTCTCCTCTTTTTTCTTTTCACTGCACTTGTACGTTCCGAATGTCACAAGGCCTAGTAAAACAGCAATTCATTTCCTATGTATTCATTGTATATTTGCTCCCTTGTTCCCTTTCCTTATGCCTTGTGGTGCTTTGATGTAATACAATAAAGAGCAAGATGATACGTGTTGTTTACTTGCCTCCAACCCCCTCACACAAGAACTCTATAAGGTTTTCCAGCATCACTAGTCCTGAAAAAATGGACCGTCTGCTATAACTGATTTACACAAATGTATAACAAGTTTATTATTCAAATAATTTAAACTGAATTTAAACAAAAACACTTCCCTCACCTAACACAGTGTACTAAACATTAAAAAACAAATATAAAACATCAGATAACTTATTTATACGACACAGAAGATATCACATAACACACAAAAAAATCTCAATGTGTCACTAAAACAACAAGCATCCCAACATGTTTCTGTTCTTAACTGCCCAGTTCAGGCGAACATTCTTCAGGGGATAAATTTAAAAGCATCCACTAATCTCTTCCACACTGTGTTGAAAGGGTAGATTCAGGCACCCAAGAGGGTAAAAGGAAAACAAACTCCAAGCCTTTAAATGGTGAAACTTCAAAGCACGTCACAGGATGACAAATTTGCTGGTTTCCCTCCAAATGAGAAATCAATACTTCAACAAAGCGTCACAGTCCGCTAGAGTATCGCCACACCTCCACAAATGTAGGGATCAAGACTGCAATTCACAATTCAGTAATGAACAAGTTGAAATGGAAACATCCATACGATCAAGCAATAAAGTACAGAGTCAATCTATACACCCAGAGGGGTTTATTCACTCCACTTGCAGCATTCAAACATACTCGGCCAGCACTCGATTCAGAGGAGCCATGGCTGCTGCACAATCTCAAAGCGTCTATGGTTGCATCGTATTCCATTTCAACTTGTTCATTACTGAATTGTGAATTGCAGTCTTGATCCCTACATTTGTGGAGGTGTGGCGATACTCTAGCGGACTGTGACGCTTTGTTGAAGTATTGATTTCTCATTTGGAGGGAAACCAGCAAATTTGTCATTCTGTGACGTGCTTTGACGTTTCACCATTTAAAGGCTGGAGTTTGTTTTCCTTTTACCCTCTTGGGTGCCTGAATCTACCCTTTCAACACGGTGTGGAAGAGATTAGTGGATGCTTTTAAATTTATCCCCTGAAGAATGTTCGCCTGAACTGGGCAGTTAAGAACAGAAACATGTTGGGATGCTTGTTGTTTTAGTGACACATTGAGATTTTTTTGTGTGTTATGTGATATCTTCTGTGTCGTATAAATAAGTTATCTGATGTTTTATATTTGTTTTATATTTGTTTTTTAATGTTTAGTACACTGTGTTAGGTGAGGGTAGTGTTTTTGTTTAAATTCAGTTTAAATTATTTGAATAATAAACTTGTTATACATTTGTGTAAATCAGTTATAGCAGACGGTCCATTTTTTCAGGACTAGTGATGCTGGAAAACCTTATAGAGTTCTTGTGTGAGGGGGTTGGAGGCAAGTAAACAACACGTATCATCTTGCTCTTTATTGTATTACATATATCTATATCCCCGTTGGTGGAGTAGGATGTTTTCATGTTAATAGGGATTCTTTATACCTATTTAAACATATTGTGGTGCTTTGAAACACTGTCTTGTTGTATGATCACCTTAAAAAATATCCAGTAAATTAATAAATGAATAGCAAGTTCAAAATGTCCTTTTGAAAGGTGATGATTAGCTTTTGCTTTCAGGTCTTGCCTCAAGACAATTCTGGGGTGTGTGCCAGAGGATGTTCGGTTTGCACGTGTTTTAGAGTGTTACTTCTTTGCCAAAGATCTTCTCGAAAGTCTTCACATAAACTCAGTTCTCGTCAATGATACTCCTGAAATCACCTGTAAGGGTTTCAGGTCCTCTGTCCACATTCAAGAACATAACCCCTAGAATAACATTTCGTAGGGTTGGGTTTCGCTCTTGAAGACAGAATTACTTTAAAGTCGATGAGGTGAGTGTCATCTCCTTATTGTCTTAACAGTTTGTTACACTTTGTTATCCCCGTCTTTTTTCTACTACTAACTTTCTCAATTTCCCCTCGACTCCCTCTGGATTGTAGCTATTCCCATTACCTGCTCTCCACGTCGGGACGTCTCACTGATTCTGCTGTGGATTTCATGGCGGTATATAGATTTTCTCTTCCAGAGCACTTGTCTGCGAGGCCCTGTAGTGCTTACTTCAGTGATGGTGGTAATGGACTTGACTGTCCCTTCTGTACAGGTCAGGCATACATCATTACTCAGGATTTTCCCCGGTCTCGTTCCATCTCCCTTGTGACAGGCCTTGGGTGCCGGTCCCAGTGTAGTTGTTGGACCGCACGGTCCACCCACTACAGGTCACGCCACTGCAATACACTCTTTGTCCTTTCTTTGGGCTGGTTCCTGGCCAAATGGTAAGATGTTTTCCAGGCATCTCACCAATGATATCTGTTTCTTTCAACGGGGAGTTGTATTGATTCTTCTCTGTATCGGTCTTACTTTTGTCCAACATCCCCCAGATTTTGCTTTTTTAATGTTTGGTGTTCTGCCTCTGAGCGGGGCATCTTGTCCAGTCTCTACTTCTGCTTCTATGGCTACCAACACTTCTCTGCCCATGAGACATCCTTGTGCGTTCCCTTGAACCACACCCTCCACATCTCATGAGTTGCTGGTTTCTCCCTGCTGCTGAGCTCTTGGTGTCTCTCTCTCTCTCTCTCTCCCTCTCCCTCTCCCTCTCACTTTCTCTCTCTCTAGATCTTGGCCTTTGTCTCGGCCTCAATGTCTTCCTCTGTGGTTTCCACTTGCCCTTGCTCTCGCTCTCCATCGTTTGACGCTCTGACGTCTTGATATAGCAGGATCCGCACTAGCCTTACGATTGAGCATTTCTCCTGCCTAACTGTAGTATTCCCAGGATCGTTATGGTTCGGTGCTTATCATATTAAGATGATCTAATCTTGTGCAAAAATACATGGTCTCCGACATGAAACCAGGTAAAGGAGATTTAGGTGATGTTAGTACCTTATGGGGTTGCGTTTTAAAGGGGCTGGTTCCTCAACTCGCTTTGGAAGGGAGTTCCTCTCCGTGAGGTCCCATAAGGGGACTATAGGTCAGCGGCTGCACCTCCCTAGCCTCATGGAAAGGGTGTCCCCCCTGAAGAAAAGTGACACTATCTTACCGATCATTGCAGCACCTGCCGAAGAGGTTCCATCAACTCCACATACAGCAACAACTCCCCATATTCCTTCAACCTCTTTTTTGTATGCACAGGATGAAACCAGCTCTCTTAGTCACATAGTCTTAAAGGACCATATTACAGGAAAGTGCCAGACCGCAGTTTTTAAGTTCCACCTTGTGCATGTCAAAAGAGCAAATCTGAGGTATGTGACAGTGTCATTGGCATGTCACCATCAGGGAGATAGCAATTCCTCTCAGCCTGGTGAAGGCGGCCCACCAAGGTTGCCACCTGAGCCAGTCATGCCCAGGGGTAGTGTGAGGGAGTTGGCAGGGTCCCAGTCCTTTTCCCTTCTTTTGTGCAATTTTGCATGTACCAGATACTACTGTCCATCACTGATGCTGGCTGTTCCCCATTATGGCCAGAATTATGTTTCTATTCTTACAGTACCACACATCCCAGAAGGCTGTGCACAGGATAGAAACGAAGCCTCCAGCGCTGCAGTACAACCCCGGGGTAAATCAGAAAGGTAAATTGGCCCAGGAAAACAGATGATGTAGGGAACCAATATCAAAGGGAGGACAAAGAGGACAAAGAAATACCTGCAACCTCCCTAACTCTTCTCCCAACCACAACGACCAGTGTATAAATCTGTGTGGGCATTTGTAAAAGCAAACCATAAAACAAAGTAGTATAGGAACAAAGAAGATGTTAGCAAAAATGAACAGATACACTGCAGCTCTCCCTAATTACCAACATTTCTTCCAATATGAATCCATGGAATCATACTTTTTAAAGAAAATCATGAGGCTCCTTGTGATCTACTAGGACATGGATTATGACATGTATGGCTACTTTCAATATTGCATTATATACTGTGTAGGTTGAGATTTAACATTCCCTAGCACAGTCTTTAGCCTGCTGGAACATCCTCCTGTTGTCTTCCATATTTCCTGCATAGTCATTAAAAACATTATTGTTTGTCTTCTCTCCATTTAACTGACTGTATCTCCTGTGCTCGTTTTATAATCATTGCCTTCACTGGATCCCATAGACATTTTACAATGAAGTGTTTCACAGCTTGCCCAGTTTTGGGTTTCGGAGTGAGGGATCGATGATCGCTTTCAATCTCAAGAGTTTTCTTGGGGCTGGTCAAGTATTTTCTACAGGACTCTTTAAAGAAAGTCTATCCATTTCCACATCATCAGAGAAACCCATAACCACTATATTTGACCTCGTTGAGTAACTATCCTGATCATCAATCCTTTTTGTGAGCCAATGAGAGCTGTGAAGTTAACTCATCAACCTTTCTCAAGCTTGTTTTATTTTCAGCTGTGAAAACTCTATCCGGTTGAAGTGGTCTAAACTGAGAGGTTAGTTTTCAACTTCTTTTTATTTAAAATTACAATTATAAGATAATGAAGGTTCTGACATAAAGTGAACTATGTCATTAAATATTCTCAATCATAAAACATTAGCAGTAAAAGAAATTGAGTACAACAGTTTTTTCTTAACACTAACTTGATGCAAATAATAGTGGCCCCCTCCACCCAAGAGGTTCACTTAATGAAATGAAGCACCTTTCACATTCAGGTGAATGTACACACCATAGGATTCACTAAATATTAAACACGCTGAGAAATCTTCATTCTAAGTTCATCCTGTGAAGACTATTTGACAAAAATGTAATGCTTTCCATTAAACAAAGTGCATTTTGAATGCCTTTGTGTTACGCTCACCTGGTCTTTGCGGAAGCGTTGGGGCACGGTTGCAGCCCTCCCGGGGTGAGGGTGTGGTGACTGGTGGTAATAGGTGATGCTGCTCAGGACTGCTCCTGCATGAAGAATAGAGGGCGTGAGTATGCCCGCTTGTCCACCTGATCCCCTTCCAGACTTCTTCTCCCAAACTGTGGTACCCGTGGGATGCGCTGTCCCTGAAAAGCTCACCTGTTGATTAGTTTTGGCGAGCACTCTGTCCTGCTGTTTCTGGCAGGGGCGCTTGTATGATCTGGACCGAGTTCCTTTACTGGTCCCTTGCATGTGGTAGTCCAGTCCTGCTGCTACTAAGCCTCTATACTTCAGGTAAGTGTTCCTGTTTGCCTTTGTCTTTCCTCGTCTGTTTTTGTTGTATTGTAAAGTTTGTTGTCTCGTATTGCTGTCCGTTCCACTTTTGATGTTTGCTCTTTTGCTTTCTTCCCTTGCAGGTGATGTTGCCGGCCCGGCAGAAGCTGCGGAGCTCAAGGCGACAGCTGGAGGGAATGAGAACGAAGCTACAGCATTACAGTAGCTGGTAAATTGTTAACTACTGGGCGCGGAGGGTTCAAATGCGGCGCGGCCCTTGGACGGATGTTCTAACCTTGTCTTTCTTCTTCTTCACACAGTCCGAGTTCGTGGATGTGGAGTGCAGTGCTGCGGCGTCGGGATCAAGATCACTGGATGTCAGGAGATGAGTCTGCAGATGAAGCACCGGTTTCCTAGAGGTGAGTATGCAGGAGAATGCCTGGTTTCAAAGGTAAGTAAGCTGGTCCAAGCGGCGGTGAGCGTCACGTTGCACGCGAGTGCACAGTAACGTGAAGCACCGGCCTTAAGGATGGAGCAGCTTATATAGCTGAGCTTCTGAAGAAACGCCCACCAGGTTCAGCCTGCCTGCCACACCCGATGAGTCAGCACATGAAGACCAGACCTAGGGAGCCACACCCGATGAGTCAGCACATGAGGATGTTCTCTGGAACAAAGGCTTTCAGCTCCCGGAAAGTTCTTGGAAAATAAAAGCACTCCTGCACTGAAATAAAGTAAAAGCACTCCTGCACTGAAATAAAGTGTTCCTCCTCACATCTCTATATGAGCCTGGCGCCAAAGGCACCAGGACTGAGTCCAGCCAGGGCCCCTGTGTTGATAGGTCCCAAAGAGACATAAGTGAGTCAAGTGACCCATTGCCCCCATCACTAGATGGTTTGGTCTTTGTGTTCTGGGGCCTGTGGCCATGACAGCACTCCCCCTCAAAGCCCCTCTCATGGGTGGTTTCCCCCCTGGCCCTGGTTTAGTGGGGTTATTGCGGTAGAACTGCCTGATTAATTGTGGAGCGTGGACATGCTCACTGGGTTCCCAGGTTCGATCTTGGGGTCCATAACCTTTCCAGTCTATAAGGTGGTCTAACTTGGACCGGACCATCTTAGAGTCTAGGATCCTTTTAACTTTGTATTCTGGTTATCCTTCAATTATTTCGGGATCAGGTGGAGTATCGATCTGCGTACCTGGTCTCAATGGTTTTAGGAGGGAGACATGAAACACCGGGTGGATCCGCATGTGGGCCGATAATTCTAATTTCATGGCCGCAGGGTAGATCACTGCCTTGATAGTGTAGGGTCCCAGATATCTGGGACGGAATGCCCATTGACCTTTCAGGGGGATGTTTTTGGATGCTAACCAAACCTTGTCTCCGACTTGGTAGTTGGGGGCTTCCCTTCGGTGTCGATCCGCAAACTGCTTTTGTTTCTCTTTGACTCTGGCGCGATGTCCTGCTGCTTCCTTAAAAACCTGAGTGATGGTTTTGTGTAAGGTCATTACAGCCTGCATTTCTAATGATTCGAGTGGGTCAAAAACGGATGTCTGTGGATGTCGACCGTACACTATGTAGAATGGGCTTTGTCCCGTACTGGTGTGAATGGAGTTGTTATATGCGTATTCTGCTAACCAAAGTATGTCCTTCCAGGTATCCTCGGTTTGTTGCAGCATACACCTTATGTATTGGTCGAGGGTCTGGTTAGTCCGTTCGGTCTGGCCGTCGGTTTGGGTGTGATGGCTTCTAGATAACCGGAGGTCGATTTTGGCAATTTTACAACACCTTTTCCAGAATCTAGAGACAAACTGAGTTCCTCGGTCTGATATCAATATTGATGGGAACCCGTGTAGCCGGACAATCTGTTCCAAAAACACGGTAGCCAGAGTAGAAGCAGTTGGGAGAACTTTCAGGGAATAAAGTGGGCCATTTTGGAAAACAGATCTACGACGACTAACATGGTATTGTTTCCGTTACAGGATGGAAGGTCTGTAATAAAATCAATTGATAGTGTATGCCAAGGTGCTGGGGGTACTTCTAAAGGATGTAGCAGATCTGCAGGACTTTTTGGGACTTGTATTGTCCACAAGTGCCACAGGTTGCGTTGAACTGGACAATGGGCCTCATTACGAATCAGGCGTTAAGGGGTTAACGGTGCCGTAAACGGCGCCGACCCTTAACGCCCGATTCGAAGGTCCGTTAGCGCCATGGTGATATTAAAGCCTGCTTTCTGCAGGCGTTAAAATCCATGGCGCTAAGGGACCATGGTGCTAATTACGCCACCGTAATTTACGGTGGTGTAATTAGCGCCTTCCCCACTCCCATTATGCCCTATGGGGCAAAAATGGGGAAGGGTAAAATGGGAAATGGGGATTTACCGCCCCACTCACCTTGGAATGGGGCGGTAAATCCGCCATCCACCATGGTGTAAACATAGTTTACACCATGGTGGTAAGGGTACGACCCAGGCGGTAACTTACCGCCTGGGTCGTAATGAGGCCCAATGTCCTTTCGCCAAGTTGGCCACCAGTAATTTTTCTTTATTTTAGCTTGGGTTTTGGCTATTCCCGGATGCCCTTCTACTAATGAATCGGGATAGTTTGCAATTATTTGATTCTGTCATTTCTTATCTGGGATGTACAATCGTCATTGGTAGTATGGTAGGTTGTCCACGATCGTATACCGGTCTCCCTTCCCTAGCCATTCCTGTTGCACTTGTGGACTCATCAAGTGTTGCAGGTCAGTTTTTAAGTTGTCTAGAGTGGTGGTTGCGGCAATCATGCCTTGAATTCGTCCTTCAGGTATGATGCCCACGGGGTCTGGTGTAGTGAATGCCTCTTCTCCCTCACTCATGCGAGACAGGGCGTCTGCTTTTCCATTGCGTACTCCGGGTCTATAGGTGATGACGAAATCTTATTCCGCAAAGAAGAGAGCCCAGCGGAGTTGGCGTGATGATCAGGTAAGTGTTCCTGTTTGCCTTTGTCTTTCCTCGTCTGTTTTTGTTGTATTGTAAAGTTAGTTGTCTTGTATTGCTGTCCGTTTCACTTTTGATGTTTGCTCTTTTACTTTCTTCCCTTGCAGGTGATGTTGCCGGCCCGGCAGAAGCTGCATAGCTCGATGTGACAGCCGGAGGGAATGAGGAATGAAGCTGCAGCGTTACAGTAGCTGGTAAGTTGTTAACTAGGGGGCATGCAGGGTTAAAATGCGGTGCAGACCTAGATCGGATGTTCTAACCTTGTCTTTCTTCTTCTTCACAGGGTCCAAGTTTGTGGATGCGGAGTGCGGCGTCGGGATCAAGATTACTGGATGTCAGGAGATGAGTCTGCAGATGAAGCGATGAAGCACCGGTTTCCTGGAGGTGAGTATGCAGGAGAACGCCTTGTTTCAAATGTAAGTAAACTGGTCCAAGCAGCGGTGAGCATCACGTTGCACGCGAGTGCACAGTAACGTGAACCACCGGACTTAAGGATGGAGCAGCTTATATAGCTGAGCTTCTGAAGCCACGCCGACCAGGTTCAGCCTGCCTGCCACACCCGATGAGCCAGCATATGAAGACAAGGCCTAGGGAGCCACACCAGATGAATCAGCACATGAGGATGTTCTCTGGAATAAAGGCTTTCTGCTCCTGGAAAGTTCTTGTAAAATAAAAGCACCCCTGCACTGAAATAAAGTGTTCCTGCTCACATCTCTATATGAGCCTGGCGCCAGGTCCCCTGTGTTTATAAGTCCCAAAGGGACATAAGTGAGTCAAGTTACCCATTGCCCCCATCACTAGATGGTGTGGTTTTTGTGTTCTGGGGCCTGTGGCCATGACACTTTGTTTTTAAATATCATGCAACTTAATGTCAGATCTAACTGGACCAAGGTTGCCTTAAAAATGAATTAGCTAGAACAAAAGAAGTTCTTTGTTATACAGCCATGTCACATAAACAACATGCTGATTTACAGAAATTATATTTTAGTATTCTGCGAGGAGACGATAGGCAGAATGTGTGTTGTAAATTATATAGATTGAGTTGAATTTCTTCATGAGGCCTACACTTATTAAATTGTCATTATCAGTAAGAATTACACAAAAACCATTTTTCTTTTTTGCATGTAACCTTGACATGGTCATCTTTGTTGAACTTTGGTTGAACATGGGATGTGTGTTTGTCCAGGACCCAGCTATGTTAAGACAAGGAATGTAGAGGTGAGCTTTCTTTGAGACAGATCTCACCATTTATCAGTGAGTAAGCCATAAACAGAAATGAAAAGGCATAGCTGTTCATACGCAGAACAAAAAGCCTTGTTTTAAAATACTGGGAGCTAAATTTAAGCTACATATTGAATTCAGCTCAATTCCGTACTCCTGTATTTTTAAGAGTAAAGCAGGTTCAAAGGTTCATATATCTGGTAAGCCAGCAATGGCCACTTCAGATTAACCACTATCTACACAAACCCTGAATCATGACCTAGCAGAGCAGTAAAGCCTCATGTATTATGTGTTTGGTTCATGAAAAGCACCCTATTAATAAACAGGCTTCATTATTCTTTGTGACATGCTTTTGAGTGAAACATAATAAACAAGAAAAAGAAAACATGCCTCAACTGAGGTAAAAAGAACACAAAGACAAAACAAAAGGGGAAAAGAATAGGGGGTGAGTTCCGGGGTAGTCTGGGGGAGGGGTTGCGTCAGTCTCAGATCGAAGTTACAGGGTATGGGTGCTGTGGTTGCGATAAGGTATGCCGCTAGTGTGCGCCGGTCCAGGGGGCCGCTAGGATGTTAGTCCATTTTAGTTAGACTGCAGAGTGTTGGAGTTTGGCTGGCCACTCCCGGGAATCTTTCCACAAAGTCCAGGAATGCGCCTCAGGTGCTGTGGAACTTGTTTTGGTTGCCCAGGCGGATGGCGGTAATTTTCTCCGCTGCGGTGATGTCCCAGCATTTGACCCACCACACGGGGATTGCTGGGCCTTCCTGAAGTTTCCACAGCTTGGCGATTGAAATCTTGGCTGTGGTCAGTAGGTGTGTGCAGAGGTCCGCCAGATTGCCGGTCATCGGGAACTGTCCTTCTCCCGTGTCTCCCAGTAGGACAATCCCGGGGTCCAACGGTATTTATAGACCTGTGATCTGTCAGATTTGCTCCAGGATCTCCCTCCAGAACTTCTGTGCCTTCGGGCATTCCCAGAGGAGGTGGAACAATGTTCCTGTGTCCGTGCAGCCCCTTCAACAGTGTGGCGGGATAGCGGGGTTGCATATGTGAAGGATTTCTGGTGTCATGTAGCACCTGTAACAGACCTTAATGGCTCCCTCTTTGTTTGTTACGCATTTAGAGGTCTTGTGGGCTCTTCTCCAGATGCGCTCCCAGCTGGTCCTGTCTAGTTCTCGGCCTAGGTCTCTCTCCCACCGTGTCATGTAGAGCTCCTTGGAGTCGGGGTCTGCCATGTCCAGCAGCCGGTACAGGGTGGAAATCTTCCCCCTGGGTGGGGTTGTCGTTAGCGTGAGCTCCAGTGCTGATAGTCTCTGTGCCCATGTATTCTCATTTAGTCATGTGACAACCAATGACGGAGCTGGGTGTAGTGAAACCTCTCGGTTTCCGGTACCTGGAATTTTCTCTTGCAATTCTCGAAGGTGAGTAGAGGGTCTCCTTCGTAGAAGTCTGCTACGCGCTGCAGTCCGCCCACTTTCCACTTAGAAAAAACATTCTGCCCTTGGCCTTGAGTCTGGGTTCTCCCAGATCGGAGAGAGTGTACCCACCGTGCTCCTGCAGTTCCACCTCCTTGCCGCCTCCTTCCAGCTGCTTACCGTGTTCCTGGGGGTCGAGAGGGGACCGACGTTAGGGGGATTTTTGGGCCATGTGATGTGTGGGAGGGATCCCAGTGGGTATTGGCTTCAGTCTTCCTCCAGCTTTAGGCAGCGGGGCTTGTTGATGCCAGGTTGCCACATGAATACCGCCGAGAGCTGGGCGGCTAGGCAGTACCTTTCGACCTCTGGGACTCGCAGACCTCCGGACCCGTGGCTCCTAAGTAAGACTTTCCTGGCTACTTGAGGCTTCTTGGCCCCCCCAAACCAATTTTAGCATATTTGCTTGCAGTTTCTGTTTGGCTTGTTTGGGTATTGCTACTGGGAGGGCTTGGCAGTGGTAGAGCAGTCTAGGGACCAAGTTCATCTTAAGTGCTGCAATTCTTCCTAGCCAGGATATTTCCTGATCTTGCCAGCGGGCCATTACCGACTGTAGGTCCTTCAGCAGGGGCGGGAGGTTTAGTTTGTAGGTGCATTCTGCTAGCTTCGGTAGGCAGACGCCTCGGTAATTTAAGTGGGATCTGGCCCATGGGATTGGGAGGCAGGCCACTATATAGTCCAGCGTTGCTCATGGAATGTTGATGCCCAGTGCTGTGGACTTCGTGAGGTTGATTGACAACCCTGATGCTGACTTGAAGCTGCTTAGCTCCTCCTATAGCACAGTGAGGGATGTGCTTGGCTGCGTTAAGTGTTAGCAGTACATCGTCGGCATATAGGGCTGCTTTTTAGGTATCGTCCTTGAATCTGAGGGCCAGGATTGCCGGGTTCTGCCAGATTTTGGAGGCAAACAGCTCCATTGACAGGGCGAAGACAAGAGGCGACAAGGGGCAGCCTTGGCGTGTGCCTCTAGTGTTTTCGCTTCTTGGGGATCTGGCGCCATTGATCCTCAGGGTTGTGGTGGGGTGCTGATAGTTAACCATCGTCCATTTCAAAAATTTCGGGCCAATTCTGTAGTCACACAGTGTCTACCTCATATAGCCCCAGTCCAGCATGTCGAACGCCTTGTGTACGTCGAGCGAGGACACCACTAGCTCTTCTTCAGTTCTATTGGCTGTCTCAATGATGTTCATGGTGCGCCTGATGTTGTCCGAGGTGTTGCACCCGGGAATGAAACCCGTTTGGTCTGGGTGAATGAGGTCTGGGAGGAGCCCGGCGAGCCTGCGTGCCAGTAACTTCGAGAAGATTTTGGAGTCTACATTCAGTAGAGCAATTGGGCAAAATGACGTGCAGAATTCTAGGTTTGCTCCTGGTTTTGGAATCAAAACTGTGACGATTCCTCCATGGAGGGGGTGGTGGAGCCAGTTTCGAGGAAGGAGTTGAAAAGTGAAGCAAGGCAGGGGGCTAGAATGTGGTTGTATTTCTTGTAAAATGGCACGGGCAGCCCGTCTGGGCCAGGAGTAGTGTTTTTCATGGAGCGGATCACTTCAGACACCTCCTCTGAGGATATAGGGTCTTCCAGGGTGTCCATCTGTGGGTGGAGAGGTGGCCTTGGGATCGTGCTCAGGTAGGCAGTGTGTGCGGACGTTTCCGTAGGGTTCCTGGACATTACCTTCCTATGGTGCTCGGTCATGATGGTCATCTTTTTGGCCTCAGAGCAGCGTGGGGTCCCGCCTTGTTCCCGTAGGACTGCAATGTTGTTCCTGGTGTGTATTTTCTTGAGCTTATGTACGAGTAGGCAGTTGGCTTTGTTGCTGTTCAGGTAATAGTACTGCTTCATGTATGTCAACGCTCGGGCTGTTCGGTCTGCCAGGTGCATTTCCAGGGCTACTTTAGCTTTGCGTAGCTCATTCCATGACATTGTTGATTGGCGTCGTTTGTGGTTTGCCTCTTTCTGTGCTACCTCCGTTTCCAGTTCTTCTGATTTTAGCTGTTGCCGGCGCCTGTGTGCTGCTGAACAGTTCATGGCGACCCCTCGGATCACTGGCTTCATGGCATCCCACACCATAGCCTCTGTAGGCCCTTTCCCCACGTTCTCCGTGAAGTAGTTAGTGAGGGCTTCCGACAACTCCTGGCTGTCTGCAATGTCCGTGGGGAGATAGTCCTGCAACTTCCAGGCTCTGTGTCACAGTGTTGGTAGGCCTTCCGTCTGGAGCTCCGCTATGACTGGGGCGTTGTCAGAGATCACTCTAAGGCCGATGTGAATGTTCACGATGCTTGGGAACAGCGAGCTTGAGATGAGTAGAAGGTCTATCCTGGAGAGACCCCTGTGGACATACGAAAAGAAAGTGTAGTCGTGAGTCTTGTCGTTCGCCAGCCTCCAGGCAACGATTGTCTCCGTCTCTCTTAGGAATTCCACGACCCCCAGTGCCTTCGCAAAGTCTGTTCCAGTGGGCGGCAAGGTCTTGTCGATGGTTGGTTCCCAGAGTGAGGTTGAAGTCCCCTCCGATCAGTAGTTTGCCTTTGGCAAAGGAGGATATGACTGGGAGGATCCTACCTAGGAAGCGCTCCTGGGCTTCGTTTGGGCAGTAGATTGCTATGGGTTATTGGGAGCTCGACCAGTAGGCCTTTAATCATTAGGAACCTGCCCTCGGGGTCCCGTTTGACCGTGACCCTTGTCAGTGCCGCTGATTGACTGAGCAGGACTGCCACCACTCCCCTCTTCTGGCCAGAGGATGTGAAGTATCTTTTAGGGAAACTTTGGTATTTGACTCTCTGTCCATCCGCGGCTAGGAGATGGGTTTCTTGTAGAAAGACTACATCCGCCTCTAGCTGGGTCAGGCGGTGTTCCACAGACTTCTGTTTCCTGGGGGAGTTGAGGCCCTGAACATTCCAGGTGATCATGGTCAGGTTCTTAATGGATGACCCCATTTCGGTGTGGGCAGTTTGCAGCTAGTGAGCACCATCATGCTCCGCTTATTTCCGGCCTGTGCGGGCAGCTGCCAGGTGAGCTGGGACCTGTGTTGGGGGTTTGTCCCCCCCTCGGTGGTCCCCCCTCTAATCACCCCATTCAAACAAAACTTGATCAATTGGACCAGCCTGCGACCAACGGGGGCTCCGGCTGGGCCATCTCAATCCTTTGAGGATGAGACCCTTAGGCCTCTATTTCGTGGCAGTGAGAGCTGTATGTGAGGTTGAGGTGTTGTTTTGCTTAAAGAATTCGGTGCGTGTCCAGTGTTAGTGGATGGCGTCTGGCTTTTGGTGATGCTTGTCGGTTCCGGGGGAGCCTGGGTGTCGGTGTCGCCCCACCTTAGCCGTCGTTGCTTGGGCGCTTGCCTTTGAGTGGGGGGTCCCCTGATTCTTCGACGGCGCCTCTCCATCCGGGACCAGGACCAGTTAGAGTTCTGCCGGTCTTCTTGGTCTGAGGGTGCTTCCTCGTTGTTGGTTTCTCCCCCTGCGGCCGGGTTCAGTAGGTTTTTGGCCTCATGTAGTTTGTGAATGTGGTGGATGCTCCCATTCCAGGGGAAAATCAGGGCCATAGGGAAGCCCCAATGGTATGATACGCCCTTTTCCCTCAGCCATTCCGTCACTGGTTTCTGTGCTTTCCTTTTCAGGAGTGTGGTGGCGGCGAGATCTTGGTAAAGGGAGATTGAGGCGTCCCTTAACTGTATTCGCAGGGAGCTCCTATCCTCCCGCATGATCTCCTCCTTGACCTTGAAGTAGGGTACTCTTGCCAGGACGTCCGGCGGGGCTGAGGCGTTGGATTTAACTCTAGTTCTGTGGACCCTGTCGAGCACCAGGGGTGAGTCGTCTGGCATGGGTGATTATGAAGTGGAAAAGATTGCTCACATAATGCTCGAGGTCCGCTTCTGGAATGGATGTGGGGATCCCTCTCAGGCGAATGTTGTTGCGGCGGGAGCGGTTCTCTGAGTCCTCCTGCTTCAGTCTGTGTGCTTCGCAGCGGGCTTCAAGTGCGCTCAGCCTGTCTGCCCCTTCTCAATTTCATAGCTGTGCTCGCACAGGGTAGTTTCCGCCTCCATTGTTCTTGTCTCTAGTTCCCCCACTCTCATTTCGAGCGCTGTGATGGTGCTCTTTACCTCCTCGGTGCCCTTCTGAAATTCTTTGGTCAATGCTGCTAGGAGGTCCTGGAGGTCAGACTTCATGACCGCCTGAGTCGGGCCTTCCCGGGGTGGTTCTGCGTGCATGCTCCCAGCGTTGGTTTTCCCTGGTTCTTGGCGGCCCCCCCCCGTCCTGGATCTGTCTGTTGCAGGGGTGGATAGGAGAGTAGCTATGTGTGTTTGCTTCGCTGGTTTTTTTTGACATGATGGGTGTAGGTCTGAGTCTCCGGCTGAGGTGTGATGTGCTGAGGTCGCAGCATAGAGATTTGGGGCTGGTCCGGCAGTTTCAGGCTTAGGGATGAGGGGAGCTGTGGCTGCTTTGGCTGCGCGGACTCTGGCTCACTCCAGCGTGAAGGGTGAAGCGGGGTGCGTGGGACCGCAGTAGTGGCTTTGTGAAAACATAAAAATTGATATGAGGCTGGGAAGCCCAAAAGAAACACACCAACACAGGTTACAAAGGACATACAAGTGCTTTATTTAAAAGCTACAACAGTTACCAAAGTCAATTGACAAACGGATAGCTATTCGGCTCTCAGAGTAACGTAACGAACTTCAACAAGGGTTCGATGCATTAGTAGAGAGACCGTATATTGGAATACTTGGGCTTTTATATCCTTTATCCAGCCCTTGGCCAACCCCCTCGCGGGTTAACCATCTTGGAATCAGGCCTAGGGTTCCTTGCCAGGTCAATCATATAATGTATGCATTTTGATCAGTTCCGCTGATACAGTTGTTCATTTACACATAGGTCAGTGATAGGACAAGGTCTCAGTTCGCGACCCCGACAAGTGGCCTGCAGGCATATTAATTATTCGTGTGTGCGGAGGTCACAACGGCCAGAATCTCGCTCAGAATATCATTCAGCCTCCATTTTGATGTTCAGGGTGACTTCCACATTTACAAGAGGACCTAAAATGGCGGCTAAATCCAAGATGGCGACTCACATTACTTTTCGTTAAGGTCAAGACCTTGCCACGGAGTCTATTTACATGATATTTTAGACAACTTGGCGTAGGCCAATACACATTCAATTACTGCGATAGGAGGCATAATATTATTTCAATTACAATAGACCCTCCTTTTGGCCTATGCCAAGTGCTAATATCATTTCTAATTCTTTTGCAAATAACTCCATGTATTGTCATCCATACATCCTGAATCATTGTCTGTAATATCTATAGCCATTAGGTTGTTCATCAGAACCTCTTGTAACGCAAACTCTTTGGATGCTGTATCTGGGGCATACATTCTATGCCCTATTGTGCTCACTGCTTGGGCACAACATCCCCCTAGCATTCCACATATACTCGGAAGACATTGAAAACAGCAACAAAGGAATAGCAGGATCCCCAAAATAACAGAAAGCACCTTCCAACCCCAAGATCGTAAAGAATCCCAGAACCAGGTGTTAAGATTCCAATCTCCTACCGGGATATGTACTTCAGAACTAAGAATATGCAAGTTCTGTATTGCTTTAAAAATTGTTGGCGAGGAATCTGGTACGAAAACACAGCAAGCGGACCCCACCAATTTGCATACTCCACCTCGTTCTGCCAGAATAACATCTAATGCCATCCGATTTTGGAGTGCTACCAATCTTATTGCTTTTTGTTCTAGTGTCATATTGTAGAGTATGTCCGTGGTCCGGTTGATCGTTCTCTCCAGTACCCTTGCTAATCCCCTAATGTTCTCAGAGTTTGTTATTTGTCCCCAAAAGGGCACAACTGATTTTGCTATATCTCCCAATACTTGTCCAGGGGTATCTCAGTTCTTGTCCCGCCGTGGGCGAGCCTTAGAAACCTCCAATGTACTAGCTACAAATACCCCGGGTAACAGGATTCCTAAATAACAGGTTCCCTGCCAATCCTTGGGCAACCAGGGAAATGCTAAACTACCACAAACAAAATAAACAGGCCCCCCTACATACAGAGGCCTGTTTTCTCCAGTCAAATTTACAATGTTCATACAACCTTCAAAATCTCCCATTGGCCGAGTGCCATTTCTTTGTATACAAAAGGGGACTATGATTTATAGAGTAAGAAGGAGGCACAGCGTCCTTATTGCCTATCGGAGCCATTTTAAAGGAAATTAAAGTTTGAAAAGGAAGAGACAGTTTATCAGACGGCCTAATAGAAGCGACATTAGGTTTACTTCTATTTGCAAAAAGCGAGCATCCCAGGGGAGTTAATTCACGTTTCTCGAAATCATTCAAATTAGTTCCATCAAAGTTCCCTGAGATGCTATTGTTCCAACGGCCAAAGAATAGTGCTCTAAGAGAGGCATAGCAAGCAGCCTTTAAAGGTAAAGGGTGAATATACCATCCTAGTCCCTTGTTCCCATGTTGCGGTAAATGAGTGCAGATCCAGCAATTACTCTTATTAAAAATGGCATGAGTTGCATTCATTACTATCATTAGAGTGTTATTATGATACTTTTGTCTATGTTGGGAGTCTCTAGGGGACAGAGTGTGAAGGTGTACAGAGGGAGTCAAAGCAGTTGGTACAATCTCGGTCGGTAGTAAAGGTTTTAGAGGATAGATTTCTTCGACGTACCAGAGTCATACAGCAGTAATTGCAAAAATAACAATTATCATTATCAAAACACAGCAATACGTTTTCGGGGCCCAGGCACATTGTTCATTGTCCAAGTTGGTCACCCCCTTATTCACAAGTCCAGTGCGGGGAGCAGCAGTGGAGGTGGCAAGCATTGTAGTTCCTCAATCGACGACCCCAATGTTCGTTGCTGGCGACGCTACGGTCGCGCGATTTCTTAATCCTTCCCAACCCTAGCCAGCAGAATCCCTTTTTCTTCCTGTTGTTCAACAGAAACTTTCTTATACAAAAGAAAGCTTTCAATCACTTCTCTTTTCCCAAATGCACGGAAAAACCCGTGCCGTAGTTCTATTTTCTTTGTCGGAGGTTGTACCTGGTGGTACCCAAGATTGTTTGATCCGAAAATAAGGTGTTGTCACTTCCCAAGGGAAGCGACGTATTGGAGGCGACGGAAGTCGCAGAGCTTGAAACAGTGTTTTCTGGAAGTGATTTTTCAAGAGAGTGCGGAGACGAAATGGACTGTTCCCCAAGCTCCACGGGCTCAGAGAAATTCTCCGACGCACTCACAGCGCTGTTTGCTACTCCAAGATCAGGGACTGTAGCATCAGCGAGGGGATCTGCTTCTTCTGTAACGTGTGGCGTCGGGTGAGGAAGTTTCTTGACATGCGTCGTGTGGATCCAGTGTTTCTTCCCAGCCACCCGCACTGCTGTCCGGGTAACCAACAGCACCTGGTAGGGTCCCTTCCAACGAGGAGCGAGACAGGAAGACCTTTCGTAGGCCTTCACTAGGACCCAACTTCCAGGCTGTATATCATGTCCTGGGCCCGTGAACCGTACAGGTAAAGCTGAATACACCTGGTGATAAATGAAATACAGGTTTTTAGTTAACTGGTTACAGTAGTCTATAAGCAATACATTTTCCACCTCTCTCAAGGGCTTTAGGTTTTGGGAGACCACAAATGTTAGCAGGTCTCCCCATCACTACCTCAAATGGAGAAAGCCCAGTCTTAGTTTGAGGTGTGGTACGCATAGCCAATAATACAATAGGTAAGGCATCTGGCCATTTCAGTTTGGTATCGGCACATGTTTTTGCTAGCTTATTCTTTAAGATACCATACCATTATGTCTTTCCACCAACCCAGCACTTTGAGGATGTCTAGCTGAGTGAAATCGTTTCTCAATATGTAATGCTGTGCATATCTGCAAAATTACTGCTGTAACAAAATGAGGACCATTGTCCGACAAAATTACCCTTGGGAGCCCAAATCGAGGAAAGAATTCTTTTACCATAATCTTTGCAGTGGTCATGGCGGTAGCATCTTTAACGGGGAAAGCCTCGACCCATTTACTAAAGGCACAAATAATTACAAGAACATATTTCAGATTGTTACACCGTTCCATCTCAATAAAATCAAAGTGAATGACCTCGAAGGGAACAGAAGGGGGCCCAAAGCTTCCCCTTGGAGTTACTGTCCCCTTACCCACATTGTGCTGTAAGCAGATCATGCAGCTCCGAACATGACGTTTTGCAGTCTCCAGAATCTTGTTATTCACCCAAACTTGTTCTAACATTTTCGTGATCTGCTGAGCACACACATGTGTAGGACCGTGTACCATCGTAACCATTGCCAGTACATATGAATCAGGGAGCAACCATTTTCCTTCAGATGTATCCACCCAACACCCATCATCATCTAGTTTCCCCATTCCTTCGGCCCACCTTTTAGATTCTTCTAATGTAGCATCAGTTTGAATATCTCGCACAGACCCAATACCTTCATCCATTATATAAGCATCTTTCATTTCCCTCAAAGCATACATGTCCGTGCTAAGGTCTGTGGCCGTTTGCCTGGCTATCAGGTCCGCAAAAGCGTTCCCTTTTCCCACATCATCTATGACCTTACGATGTGCTGCACATTTCATGATCGCTAACTGCCTAGGGAGCGAGAGTGCCGAGAGCAATTGCACTATCAAGGGGCCATGCAGAATCTTGGTCCCATGTGAGGTCAGGAACCCTCTTTCCGACCAGAGCCTCCCAAAGTTGTGAGCCACCCCAAAGGCGTACTGGCTATCAGTGTATATATTTACTATACGCCCTTCGGAGAGTTCACAAGCTCGGGTCAATGCTATAATCTCTGCAGCCTGCGCGGAGTTATGCGAAATTCTCTTAGTTTCAACAACTTTACTCAATATAGTAACTGCGTAAGCAGCTGTAGATGTACCATCTGAAAGTTTGAAGCAGGAGCCATCACAAAACAGCTCCCCTTCTGCATTGTCCAAAGGAGTATCTATAAGATCTATCCTGCCCTTCGTTTCTTGTTCAGTGGTATACAGGCAGTCATGTAATTCTTTGTCACCGCAAACAGTGTTTTGCGGGAAAGGTAAGAGTTCAGCCGGATTAAGAACACAACACCTCTTAATTTGAATGTGAGGGGCAAACAGAATTAATTAATACCTTGTTAACCGTGCAGAGGTGAGGTGTTGCGTTTGATTTTTGTTCAATAGGATATCTACAGAGTGAGGTACCATCAAAATCAAATCATGGCCTAGGACCATTCCCTCACTCTGTTTAACAGACGCGGCAGCAGCAGCGTCAGCTCGCAAACATCTTGGCAAAGCGCATGCGACAGGATCAAGGGCGGAGGAGTAGTAGCCGCACAGCCTATTCTTCCCTCCGTGTTCCTGTGTTAACACAGCCAAAGCACATCCATCACATTCATGCACAAACAACACAAAGGCCTTGTCATAATTTGGAGTACCCAGAACCGGTGCAGAGCATAACGCGGTTTTGAGAAGCTCAAATGATCGTTGATGTTCCGATTTCCATGGCAGTGGCAGAGAAATGCCCTTCTTCGTCAAAGCCAACATTGGTTTTATCACTAGCGAAAAGTTCGGGATCCACAACCTACAGTAAGAAGCCATACCTATTAAGACTCTGACTTTGTTCTGTGTATTTGGAACAGACATGCCAGAAATGTGTTTTATTCTTTCAGGTGTCAATCTTCTCCCCTCCTTTGACAGGAGGTAGCCTAAATAGGCGACCTCCTGACAACAATATTGAAATTTTTTGAGCAAAGCTTTATGACCATTTTTAGCTAGACGAACAAGCAACAGTACAGTGCCTTCTTTACAAGCACTTTCAGAGTCTGCAGCCAAAAGCAAATCATCATCATATTGAAGCAGTGTACAAGTAGGTGGCAATTCAAGGGTGTCGAGCTGCTCTTTCAAAGCTCTACTATAAATGCTTGGACTTTCAGTATACCCTTGAGGTGCCCTAGTAAATGTAAATGAGCGTCCCCCCAAGGTGAACGCAAACAAATATCTACTTTCCTTATGTATAGGAATGCTAAAGAAAGCATTTTTTAAATCCACAACGCTGAAGTGCGTAGCTGTAGCAGGGATCATTGTCAATATCGTCGTTACATCAGGCACGATTGGGAATTGTGGGGCGACAACTCTGTTAATAGCACGAAGATCAATTATGAACCGGTATGGGATTGCATTGTCGCCTTTCTTATATACAGGCAAGATCGGGCTGTTACACAAACTACCTGTAATCTCCTCGATCACCCCACGATGCACAAAATCGGAGACAATGCATTTCAAAGCACGCTCGCCCTCAACTGATATTTTATACTGCGGAATGCGTGGTAGTTTAACTCCATGTTTCAAAACTATCCTAACGGGCTCAATCTGTAGTACCCCGACATCATTGTCGTCAACCGCCCATTAACATTCCGGGACAATGCTAAACTCAGGAGGTGAAGGTCGAATCAGAAACTGAGAATTAAGAAGTTGCTGTGGTGAAACCGTCAGCCGTACTCCATCAGAGGAACAATGAATTACTGCATTCAATTTCTTTAACAAATTCAACCCCAGCAAATTCTCTCCACAGTTCGAAGTCAGAAGAAAAGGGCAATGGTCCGTAAAGGGACCCAAAGAAACAGACACCGGTGAAGAAACCGGACAGACAATTGGTATACCAGAAAACCCTACGGAAACATTTGTTTGCCCTGACAGTGGAATGTTTGGAACCCGAGAATGATCAATGGAGCACTTCTGTGCTCCAGTGTCTATTAAAAACTGGCGTTTCCTATTCCCCACTAATAATTCAACGTAGGGGCCTCTCTGATTAAAGGGAATAGGTGAAGGTTCCAAACCCTGCTTCGGGCAGTCCTAATGAAATAGAGTATCGTCGGAAGGAAGCTCTTCAGAAAGGTAGGCAGCAGAAGGGTGATCAAATATGTTCCTCGAGTCCACACTCGAGGTCTGATTTTCCTGTGAAAAAGGTTGCTGAGGATCTTGCAAAAACTGACCTCTATCAGGGCCCCCTGCTCCAGGGCGGCCCCTAGGTCGTCTACCCATACTCCCAAACGCACTGTTTGACCTTTGTCGAAGGACGGGGCACTGTGCTCGCAAATGACCTTCCTGGCGGCAATAAGCACATTGATTAATATTCACAGAACCCAAAGGAGCATTTCCTTTTGGGACATACTGACCTCTGGTCTGTGTCGTGCCTCCTCTGGGGTTTCTAACAATTTGTTGTAATAATACTTTGGTTTTCAAATCTCCTTTCCTCTTTTCTATTTTCTCCTTCTCGTTATTAACACGGTTCTCATAATACTGAGCCATGTGCAAAACCTCAGACTGAGATTTTGCCTGCCAAGCGCTCTCAGAGGACATAATCTGTGACTGGATGTCGGGCAACAATCCACGTACAAATTTGTCCACAAACAACCTTTTCCCAGACTCTGTACCCAAATCCTGCCCACTGAAGTCAGAAAATACCTGCTCGATCTGTTAAAGAATTCGGTGGCGCCTTCAGTTTTCCCTTGAACACAGGCCGTAAGCTTGTCCCAAATAATTCTTTTCTCTGGAATTATAGTTTTTAATTTTGCGACAATTCTATCATGCAAAGTAAGTATTACCTGTGGTGGTTTCTCACCTGCTGGTCTGTCCCCATCAATCCTAATCATATTATCCCACGTATCTCCCAACCCTGGCACATCGTCTATTGTCCGAACCTGCTTCCATACATCTACGGGTAGGAGTACAGGGAATAGCAAGTCAATATCACTTAAGGTGAACACAGAGGACTGCAAGACGGACTCTATCTCTTTGTAAAACCCCGTCGGGTTTTTCCTGATATCGGGAACTGATTGTCTAATAGTGTTCAGTTCCTATCTTGAAAACGGGACGTGAACGAATTGCGATACATAATGTGCAGGGATATCCACAGCGGGTGCACCAGTCCCAGCGTTGGCGGGAATCTCAACCTTTGGGACAAAGGTTGGATGAAACTCCCTCATAGGCAACTGAGATATAGGTACCTCCGGCCGCTTACTAAGCAACAGAGCCAGGTCGAGCGCTAAGGCAGCCGAAGAAGTGTCGGGCGAAAAAGCCCTTTTACAAATCCCCAACAATTCTATGGGGCAACTAACCTTCTTTCTTACACATTCTTCTTGCAGGTACTGTACCATTACCTGAATTACCTTTCTTTGCATTTCTACTGTATACTGACTATACGTGTCATACACTTCATCTGGCGGAATCGATGAATCCGAGATCCATCGAATCGCATCTTTGGTACAAATTCGTACTTCCTCAGGTGCCGATCTACGACAAGGAAGGAACCGTTTCTGTACATACATACTATCGTCTTGGTCATCCTCATCTCGTGACTTTTCAAAGTCCTTCCTATACTCAAACAATCTTTCAACATGACCATATATTTTCTGCTCTGTGTCCCTCGAAAGTGCCAAATCATTTAGATCTCTCACCCCTTATAGAAGATCCGAATTTTGTAATCTACCCCACATCACACATAAATGAGTCCCGAAGCCTTCGCTAAAAACATTTTTCTCGGGAAAACTGTTCAAATTAGATAATGTGGAAAAAACATTAGCTTGATCACCTTTCTCCATACAGTGCTTAGTCCATGCAAACAATTCCTGTTTCTTATCTGCAGAAACAGTATTACGAGTGACGATTTTTGATCCTGCACCTTGATCAACTTCAGTTAATACGGGACCACTCGGGAGCGGAAGTGCAGGTAAATTTAATAAAGGTGCAGCTATCGGCGCAGGAGGAAGGGGCGGTGAGATAGGTGGAGGAACAACAACTAGAGGAATAGGAACAATAGGTTGTACAGGGGGGACAGGAATAACAGCAGGAACAACAGCAGGAATGGGCAGAGCGCCCAAGAAAGGATCATACGGAGGTGGCGCAGAGGCACCAGGCCTGCGTTCGTTTAACAATTTTTCAATAAATTCTTCAGAAACATGAAAATCTTTAGAGGGGTAAATTTTCTGGATTCCAAGTGAAAAAGCCCTATCCATATTTTTAACTGATTCTGAATGTTTTTCTTTATCATATAACAACGCTTTTTCGGCATTTGTTTTATGACGGCGTGCATGTTTATCCCTACTTTTAATCTGCTGTAACGCTTCTTTTTTCCAATTCTGTAAAACATCAAAGGCTGCAGGTCTAGCCTTCTTTTTTAGCAAGACCGATTCTAGGTATTCAATACGGGGGATCTCAAAACTACCATTGATTGGCCACTGAAATTCAGAGGCATGTCTGGTCTGTCTGTGCCAAATATCATTAAATACTATACTTCCAATGCCATACTTACAGTACATAGTACATGCCGGCGACCCCTCCTGTGGTGCCGGGCAGCTAAATTCCAAAGATTGTCGATCGCTGCGGAACAGAGCCCTAAAGCAGCTAGACAATTTCCCAGGCATTTCACAAAAAATTGGTGTTACCTGGTCAATAACTGTGTCTGCAGATACAATACGCCAAATTCAAATTGTCAGGGTTAAATTAAGAGCCGGGTCACGACTGCACCTGACCAAACCTAAGGAGGACCGTACGGTTTATCAAAGAACTTACCTAACGAATTTTACCTTGTGTTTGGTGGTTTCGACAAATCTGCCCGCCTCAAAAATGGACCCTCGTCAAGATGCCGTGTCAGACCACACGACTATCGTCCAAGGATCGGATCGTGCAGCGCTGCCGAGGTATCGCGTCTCGTTCGGTCGGGCCCGCAGAATCACACCGTCCGATCCTGGTTCGATAGTCTGCGTCAACCTTCAATGATCCGGCATCAATCTTGAGGGTCCCTATTCGGGCGCCAACTGTGAAAACATAAAAATTGATATGAGGCTGGGAAGCCCAAAAGAAACACACCAACACAGGTTACAAAGGACATACAAGTGCTTTATTTAAAAGCTACAACAGTTACCAAAGTCAATTGACAAACGGATAGCTATTCGGCTCTCAGAGTAACGTAACGAACTTCAACGAGGGTTCGATGCATTAGTAGAGAGACCGTACATTGGAATACTTGGGCTTTTATATCCTTTATCCAGCCCTTGGCCAACCCCCTCGCGGGTTAACCATTCTTGGGATCAGGCCTAGGGTTCCTTGCCAGGTCAATCCTATAATGTATGCATTTTGATCAGTTCCACTGATACAGTTGTTCGTTTACACATAGGTCAGTGATAGGACAAGGTCTCAGTTCGCGACCCCGACAAGTGGCCTGCAGGCATATTAATTATTCGTGTGTGCGGAGGTCACAACGGCCAGAATCTCGCTCAGAATATCATTCAGCCTCCATTTTGATGTTCAGGGTGACTTCCACATTTACAAGAGGACCTAAAATGGCGGCTAAATCCAAGATGGCGACTCACATTACTTTTCGTTAAGGTCAAGACCTTGCCGCAGAGTCTATTTACATGATATTTTAGACAACTTGGCGTAGGCCAATACACATTCAATTACTGCGATAGGAGGCATAATATTATTTCAATTCCAACAGCTTCCTCACCCAGGATTTTATTGTCCTGTGGGCCCAGCTCCTGGTTTGACTATGGGATGCGACCTGGTGTTCGCCAGAGGTTAGCTGCTTTGATGCTTGGGTGTGGCAGGTGGTGTCCGCCGTCTCTGAGGGTGCCTCTGGGGGTGCGCGAGTGCCTTGTGCCTGTCCGGCTTTTGCCTGGCTTTTGGCCCGGTGATGGGTGTTGGTGCTAGGGGTTGGAGCCCTCAGTGGTCTCTTGTCCAGGTGGTGTTGTGATTCAGCTCCTGGTCCTGTGGGGGGCCCTCCGGGAGAGTTGTTGACCGGGAGGTTCCGTGGCCCGGCTTCCGGGACTGGCTGCAAGGGGCGGCTAGGGGTTTTCTGGTTGAAAGGGGCCCCTAGGGGTCCCTCGTGCTATGGAAACAAGGCAATAACCATACACGAAAAGAGGCGCCAGACACTAGGTTCAAATTCCCAATGTTAGGGTTTATTGTAAGCAAAAATAGTCCCAATTGGCCAATTCTGGTCTCACGCCCCGCGGCGTGAGTTTCCTAGACCTCGAGGGACGCAAGAGAGCGAATTACGTACATCAGTTACATATATACAAAATGCATATCATACAATCAGCTATGTCATGTTTAACACCCTCCTTTATTAAGTTTCTTTGAACTCAGGATGACGATGGACATTTCCGACGGGTATGACAATTATGACACTTTCGATGTCTATTCTAGTAACAACGTGCAATTTGGAAAGTGCAGAGGCATCTTTTAGTTGTTGAACAGAACACGGTGGTTCTGTTCTTGGAAGCAAGCTGCACACGGGGGAAGAGCCACATTCCATGCTTTGCTATCTATGAGGTACTATTTGTGTCGTGAGAGCCGACACGCTCTAAAGGGTTTTGCGAAGGGTGGCCGTAGGAAGAGCATAATTCAAGCCTCGAGCTGTTTTATTCTAACATATTCTACCATCGTATGAGACTGGCTGGCAGCTGTGAAGTGATTAAATGCCCTGCAGCTCTCCCTCAAGGCTACAGAGAGGGAGCGTGGGCATTCCTTTCTAGGCTACTCATGAGGAGTTTTCAACGAACTCCTCAGTCCCGCGACCTTGCCCTTTTCATATTCAGACAACAATGTTAACAGTTGAGCAGAGTAAGCAGAAACCGCAAGAATTGAAAGCTGCAAAGCAGTTTTAGACAGAAAGCAATGAGCAATGGTTAACAGGCAAAATGGCAATTCTGCTACGTTTAAAATGGCCGCTTGTTGGTCAAGCATAACAGTCTATATTTCTATAATTCGGTGCATAAGACGGTTGGCCTACGGCCATCAAGTTACGTCTGTCATTCAAATGAAGGGTATTCACTTTTCCAGATTGACATGGTGGTTGGATGCTCTGGGTTTTAGGGTGCTGGTGGTGGTCCCAACCTCTGGGGGTGTGAGGGTGCTTTGCTGCGGTGCAAATTGTTCTGGTTGGTGGCTTTGTTCTGGCGGTAACTCCTCACCCCCCAGTGGTCTGTCGTGTGGTGGCCCAAGCCCCTGCTGAGATAGGGGCCGTGCTGAGGGATGGTTCTAGAGCTTGCTTAGGCTCTGGTTCGGCGGTAGGTGTCGGGATGAGGGCTAGGGGGTAGTCATGGTGGGCCGCCTCTCGGCTCATGTGCGGTTATTATGTGGTGGGGGGCTTCTGGGGCCCCTGTTGTGCTCAGTGGGTTCAGAGTTGTTGCTCCCCTTGGGGAGGGAGTTTTGTGGGAAGGATACGGCTCTGGACCAGCGTAGATGGGAAGAAGGGTCCAGGGCCGCTCTCACCCCCACTATGTTGTGCCTCCCTTCAGAGTTCACAGCGTTGTTGCCGGTCCACCGGGCCACCCTGTGGCTGACTGTTGCTGGCCGCTTGTTGCTGTAGGTCTGTGTTGGCCTGCGAGCTGTGCTGTGTCGGGGGGTTCGAGGTGCTACTGCCTGCCAGGAGCGGGGGCTTGCTGGGTCTGACTCTTGGCGGCTTTGTTGAGGTGGTGGGCTGTGCTGCGTAGAGGCTCCGGGGCTGGCTAGGTACTGGGTGTCAAAAGGAGTCATGCGTTATGGTCGTGCCTGGAGAGGGAGATGCTGGTTTAGGCTTCCATCGCGTCTGCACCCCCTGGTGGGCTCAGGTTCGTGGTCTCCCGCCCATCACTATCCAGGGGGAGCGCGTATCATTAGTGCTGGCAATGCTCCGACGTACCTGATTAAAGCTGATTCTCGTATATTTGTTGGGTGATTTGTCCCAACTGTCCGTGACCAGAAGCACTGCTCACTCACACCACACAGAGCGTTCTGGCTGGCGGGAGCCACTCTCCCCACACTCCCAGTGTATTATCAGGTAGCTGCGGCTCGCCTTCCCGCTGGACGTTCGGCAGAACGCAGGTTTCTCGCGCCTCTTGCCACAGGTTAAAGTATTCTTATTATCGCGCCCTGATACCTTCGGGTCCGGCGCACGCTACAAATAAACAAACATAATTCTTTGAAAGTTATCTTTTCCAGCCTCTTTCAGTAGCACACTATGTAGGTATGCACACAGATTCCTTCCCACTGTGCCTGGCAAAGTCCAATGCTCGCATTGAGGAGTGTGCTGGCCGGGACTGCAAGACCAGAGGGCCAGGTGGTGACTCCGGGCTATACCTGTGGTGTATTAAGGTGAGGCAATGAAAGTTAAGGCCCTCTGTGGGGTCACGAGGCAGTTTGTTGCAATGAGATCACTGGCTCCTGCGCCTGTGGACTTACAGCAGCATGCTTCCCTGGGTTTCCATCTGATGCTGCCAGTATCCCTGCTCTGTGAGGCCGAGAGAGTTCAATGAGAGGGCCTCTGATTAATTGTCCACCACTGAGGGATGTTGGAGAGAGGGGCCCCCTGCTGTCTGGTGCCGATCGGGGGGGCTGTAGTATGTGAGGGTGGAAGTGGTGGGCCCCTCGTTATGGCTGTAAGTAAAGCTAAGCAACTCTCACTGCTTTGGGAGCTCCGCATTGTGTGGTTGTCTCTTCTTCTATGGAGCGGGCTCACACGCAGGCAGGCAAAGCGCAGGCCCTGCGCTGCGTTCCAGGGCAGCCGCCGCAGAGGAACTTAGCCAGCGGCTCCATGCTCAATCGCCCCGGAGGAGGGGGTGTGGCCGTGCACTGCTGTAGGTCCGGGGCCGAAGAGGGGGAGCACCACTGTGGGGTTGCTTTGTGCGCCCCAGTATACTGTTTGCTCTCCCCCAGGGGCGAGGCAGCGGCTTGCCCACTCCTCACAGCGTGTGCCTTCCCCGCTCCAACCGGCGTCTTACCCAGTGGGCTGCCAACGTCGGGCGGGCGCTCCCTCTCCGTCCCGATAGTTCACCAGGCTTTCGCTTCTCCAGGTGGGGGCTGGGCATTGCTTGGAGATCGCCTCCTGTTTCAGCCTTCCCGGCCACAGGTCGCCATTACGGCCCTGCTGCGGCTATGTAGATCGGAATCACTAGCCTATCTTGTTTCACTCGTTCCAAGCTGCGGTTCCTCTCAGAAATTCACCTTGATGTGCTATAGGTGTTCTGGAGCTAAAACGTGTAATTCTTCCAGTGTGAAGTTTGCTTTTAGTTGTTAATCACTGTAGTATCGCGCCTGAAGAGGGAGGCGAAGGCTCAGGCAGCCATTCCGTCTGCACCCCTTGGTGGTCCCTCTACATTCACATATTTTAACACCTCTCTTATACCTATAGCTACATACACATGAAGGATGTCTCCGAAATCAGAATTTCCTTGTGATTCTGAATATACGTCTCATTAATGGAACAGGGTCATTCAACAAATTATAAGGCAAATATTTATTTCAGTTGAATTTGATCATAAATCCTAAGGGGAGAACTAATCTACAGTTAAATACATGCTATTATGAAATAGTAACATAGGTTGAGCCACTTAAAGCCAAGATGAGGACTCTAGTGGGTGTAAATGAAGGAGATGGGCTACATTGGTAGAGTTCCTTGGGTATTTAAAGTTAATCACATAGGAATTAGACAGGGGCTTGGGGGAAGAAGCAGAGTCCGTCTGACAGGCGATAAGTAGATTGTGGCTCCACCTGGATGTAGAGGATGGACATTCTCCTTAAGAAGGTATTTCCAGAAAGAGCTGAATGCAGAAGCCTTTCACAAGACAAAACCAAACTGCCTGCAAGAGATTTAAGAGCAGGGGGACAGACTGAAAGGAATAACTTATCTGGTGGAGGTGCCTTCTGCTGTTGATGTTCCTACATCAGGGCAGCCGCCGCAGAGGAACTTAGCCAGCGGTTGGGCCTTTAAAAGACATTCCAAAAGGGACTACAATAACCCCAGTACATCTAGCTACATGTCCTAAGAATTTATTAAATCCTAGATGGCAATTGAAAGTATTTTGGGGACCACGTTTACAAGCTATGTCACTAAACGGAGCAGAATCTATAGTTGTGCAAGGTATATTATTCGCTAACGGTAACCAATTATTAATTAATTCACTGTGTTTTCCCAGGAGTAATTTATATTTGTGTTTGTGAGCATGGTTTCTCCAGTATTGGATCTTTCATATATTCAGATGCTTGAATATTCCCCGTCATCAGACTGGGAATCCTCGGTGATAAAATTAATTATAAATGTATTTTTAATATACACACATTGCTACATAGCAATGCATGTACATAGCCCATTATGGCCTATGAGCCATTCTATTGTGTAGTCCCTCCACCTCACTTTGGTCCTTTATGGCCCCAACCAATGAGGTGGCAGGGCTTAAGCTCCGCCCCCGGCAGCCAACTTCAGATTTTTCACTGCAGTCTAACAGACATAGGGAATCCTCAAGCTCTCTGAGCTCTTCAATTCTTTTTCTACTTTTTGTGTGGAATATATTTTTCAAATATATTCTACTTTGTTCCCCTGCAAATTCGTTGTGTAAACCTTCTCTTCAGAATGGCTGCATCTCAGGCTGTCAAGAAGCTTTGCCTATTCAGGGACTGCACGAGGTGCAAGAAGAAGTTAGTTTACATGAAAGACCCCCATGAACATTGCATTTACTGCTTGTATCCGCATGACATTCAGAAATGCGATATTTGCAAGACTTTTTCCAACAAGACCCTTCAGGACAGGCACAGAAGACTTCTTTTACACCTGGAAGCCAGGGACCAATCTTCAGACGAAGAGTCTGTCAGAACAGCTCCTGTCCACTCCAGCATTCCATCTGAGAGGCAAACTTCAAAGAGAAGGTCCTCTTGAGTGGAAAGGAGTTCCTCTCCCATTGCCAAAAGTAAGAGGAAGCAGGAGTTAATACCCTTTATACCTCCACTGGACTCCTCGAGCCAGAAGAAGTCACATTCATCAGCAAAATCTACCTCCAAAGGTAAGGAGGAGTTTGCAAAAAACAAGGGGGGGGGCATTTGTCGACCGGGAAACCGTCCATGAGCGATGGGAAGGATAAAGACCCTTCGTCGGCCAGACCGTCGACGAAACCCTCATCGATGACGATGATTACACATTAGACATTGTCTACGGCAAGATCCTCGTCATTGGATTTAGCATCCACGAAGCAGTCGTCGACGAAGGAAACACACCATTCGTCCACGAGGCACTTGTCCACGAAACGCTCGTCCACGGAGCACTCGTCGACGGGAGAGCGACCATCCAAGACACATTCGTCGAGGAACTACCATTGGCCGGATGCTCGTCGGCGAAGGTACCATCGACCACAACACCGTCGGCGACACCGCAAGTTCCTGCATCTACGGAGGAATTGGAGCCTGAGGCTGCTGAAGCTGCTGAACCAATGGTACCACAAGTTTCTCCTTTGGGGGACATGACAGAGCTTCCTGATGTAATCCTCCAGGAGGAATTTTCAGATGCAGAAGTGGTGAAAGAACGACCTGGGCCTTCCCCTAAGCAACACAGTCCCCCTTGGCAGCCGTCTATGGAAGAGGCTGACTACCCTCATGACCCGATACTGATGTTGTCCATACAGAGGATCATGGATGAGTTTTACAGGCGTCAAAGGGAGCAGAACAGGCCGGCTAATCCCAAAGAACCGGAAAACCGTCAGAGATACACGTCTCCAATTCCAGGCACATCAAGAAGTTCACCTCATGGGAGTAGACCTCAAAAGAGAGCACGATCACGTGAGCCTGCTCGAAGGTCTAGGAACAGGACTCACAGTGCTTCACCGACAAGGGTCCCATCACCACCATCATCGCATAGACCTCGATCTCCGGATAGGGATCCAACAATGGTGCCGTCCCCCGTTTCAGTCTCAGATTGGCAGGAGGATCCTTTTAGAGAATTCTCTGATCCAGAAGAAGGCGAGATTACACAGGAGCCTGACGCAGACAGTTAGTGGGATGACTACGTCGTCGAGAAGCCCAGGAAGAAAGATTCCCCAGGTGATGCTTCACCTCCGGATGATCTGATTTCTTTCCACACCACAATAGGCAACACTGCAGAATTTTTCAAAATTCAGGTTACATCAGAGGAAAAGAAATCGGTGCTTTATGAGCACAGGGACAAACGCAGGAGAATGGTGACCACCGTTCGTCTCCTCGACACCATCTGGGAGAGCAGATCCAAGATCCAGTCTACGCCCTTGTCTACTCCGTCTCTGGTGTCCAGACCAGCGAAGAAATATAAAGCACCCGAGTCTGCACTGCTTTGTTTGAGAGGTCATACAAAACCAGACTTGGTTATCACAGTTGCAGCTAGGAAGAAGCTTTCCAATCCCGCTTCGCCGCTGTCGGCACCACCGGACAAGGACGGGCGTAAGCTAGAAGCCATGGGCAGGAAGGTATCAGCTTCGGCATCGCTTACCATCAGAGCGGGTAATGCGCTGGCCATGACTGCGAGGTTTCATCGCAAGCTTTGGGTCTGCATGTCCAAATTGGCTAAACAGTTACCACCAGAGCTCCAGGAAGAGGCCAGATCGATAATCGCCAATGGTGAAGCAACCTCGGATCATATGATCGACGCAGCGGTTGATGTGGCCGAATCAGGCTTCAGACAGATGGCGCATGGCACAGTACTCAGAAGACAGGCCTGGATGAAGGCTACTAATTTCAGGCCTGAAGTCCAAGCGCAGATATTGGACATGTCCTTTGATGGACAAGACCTCTTCATAAAGAAAATAGATGACCACCTGAAGGGAATCAAATCAGACACGGACACAGCCTGAGCCATCAGTTCTTTAAAGGGCAAGGATAAGGACCGTCAAATCTTTTTGCCCCTTTAGAGGCTCATCTTCTAAGTACAGAGTGTACGGCCGCTCCTCTTATGGTCAGAAGGCGCAAGGTAGCACGTACCATGAGAACAAGTATCAATCCTCCAACAGATACTCCTGTAGAGGCAGGCGTGGCTCCGCACAAGGGAAGTCACAAAGCGAGCAAAACTGACTATCCGATTCTTTCCCCTCAACGTCACACCCCGGTGGGGGGAAGTGTAAGCCAGTTCTTCCAACGCTGGCAGTCAATTACATCGGACAAATGGGCGTTGCAGGTGATCCAAGAGTGTCACACCTTAGAATTTCTAGACCAACCTCCTTACATGCCTCCAACTTCGCACAGGGTGCATATGTTAAGGCAGGTCATGTCCGAAGTGCAAGAACTGCTCCAGAAATCAGCGGTAGAGCCGGTGCCGTACCCCCAGAGGGGAAAGTGTTTCTACTCCCGCTTCTTCCTCATCAAAAAGAAAAATGGTCAATGGAGACCCATATTGGACCTGAGGGCACTCAACAAATATATCAAATGCATAACATTCAAGATGGTAGCATTACAAGGAGTGCTTACTTGGTTAAACAAGCACAACTTCTTGGCCACTTTAGACTTGGAGGATGCATACTTCCATATACCGATCCATCCAGCTCACAGACAGTTCCTCAGGTTCATGGTGGGAGAGCTTCATTTTCAGTTTCGAGTGCTCCCGTTCGGGCTGAAATCGGCACCGAGAGTTTTCACAAAATGCTTGGCACCAGTAGCTACAAAGCTCAGGAGGACAGGAACGGAAGTCTTCCCATACTTGGACGACTGGTTGATAAAAGCATGTTCCGCCGCAAGGGCTCGCTCAGCAATTTTAAGGACTATCAACCTCCTAAAAGAGTTAGGTTTCTCCATAAACAACACGAAGTCCTGCCCCGTTCCCAGCAAGACAGCTGTCTTCCTGGGAGCCGAGTTCGATACCAGCATTCCTAGGGTGAGACCATTGGCAGAAAGGGTAGCAGCAATTCTACGCTCAACTTCGTGCTTCCTGGAGAGAGAGACAACATCGGTACGCTCTTACAAATTCCTACTGGGCATGATGTCCTCGTGCATATTCCTCATACCAAATTGCAGGCTTTGCATGAGACCGGTTCAGGAGGCCCTGGACCACCAATGGAAACAAGCTCTCGGATGTTGGGAGGACGTAGTCCAGATTCCATCGACGTTACACAAGGCTCTTCGATGGTGGAATGTTCAGCAGAATCTTCTACAAGAGATGCCGTTTCAAGCACCGACATTGATCCTTCTGCTGAGGACGGACGCGTCATTATCAGGCTGGGGCGCTTACCTTGCGGACCTCCAAACCAAGGGCACTTGGTCAGCACAAGAGTCCCAACTCCACATCAATTTGTTAGAGCTCAGGGTCATAAGGTGGGCTCTGAAGGCTTTCCTGCCTGTGGTTGCTGGACATGTACTTACAGTCCAGACAGACAACAGGACCTCCATGCACTACACAAACAAGCAGGGAGGCACGAGGTCAGAGATCCTGTCACAAGAAGCCCAACAGCTATGGGTATGGGCCTTGCACAATGGAGTGCAGATCAAGGCAGAGCTTCTTCCGGGAGTGGACAATGTCCTAGCGGACAAACTAAGCAGAGAATACACATCGTCTCACGAGTGGGAGCTGGACGGAAAGGAAACCCAACGGATTTTTGCCTTATGGGGCCATCCGCAGATCCACCTTTTTGCCACCAAGGACAACAAGAAGTGCCGAAGGTTCGCGTCGAGGTACCCGGAGTATCAATCACTGGGAGACACTTTCTCAATGGCTTGGACGGGAAAGTTCCTCTATGCCTTTCCCCCCATTCCCCTCATTGCGAGGGTACTACGCAGACTGAAGGAAGGAACAAGTTACTTACCTGTAACTGTTGTTCTCCAGCAAGGGTCTGGCATGGATTCACATGCTCATGAATATTCCCCGTTGTCAGGCTGGGAACACTCGGTATAGAAAAAAAAAAATCAGTATCAGTTTCGTTTCTGATCTGTCTTTCGTAGTAGTAACCAATCACTGATCTCTGGGTCATACTGCCCACAGCCAATGACTGCCCTCTCCGTAAGCCCCGCCTCCGGCCGCCATCCTCAGATTTGGTAGCACGTACAGGTAAGTAACTTGTTCCTTCTCCAGCATGGGGTCTGGCATGGATTCACATGCTCATGAATATAAGATTACATAGCAGTACACACATGCACAACCACGGGAGGTGGCAAAAGGCTCAACATTAAGCAATACATATACTCAACATTAAGCAACTCTTACCTCCTCACCAGGCCCTTCAGGCGAACAGGTTGCGCAGCACTGCCTGGCCGACCCTGGACTCCTCCCTGGAATCCTGATCGACGCAGTAGAATTTCGTGTAGGTGTGCGTCGACCTCCTTGTAGCAGCCCTGCAGATGTCCAGCAGGGGCACACCAGACAAGAACGCCGTGGTAGCAGCGATCGCTCTGGTCGAATGGGCTCTCTGACGGCCGGGCAGCGGTCGGTTTGCCAACCGGTGACAGTGCAGGATACAGCCGGAGAGCCATCTGGGAATGGAAGCCTTCGAGAGAGCCTTCCCCTGATTCACAGGTCCAAAGTTCACAAAAAGCTGTGACGTCTTCCGAAAACTCTTTGTGCGGTCGACGTAAAACTTCAGCGCTCTAGCTACATCCAGCGAGTGCAAAGTCCTCTCGGCCGGCGACGGGAAGAAAACTTGTAACACCAAGGGCTCGTTGAGGTGGAAGTCCGACGGCACCTTGGGCATGAAGGAGGGATGCGTCCTGAACACCACCCTTGTGTTGTGAAAAGTCAAGTATGGAGGCTTGCAAGATAGGGCCTGAATCTCACCCACGCGTCGTGCGGAGGTGATGGCCACAAGAAAAGCTGTTTTCCATGATAGGAACTTCAACGGTGCCGTATGCATAGGTTCGAACGGGGTCCCCATGATCCTAGTCAGCACCACGTTGAGCTCCCACACCGGGGCCTTCACTGGCGGGAACGAGCGGAATAGTCCCTGCATAAATTCCTTCACCAGGCGATGAGACCACAAGGATACCCGTCCTGTTGTCCTGGTGTATCTGGAGATGGCAGCCAGATGTATCTTGATGGAGGCGTGAGCTAGTCCAGCCTTGGCCAACGACAGTAGGTATGGCAGTACTTGAGGGGCCGTAATCCCTAGAGGGTTAATCTTCTGTGCCCGGCACCAGACAGAGAACCTCTTCCATTTGTGTCCGTAACACTTGAGAGTTGAGGACGCCCTGGCCTTTGCAAGAACCTCTCTGCAGTCGGCCGGTATATCGTATCCCCCAAACTCTAGTGCTGCAGGAGCCAGGCCTGCAAGTTCAGCAACTTCGGGTCGTGATGAAGAATGGCGCCTCCTTCTCTGGAGAGAAGATCTGCGTCCACGGGCAGTTTGACTGGTGGGGACGCCGATAAGTCCAGAAGGTCTGGGAACCAGATCTGTCTCGGCCACGCCGGTGCGACGAGGATCATCCTGCACCGGGACCTCTTGAGCTGGTTGACGAGCTGGAGTAGCAGTGGCAACGGCGGGAAGGCATAGAGGAACAGGTTGTCCCAAGGGAACGAGAAAGCAACGCCCATGCAGCTCGGTTGGGGGAACCTGCTGGTGAACCTCTGGCACTTGGAGTTCGTCGCCGTCGCGAAGAGATCGACCTGGGGTCTGCCCCACAGCCTGAAGAGTCGATCCACGTGATCCTGGCGCAGCTCCCACCCGTGGCATGAGCGCAGCTCCCTGCTGTGTGAGTCGGCGATGGTGTTCTTTATCCCTGCCAGATGAAAAGGTACCAGAAACATCCCCTGGTCGACAGCCCAGTGCCACAGATCCTGGGATTCCTTGGACAGGGCTGGGGATCTGGTTCCACCCTGCTTCCTGATGTAGAACATTGTGGTGGTGTTGTCGGTGAAGATCCTCACCACCTTGCCCTTGAGGGACGGAAGAAAGGACCTGAGGGCCCAAAACACTGCACGGAGCTCCAGAATGTTATGAAGCGTTTTTTCCTGCCGGAGCCAAAGGCCTCTCGCGTGGAATTTTCCGGTATGTGCTCCCCACCCTTCCAGGGAGGCATCCGTTGTCACCGTTACCTGGGGTCTGAAAGTCTGTGCCCGCCGTCAGATGAGTGTGGGTGCCCCACCACCGGATCGCTCGTCGGAAGGTCTCGTTGAGCGGTATCCTGTCCTCGAAGCTGCCCGTCGCCTGGATCCAGCGTGCGTCGAGGAACTCTTGCAGTGGACGCCTTGCAAGTCTGCACAGGCGTACAAGATAGATGCAGGAGGACATCATCCCGAGAAGGGATTTGATGGCTCTTACCCTGGCTATGTCCGTGGCTAGCAAGTGTTGCACCTTGCCCAGGATGGCTTTCGTCCTTTCGTCGGACCGCGAGGCCAGCCGTGCCACTGTGTCGAGCTTGGCTCCCAGAAACAGGGCGACCTGCGAAGGGACCAGGTGGGATTTGGGGAAGTTGATGGAGAACCCCAGGTCCGTGAGTAGCTGGACGGTCTTCGCTGTGTGTTCTACGGCAAGCTCCCTTGTCCTCGCTCGGATGAGCCAGTCGTCCAGGTAGGGATAGACGTGGATCCCTTGCAGGCGTAGCCACGCTGCCACCGATGCTAGGCACTTTGTGAATACCCTGGGTGCCGACTTTAATCCGAATGGGAGGGCCTTGAACTGGTAGTGCCGTCCTTGGACCACAAACCTGAGGAACTTCTGGTGTCCTTTTAGAACGGGGATGTGGAAGTAGGCATCCTCCAAGTCCAACGATGACAGGAAATCGTCCTCCTCCAGCTACCTCAGCACGTGCTGGAGGGTGACCATTCGGAACTTCTGAGCCTTGATGTACTTGTTCAGTCGCCGCAGGTCCAGGATGGGACGCCAACCTCCTGTCTTCTTTACGAGAAAGTATCTTGAGTAGACCCCGGAGCCCCGAAGTCTGTGGGATGAGCTCGATGGCACCTTTCTTGAGCATCGCCCTTACCTCCAGCAGCAGCTGGGGTACGTGGTTCTCCTTCGTGGCCACGGGTGGCACGCGAGGGCACTTCTTTAGAAACTCGAGGGTGTGTCCCTGGGCCAGGGTATCTAGCACCCAACGGTCAGTGGAGATGGACTCCCACACGCTGAAGAACTTCGCCAGCCGGCCTTCCACCGGGGTGCTTCGGTGGGGGCCCGACGCCACGGTCGGTTCAGTCCTGTTTTGAGGCCGCCTTGACCTCCCTGGCGACGACGGCAGGAACCTCCAGACTTGCCCTCTATAGGCCTCCTGCGATGAGGAACGGGCCGCTTGACGGTAGGTAGAGGAGCCACTGCTGGAACCTTTGGAGGTCCCTTGCTTGCCTCCGGTGTTCCGAAAGGACGGGCGTCGTTGCTGGAGAACTCCCAGGGCCCGGGCTGTCTCCGTGTCCGTTTTTATGGCTTGCAGGGACTCATTGACTGTCTTCCCAAACAGGTTGTTCCCATCGAAGGGCATGTCCAACACTTTGGCTTGTACATCCTGGCGGAAATCCGTCCCCTTAAGCCACCCCCGCCGTCTGAGGCAAACACCGTTGCCCAACTGGCGGAAACCGGTGTCAGCGATGTCCGTCGCCACCGTTATGGCGTGGTCCGACGCCACCTCGCCTTCTTGCAGGATTTCCAGGGCTTCTGCCCTCTTGTCGTCTGGCAGGAAGTCCAACAAGGGAGCGATTTTATACCAAAGTTCCCTGTCGTAGCGGGCAACGATAGCCAGGGTGTTGGCCGCCTTAATCGTCGTCACCGCCGACGTGATGACTCGTCGTCCCATCGCGTCGAGCTTCTTTCCCTCGCCGTCCGGCGGGGAAGTCGATGTCGATGCCCCCCCGCCTTCTTCCTGGCCGCCGCCGAGACGACTGAATCCGGGGTCAGCTGTGCTCTAAGGCATAGAGGGGCCGCGTCAGGGACCCAGTACTTCTTTTCGTATCGGTCCCTTTTTGCCGGCGTCATGGACGGGTTCTTGAGGAGGGAGAGCCCCTCGTCCCAGATGTCATCCAATAGAGGTAACGCGAGGACCGTTTTCCTCTTGGTCTTTCGACGTTGATAGAGGAACCTCTCCTTCTTTTCTTCGGGGCAGAGCTGGAAAAGCTTGGATGCCCTCGAGATCATCGCATGGAAGGATCCAATCTCATCGGGCGGGGAAGCCCGGGGAGGGGGGAACGACGGGAGTTCCACCCCACCGTCGCCGCCCTCGTCGTCCGTGCCCATCGTTTTGAGCAGGCCTCGAGGTGTGGAAGGGTGCAGGAGGATGTGTTCTTCTCCTCTTGGGTGGTGGACTTCCCGACAGACCTGCCCCTGGCTCCTCCATCTGGCCTGGCTCCGCGTTCATTGCAAGAAAGCAATGCCAATTTAAAGAAACATTGACTTTTTGCTTAAGTGGACGCCTAATGCCAATTAAAGTTGACTTGCTGATTCCTTTTCTATTTCAATTGCATAATTTCATGCCTGTGTGACCCTTTAATGGATCAGCATATTTTGTTATCCAAAATAAAAACATCTACCCTTATCATACGTCAGTAAAATACATATAACCAAGTTAACCCGTCCAAACATTCTTGTATCTATTGCCAAGTGAACCAATTCTATGTTAAACCAGTTTTTTTCTGTGATGTTACACCTGTCGATGGTGTCAGAGAAAACAAAGTGAATTTTATTGTTGTAAAGTTTACCTTAACATTTTTAGTTTCCTCTTCTGAAACCGCAAAGTGATGATAATGTGTATGTTAATATTGGAGAGAATTTTATTCTTTTGTCCAGAATAATGATTCTGATTTCCTTTTATATTTATCTGTCACATTAAAAACTGCCTTTTTCTTGCCACAGATTTTAGGGTAGGATTGGCATTGTGATGGGTTTTAGATCTATGATATTTCTTTGAATAAAGAATAAAACGTCACAATTTTAGATATATTTCATAGATATAAGCCATTGCAATCAATTACAATTAAAAGGTTAAGGTAATGAACTTCATACAAACAAATCGAAAATTATGATTTTTTTGGTTAATGCAATACAAAGTGGAGATGTTTTGTGGGTATGGAGGTGAGCATTATGTAGTCAAAACTTTTCTTTATATTGACAGCAGCAAGAAAACATGTTTCTACTTCAGATTTGACAGAAATTGGACTGCAGTCCTATCATCCTTAGCACACTGCTTCTGGAACGGCCATCTTGTCTATCTGTCCCTGTAACCCCAACTCTGACCCGAGTGCATCCTCTTTTTATGAATCCTCTTGAGCATCTCATAAGTCGTTCATCTTTCTGTCTCCATCAGACCTCATGGTAATAGGTATTTCATCATAATCTACAAGCTCAAGGCTGAAACGACATAAAAAAAATCAATAAGAGTCGGTCCCATCAAAATTGTAATATAATGAGGTGGGATATTACAGATTACTCCCCTACCTCTCCTTGTATCACAGAACCCTCTCAATCATATTCCTGATACTCCCAGGATTTGACTATGCAAACAGCCTCTACCTAGGAATGCCAGAAAAACTCACCAAGAAACTCCAAAGGGTGCAAAATATAGCAGCCAGGATCCTATTAAGATTAAACAGAAGAGACCACACCACGCCAGCACTGAAAAGCCTACACTGGTTACCAGTAAAAAAACACATCAAATTCAAAGCACACTGCATCGCCCACAAAGCCTTGCACAGACAAGGAGCTGAATTCCTCCAAGACAAGATTAGCCGGTTCTGCCCAAGAAAGGACCTAAGATCCAGCAACAATCTACAAGTAGAGGCAAAACATTACAAAAAAAGGACATTCAGCGGAACTGTGTTCTCACGTCTAATTGCTAACCTCTGGAACACCATGCTCAAAGAAATTAGAACCACAGAAGACCACATCACCTTCAGGAAATGATAAAAACCTGGTTATTCAACAGACAAGACAATGACAGCCTCCAAGGAACACCAGCAGCAATAACATCACAGATAAACAACTATTGAGGAGGCAAGATTGGTCAATGAACCACAACTAAGAACCTGGGTTGATACCATCAGGCGGCAACCAAAGAGTCACACCAGAAGATCCAACAAAAGGACAGAATTACTAACCCAATTCCCCTTCCTGCTCCTTCTACATAACCAACGACCAACTTCAGACTTTGGGCTAGCCACACTATACATAAACAAATTATTCTATGTTCACACTCAGTATCTCTAAGATGCTTGAAGCACACCTAGAGTGAACCACTCCACATAGTCTATAAAATTTAAAACACGCATGTACACACCAATACACCAGATAGTCTGCCAGCTACGGCCACCCTCGTTTCTGGATCCCTTATGGACACTATCTAACCAGCGCGCACAACGACAACACCACAGACTAACACTAGCACACACTAGAGGCACTGAGTCTTACCCATACGGTTACACCGCACAGTGCCTTCCGTACCGACTCCCAAATGCAAAACAACACTCACAGACGGTCCTGAACCTGTTCTCTCGTGCTATCCCCACTAACCTCCCCACGCCCCTTTTCTTTCAGAGCCACATAAGTGTTTGGAGACTGCCCCTGGGTGGTAGCAGTGCGTGGTATAAATCAACATAACATAATACCTGCCTCTGTGCCTTTAATACAATCTCTCTTTTCCATCATGTTTACTAGCAAAATTGCAATTTCATGTAAAGATCAGTGGCTTCATATTATTCATCTTTAAAGCTACGACAAGACCACAGCCGATGCATTAGCAATTGGTTCACAATAGAAAGTGCTGAAGCATGACTTCTCAGAAAAGGATGATGATTTGAGTGCATCCTATAGGTTAGACACCCCATCTGAATATGACCTTTGAGGTCATGCCACCACGGGTAGACTGTCCACCAAAAGATATTTGATACATTTCTGCGTGAGTCACAGTGCAGTGTACCCATCTTGCTAGGGAAGAGGAAGAAACTGTTCTCTGTAGTTTATGTAGTAAAACACAAGGTTGCATTGCTGACCCCCTAAAGTCTATTGCCCTGGGTTCATCTGACTTCTTCAGGCATCTTACAACACAGCAAGATGGCCATTTTTGAAAACGGCATAGTAAACGATTTGGAAACAAACACCTGCAAGGATAAAGGAGCGCCATCTACGATCTAATGCCCTAATGTCTTAAACTTGTTCATAGGGAATTAGACAAAAACATGTTTTGGTGCAAATGCCAGCTGAGACAACTCATCATTGTCGCCCCCCAGTCCTTAAAAAGAGAGAGCACAAGGGTTGCATCCCATAATACTGAATTTTAGCAGGAGGCCATTTGAAACGGATACCCCTGAGTAATCTGTGGACCAATGGAAGCTATCCGTTAGCCACGCCATTAACCCCTTTGGGTCGAGCAGTGATTGTGGATCTGTACACATTGAATGACCCCTTGGAGTGAGAAAGGGCCAGATGGCCAAGGAATTTGGCTGTTCCATTTCAGTGGCTTTACAGGAAGCTGTGTGCCTATGAAGACACCAGCATGCACAAGCTCTGCATGTCAAAATGTACAACTTTCTTGTGCCTGATCGCCGTGATTCCTGTCGGAATGTTTGAGCTGCCTTGGAAACCTGTTTTGTAAGTTGGATCTCCCCGCAATTCTCCAAGACACCATCTCCAGGGAACCTGACATGATTAGCGGATGCTAAAGGCCCTTTGGATTGAATAGAAGGTGAGGAAACTGGGGAAGAAGGATCGGGTTGTGTACAATGATTTATTGCACCCTGAGATGTCATGACTGGGATGGCCAGAGGGGTGAGGATCCGGACTGTATCTGTCTTCTGTTTTCCGTTTCCAGAATAACCCCTGAAAAGATGGGAAAGAAGGCAATGTGTATAGCAAGTCTGGTGACCAATTCTGAAAAAAATTGTCTGTTTCTACGGTGTGTGGTTCTTCAACCTGAAACTGAAAAAGTCCAAACTCATTGGTCTCCAGTGGGAGTAAATAGCCTGAAAAACCAGTAGATATATTTGCCAGTTTCTGGAGTCTCTGTGGCGTATTTAACACCAGTCTGCCAAAATATTTAGCACACATAGCAGAAATGCAATAATACAGCTGCCATCATGTTGCCCATTCTTAATAGAATTGCACACCAAAAACTGTGCTTGTTGAATGTCCTGATTGCAAATGGACCTGCAAGCATCTCCAAAAAAGATATGTGCACCCACCTCCCACTTGATGTTTCTCCACTCCTGGATCCCCCACCCTACCTGGCTGGCACCAGATTCTAATAGTAGATCAGGGACAGAACAAAAGATTGCTCTTTCGTATCTTTCCGTTGCTTCCATGTGCCTAATCTTCTCCTTGGTATTCTGTGTTAGAGGGACCCTAGGCTACATTAAGGAGACCCTTTCTGAGGTGCTGTATCTTTAGTCTTTGCAGGGATCATTAGTATGAGGGACCTGGGAAAACTGCCTGTATGGATGATGACAGAAGTCCCATGATCCTTCACAAATGCTGAAGGGAAATTTCCAATTAAACAGTACCTTTCCCAGCTCCTTCTTGAATAGCTGTATCTTTAATCTGGGTAGGAGGAAGGAGGAGGTAAAGGCATAAATGTGGAACACTATGAAAGGCATTTGCTGACCACGACACATTTCTCATTTTTCCCCCATTGATGATGAACCACAGTTCCTGTAGGAGATGAAGGGCCATCTGCAAGTGGTATATTAGTCATTGGGAGATTGAGCCATGAGGTGAACCTCGTCTAGATATATCAGCAATCTTATCCGCTGTCACCTGCCACAGTATTCCGTAGACGCTTCGTGAAACACCATGGAGCCGATGACAGGATGAGCAGGCAAGTGAACTGAAAAATGCACCTGCACACAGGGAATTAAATACATGTATGTGAGGAGTACCTTTAAATCTGATAGATACATATCTGACACACCCAAGCATTCCATCCTGGAATGTGTCGGAGCACGTTGTGGAGAAGATAAATCAGCTCCATCTTTAAATGATAGCAGTAGCTCCCTCAGATTCATTACCTGGCAGAACACTTTGCTTTTTACCAGACAAGGAAAAGATTTCACAGACACCCTGATGATGCCTGGACTGTGGGCTCTTTTTCTTCTTCTCTAAGAGACGCTTTATCTCTTGAACTATAGTACATGTTGCTAGTTGGGAAAACTGGTAATCCTTCTTGGGCACCTGAAATGAAATGGGCGGGACACACAATCTGTCTGAAAGCCCTGAACAGTCTGTAGGACCCAAGTATCTGATGTTATTTCTAGCCAATTGTAGAAAAAATACCAAATAACCCCCTCTCCCCCCCACCAAACTTTAACAGGAAAGAAGGGAGACTGACTGAGACCCAACATTGAACATTCCTGAATTTCCTCTTCTTAAAGGGAGACCTGCATGGTAAAAATGTCTTCTATGTGGAAAGAAGACCTGCTGGGAATTGTTTAAGGAGGCTTGTGATCCCCTTACCCTTCCGGCTCTTGCCATGTCCTTTCCTAGAACAAAAAGCTACCCGGGTAGAAAGTCTTCTTAATCTTCTTAAAGGGCCTTGTCCAGTGTGTAGAAAGAGGTCATGTTACGGCTTTCTTCCTTTACATACAGTTCATCAAAAAACATGGCACCTGTCTTGCACTGCACATTCTCAGCCATATAACCCAGTTTCAGGATCATTTTCCTAAGACTTCCCTTGCATCTATCAGAACGCAAGGAATATTTGCATTACAAAAAAGCAGAGGGTGCCCAACCATTTAGTACTGCACGATCAAAGCTGTGCTGTCTTTCCTGGCTAACTATGCCATGTCCATAATCGTCTTACAAAACCAATCACAGATGGGCATATACACAACTAAAACCAAAACAAAATGTCTACCAGTTGAGATCAATCAAAACATAATTAATATTTAGAATGAATCCACCAAATAACCTTGAGCAGAAAGAACACAGTATTGTGTAAGTCATACAGATGCTCAATGACAAGATGTTACAAAAACACTGCCCCTTTTAATACTAATATTATATCAAATACAGATACACACGTTTTATATTCTGATGCAAGGCAATAATTTACAACATTACATTATTCAAACCCAGTGACTCCATTCACATTCATTCATAAACATTCCATCAATGCATGAATACAAATGTGCAAAATAGCAATAATTAGTGAAACATGTAAACTAACGCCCCTACAATTCTGGCAATATGGTTGGATCCTTACTGCTAGTTTTACCTAACACTTTTATCTTATTGTACTATATCTTGTATTCTTATTGTTGCCATTATTTGTACATCATGTTGTACTTATACTGTTGTACTACCTCCACCTAAAAATGTCTAATGTTGGTTGTCCTTAATCTATGTTTTGTCCTCAGTGACTGTTCCATTTACACCCCTCCACAACCTGGTTAGAATGTCACTCAAACTCACCCCATTGTAAGCCGGTCACTGCTGCCCATCAATTCGGATTTCTTATCTATTGTAGGTTCTTATGTGATCAAAAGAGTATTGTTCTGCCCTGCATATATAAATAAATAGATAAATACTTTCTTTAACATACTTGTTGTTGCCTGATGTCCATAATCTTTTCCAAAGGACCTACTATATCCAAATGTTTGTCCTGATAGTTATGCCACACTGTGTCCACTTCTTTGACTGGGTCCTTACCGTACTTTATATGGATCATACTGATCTTTGGGTCCACAGTTGGGGTAGTTGTACACTTGTTTGGTAAGAGGGTCCTTGGGCATTCACAACTCACACTCCCTCTGGCTCATTTAGCGGCAATAAATGCCTGAACGTGTTGGGCTTTTGGGTGGTAGAGGGTGCCACTCTGTGGAAGTGCACCTCATAATGGACCTAGGATCCAACATCAGCACCCCAGCTGAGTCCTGAATGCCACTCAAGCCTGGGGTGACCGTATCCTGACCCTCATATAACTAGTGCAGAGGCGTTCTTGCTGTCATCACCAGCCTTGTATTCTCCTCATGTCCAGAGGTTCTGAAAGTGTTCTGATCAACCACCTGGGTAACTGGACTGTGAGGAAAAATTACCACACCCATACCTGGATGTTCTAGGTATTCGCTTTTCTTTACCGCCTTGGTGTGCCTGGATGTGCACCCCTGCTCACCAGCTTTTTCTTGCCACTGGAATAGTGTAGAACCTGCCTTAATGAGGGGAGTCTGCAGTTGAGTAACTTTGGAGGAGAATGCATTCCCAATCGCTTGAGAAAAGCCAATAATAGTGGTACACATTGGAGCTCATATTTAAGTTCCCCGCAGCGTAAATAGAAGAACCAAAGACAGGCCAACGGTGTTAGTCCTGTCTTAATGCCTACATTCAGACTCCAGGGAATTTTTATTGTTTCAGGAGGAGGAGGGTGGGGCAGAATGGGAGTTACGTTTCCACTTCCCGTTTGCCCTGCGCCTTAAAAGATTACCTGGTTTTACATCAGTACGAGATTTTCATGCATGCGGAAAACCAATGATTTCCTATGGAATACGCCTGCTTTTTGCACTAGCACAAATCAGGTGGATTCCATAGGAAATCAATGTAAATGCATACATGGCAGGCAGTGTTTACTCTATTTGCACTACAGAATGCAAAAGAAAGGTCTACATCGACTTCCACCATCCCTTTATATTTCTCATTTGCACTCTGCAGAAAATTGCCCGAAAGCGACCCGTTTGCAAATAAGTGCAAACGGAAGCATTCCCCACAGGGCAATTTACGCCGAGGAGCAAAGTACAGCAAAATGGCTTAGCGTGGAGGGATTTCCAATGGTAGCCTGCACTTCCTCTTTTTCAAACGCCTCCTGCAAAGGTAAGACCTCTTCTTCTCCTTCTCTGTCGTATTGTCACAAATAACAAAACAAGCTGTTGTCCTTCTGCTGCTGCAAAGCTGAGACAAACTAACATCCCTGTCTCTATCCCACCCCTGCCCACTCATTGGTTAGTCTTTGTTCCAATCATATTACTTGTTTCACTTTACTACATGCTAAATGCATGAGCTAAGTTATGTGATATGTAAAATGATAAGAGAAAAGCCTTTCTGAATGAGCAAGAGAGGCAGCATTCACAAAATTATGTTTCCTATTGGATTGCACATCTTGCTTGCTGCCATGATAAAAAGCATGCCCTCTGTAAAATGCAAGATGTAAACAAATGTGTGCAACGAAGAACATTTTAAACTGAATAAAAGGGAATTTCAAAAGACGTACTATTTTCTAGGGCCTTTAAATGTGTTTCCAGAGACTGGGTGGGTGATGCTAAGGACAAGCATAGAAATCAGAACCTTTGTCACTTGCACACAAATACTAAAGACCAAGCATGTGGTCATCAGCAGGAGAACTGAGCCTGGATCCCAGAACACTTATTGTTGCACCCTTGAAGCCCAATAAGAACTCGATTTGTCAGCATATTTTATAATTTGGATGCCATGTGTAGAGAAAATGTATCTATGGTTTTAGGGTGTCTTCCTTTCCTTTCAATGGTGAACTCATCAGAAAATGCAATGGTAAATGAATAGGTGTACTTGTGAAAGTTATTTTTGCTTGCATAAACTTCACTCTTAATAACATTATCTAGTATGTAAAAGTTGAAACAAACATTTTCGGACATATTGCAGATGTAGCTTAGGGTAACTTGAACTGTCCAAAAATGAACCATTCTAAAGCCTGACCTCAGTTCAGGAATGTACATCACAAGACAGAGGACACACAGAACTAATGAGTCTTTTGAGCTGAAACTGGTTTTTCACATTAAACTTGTGGACACTGCCAGCTTGCTGGTTTAATGGACAACTTGAAAGAGTACTGTCACATCCATCAAGTACGCCCCTCATAAAATCAATTTTAGCTAAAGTCACAGGATTGTTACTTGATATCCTGCGCACAGCAAAATAAATGCTGCCTTCACATATTTTCCTATCAGGAAAGAGAAGGTGTAGAAGATCTATTAACAGGGACATCTGCAGGCCGAAGTCAGCATTTATTCCCTCCCAGATCTGAATAGAAAGCTAATGGATGGCATTTTTAATCAAACATTGTATTCTTTTAAAAAATCATATCGCTGTGAGGAAAGCTGTTAGAAACACGACAGTATTTACAAACTGGAGATAGAAAATATATATTTTTACCCCATACACAATTTGCATGGGGTGTCATAGAAAGATTTGGAGAGATGGGAAAAACACTTATCTCCGAATGTATCCAATGCACAAGAACAGTTCACGTTTTTAATTGTTCTCTGTGACATACTGAATATGATGATACAGATTTGATTAAACCCTCACATTTACATCAAAAACGAAATTGCACACATATCTAGATTGAAAGCAGCACCCACATTTGTTTTGAAAATGTCCACACTTGTTCTTTGAAAGCTGCACATATATTCCGAGATGACAGCACACACCTGCACTCAGAGCAGAGTGTAAAATCCCTGAGAGCATTATTTTCTGAATTCAAACCTGTGGGAATCCTATGCAGGCTGGCTATTGTCTACATTTAAATGACCTGCACATAACCAATGCATTCACAACCCCATACAAATATAGGGGGACCAAGTGGGATAAGTATGTATGTATGATTGCCATATGTTCAAGCAATTTTTCTCTAATACTATACTTGTTTTGATCCCGGAGAAGTGTTTTTATATCCGTAAATTCATACACTGGATGACACGTTTTTTAAATACATTTAAAATGTTGAAAAACACACTCTCTTTATTGCCCGGAATTGTAATCAGGGGGCGTGAAATCTGTCATGCCGCCTAGCTGAACCTGTAAATGAATTCAAATATTTCTACAGTGCCCCAGCGCTAATTTTAGAATGTTCCCTTGTGCACTTGAGGCGGCTGATCGAGTGCAGGGAAAAGCTCCTCTGTTTCGGAGGCAAACAGCAGGTTAACGTGCGCACCACTTTGAGGAGAGAGAAAGGTGTGCTGCTGCATGGGTGGAATAAAAACAGTAAAATACATCTAACCCAATAAGTAAAAAAATGCTCCACAGCACAATAAACATATTCAGAAACCACATTTCATGAATAATACTTAGCTTGAATGAATGCTTCACAGAAACAAGAAAAGAGGATGTGCTGAGGTTAGAGTTATGGATAAATGTACACAGAGACAAAATGATTGTTCCAGATGGGCTGGGCTAGGAATTATCAGGCTTGTATTCCAATATCTATAAAATGTGAAGTTTAAACTTTATTCTTGCTGCTGTCCGAAATAAAAGAGTTGAATGCATAATGCTAACCCCCGTGCCTTAACATAAAATTGTCAGTCTCTGAGGACATGTCTGTGTTCTGGTATCCATCTGGCATTAATGGTGGAGAAAAGCATAACGGAAGTCAGGCCTTCCATAAGATTGCTTCTCAAGAGCAATGAGGTGCCACAATATTTGGATCCATAGTATGGCATGTGGTGTTTCTACAGATCCCCATCAGGTAGCAAGTACTTCACTAGCGGTTGGGGACAGGGTAGATAATATATTCCAATCATTGTTGGACATGTTCGATAGTGTACCTCCCCACAGATGTACAGCAATTATGGTGTGAGGGAACATTGCCTGCAGTCTAACATGTCTAGGTTGCCAATTATACATAACTTTCAACCATGATTCCTTATACTGAATGAATTTCTTAAATAACTGCTTATCCTTTCACAATTGATCCCAGTCAGGATCAAAGATGGGCCTCCCTAAAGCTTTGGTCCTCTGCAGATTTTATTCATTTATATGGATCAGTAACAAGGCGTTTAAGATCCAAGTGAGATTGAAGTAGCTTCTCAATATCTGCTAGCTCTCTGCTTGCCATAGATTGGATTTATTACGCGTTTTTACCAAAGCGCTGTACATTAAAAGATGGTATAAAAAGTAGAAATGAACAACTGAACAATGCAAATAGAGTTTTAAAAAGAGGAAAGGAAAAAGGGTTTGAGATTAGAGAGAAGGAAAGAGAAAGTTGAAAAGGTTCCGACATTGAGGGCTAAGGAGTTGAGTGAAAGAAATGTGAAATGGACGTGGGTAGAGGAAGGTTTGGGTAAACCTAGTATAAAATTATTTTGAGAGGCAAGAGAATGAGGAGGGACACAGAAAATGAATAGCAAAGAAAGATAAGGAAGTCTGAGGCTGTCTATGCATTTAAAGACAACACTGAGACACAAAAGAGTAATTGAGATTCAAAGGAAAGCCAGGAAAGAGAGCGAAGAGATGCCATTACAATGTACCGCCCCTGTAAGCTGTTGCAAATTTAGCGTGGCACTTTGCGCTGCATTGGGGATTTCAATGCCTTTTCCTTGCGCAAGGGGCGTTCTTGGGGGCGTAACTTGCGCTGCTGGATGTTCTCTGCGTCAGCCCTCAAAATGGCTTGGAAATTCCATGAATACGCGGTGCGCCAGAATGCTGTTTAGCGGACACAGCTAGCGCACGCTCCCTCTCTGCGCTGCCTCGGCGCTGAAATCTATGAATTACCCCCTAAATCTTTTAGGTAGTAGCCAGTTTGCAAAGATCTCAAGTTGCTCCTTTTCAGGCGTAAGGTGTTCTGCTGGCTTTGTTTATGAACTTGACAACACTTTGCATTCTAGTACTTATACTCCTATAAAAGGAAACTAACACTACACGTAGATTATTACTCTGTAGCAGAACAGAAACATGTTCTACTGTCAATCAAGTGAATTAATCGCTTCGACTGAGTACACACCTCTGTCCTAAAAGAGACTGGTATTATGTGTTTGTGTCCTCCCATGTCACTTCCGGAGGTATTGCACAGTCCTTACGCTAATTGTTCACCCCACTTATTAGTTCCAGCTATTAGGTGGTACACACGCACCACCTATAAATGGAAATTATGCCATTGGAATATGAGCAGAGCGAGATGAGATGTGAGGCGGGACACACAGCTTGTGGGTTTTTGTTTGTTTATTTCCTAACCCATTTATTAGCCATGCTCCTGCTAATCGCTATAGCCATTCCCACCCCCATCCTGCCGTTTCATACCAAAAACCCATCTTTGAGCCTACTCTTTCAAGCAGTAACATCAAATAGTGTGCTGTAAATAGCCTGACCGTGTTATTTTATGTTAAGTTATGTTAACCGAACTTGGAGAGCGCACGTACACCCTAAGGCATCTTGGTGCTAGATAGCAGGATAGGACATTCTAACAGAGGCCAGGATTTATTTAAACAGAGTTGTTTTTAGTAGACGACGGAACAGGAGGTGATCAGCAGTGCTGCGGAGAGCAAAAGGAAGGTCATTCCAGGCTTTCGCAGCAGCCACGGAGAAGGCCCGTCCTCCAGTACTAGCACGCCGGTAACGGGGTACTGCTACCAGAACAGCTGATTGAGAGCGCAAAGCTTGAGTGGGTACATACCACGAGAACTTTGTTTGAAATATTCTGCACCGTTCCTGTAGAAAGCCCGGTGTACAATACACAAAGACTTGAAAGAGATCCTATCTGCCACCGTAAGCCAGTGCAATTTCCTAAGTAAAGGAGACATGTGTGTTCCAAAGGGAGGATTTAGGATTTCTCTGGCTGCCGCGTTCTGCAGTAGCTGAAGTCGCTTGATCACATTGCGGGGCTGGGCCTGATAAAGGGAATTGCAGTAGTCCAGCATGCTTAAAACTAAAGCGGCAACCACTGGTGCCTCGCAGGCTGCCGGGAGAAAAGGAAGAACCTTACGGAGAATGTGGAGCTTGAAATGGCCGATTTACATACCGCTGCCACTTGCTCATCCATAGAAAGGAATGCAGAGAATCTAACCCCCAGGTTTCTTAACGATGTAACAGGGGTGAGGAGAGGGCCAAGTGACTAAGGCCAGAACTCAGTGGTCCAGAACAGGTGGGGATGCAGTACCCACAACCAAGACCTCAGTCTTACTGCCGTTCAGTTTTAACCAGTTACATCCCATCCAAACTAATAAGAAAACATATGTATCCCACCACCTTGTGCATTGAGAACACTGCTACAGTTTTACACAAATAAGCACCTGCATATAGATGTACATTTTAAAATAGGTGGTCAGCTCGCGATGAAACAGATTTATGTTAAACTGCTTAAAAATGTGTATGGCCAAAAATCACAAGTTGCATATTTGTTGATACAGATCTGACATACGTGTTCACATATTTCTATATAACTGCCTGAGGACGTCTATTGCCGCTCAGGGTTGAATGGCGCCAAGTATTAAAGGAGGGATGTGGGAATTGGGGACTGCTCAGCATATTGTTGTAGAAATAAACTACTCAGTGATGCGGAAAGATATGAAAAGTCACCTCAGAGTTCCCTGACCTTATAAGGAAAGCCCTCTGCGACTTGCAGTTGTCTTTTTACATGAAACAGTGGAGGAAGCATGGGGCGTGGCTTACTCAAATATAATAAATAATTTAAAATATGACCTACTTACAGGTTGTAATCTTGTGGGATATTTACAGCAAGAGGTATATAGACAATCCCTGACATTTACCCCATGCAGTACATTCACACATACATGTACATACATGTACTCTACTTTAGACCCCCAATACATTTCAATATCGAAAAAGTCTGGAAAAGTAGAAAATGTGATCCTATTAGAAGCTCAAGGTGTATGGAGTGAGATGCGATACGGCACACTGAATGGATTTAATTTGTGTTTAACTTTGCCTGTATAGGCTCCTGCATCATCTACAAGTTATTAACTTTGAGAGCCCTAATAACGCTTTGCTTCTTTGCATCGATGTTGTGCCACCTTTCGTTATTATCTATGGAAACGGCATTCCAAGATGGCCGTTTCCTTTGTCTGTACCGGAGTGCTGGGCTTGGTGCAGATGGGGGTCCGGGATTGGCCACTGCTTGATTCATCTAGGCCAATGGAAAGGCCGACCCTCCTCACAAGGGCCACTCCTAAGGCCCTGTCTACCCCTATCCATCACGGTACGCCAGTCGCCTGTATATCTGTACTCCCCCCACCCCTCCGCTGCCCCCGTATGTCTGGACTCCAGCCCCCACCACTCCGCGGCCCCCTGTATGTCTGTACTCCCCCCACCCTTCCGTTGCCCCCTGTATGTCTGTACTCCCCCCACCTCTCCACTGCCCCCTGTATGTCTGTACTCCCCCCACCCACCCACGTTAGTCGCCTGTGCACTCCATCTCCACCACCCCCTGTAGCTGCCCGCCATACCGTGAGATTTGCTCCATGTGGTTGCCCGTTGATTGGAAACCTATGTACTAGTATGCACTTGCCACCGTCCAATACGGGACTGGCCCCATGCTATTCTATGTTGACACTAACCATGCACCCATGTGCAGCTTGCCTCCTCTTTATTCTGTGCCGGGCACCACGCATTTACCCATTGACCTGACCACTCAAATATGTGTTATTGCCACCTTGTAACTTTTGGTTGGCACCTGTATATGCATACTAATTTTGACCACGCAACTGTTTGTAGCTGCCACCATGCAACATGTGGTTGGCACCATGCTCTTGCCTACCGATGTTCACCTCACAACTTTATGTAGCTGCCGCTGTGTAAGATGTGGCTGGCACCATATATTTGCCCACCAATTTATTTAACCACTGTTAAGCACTTATTGGAATTTTATGAGGCAACATGTATGTATGTATGCCTTCTAATGCACTTATGTAACTAATTAAGCCTTCCTAACAGCGCCACGATGCCCCAGAGCAGTTTGGCGCTATACAAATTCAAATAAATAAATATATATGCCTAGTATCGCAATGCTTTCAACCCCATTACCTAGCAAGCATTTTGTGGACTTTGCAACCAAGTAACATGAGTTCTAATCCTGGCTTCCCCACTTACCTAAATGTATGGATCCTGAGCAATCACTTTATCTTAGAGAGTGCACTCAGTTCATTTATTTGGTCAAAATTAATTTTGGAAACAAGGTGAACCCGAATACTAAGCACCATATTAAATCAAACAAATCATTCACAAAGACAATTGAAGTCCTAATTACAAACGGCAAGTTTGGTGGTGGGGTGGCTGGAATCATCTGCAGCTCTGAGTGTGATGCTGGAAATGCATCTGAGGGACAGGGCCTCTGAATCCTTGTCCTTTTTCTGTTTTTACCGTGTGTTCTGTTATGTTTTCTGCCCCGGAGTCCATGTGGGACTCCTGGCAGTGCAGCTCTCTCTTTTGGTTTGGTGAACAGACCCATGGGATACCCTTATGGCACCCATGGGTAGGGGTACAACCCTGTGCCCCTAGTGTATGTTTTTGGGCACCTGTGGGTGGCCCACAGAGCAGGGTATGGGCTGGTGGCAGCTCCATGCTGAATTTGACAGGTGCTCTGGGTGTCCTCCATTTTGGGACACCCAGGCCCTGCCATTGGGATCAGTTGATTCCTTATAGAAAACAAGATGGCCCCTGTGGCCTCTTGCTTTCTATTGCCTGTTATCTTGTTTTCCCAAAGTCCTGGGAAGCCCTGCCTCTGTCCCTTCCCCCTGACTGGCTGTTGGGTGGAAGTTCCATGTATGGTGTTGTTGTGAAGGCCCAGCTAGACTGGCTGGAGCCTTCCCAGTGACTGTATGTTGTGGGTACCTCCTGTGGGTGGGACCTGGGTGAATGGAGTGTGTGACCAATATACACTTCTTGTTGTGGTTGTCTGGTTTCCGGCATGAGAGACAAAGACTGAGACAGCCCTGCCCGAAACTGGCCTGAATGCAGTGTGTAGTGTTGAATGGCTGGGTACTTGTCCCAATCCACATTTCTTGTTGTGAGTGTCTGGGGAAGGGAGGAGTGTGGCCTGAATGCACTGTGTGCCTGATTGGCTGACTGACTGCATGAATGCCCTGCAGTATGATTGGCTGCTGAGTGTGTGCCAGCAGCGTGGATGAGAGAGAGGATAGTATATCTGGGGACCTCTCACCACTGGAAAAGTGTTCAGAAGGAACCATTGGTTCGGAAGGGACCTTTGTGCTCCTGAAGCAGCCAGGGAGCTGAGTCTCCACTCTACGAGTAACTGGAACTGCTGATCCTCGACGTCCAGCTGGAAAAAGAAGATTTGCTGTGGCATTTGCTTCGACCGATCCGAAGGCTGACGAATTCGTCGAGGGCTGACCCGAGAGAGGACCTGGTAAGGCGCCCTCTTCCCGTGCTCCGAGGGACCATCGAGCACCGCTCCATCTTCGCCGAAGCGTCCTGGAAGACAGACCCTCGAAAAGCTGTCGACCCGAGACAGGACCGCCGAGGAGATCGAAGTGAAGCACCCGGACATCGACGCCGTTGAAGTCCATTGCCGTTGACCAGGGTTCGCAGGTTTGTGGAACCGCTGGAGGCCCGTCGAAGTTGTGTTGCCCAGCCGTGGGAACCACTTGACGCCGTGCCGCCGACGACCGGAGCCGTCCGCTCCTTTGCCTAAGAACATTCAATCGAAGGACTCTCTCGACCGCTTCGTCGACCGCTTATCCTGCCGGAGAAAGTCGAGGACGACCAACGCACCGAGGAGAAACCTGCCGGTGGGTTTCCCGCCACCCGACGACCTCAAAGACTCGGACGACTCGACGCCCTTGCTGGGCTCCCGTCTCTACAATCTTTGCGGTCCAGAACTATTGTCGTCGAGGTGCCCCGCACACCTCCGCCTTGCAGGACGCCGACGCCGACGAGCACCGCTCGGACGAAGCTGCCGCCTCTTCGACATCGTTCTACCTCGTTCGTCGACGGACGTTCGACGCCCCGTGCCTCCCGCTTGAAAGGGAAGGCATTCAAGAAGGGCCGTCGATTCCCCGTCGCCGAACAGCGAGTCCCTTGACGTTTGTCGACGCCTCTTCGAGGAACTCGACTCCACCAGGTACATTGGGGGGGTAAAAAACATTATAAGAGAGAATAAGACTTACAGAGCAATATATGGACTGGGCTTGTGCTATATCTTTCTTTACAGGTTGCCCAGGTGGGGGGGATCTCCACACAGAACTGTGCCCAGTGGTAGGGGCCAGTATCCTGCCTATTGCTCAACCATCTTATTTTCTCTCCTCCCTCTATTGCTGGTTTCACTCTATTGGTCTGTGTGTCATTGTACTGTACTGTTCATGCACTTCAATGAGATCTAGGGTGGTACCACTTTAGGATTGTAAATATTTGTCATTGTAGATTTTGCCGGAGTACAAAGTGAGTTATCATGATAAATGTACATAACCTTAACTTTTGATTATATAAAGACTGTGTTTCTAACCAATACAGAGTGTGGATATTCCTTTGTGGGGGCTTGGGGATACACTGTAATTAAGAACCAGCCTGCATCACCTCCTGAGAAGCTAGGCCTTGATTGCTCGACCATTGCTACCGAATAGAGAATCTTGGCTGGGGTCTCCTGTGCCTCTCCTCCACCATATAGGGAGTGGGAGTACAGACACCCCCCACCGGTCGTTGAGATCCGTTCTCTCACACTGGTGGCAGCGGTGGGATGCTTATGGTTTTAAGAATCAGTGTATAACCATGCCACTTACAAAGGATATTTGCCCTTTATTGAATTAAGGTTTAGTTGTGTACAAGGTAACTGCATTACAAACAATGGAGTCTATTGCGAATGGCAAATTAACTCGGATGAGCTTGGAGGCTCTCCAGAGTGCTTGTGAAGCTAGGGAGTTAGACTTTGTGGATAAGTCTAGGGCTGAGCTGATAGCTGCCCTGGTGGACTACCAGACTGATAGTGAAACTCTTGATGAGGGGGGGAATGCAACCAATGAGGACTCTGCCCCTGGGGTTTCAGCTGAATCTGTTTCTGGGAATGCCGCCATTCCTGCTGCCTCTGTTCCAAACTCCAGCAATTCCTTAGAGCTTGAGTTATTAAGGATGAAATTGGCCTTTGAATACCGCAAGTTGGAAATAGATGCTGAGCTCAAGAAAGAGGAGTTGGCTCAACAAGTTGCACTCAAAAATAAGGACCTTGAACTCAAGAGCCAGGACACTGAATGTCAGAGGATCCAGCTAGAGAAAGCTAGAGTGGAGACTTCAGCTAGATCCAGTGAGAGTGTCAGGTCCCCAGCCACCAAGTTTATGAAAGATTTGGTTGGTGTATTTGTGGAGGGTTCGGATATCCTCCAATGGATTGAAGCGTTTGAAATGGCTTGTGAGATTCATGATGTGGATAAAAGAGATTGGGCGAAGTGTTTGTTAAGCAGAGTGCCTCAAACCGGGTATGACTGTATTCTGAAGCTGAGTGTGGAAGAAAGGGGTCAGTACGAGTGTATGAAGTCTGCTTTGATTGCCAAGTTCGGCAAGACACCTACCCAATACCTTAGAAGGTTCAGGGATTTTAAGAAAAAGGAGAATATGTCTTGGGTTGACTGGGTGAGTGCTGCGCACATGAACATGATGGGGTGGATCGATGGATACAAGGTTAAGACTTTTGTTGAATTGTCCCACCTCTTGTTTTTTGAGCATTTCTCTGAAGCCTGTTCACCGGAGCTGCGTCAGTATGTGGCTGACCAGAACATTTTGGACCCCTTTAAGCTGGCTAGGTTGGCTGACAAGTGGGTCTCCTACCGGGTGTCCCCTAAGGACTCCAGTGGGAAGGACAAGGAGAAGGAGAAGGGGGCCTCTCAGAAAGCTGAGGAGTCCCCCAAGCAGTCACAGTCGGGTAAACCAAAACCTTCCTCTCCTAAGACCCAAAAATCTAGTGGGGATAAGTCATCTGGGGGTGGGAATAAGAGTAGTGGTCCACCTGCTGCAAAGCAGGCTCCCAGTGGTTCCAGTACCGTACCCCGCACTCCTGGCGCTTGTTGGGACTGTGGGGCTCTGGATCACAAAAGGGGGGACCACAAATGTAAAGGTAAGGCACTTGGAGTACAGGCTGTCAGCCTGACCTACCCTTACCCCGTGTCTGAGGTGGAGGCCACTGTCCTCCCCTCCTCTGCCGGTGTCACATTTGGTGCTCCGGTGGAGATTTCCTTAGTGTCCCATGGGGCCTGGGACCAGTACGCGGAAGTACTGGCGACTATCCCACAGAACACCCGTATATTTTTGAGAAGTGTCCTCTTGAATGGCCAGCCTTCTACTGGTTTGAGAGACACTGGGGCAAGCATGACAGTGGTGGACAGGACCCTGCTCAGGCCAGAGGACTATGAAGGTGCTCCTCTGCAAACCACCAGGTTAGCTGGTGGGCCTCCCAAATTATCACCTGTAGCCTTAGTCACACTCATGATTGGCGACAAGACAGCGAAGCTTCCTGTCCTGGTTCAGGACAATGTCCCTGCTAACATTTTGTTAGGGAATGATCTAGTAGAGTTGGGGTTGATCTCGGATGGTCTTCCCATGACTGCTGCTGCCGTCACTAGATCACAGGTGACACCGGGTCTGGCTGTGGGTCAGATACCCGAGCCAAAGGCGAGGCCTAAGGCAAGAAGGAGGAAGACCAAGAAGGCCACCCCTGTGGAGGGAGCACCTTCTCTTCCTGCTGCACCCATTGGGATCCATGCTCCGGACGGGCTGGGTCCAGTGGAAAACCCCAACTCAACTCATTTGGGAGAAGAGGCAGAAGACTCTCCTGTGGGAGAGGTTCTTAACCCGGAGGATCATCCCGATCTTCAATGCTTGTTAGCTGAAGGGGGACCCTCCCGGGCAGACTTCTGTAAGGGACAGAGAGAGTGCCACTCTCTCGAGGGACTGAGGAAACAGGCCCTGGCCCAGGCACAAGGAGAGGTGCCTAGGAACTTCCGGATTTATTGGGAGGGTGAGCTCCTTGTTAGTGAGCCCACTAAGCCTGAACCTGGTGCCCGCAAGAGGTTGGTGGTACCCCAGGTTTACCGGCCCTTCCTACTGCAGTTGGCGCATGAGGTGCCCTTGGCTGGTCATCTTGGGACCAAGAAGACTAAGCAGAGGGTCTCTGCCCATTTCTACTGGCCACGGATGGGAGTAGAGGTGGAGTCCCACTGCAGGACCTGCCCAACTTGTCAGTTGTCTGGCAAGACTGGAGGCAGTGTCATTGCCCCACTGCAGCTGTTGCCAGTGGTTGGCACCCCATTTGAGAGGGTTGGCATCGACATTGTCGGTCCCCTTGACCCTCCCACTTCAGGTGGACATCGGTTCATCCTGGTCTTGGTAGATCATGCCACCAGGTACCCTGAGGCGATACCCCTTCGGACGGTTACGGCCAAGGTGGTTGCCCGGGCGCTCCTGGGCATTTTCACCCGTGTTGGATTCCCCAAGGAGGTTGTCTCTGACAGAGGATCCAACTTCATGTCTAGTTACATGAAAACCATGTGGAAAGAGTGCGGGGTAACCTACAAGTTCTCCACCTCTTACCACCCCCAGACCAATGGTCTGGTTGAGAGATTTAATAAAACTCTCAAGGGCATGCTAGGGGCTTTGGAAGAACCCCTAAGGAGGAAATGGGATCTCCTCCTGCCATGCCTGCTGTTTGCTTACAGGGAGGTACCTCAAGAGGGTGTTGGTTTCAGCCCCTTTGAGTTACTCTTTGGACATCCCGTGAGGGGGCCCCTCGCCTTGATCAGAGAAGGCTTGGAAGCCACCCCTCCAGGTCCCGCCAAGCAAGTGGGGGACTATGTGTTAGGCCTCAGACGGAGGATGACACAGATGATGGGCCAGGCAACAGCAAATCTCAAGGCCAGCCAGGAATTGAATAAGTACTGGCATGACCTTAAAGCCTCGCAAGTGGATTGGACTCCGGGACAGGAAATCCTTGTGATGGAGCCTACCAAGCCTAGAGCTTTGGCAGACAAGTGGACTGGACCCTTCAGGATCATCTCCAAGATGGGCGAAGTCAATTATCTGGTTGACATGGGAGCCTCTGGGGTAGCCCCTCAGATATTCCATGTCAACAGGCTCAAGCCTTTCCACCGGCGAGCAGAAGTCTCATGTCTCTTGCTAGCTTCTGGGCAAGAAGAGGATGAGAGTGAGCCCCTTCCTGATCTGCTGCATAGCAACCCTCAGGATGGCTCAGTGGAGGGAGTACATCTCTCTCCAGATTTGACAACAGAGCAACAGAGGGCCTGTAGGGCTTTGCTCCAACAGTACGCCTCTCTGTTTTCACTGAAGCCAGGCCTTACACCGTGGTGTAAGCACGAAATTGACACTGGTGACAGTGTACCTGTCAAAAGCAGGTGCTACCGTATGTCAGATACCGTTAAGAACCACATCCAGGCTGAGGTCGCCAAGATGTTGGATCTGGGTGTTATTGAACCCTCAACCAGTCCCTGGTCCAGTCCAGTGGTCCTTGTCCCCAAGGCAAGTTCCCAGGCGGGCACCAAGGATTGGCGGTTCTGTGTGGACTACCGAGGAGTCAATGCCGTCACCAAGACTGACGCGCACCCATTGCCCAGGGCTGATGAGCTCGTGGACACCATCGGTGCTGCCAAGTTTGTGAGCACCTTTGACCTCACTTCAGGCTATTGGCAAATAGCTCTGACGGACCATGCCAAGGAAAAGACGGCCTTCTCAACACCTGAGGGACTCTACCAGTTTAGAGTCATGCCTTTTGGGTTGAAGAATGCCCCTGCCACCTTCCAGAGATTGGTCAACCATGCGCTCAGTGGGCTGGAAGCCTTTTGTGTGGCTTACTTAGACGACATTGCCGTCTACAGTTCCACCTGGGAAGAGCATTTGACACATCTGGATAAGGTGTTGCAGGCCTTGAAAAGGGCTAACCTCACTATCAAGGCCACCAAGTGCCAGATAGCTCAGGGGAAAGTTACCTATCTTGGTCATGAGGTAGGAGGGGGTCAAATCCAACCTCTCGCCAGTAAAGTACAGGATGTACAGAACTGGGAGACTCCCACTACTCAAACCCAGGTGAGAGCCTTTTTGGGCCTCACCGGGTACTATCGCAATTTCATGGCAGACTATGGGACCATAGCTGCACCTCTGACAGCTCTAACGTCACCCAAGCAGCCTAGGAAGGTTAATTGGACCGAAGACTGTCAGAGGGCCTTTGATGGCTTGAAAGAAAGTCTGTGTAGGGCACCTGTGTTGAGTGCGCCTGACTACAGCCGACCCTTTATCGTCCAGACGGATGCCTGCGACACCGGAATTGGAGCTGTCTTGTCCCAGTTAGATGACAAAGGGAGAGAACACCCTATCATATTCATCAGTAGACAACTCAAGGGTAGAGAACTTAGGTGGGCTACTGTTGAAAAAGAGTGTTTTAGTATAGTTTGGAGCCTCAGGCGTTTTAGGCCCTACCTTACGGGGTCTACCTTCAAGGTCCAAACAGATCATAAGCCCCTGAAGTGGCTTATGCAGATGAAGGGTGAGAACCCGAAATTGCTCAGGTGGTCCATTAGCCTGCAAGGGCTAGACTTCACCATAGAGCACAGACCAGGGAAGAGTCACGATAATGCAGATGGCCTTTCCAGAAGGTATGTTGACCGTCTGGATGAGGGTGTCTATCCCGTGGGAGATTAGACACCCTCCACCTCAGTCTGGGGGGGAGGCGACTGTGATGCTGGAAATGCATCTGAGGGACAGGGCCTCTGAATCCTTGTCCTTTTTCTGTTTTTACCGTGTGTTCTGTTATGTTTTCTGCCCCGGAGTCCATGTGGGACTCCTGGCAGTGCAGCTCTCTCTTTTGGTTTGGTGAACAGACCCATGGGATACCCTTATGGCACCCATGGGTAGGGGTACAACCCTGTGCCCCTAGTGTATGTTTTTGGGCACCTGTGGGTGGCCCACAGAGCAGGGTATGGGCTGGTGGCAGCTCCATGCTGAATTTGACAGGTGCTCTGGGTGTCCTCCATTTTGGGACACCCAGGCCCTGCCATTGGGATCAGTTGATTCCTGATAGAAAACAAGATGGCCCCTGTGGCCTCTTGCTTTCTATTGCCTGTTATCTTGTTTTCCCAAAGTCCTGGGAAGCCCTGCCTCTGTCCCTTCCCCCTGACTGGCTGTTGGGTGGAAGTTCCATGTATGGTGTTGTTGTGAAGGCCCAGCTAGACTGGCTGGAGCCTTCCCAGTGACTGTATGTTGTGGGTACCTCCTGTGGGTGGGACCTGGGTGAATGGAGTGTGTGACCAATATACACTTCTTGTTGTGGTTGTCTGGTTTCTGGCATGAGAGACAAAGACTGAGACAGCCCTGCCCGAAACTGGCCTGAATGCAGTGTGTAGTGTTGAATGGCTGGGTACTTGTCCCAATCCACATTTCTTGTTGTGAGTGTCTGGAAGGGAGGAGTGTGGCCTGAATGCACTGTGTGCCTGATTGGCTGACTGACTGCATGAATGCCCTGCAGTATGATTGGCTGCTGAGTGTGTGCCAGCAGCGTGGATGAGAGAGAGGATAGTATATCTGGGGACCTCTCACCACTGGAAAAGTGTTCAGAAGGAACCATTGGTTCGGAAGGGACCTTTGTGCTCCTGAAGCAGCCAGGGAGCTGAGTCTCCACTCTACGAGTAACTGGAACTGCTGATCCTCGACGTCCAGCTGGAAGAAGAAGATTTGCTGTGGCATTTGCTTCGACCGATCCGAAGGCTGACGAATTCGTCGAGGGCTGACCCGAGAGAGGACCTGGTAAGGCGCCCTCTTCCCGTGCCCCGAGGGACCATCGAGCACCGCTCCATCTTCGCCGAAGCGCCCTGGAAGACAGACCCTCGGAAGGCTGTCGACCCGAGACGGGACCGCCGAGGAGATCGAAGTGAAGCACCCGGACATCGACGGCGTCGAAGTCCATTGCCGTCGACCAGGGTTCACAGGTTTGTGGAACCGCTGGAGGCCCGTCGAAGTTGTGTTGCCCAGCCGTGGGAACCACTTGACGCCGTGCCGCCGACGACCGGAGCCGTCCGCTCCTTTGCCTTAGAACATTCAATCGAAGGACTCTCTCGACCGCTTCGTCGACCGCTTATCCTGCCGGAGAAAGTCGAGGACGACCAACGCGCCGAGGAGAAACCTGCCGGTGGGTTTCCCGCCACCCGACGACCTCAAAGACTCGGACGACTCGACGCCCTTGCTGGGCTCCCGTCTCTACAATCTTTGCGGTCCAGAACTATTGTCATCGAGGTGCCCCGCACACCTCCGCCTTGCAGGACGCCGACGCCCCGACGCCGACGAGCACCGCTCGGACGAAGCTGCCGCCTCTTCGACATCGTTCTACCTCGTTCGTCGACGGACGTTCGACGCCCCGTGCCTCCCGCTTGAAAGGGAAGGCATTCAAGAAGGGCCGTCGATTCCCCGTCGCCGAACAGCGAGTCCCTCGACGTTTGTCGACGCCTCTTCGAGGAACTCGACTCCACCAGGTACATTGGGGGGGTAAAAAACATTATAAGAGAGAATAAGACTTACAGAGCAATATATGGACTGGGCTTGTGCTATATCTTTCTTTACAGGTTGCCCAGGTGGGGGGATCTCCACACAGAACTGTGCCCAGTGGTAGGGGCCAGTATCCTGCCTATTGCTCAACCATCTTATTTTCTCTCCTCGCTCTATTGCTGGTTTCACTCTATTGGTCTGTGTGTCATTGTACTGTACTGTTCATGCACTTCAATGAGATCTAGGGTGGTACCACTTTAGGATTGTAAATATTTGTCATTGTAGATTTTGCCGGAGTACAAAGTGAGTTATCATGATGAATGTACATAACCTTAACTTTTGATTATATAAAGACTGTGTTTCTAACCAATACAGAGTGTGGATATTCCTTTGTGGGGGCTTGGGGATACACTGTACTTAAGAACCAGCCTGCATCACCTCCTGAGAAGCTAGGCCTTGATTGCTCGACCATTGCTACCGAATAGAGAATCTTGGCTGGGGTCTCCTGTGCCTCTCCTCCACCATATAGGGAGTGGGAGTACAGACACCCCCCACCGGTCGTTGAGATCCGTTCTCTCACACTGAGCAGCAGGTAATTCTGGCACCCCACCACCAAACAATGCCGGCAATTCCCCCCCCATGGAGTACTGTGGGAAAATACCACTGTTGCTGGCACTTGAAATATGCCGGTAATTCCGCCATTCCAAGTGCCGGTAACAGTTTTACCATTTTGGTGGTATCGTGACGGATTTACCAGCGGGATACCACCAATCTTGTAATGATGCCCAATGACGTAAATGGAGCTGTAAATACGCTACTGGTCGAATAAGAATATCTTACCAGGCCGGCCTTCAGCCACTCGATTTATAAGCACCCTGTGTGTCCTTCACTGAAGTCCTCTTAAAAACAAGCATTGTCAAAGCCTCTGAAGTCCTGCTTGAAACACGCATTGGCACAGCCAACATTTCTGGCTCGTGCATACGTTTTAATCTTTTGACAGGCACTGCTTTTCGATGCCCAGCTACTCGCTTCATTTTGCACTTGCTACCAACAGTGGGTAGTACCACTACGGATGTGCCTGGTAAGTGCCTTTTCCATGCCTACACAAAAGCCCAAACTGTTGGCATTGCCAATGCTTGTTTTGAAGTTGGCTCTGGAAAGGAAGTGTCATCATGGAAATCCATTTAAGGGCATGGGAAGCAGCCCTGGCTGATGGGCCACTTCCTTTTCTCACTGGAATATATATTTAGATATTTCAGCCATACAAAGATCCTCATTATGAGTTCAGCGGTGCAGTAAAAAAGTGGCAGTAATTCTGTTACCGCTATTTTCTTTGCAGTATCAGACCTACCACCATTTTTACTGCCCCACAAAAGTCTGACATTGGATGAAAAGTGAGGATTCACCTCCAGCAAAAAGCTGAAGGTAAATCCTCCACTTTTCCGTAAAGAAACTCCGTATTTACTGCAGCGAAATTACTGCTCACTGTAAACCCACTAAAATCTCCATGGAGTCTAGGGACTCCATAATAAATAGGGAATTACACCACTGTACCATCACTCATAATCCTGTGGTAAGGCCACACGACCGAATGTTAGTAACGGTAAACGAATTTGCCAGTATTGAGGCAGTATTTCCAAATGCAGATTCTTCTTTTGCCAGAAGCACTATTTTCCGATTGCCTAAGACTGCACACCTGTCGGAAAGAATATTTTACTTTTAATTACATTACTGTTGCCCTCATCTACTTCTTAAAGTCTGTAACTAAAGATCTTTCAAAATCGTGTTGTAACTGCATTTCCAGGCGATATTCCACACTTGAAATGACTTTAGAGGCTGTGCTGGATTCTGAAAATTGCCATAATTCAAAGAGAAAATGTATTGCAGCCAAATTAATTCATATTCCAAGTTCATCTCGTTCCTCATTCATCCTAAATTTTTTGCATAGACTTTCCATCGTCTTTGCATTTATTTGCTTTGGCATTGTACCAGGTCACACCTGTTGCATGTACTGTTTGCATACGTTGGCGGTGTAGCCATGGAGTTTTACACAGTTGTGGTAGCTGCTAATCTTGTTTGACCTGAACTGCATATGAACAAAACTCGGGCACGAACACTGCAGAAGCAACAGAAAGATAAAACCAAAAACGTTCTTGCCCTACCCATTCCTGCCTCCAACGTGCAATGTTAGTTTTCTGTGGTCATTTATCCTATTGCTTTCGCCAAACCTAATCCTAGTTGTGTAAATCTGTTCAGTAGATTTTTAAAAAATACTCAAATTGTAGGGCAAAAGTAATGAGTGATAATCTGTGCGGTCTGCCTTTGATCTAATCAGGAAGCTGCGCAATGTTTGTGGTCATGGTACGTGGACGATGATCGGTCAATAAAAAAACGTGAGGAGCTTCAAAGATTTGGAAACGGATGCCATGTTGGATTCACAAACTCCACCTGAAGTCCAAGGACATTACGGCACACAAAAGCTTTGAAAGATTAATTTCTGGTTATTCTGAGGATGAAAGAGTGTCTGGCGTGGGAGAGAAGATAAGGACATATTGTGCGTTATTGTGTGTAGACATGGCCGTGGGTTATTGCTGAGTTCACAGCCATTTTTATTGTCCGTGGCCAACACAGACAGCAATAGGTGTTTCCGGACATCCATTACAAATGGTGGTGTTATGTTATGTGCTGCAACAATGCTCCATTTGGGTTTAATACTTATGCAATGGAATTAGTAAGTGTTGCTGTGGCTATAGCCAGATTGTGTAGGGCATGGCTATAAGAGTATGTTTTTCTTGGGTTTAATGCCTTCAATAATCTGGCCTTTACTTGGGTCTAAAAGTTAGGTTGTTTGAACAATGTGAACCCTGGGTAGAGGCAAAATAGGAATTCTGGGGTGTGGGTAGAGTAGTAGTCATCGTACATATTGTTACGACGATGCCCAGTTGCCTGATTGTTCGGCCATGCCCCGAACAATCTCGCCATTGACAACAGCCACAATAGTATGCATACTTTGGGTTTAAGAATTGAACAATCTGTGCACTGGCTGTGGTAAGAATAGTAGTTTTACTTTGGATTTAATGGTTATGTAGTTTTAAACATGTGACTCCTAATTAGAGGAGTGTGGATATAGTAGTAGTAGTAACAATACATATTGTTCAGCCGTGCCCCAAACAATCTAACCAGTGGCCATGGCTACACTTTTATGTTTAATTTGGGTCGAATGCCTGCAACAATGTGGCTACTGGCCATGGCTAAAATAGTGTGCTTAGTTGGACATAATAACAAGGGAACATCTGTGTTTCTTTGTCTGTAAAGATAGGAAATATAGTTAGTTTTATAACATTAGTATGGAAGATATTTTTACACTCATAAGTAATACATTGTATGTACTATGTTTTGTACAACATTTGTGTGTGAGATACTATTGTTGTATTAACATTATAATCATTGGGTCTTGGGGAAAAAATCCAAGGTGGATGGAACATGTACATCTTATTCAACTTATAACTAGCCTTGATTGCAGGGTTTTTAACAGATTAATTCAGTACTCTTAGTTATTTTGCTTTAAATACTTGGTAAAGGGCTATTATTTTCATCTGATGAGCCACAGCACGTTCACGTAATGTTTTGGGGGCATGAATAGGTGCTAGTTTGTTTTCATGTGTGTTATAGCTGTCACTTTCCCTCATTAGAAGGAGTTGTAATTGAATTCTCCTGCTTTTTTGAGTAGGTGTGTTTAGTAATCTTTTTTCTGGAAATGTAAAAAATAGATTGTTGGCAGCTTTGAAAATTGGGTACTGCTATAAGTAGTAGGACATGTCATTCACCATGCAAGCAGACGTACTTTTAAAAGCACTAATGAACTATTGGGATGGGTGCTGCAGTGAAGTATTATTTGTAGCCCAGAATAACACTTATAGTTGAAGGAAACTTAAAGAGAAGGTTGTATCATACATTGTAATATTAGAGTGTGCTATAGTTGTGACAGCAGGCAGGTCATTTTTTTAAAAAAGAGGTTCTAATTTGTTGTACTGTAGCTTGGTAATTGAGATATTTCTGAATATGGGATTGTGCTATAAGTAAAAACACATGTAGCGGTCTCTATGCAAGCAGACCTACTTTCAAAAGCACTAATGGACTATTGGGATACGTACTGCAGTGAAGCATGTTTCGCAGCACAGAAAACCAGTTATACTTAAAGTGAAGTTAAAGGCAAGGTTGCATAATACAGTGTAATGTCAAGATTTGCTATAGTTTTAACAAAAGGCAGGTCATTTGTTTAAAAATGTCATTTTTTGTGTATTGTTACTTGATAATTGAGGTATTTTTTATTATGCAAATTTGCAGATCTATAAGTAGTAGCACATGTAGCAGTCTCTTAACAAGCAGAAGTACTTTTAAAAGCCCTAATGAACTATTGGGATAGGTGCTGCAGTGAAGTATGTTTGATTATAAACAGATGGTATGAAATATAACTTTTGACAATTAAAAGGTACCTGCAGTATGTCTTCTTAAATATAGACTTTGGAATGCAGCACACGTAGGTTCTGGAAATAGAAATCTGTAAAACTTTTAAATTAGGTTTTGATAGAGCAGGCTGTGAATCACATGATACATCTGAACTGTTGAACAAAGGTGGGAAGGTTAGATGTAGGGTTTTTGGATGTGATTGGTGGATGTGAGTGTGACTGTTGCCAGTAAGGGTGTGTTGCAAAGGGTAAAAGGGGAAGGCCAGCCCTGTGCCCCAGTGTCCAATGTCAAGCGGAATGTCAATAAAGCTGTATGTGCATTTCTGCAAGATTTTAGAATTAAATCCTTTGAAAATTATAATATACGACAAGATGGAATTCACATTTTTAGAAAAGATGAAGTACATCTTACAAGTGTTGGAAATTACCATTTTCTTTGAAATATTTGGAATTCAGTGAGCATTATTTTGTGAAAGAAATTAAATTGGACAAGGTGCATGAGTACACATTGTAAGTGTGTACTCATGCACCTTGTCCAATTTAATTTCTTACAATAACAAAAAGTTTTTGTTACAAGCCAACATTAAAGAGTACCCAAAAAGGAGTTAAGTTGATACAGCTTCCATTCTATGTTTTTTGTTTTTATAGTCTGCAGACATAGTCGCCTATCCGCGGATATCAAGGGTGGAAATATACAGAAAGGTAGCTCATGTTCTTTGGCAGTGTAAAGGGAATGGAAGCCGAAAAAGCCTTGAGTAAGGATTTAGCACCTTTCTATTCATGCTACACTTCATTTTCAATTGTTTGTATGACAGAGAAGGATGGAACAGAATATTTTTTCTGTCAACGTTTTTCCTCTGTGCTGTATAAATGTCCCAATATTTGCAGTGGATTTAATGTCGATGTAAATGCTGAAGCTTCTTATGGAGTCCACCTTTCTATGCATTAACATAAAGCAGACAGACTCCATAAGGACCTATTGTAGACTGGAAGGTGGTTCCCCATAGAACCTAACTTTTTAGTTTTTTACTTTTTTGTCAGAAGGAGGAAGGACAGGAGAGGAGGGGGGACCAACCACTATAAAGGAGGAACAGGTGGATAAGGGAAGATGTTGAGCACTGCTGATGAAACTAAGGTAGGGGGCAATTCTTTTTCTGCACCTTCACAGCAGCCTTGAAGGCGCTGTGGAATTTCTCCTCCCCGCAGACGAGTGCATTGCAGTATATACAGAGGACAGTTGTCCTCTGAAGGTAGGGATCAACTGCATCTTGTATAGCCTGCGATGCAGCAGGAGGAATCCTCTACCTAACTGAGGTGGAATGAGTGTGTGCAGGAGTGGAAGGTGATGGCTCAGTAGAAGAGGTACTTATACGTCCTGAGAAAGGAACTGCCTTTCTCAAGGCAGTGGAAAGTATGGGTGTGGCGACGCATGGAGGTGGTGATGAAGGGGTACTGCCCTTCTGCCCACGACTGGTATAGTGCAGCGCACACAGGCAGCCTGAGCTTTTGGCACTTCCCCAACGGTGGTAACAAGCCACCACACCCAGGACTCTCTCTGACCACCAGACGCAGAAGGTACCTCCTCCACTGCATCGTCATTCTCCTCTTCCTCCTGCAGCTTATCTGCTGCAGTGCCCCTGTTTCCTTCTCCATGTCCTCCAGGTGGTGGTGGTGGCCTTTGAGGGAAAGGGATGGACATGACTGATGCCATTTTTGATAAAAGGTTTGCAGGTCTTCTAATGTGGCTCTTCTCTGCTTTTCCAGATTGTGAATAAGTATGAAAAATTAGTGGGTCCCCTTGGAGGAACAATCTGCGGTCTTTCCTCCTGTCCGAGGACAAAAAAGGGTGTTAAAAGTTGTACAAAGTTCAGAGAACAACAAAGAATGTTAGTAGAATTTGTGGAAGGGTATAGTTTCAACTTAAGAGTTGGGAGGGTTGGCCCAAATTGGATTTTAAAATGTCCGGGAAGCACGTACATTGACCGTGGACACATCATCATGCTGCACGGGCGCAGTCACGTCCTGCCACATCATGGCATTCGCTAACGTTAGCGTACTGGGATGAAGGCGGCACAATCTTTCATCACGACCCAGGATCGCTGAACCTGAGGGCTTGTCTCCTGAAGTCAGAGTTTGGAGGATATGAGTTGCAGGGGGACTGCAGGCAGGTCCTCGCCAAGGCCAGGGTGTCGTCGACTTTGAAGTGCTATGGTCCCAGAAGAAGCCTTTTGGTACGTTGTGCCAGTCTCAGAAGATTACCCCTCAGAGGGTCACAGCCCTGCAGGTTCTTCAATACTTGCTATCCTTGGCCAAGGCGGGACTGGCGCACGCCTCTATCAAGGTACATCTGGCGGCTATCTCCTGCTACACCAGGTCTCCAGGAAGATCTTCACTTTGGTCTCATCGACTCATCAAGGAGTTCATCAATGGACTTTTTCGATCTTTCCCGCCGGTGAAGGCTCCTGCCCCGGCGTGGGAACTCAACATGGTTCTGAGGAGGCTCATGGGGGCCCCCTTCTAGTCTATGCATCAGAACCCTCTCAAGCACAAGTTCCTCTCATGGAAAATGGCTTTCCTCGCCTCTGCCAGGAGGGTAGGTGAGATTCAGGCCCTATCCTGCAAGCGACCATACTTGACTTTCCAGGAATCAAGGGTGGTGCTGCAGACGCACCCCTCTATCATGCCGAAGGTTCCATCGGAATTCCACCACAATGAACCTTTGGTGTTGCTTGTTTTTTCTTTTCCGAAGCATTCTTCACTGGCTGAAAGAGCTTTGCACTCACTGGACGTTGCTTGTGCCTTGACATTCTACATGACACGCACAAAGAGGTTTCAAAAGACTTCTCAACTGTTCCTGAACTTTGGTCCTGTGAACCATGGGAAGGCCTTGCCCAAGGCTTACATTTCAAGGTGGCTCTCCGGCTGCATCGCGCACTGTCATCGGTTGGCAAACCGACCGCTGCCCGGCCATCCGAGAGCCCATTCCACCAGAGCGATTGCTGCAACAACAGTGTTCCTGTCTGGTGTGCCCCTGCAGGGCCGCTACGTGGAGTTCCACGAACACCTTCACGAAGTTCAACTGCGTCGACAGGGATTCCATAGAGCAGTCCAGAGTCGGCCAAGCAGTACTACGTAACCTATTTGTTTGAGCTGAGTCTGTTGCAGAGGTACAAGTTGATCGCTTCTGTTGAGCCTTGCCACCTTTCGTGATTGTGTAATGTTGTACTGCTATGTATTTGTTATTCATGAGCATGTGAATCCATGCCAGACCCCATGCTGGAGAAGGTTTAAGTTACGTACCTGTAACTATTGTTCTCCAGCATGGGTCTGGCATGGATTCACATGCAAAACCTCCCTCCGACCCCTCTGTGGCTCTTCTTGGACATACAGCCACTTTATGTGCTTACCAAACCTGAAGATGGCTGCCAGAGGAGGGGTTTAGGTAGAGGGCTGTCATTGGATGGGGGCAGTATGACTCAGAGGACAATGATTGGTTTAAAGGAGAAATACAGTGTTTAAGTGAAAGGGAACAGTTTTTTATTTTTACTGAAGATTCCCAGACTGACGACAGGGAATATTCAGGAGCATGTGAATCCTTGCCAGACCCATGCTGGAGAACAATAGTTACAGGTAAGTAACTTAAACCTTGCTCTGCGCATAATTATTCTAGAAAAACAAAATATTATATTGTTTCCCCCTGTGATTTTCGGTAATATTGATGCCACCTGTCCACAGGTATGTCAGCGGACTGGCGCTACTGTCCATGGACATAATAGCTAATATATGGGAGGGGAGAATGATTTTCAAGTACATAGTTTGTAAAGAGAACTTATTAAGTTGCTGGTAAATTAGGTTGCGCTGGTAAAAACGTATGAAATTCTGTGAAAAAACGTTGATAAAGGGACGTTATGGCTGCAATATAAAAACGGACATCCAAAGAAATTCGCCAGTTATGGTTGCGCAGCTTACCATAACTCATGCCACTGCCATACACTGCTCACACTAACAACCAGGACATCAAAGATGACATCACTGTGGACATCACATATCCTGGGAAGTTGTTTTCCAAAGTAAATTGTGTCAATTTACTTGCATGACATTTGAGTTGTCAGCGGTTGTCCCCTTCTTTTATCAAAATCCCCAGACGGAAAGTTGACTGAAAGTTGTATTCTCCCTGCCTCGATACCTGCAGTCTCGACTGACATTCCTTCAAGCTATCTCTTGCAGCATGCAGACTGACAGAGTGGCCATGTGGAGGCATCACAATTATTCACAAAAACACATTTGCTTAAATAGATCTCATTCCCCCTATCTCCTTCTGTGACAATATTGGCTACTTTATTTCCTGCAATTACTCGTTATCCCTTCTCTTGGTCATCTATCGACCCCCTCACTCTCACTCTCTTCCTTCGGCCGAATTCTCACTGATGCACTAGCTCCTCTTGCCCTCTCCTACACTCACACCTTAGTTTGTAGTGATTTTAACATCTGTGTAGATCTCCCCTCTTTTCTCGCATCTCATTGATTACAGGGCAATTTGGAGATTCTTGGTCTGTGGCAGTTAGTCCCTGGCCCTATTCGTTCTGCTGGGCACACCTTGACGTTATCTTTGGCACCCTCAAACTTGTTTCTATCTGTGACCATCTCACCTTACCCTGGAAAACCACTCCCTTTCCCATTCTTGCTACCCCCTCTCTGCCTGACCTTCTGCTATGTCAATCCTTCACAAATCCCAGACCGTCCTTGGAATAAACTCTTCCGACCCTCTCAACTCTGTCTTGACCACATGTTCCTTTTCTACCCCCCTTTCCAATCTTGGATCTCGTTGGTTCTAGAATCTCTTATTCCCTTTAAAATGTCTAACTCCCATAGAACTAAACCTTCCCCATGGTTCACCCTGGTACTGAAAATACCCGCAATAAGGAGTCAGAACTTCAGTGGTGCTCTAGTTAGCAATAAAAGCACTACTACAGGCAACAACTCAAAAAATACAAAATAGCTATTCACAATGCAAAAAGAGCATACTACCCCTTGTGCATTGACACAGCAGCGAATAAACAAAAATAAATATTCTAAATACTCAATGTACTCACCAACCGACCTTCCCTTGTTTCTCCCATCACCCCACCCATGCTCTCTGGAATCAGCTTGCCTCCATTTTCACCAATTGGGCTTCCATTTACAACTTCTCCTCTCTCCCTTATCAACCAAGACCATTCTGTCCCCCTGTTCTCTCCATGAATTCAACTCACTTTGAACTCTTTGAATAATATCATCATAAAATATAAATCTGGGGCTGCCGTCGATGCTTGTTCTATCCTAATCTTATATCCCCCATTATTTTAAATTAACTCTTAACCCTTCTTAACTCTTCTCTTTCGACTGGCCTTGTGTAGACAGCTTTTAAAACTGCTAATAGCTCCCCTATTGAAAATACCTTCCCATGACCACACCTCCCGGTCCAATTTTCAACCCCCACCAGCCTTGACCATGGCACCGAGTCCATGTACAACTGTACACTGTCCATCAACACGCCTCCCTTTTCTCTCTTTTTCAGCAAAAATGTCTGCAGTCTCCGTTCTGGTCCAGTCTCACTTGGTCTATATCAACTCTCTCTATCTTGGGTTTCCTTCCTACTCAGCTCATATAGAATACTGCAGCAGGCCTAGTATTTGGTATTTTTGTACAGGAACACATCTCTCCCTTCGTCCTAAAACTACTTCACTGGCTGCCCATTAAAGAAAGAGTCCTTTAAATATCTCTGCATCACTCACTGTTCCTTCTATTTACATGGACCTCTATTTCTCGTCAAACGGTTCTCTCACTGTTCCCCTTCTCATAACCTTCGTTCTTCAAACCATCTTCTCAGCATTCCATGCTTCTGTCTCTGCCGCAAAAGGTGGGCAATCTTTTTTGATTTCCTGCTACCCCAGCTTGGAATATGCTACTGCTCTCTCTCAGCTCTATTTATTTCCACCTTCCTTTCTGCTGCTAACTCAAAACCTGGCACTTCTCCACTGCTCTCATAGCCCCTTCTCTTTCTTGGCTTGCAGACACTTAGCACCAAGAAACCCCCTTGGTGCTGTACAAGCGCTTTACAAGTGACCCTTACATAACATTGATAGTTTCATTGTTGCAACGCATGATAGACTCCATAGTAAACAAAGAAGTGTGTCATACTTCCACGATGACATACTGACTGATCTATGGGGATAGTGAAGAAACACATGCTATAGCGCTGGAAATAGTCGTACAGAAATTTGAGGCGTCAGGCGTTCGACACTAGCATGAGAATTGTGTTTTCAAACCCATGTCTGTGGAGTACTTGGGGCAGGGCATTGCATTGATGGGCATCAGATCTAAAATGAAAATGTATGGCTGATTTATGTTGTTCATCCTGGGCTTAAGAGCAAGACCACTAACAGTGGTGGCTCGGAGATGGTCTCTGATGCATCAGTGTGGCCGTGGAATAGCTGGGGACTGTTTTCTAGGGTCGGCTCTGTTAAGTGACTTCAATTCAGCACTCCAACTAAGTCAATGCCTAGTCTGGGATGCCCAAGGGAAGCCCTTATTTATATATTTTTATGACAAGTTCATAGATCTGGATGATAAACCCTTGTATAACGCCCCTCTCTTTGAATCCCTACGACCTCACTGAGCCAAGAAGTAGGTTTGGTTTGCAAAGTAAAAGATTTATTTGAAAAATTAAAATATATATATATATATTTCACTTTTATGAATATAATGTTGATCAACAATGGGTAATGTTACAATTGCACACTCTTTTCAATCAGTGAGGAGTTAGTATAGAAAGGATAAGGTAGCAGAGAATACTTTTATGGTTTCAAGGAAAAGAAATGATGGAAAGAATGCAGCACAGAAATAAACTGATATGGTTTCAACAAGAGATAATATGATCACTTTTTCTTTTGACAATAGTATAGAAAGGATAAGGTAGCAGAGAATACTTTTATGGTGTCAAGGAAAAGCAATGATGGAAAGAATGCAGCACAGAAATAAACTGATATGGTTTCAACAAGAGATAATATGATCACTTTTTCTTTTGACAATCACTCCCCCCCTCTGCAATATAAGGAGATGGAAGGAGAGCACACAGTTTTCAGGAATATAATCAAATGCAATACAAATTCCAGTTCCCCCGTAGCAAGCTTAGAGCAACCGGTATGCTTTTAAACAATCAAAAATACTTATAAATGTGATTATTTGCAATGAAGTGGAAAATATGCTAAAAATGATTTTAATTCCCTTTAGGAGATTCAGAGTAGGTGACAGCTACTTTGAATTAGTTCAGGTCAACACTAGCAATTAATCAGGAATGATAATCAGATTGACAACGAATTTCAGCAGTTGCAAGCAAAAGACAGCTATTTTTGACAGGTGGAGAAATTGAATCAAATTGCAATTTGTGGCACTTTTTCCGAGTGCGTCGATCGCGATTACGGAAAAACTATAAGGAGTGGAAAGTCGGTTCTTGGAAATCTGAGGATATTAGCTTTAAAATGAAAGTTAAATCTCGTTCCTAGCACGTATGGTTCAAAAGATACAGACGATTTAGTGGAGGTAGTTTCTCAAATTAAAGTAAAGCTCAGAAGGACAAATGACACTTTCACAGGTTTGAAATCACAGAATGGACACACGATTTCTATGATGCAGTTTGGACAAGTTAAAATAGTTTGAATAGGATTATTTTAAACTAAGAGATTGGTTCTGCACAGTTCTCAGGATACTCACTCCTACTTTTGGAAGGAATGGGCCTCGTTACAGATCTGGTCAGGTTTAGACTGTACTTCTGGTGGGTGGTTCTGAAGTCACAGCTATCTGGGTCAGCTCTGCTCTGCTGGTCTGGATCTCTGGTTATGGCAAAAGTTCTGGCACTGCACAGCGGTCTGGTGTGGTTTCTGGTTCCGGCAAAAGTTCTTGGCTAGAATCAAACAGCACAGCCCGGCTGTTTTATTCTGATGTGCCCCTTGGAAGTCTGGGGTAAATCAGTTTGCGCAAAATTGTAAGGCCAGCTGAGAATACTTTTAGCTTGCAGTAGGCCTTCTGCTTCAAAGTTCTGGAGTCTGGTTTTCTAAGTTCTGGTCTTTAGATAGTGCCTGAATTTGGATGTCGTCCGTCAAAGTACTTCGCAAGAAAGTGGAAAGTGAATGTCTACCTGGGTCTCAGTGGCTCTTTTTATGTCTTTTGAAAATGGGTGGGAAGGCTGACTTTCTATGCCCAACCCTCTGAGGATCCTGATAGGTTAGAGGATTATCTGTCCTCTGACTGGGGAACTGAGCTGTGAGTCATCCCATGTCATGAGACATCATTTTTATGGCATACAGCAAGAACACTCCCCTTGTCACTGTGCACACAAATCTATTCTTGACTTAAATGCATATTTATCTATGTACAATTTTTCTAATATTATATGTCCAGTTAACATATTTTCTGTAGCTCCAAACCATCCGATCCCTGATTTTGTAAGATGTTGTGTTCACTTCTGACAGAATTCTGCCCTTTTCATCCAGAACACAAGCTCTAAACTTTTCCAGAATTTACACAAATGTGCGCAAGGAATATGGGCATCAGATGATGAAGTGTCAGATTTTTAACATACAGACATTTGGAGTAATGCCCCATGTTCCGCTACTACCCCCAGAACATACCACAGAGACCTAACACCTCTTAAAATGTGCACAGAAAAATCACAGGAATAATGATATTATTTATATCATTTTGACACTTTTGTACTATGAATTATCCATCTTTTTAAAATTATGCTCTGGCCCAGAGGGGTATGGTTTCCCAAAGCACATGGGGGAATTTCTGGTTTGTCCACTTCCTCCAAGTTCAGCTGGCTCACAGAGGCAGTGCCCCTCCCAGTTCCTTCCAAGAGGAAGCCATTTACGACCCCCTGATTTAGCAATTGCTTGGAGCAAAGGGAAGCTCATTGTTTTGTTTCCCTGCAGTCCCAGATACCCCTCCCCTGATTCAATCAGAGAGGCGTAATCTCCTTTTGGTGGGGCAGCAGAAGGCAGGCCAGGCCTGTGAATGCAGTTGCTGGGCAAGTTTCAACTCCTGTCGGGGGTAGTTGCCGGTCAGAATTCAATCTCCTTAAGCCATGCTTCAGCCAAAGGTCACTTTTGTTCCCATTTTTCTTCAATCAAACCAAACTTACAATTTTGACACATGCAGCTAGAACGCTGATTCTAAGTTCAAAACCATGACATTTAAGCAGTTGCAACCTATGTGACACTCAAAAGTAGGTCACTCATTTATTTTAAACATTTCGATTTTAGTGGCTTTAAATCCCATTTCACTTAAGCTGCTGACATCCACAGTTCAGCCAATTTTGTTATGAAAATTATTTTAGGCTCTTCATCTTTCCAGATTTGGTATGCACACAATACTTCATTCTACCAGACGCCTGCTGGTGTTCAGTAAGATTTTTGAATATCTTGCAATGTTTGAAATAGGCATTTTGTGCTTGCATTCAGAGAAACAAAGGTGATTTCAAAGCGCTTTTTGAGCTCACAGGCACTGTTGTTTCTCCTTTGGCGTCACGTTCACTCATAGCGCTTTTGGCCCATCATGCTCGCACTGGTGGGTGGCGGGTCAGGCGACCATTTTGGTGTGTGCAAAAACTGCCCGGTTTTCCTGGATTCTGGCGCAATTGTGGGCTTTTCGGCCATCTTGGATTTTCTAAACCTACAGCACCAAATGTTGCAGCATAATAACTCGAACGGGGTCAATACACCTGACAGCTCTGACCTCACCAACCATACAACACCTGGATTGATATTTATCAGCACAATAAAGAGTCACAGATTGTCCATACCATCTTGAGTGACTCAAAATATGAGCATACAGGAGGACAAGGGCATAAGGAAGATCTTAAAAATGTATCAACAACGGAAATAGCTACACCGCTCACCGATTTGTCAGCTGCAATTGATGATGATAAGCAAGAAATAGCTACTCTAGAAGACAGAGTTGACATTTTGAAAAAATATGTGATCCTTTCAGATGGAAAGGCTCCACATATGGCATCAGATTCAAATCTGCCATTACAGTTAAAATGTGAAGAATGAGTAAATGCAAGTATAAAGGCCTCATTATAGGTTTGGTGGTACTAACGTTGCCAATATACTGCCAAAACAGTTTACTGTTACTGCTACTCTGTTCTGTAGCATTTACCAGGGTGATGATATAACAGTGTAAATCCCCATTTTGGAGTCCATAGACTCCAAGGAGATTTATGGCAAATTAAACATGAGCGATAATTCCGTATGGTGTAGCCACCTATTTTTGAGTTAAGGTGGAGGCTTTACCTTTAGGATTTTGGTGTAGATGAAAAAAAAAACGATGTTCAAAATGAATTTTTGATAGGATATACTTGTAAATAAGATACTAGTGGGCGTCATTATGACCCTGTCGTTCTGGAAACAACGGTGGTGGTAAACCCGCCGCCACCGTTGTTTCCGGACCGTCAAACTACAAGTTCTGCAGGCGGGTGGTGTTACTCCCGCCAGAGTGACGCCACCCGCCTGCAGACGGAAATGGAAACACTGGCACCGTTAATTACGGTGCCAGTGTTTCCATGGTCCCCATCCCCATGGAGTCCTATTGGACTCCATGGGAATGGGGAGTAACATTATTCTGCATCCGGAATTACCGGACCACCGGCTGTAATGCCCTGGTAAGTCCAGCAAGTCTGGAGGCAGTAAGTCATTCCGGGTCCGGCGGCAGCCTGCCATTTTTTTATGCCGGACTCGTAATGAGGCCCACTATGTTGATTGTTTAAAGGAACATTTAGGATCATACCTACATAAAACTATCTGCTTTATTGTTTGTAGAAATATCATTTATTCAAGACCCCTGATGAAGAGATGAAGTCTCAAAACGCGTTGGGTCGCACTAATAATTTTATTTTTTGGAATTTACATCTTTTTTTTGTATATGATGTTTAATTTTCACTGAAATACAGTTTACCTACAAGATTTATTCAAGTTATTGAAGTTACTGAGTTGTCAAACCGGCATTATTATTGTTTTTTTCTCGAGAACTATGTGTCAAATTCTTTGCTGATTATTTGGACCTGTGAAAATATGCAGGGGACGGGAGTTCCCTAATTTTGGGAACTTTATTCTGTTGTTAGGGTCATGGAATGAAGCAGTCCCCATGAATCGTCATTCCATAGATTCAGAATCTGAACCTCATTTAGTGGAGCCGCAAGAGAATAGCATGAAAGGGGTGATTTTTCAGACCCTCTCTAGAAGACAATTCTAACAGTGGACTCCTCTCTCACGGATGGGGGTGACCTTGCAAGACCTTTTAGCTCACAGGCTGTTGCCCACTCTATTACAGAAAGAACATATCAACCTGCTGGAACTCTAGGCCATTTTCTTGGCACTGAAGGCTTTTCTTCCTTAACTTGCTGTGGTGATTGTGCCGATTCAGACAGGCAATACAACCTGTATGTACTGTATCCACAAAAAGCGCGTACCAAATCCCTGGCCCTGCGCAGACTACCAGTTGCGATGTGGAATGGGCTTTGGACCATCAATTTAATCTCAAGCCTGTGCACGTTTCAGGATTGGAGAACGTGGCTGTAGACATGCTAAGCAGACTGGACCACTCTTTTCATGAGTGGGAACTTCACGTCTCAGTCCTTCATCAACTTCACCCACTTACAGACAGGTGTACCACGGAAGCTAATGCAAGAGTTGTCCCTCTCTGGGACGTTGGGAGGTCGGCTCTCAAGAGATCTTCTAATCACCTTTTGGAACACCCAGTCGATTTATACATCTGCCCCGTTTCCGCTAATTTGGAAAGTGCTATCCAATTGAGCATTTCAGCAGATGCTTCAATGAGTCTTTTGACGCCCTCACTGGCCTGCCAGGATGTGGCTTTTGTACTTCTTGAATATAGCTTCAGGGAGCCCGGTCTTTCACCAGCAATTCTCATAGATTATATCAGAGCACTAAGGTAGCGTTCTTCACCCATCCCCGAAATCACAGATCTTGGTCAGCAAGTTCCTGAAGTGCTGATCTTGGGTCATTTAGGGCTTTCAGAGGGTGATCTAAAAATTATTCAAGGCAGCCCCCCACGTCAAAATAAGTGCAATCCACTCTTTCTTGCTGCTGGGCATTAGAAACACAGACTAATCCACTGAAATGTACTTTAGACCTTGTACTTTCATTTATCTCTCACCTGGTGGAAACAGGCTTAGCAGTGGGTTCTACTCCTGATTCAGTGAGCCGTTGTCACTCTGCAGGTTCACTATGCCTCTTTCCACCAGTGAAGTGCTTGAACCCTGTATGCGATCTTATGGCCCTCTTGGATACTGCACACAAGCGCTTAGAGCCAATTGCCAGGCCGATATATATTGTGTATTAGTCATACATATGACTTTTCATAATTACAACATCTTTCATATCACATATAACAACCAAAGAAAGAAAGAAAAAAAGAAAAGAAAAAAAAGGTAACGCATACAATTCATCTAGTTACTCAGAAATTCATTGCGAGCTCATGGTTTATCTATTTATATACTTATAAATTTAGTTTTATAAAATTCAACTCATTTAGTAATTTCAAGTGCTCTAATGACAAGAAAATGTCCACCCCCTAGATAGTCTTAACCAAGACTCTTCGGTCTTTAGCCAATCTACATGATGTACAACTCGTGTGAAGGATCTACTCCTCAGAACGTCTGTGGCTATACATGTAATTAGTAAATATCGACAGTCTTGTGGAACTGCCACTCCACAAAGGTCACTATTACCTTCTTTAGGATCTAATTTCATTCGAATTCTCTGAATTTCTCTGGTGTTAATTAGATTTAGTCTAAATCTCAAGAGTTCAGCTCTCCATCTGGGATCAGGAAATCTTATTTAAGGTAAAAACATAGGGAGCCTCATTACGAGAAGCACGGTAAAAACGGGTCCATTACCGGCATGGAGGAACTAGTGGGTCCGTGCTCGTATGACGCTGCTAATAGCAGGTGATTACGAGTGCACGAGCATGCGCGAACCCCCCATGCCGGTAATGGCCATACCGCCATGGCGCTAAAGGCCCTCCAACACCCCCCATTGCACCATCACGAGACCCGCCGGTACCGCCTCTGCCTAGGAGGCACCCCTTAATACCGACCCGGTAATAACAGCATGCTAATACCGGGCACGTAACACCGGACCCGGAAGTAATGTCATTGCGTCGGAACTGGAAATGCGCCCGCAGCCATCTTTAAAAACACAATCCATTGCAATCCTCCCAAACCACAAGTTGTTTTAAGGAGAGACCAGTGGCAATCCTTACACCATGTCGAAGGCTACCCGGAAAAACCCCCGCCTGCGCAAAAAGCGCTTTTCGGATGCAGAACTTAACATGCTGGCAGACACCCTTGCCGCACATGCTGACGAGATAAATCAGCATAACATGAAGCGTAAGGCGCAGTTGTGCAAAAAGGAGATCTGGGAGGAGGTAGCCCGCAAGGTCTCAGCTGTCGGAACCACCCCATGGACAGTGAAGGATTGCAAAAAGAGGTGGGATGACCTCTGCCTCAGGGTTCGTAATATCCTGGCAAGCAACAGGAGGGAGGCCATGGCTACAGGCGGGGGTCCCCACTCTCCTGCCAAACTGACCAGCTGGTAGGAGACGGCAAGCATGTTCATCCAGATGGAGTCCATCGAGGGATTTGGGGAGATGGAGACGGGTGCGGCAACATCTGCAGATGGAGTTGAGTGACCCTGCAGATCCCTGTGGGGGAAACCATGACGTAGCACAAGTGATGTGGAAGAGAGTCTAGGCAAGGCAATGCATGTCCCAACACACAACATATTCTTGTCCAGACGGAGGGCCAAACCCTGCCACACTGAAATGCATGCTGAGTGCCAATCCCATTACCAACACACAGCTAACACAGACGGACCGTGCCCATGTAATACATCACACAAACCCCAATACAACGGCATACCACCTGCCATGCAGCAAACACCAAAATGCCCCCTCCATGCTACCTTGTGTGACACACCTGTAAGATATGAATGCATGATAAATGAAATACTCCACAGCACCATATAATGCATCCAGCATGTAACACCATCACTGATGCCCTGCATCTCTTCTACCCCCCACCAGGCACTTATGGAGAAGATTCCAGCCAGGATCCCACCACAAGGGCATCTACGTCCCGGCCAAAGACAACGGCCAGTGACAACACCACCTACGGGACAGCCTCGCAGCCCACACCTACACCCAGTGCGCCCGACAACGAGCACACTTAGCTGCCTACACCTACACCAGTGGAAGACGAGGCCGTAGAACCACTGACCAACACCGATGATGCAGTGGAGGAGCATGTGGACCAGGAAGGATTGACGCATGTGGCATGTCCACACTTCCCAAGCCCCATGTCCACCCACCCACCCCACATTCAGCCCTCACCCACCTGCAGCAGTGCGGATCCCTGCCTGCACGATTCAGACCTGAGGAGCATCCACAAGGACAGCTCTGTCATTGCAGGCCCCGTCACAGCACCCTCGACCACTGCTGCTCCTACCATTAGCCTTGAGGCACGGCTGGTGAGGGTGGAGGCCAGACAGGACTCCATGTTGGACCTGCTCCAACAGTATATCGCGGATGGGGAGGACACAAGGCGTGGGATAGCCTAGGCCATAGCGGGGACCACAGCCGCCATAGCAGCGAACTCAGCCGCCATAGCGGCCAACACAGCCGCCGTCAATACCTCGGCATTGTTGATGAGGGACTGTCTGGAGGGCCATCACGCAGGTCCTCACATCCATCCTGCTGCACATGCAGCAGCCACAACCCGCACCAGGCGTGCAAATGACCACAGCTTCCTCCCCATCCACCACACCCGCTTCCTCTGCCCCCACTTCCTCTGGACCCTCCAGCCTTGCGCGTCAAACACGGCGGAGTGCGAGGCACACTGAGATGCCGCCCCCGGACAGCAAGAAGTCCCGGAAATAGTGTGGAGAACTATGGGAGTGGGTCAGATGGTGTTGGGGGTGAATGGGAGTATTAGGGGGAGTTCACTGGGGGTTTGGGGGTGGGGGGTTGCACTTTATTCAGTTGATATCAATACACCCGTTGTGTTAAAATAAATTCAATGGCTGGACATTCTTCAATTTAATGTATGACGGTGTAAAGTGGTCAACTCCCCACATTCCCTTTGTGCATGTCCACATGGACACAGTGTACAATGTGTCACTGACACATATCTATTAAGGTCCCTGTGGGTGAGAAGTATTTGTGAATCAGTGATTGGCATACTGCACCGCCATCCTGTGCATCACGTACTGGCAGGGGTGCTGCTTCTCCATCTTCATCCTCATCATCCTCACCCGGTGCATGCATGTCTATGTCAGGTGGCAGTGGTACATTTCTCCGGATGCACATGTTGTGCAGCATGCCACAGGCCATGGTTATCTTTGCCACCTTCACAGGTGCATAAAGGAGTGCTCCACCAGACCTGCTTAGGCAGCGGAACCGTGCCTTCAACAGGCCAAAGGTCTGCTCAATCACAACACGGGTACGGGTATTGACCCGATTGTACTCCTCTTCATGGCTGTTCCGCGGGTTCCGCGCAGGGGTAAGTAGCCACGTCTTCAAGGGATATCCTCCATCATCTGCAAGAGAATACAGATAGGTCTATGTGAGTCACTCTGAGCTGCCACCTTCAGGATACACAGTCATGGGCACAGCTATTTGCTGTGGACCTGCACATGTCCCTGTATGTATGCACCAATTTAGTTTAGATGCATTCGATACTGCAATATGGTGTGGTAGTCTGGATGGCGTTGTACAGATGATGCAGGGTGAAATAATGCATGCTGCTGCGCATGTACTGTGGTTGTATGACTGTTTTGCCTCCCATTTTTGCTGTATATACTACACTGTGCATGGTCACACTAGCCACATTCTAGCCAATCCTGTTTAGTCATGCATTGCTTGCCATACACATGGCGGCCAGGTTGTGCGTCTTACATGTGGTCATTGATATACGTAATTGGTCAAATGTGGGCCAGTGATGTGTCATGTTGGTGTTGTGAGGTTCAGGTCAGCAGTCATTAGCTCTGCGTGCATTCTCCACTCACCGTCCATTCCCACCCAGGTGGAGTATGCACCCCCCCATTCCCACCCAGGTGGAGTATGCAACCGCCCCATTCCCACCCAGGTGGAGTATGCATCTCCCCCCCATTCCCACCCAGGTGGGGTATGCCCCCCCCCATTCCCACCCAGGTGGGGTATGCATCCCCCTCCCCCATTCCCAACCAGGTGGAGTATGCATCCCAACACATCACTACCCCGATGCACTGCCATGGGACAGTCAGGCAACTCACCAAGCAGCCAGGCACGTGGTCCAGCATGTCGCTCCATGTGACGGGGTAGCGTGGAGTTACGCAGCACCATGGCATCATGTGTTGATCCGGTAAATCCGGCGCAGCAATGTGTGATGATCTTGCTGGGGTCACATACCATCTGCACATTGATGGAGTGGTATAGCTTGCGATTGCGGTACACCGCCTCTACGGCATGGGGGACTACCAATTCTACATGGGTGCAGTCCAGGGCACCAACACAATTTGGCATGCCTGCCAGTGCATGAAAGCCTACTTTGGTGTCGGCTATCTACTGGGCAGTCCGTGGTAGGAATATGTGGGTGCTAGCGTGCTTCAGGAGGGCATCCATCACTTGGGTCAGCATGCATGAAAATAGTGGTTGTGAAATGCCATGCAGCTGGCCCACTGTGTGCTGGTAGGTGCATGTGGCGAGGAAGTGGAGCACAGACACCATCTTTAGTAGCGGAGGGATGGCAGTGCGTATTTCTATGAGGCTGGCAAAGTCATTGCCTATCATGTCCACTATGGTGGTGATGGTGTCCCTGTCCAACCGGTACAGGGTGTGGATCTGGCCAGGTGTTAGATTGAATGGCCTGGGTCTAATGCGAGGGATTGGTGGCTGCCTACGAGGTATTACTGGCTGCACTGGTGGTAATTGCTGGGCCTGTCTCACCCTCCTTCTCCTCCTGCGTCTCCTCTGTGTTGCCTGTTGTTGCTGCTGTAGTTGTTGTTGTAGTTGTAGCAGTATAGGCATGTCCTCCAGCGCCATGATTGCAACAGCTAGTGGTATCATTTTGGTGTAGGAAGGGGTGTGGTGTGTGGGTGTACTCCTTTTATACTGGGCCAGGCTCCATTGAGTCCACCTGAGGTGATTGTGTGCACCTGTGGCAGTTGGCTTGATTGCTGTTTACGGGTGGTCCACGATGCCTGTATGGCAGCCATCGTGCAGGCCCTGATTACCGCCATTGGGATGCCAGTATTTGCATGCCCGCGTGGGTTGTGATGTCCTCCTATTACCGGCATGCCGGTGTTTACTCCCGAAGGGGCGCGTGTATGCGCCCATTCCAGTATGAGGGGGCACTGTACGGGCGTGCCGGTATTGGCAGGATGTCGGGTCGTAATGCCCCGGACCCGTTAACGATGCCGGTATTGCCATTGCACCTTCCTTTTTTCATTACCTCCATTCTCGTAATGAGGCCCAGTCTCTTTATTTATCACAAATGACAACATTTTTAAAAAAAAAACTTAATTTCAGAAAAGGACACCTTTGTTACAATCCAGTCCATCATCATCAGTGAGCGCTTAACCCTGTCTGAATTTTCAATCAACATTGGGGGTTATTATGACCCTGGCGGTAGTCATGAATTTTCCGGCACCCGGGAATGGTCAATTACCGGGGAATTACAGCCCTGGTGGACCTGGTAATTGCCCATTCTCGGGCGCTGTAAAATATTACTTCTCATTCCCATTTGAGTCCCATTGGACTCAATGGGAATGGGGAGAACTGATGCACCGGCACCATTTATAAATGGTGCCGGTGCATCCATCAAAGTCTGTGAGTGGGTGCCATTCCAGTCGACAGGTCAGACCTGGCGGGCGGAAAGGCACCCGCTCACAGACCTCATAGTTTACCAGCACCGTTGTTACCAGACCAGCAAACTTGTAATGAGGCCCATGGTCTCTGTTTCATAGCACATTGTCAAAATATGTTGTACATCCTCTTTCAAGGTCGTTAAGTATGCACAATTTTCTGAGTTCAACAAGTCTTTTATGTCCTCATATAAAGAATTCTTATGTGGTAGGATCACAGATCTATAGATTGAAAGTATTTTCCAATTCAGGAAAGCACGTAAAGTGTGCAAACCCAGTTCATAGCATAGACTGGCAATTGGGAGAGACAAAGGGAGAGAAAGAATGTTCTTCCAGATCTGTCCCTCTATACAGGCCCAATCTAATTTATGCGCATGACCATTTATTTTCATTCCATAGAGAATAATCAGAATTACTTTCCCTTTATAAAATGTTATTAATGGCAATTGTGAAAATCGGCAATATTTTTAAAGTAATTTTTTTCATTTGACTTGTACGTTGGGATATTTTACTATCTAAATCCTCCTCCAGATCTTTTAGTGAAGGGGATGTTTTAAGTTGGAAACACAAGTATTTAACTTTATTTATCACCGGTAAAATGTGTGTATCCAACTTCCAAGTAAATCGAAATCTTTTAAGTACTGATTTGCCAAAGATCACAATATTTGATTTTATTGAATTTATTACAAGGCCATTCAGATTTGAATACTTTCCCAAAGCTGTAATCAAATGTTGAAGGCCTACGGGAGTATAGTCAAATAAGACTATATCATCCGCATAAGCCAAGTAGTTGATTTTACATGTGCCGCTTCATGGACTAGCCAAAGAAAATGGTAAGAGGCATTCTGCAAGTTCCGCTAGATAGAGATTAAAGAGGGAGGGAGCTAATATGCATCCCTCCCTCACTCCTCTATATGTATCTGTTTTAGATGGAAGATGTCATTGCATGTCCAGCCTCACTCGTATCGTGGTTTGATCATGTAAGTGTATTATTATTGCCAGCAATCCCTCTGGTAATCCCCATTTCTTTAGCTTTTGCCATAATTGGGGCTCTGTTAACCATGTCAAATGCTTTTGTCCGGTCAATGAAGGATGTATAGATGGTTTTACCTCTTCATTTCTGTTTTTATCCTTAATAACATTCAGTATTAGTCCATTTAATGTCGCCGAAAGTTTCTTTAGAAACCCAATCTGAAGCTTTGAGAGAATACCTTTAGATTTGGCCCAGACTTCTAGTTCTTTTAGAATAATGCCAGAGAATATTTTGCTATCTGAATCTAACAGGGCAATAGGGCGATAGTTAACAGGATCTGCCCTATCGCCCTTTTTATAAATGGGAATGATGATAGCCTGGCTCCATAAGTCTGGGCATTTTTGGGTCTCCATAATGTTCTTAAACAGTCGACATAGCATTTCCGTCCAGCTTGCTATATTTTTCTTAATGATCATATTTGTTAGACCATTAGTGCCTGCTGATCTCGATCTGGACGACCCACGATTTATTAATCTTTCAATTATTTCTCTATCTATGTGAAGCTTCCATTTTGCCTCCCTTAATACATGCACTGGATCTATCTCTGATTCGCTATACTCTTTTCTAAAATAGTTCAGCCAATCTTCTTCTCCTACTACATTAGAATGCAGTGCCCCTTCGGTAAGGGTCTGATCATTTACGATTGCCCAAAAATATTTGGCCTTAGTCGGCATCACTGCCTCGAACATCAGTTTACCATCTTGCACACTGCGCAAAAATCTATGTTCACAGGACCAATTGCGGTAGGAATTACATAATTCCCTTTTTTTTATAAGAAATATTTGATCCGAAAGCCCTGGGCGTTTTGGAGCATGCAGCCCCCTGTTAAGCACTTTCTTCTTCTGATGAGTCTATTCATCAAATTTGTGTTGATGTTTTACAGATCCAGGATTATACCTGGATCTCAGGGGTTTGTAATGCATAATTTTATTAAGTTTTGTATTCAACATCAGATCTTCACCGTGAAATCGAGCAGCTTCATTCCCTTTCGTATTTATCCAAATTTTTGAGGGATATTTATTTATTTGTTTCTGGTCTCCCACTCAAAAAGTAGCTTGCAAAGAGCTATGATCACTAGTGCTTAAAGCTTCCACTCTCAAGCTCTCACAGCAGTGAAAGATCTCCGGCGAGGCAACCAGGTAATCATTGATTGATTTATTCCTCCCATTTGACCATGATCCTACAGGTTTTAAGTCTCCCACTGTATTTCCATTAATAATTTGCAAGTTCCACTCAGTAAAGAAATTCATCCATGTCTCCCCATGTGATGTTCCTAAAGATGTTTTCTTCGATGTATTAAATATGGGAATACAGTGGGCATTCAAATCTCCTGCAAGTAGCATCAAATCATTTGCATATCTAACATTCACATCCATAAGTATTATCGGTAAACCCTCCAAGAATGTTGGCAAATTACTTTTTGAGGGGTTCCAATATATATTAATCAAAGCCAAACCTCTCATTGAATTCCCTGTTTTAATAACACATCTTACAGCCAGTATCACCAGAAAATTAGAACGGATACATTTCGCACTGTATACTGCAGTATTGCGTATTGCTGTTAGTAAGCCGCCTGAGGGTCTACCCCCATTCGGAACAGATAGCTAGTTGTTCAAATATTATAAAACCATCTGTTTTAATTTTTTCCATAAGCCACATTTCTTGAAATAGAATTAAGTAGTGGTCATGGAAAATAAATCTACTAGCAGCATCTCGAAAGGAGGGGCCACGTGTGTTCCAGCTAATAGGTTTGACCCCTTTCACCACTAGAGTAAATCACTGTGCTTGTTTAGCTTCGGGAAAACATCTTTTTTTTTAATTTGTTTATAGTTCAAATACAAAAAATGTAGAACCTTTACAATACAATACAAAATTTAAATTTAAAAAAGGGTAAAATATTTACATTATTTACATTTACAAATAAAATGTTTCTTCATATAGCACAGTATAAAATAAAGGATATCATATTTAACATTTGACAGTTATATCCTTTTAGTTCTTAAAGCTTAACAACTCCTTTTCAATGTGCCTACACAGGCTGACCAATTCAAACACCAGGGGTTTGTGCGTACCTGGCATCATACGAGCCCAGATGAATTGCAAACAGTCTTCAAAGTTCATGTCGTCACCCACAACAATGTCCACGTCCCAATCTCCCAAAAGCGCTCTAAATTTTGCCCCCCTTCCACGAGATAGGGGGGAGGGTTTGGATGATCCACATTCACCCGAGTCCCTACAATCACAATTAAAGTCACCTCCGATGATAATTTCTAATGATTGATATTTACTGGATATATTTTCTAAGCAGTCATCAAGTTCATCCAGCATTACATCAATCGGGGTAACAGCAGGATTCCAGTATAGTGAAATTACCAGGTTACTCACCGTAGTGACCACCTTACTCCTAGTCCATAGTCCCCTTTCCTCCATACTTGTGGGACATCTCTCGTCCTGTGGGACGGGACCGGAGCACTTTGTAAAAAGCATCCACATTTTTTTCAAAAATGTGTCCCTCCTCCCTTTCCTGCGCGGGGCCCGGCACGGGGCCGTAACCCCACCCACCTTGGCTCCGCCCTGCGCATCGCCCATCAGTCCTTTTCTATAGCTGGGTCAAAGACCCATTAGCAATAACAGAGGAACCTTATTAGAGGGGACGGTGGGCGGGTGTATGGAGGAAAGGGGACTATGGACTAGGAGTAAGGTGTTCACTACGGTGAGTAACCTGGTAATACTCCTATGTCCCGTCCCCTTTCCTCCATACTTGTGGGAGATTCCCAAGCACTCCTTACAGGAACTACGGGTGGATGGAAATACCCTTTACTGAAACAGGTTCTTCAACACAGCCTGACCAAACTGAGCGTCAGCTCTAGAGCTCATGTTGAGACAGTAATGTTTACAGAAGCAGATGGGGAGGCCCAAGTAGCTGCCCTAGCGATGGACTCCCAGGGAACATATTTCTGAAAAGCAACTGCAGCTGCCTTGCCCCGCACCAGGTGTGCATGGATACCTTTAGGAGGTTTCAGCCCTTGGACGGTGAAAGACTCCGTGATGCAGGCGGCAATCCACCTGGAAATAGTTGCCTTAGACGCCGGCTTGCCAAGAGGGTTACCGAAAGTCACAAAAAGATGAGAAGAACTCCTAAGCTCGGAAAGTCCTGTCCAGATAGAATTTAAGAGCTCTTCGGACATCAAGACAGTGTAGAACTCTTTCAGCATCTGAGGCCGGGTTCGGAAAAAAGACCGGAAGGGAGATTGACTGATACAGATGGAATTCGGTCACTACCTTCGGTAGGAAAGCCGGGTTTGTCCGAAGGACTACCTTGTCCTTGTAGAAGACCAAGAAAGGATGCTCCACCGACAATGCCTGGAGCTCACTCACTCTCCTTGCTGACGTAACAGCGACCAGAAAGGACACTTTCCAAGACAAGTACTTGAGGTCTACCGTAGCCATTGGTTCAAAGGGTTTATGGCACAGCACCGTCAGGACTACATTTAGGTCCCATGGCGGGTGCGGATTACGAACCGGAGGGTAGAAGCGTGTCAAGCCAGCAAAATGCCTCTTCACCACTGGGTTAGTTAGATAATAAGAACAAAGGTCTGTAGAAAGGCAAGCGGAAACCGCTGAGAGATAAGTCCTGCATGACAGAACATGAACCCCTGACTCTGCTAGGGAGAACAGGAAGGACAGCACTGTGTCAATCGTGGCCACCCTCGGATCCATCTTCTTCTCCAAACACCAATGACAGAACCTGAGCCATTTACTCCTGTATTGAGAACTGGTTGAAGGTTTCCTGGCTGCCTGGATAATGCGCATGTTATCTGTGAGAGACGGGCCTCAACGACCGGTGGGGGGTGTCTGTACTTCCGCTCCCTATATGGTGGAGGAGAGGCACAGGAGACCACAGCCAAGATTCTCTATTCGGTAGCAATGGTCGAGCAATCAAGGCCTAGCTTCTCAGGAGGTGATGCAGGCTGGTTCTTAAGTACAGTGTATCCCCCAAGCCCCCGCAAAGGAATATCCACACTCTGTATTGATTAGAACACAGTCTTTATATAATCAATATTTAAGGTTATGTACATTTATCATAATAACTCACTTTGTACTCCGGCAAAATCTACAATGGCAAATATATACAATCCTAAAGTGGTACCACCCTAGATCTCATTACAGTGCATTAACAATACTGTACAATGTCACACAGACCAATAGAGGGAAACCAGCAATAGAGAGAGGAGAGAAAATAAGATGGTTGAGCAATAGGCAGAATACTGGCCCCTACCACTAGGCGCAGTTCTGTGTGGAGATCCCCCCACCTGGGCAACCTGTAAATAAAGATATAGCACAAGCCCAGTCCATATATTGCTCTGCAAGTCTTATTCTCTCCTATAATGTTTTTACCCCCCCAATGTACCTGGTGGAGTCGAGCTCCTTGAAGAGACGTCGACAAACGTCGAGGAACTCGCTGTTCGGTGACAGGGAATCGACGGCCCTTCTTGAATGCCTTCCCTTTCAAGCGGGAGGCACGGGGCGTCGAACGTCCGTCGACAAACGAGGTACAACGATGTCGATGAGGCGGCAGCTTCGTCCGAGCGGTGCTCGTCGGCGTCGGAGCGTCGGCGTCCTGCAAGGCGGAGGTGTGCGGGGCACCTCGGTGACAATAGTTCTGGACCGCAAAGATTGTAGAGACAGAGGCCCAGCAAGGGCGTCGAGTCGTCCGAGTCTTTGAGGTCGTCGGGTGGCGGGAAACCCACCGGCAGGTTTCTCCTCGGCGCGTTGGTCGTCCTCGACTTTCTCCGGCAGGATAAACGGTCGACGATGCGGTCGAGAGAGTTCTTCGATTGAATGTTCTTAGGCAAAGGAGCGGACGGCTCCAGTCGTCAGCGGCACGGCGTCAAGTGGTTCCCACGGCTGGGCAACACAACTTCGACGGGCCTCCAGCGGTTACACAAACCTGCGAACCCTGGTCGACGGCAATGGACTTCGACGGCGTCGATGTCCGGGTGCTTCACTTCGATCTCCTCAGCGGTCCCGTCTCGGGTCGACAGCCTTTCGAGGACCTGTCTTCCAGGGCGCTTTGGCGAAGATGGAGCGATGCTCGATGGTCCCTCGGAGCACGGGAAGAGGGCGCCTTACCAGGTCCTCTCTCGGGTCAGCCCTCGACGATCTCGTCAGCCTTCAGATCGGTCGAATCAAATGCCACAGCAAGTCTTCTTCTTCCAGCTGGACGTCGAGGATCAGCAGTTCCAGTTACTCGTAGAGTGGAGACTCAACTCCCTGGCTGCTTTAGGAGCACAATGGTCGCTTCTCAACCAAAGGTCCCTTCTGAACACTTTTCCAGTGGTGAGAGGTCCCCAGATATACTATCCTCTCTCTCATCCACGCTGCTGGCACACACTCAGCAGCCGATCATACTGCAGGGCATTCATGCAGTCAGTCAGCCAATCAGGCACACAGTGCATTCAGGCCACACTCCTCCCTTCCAGACACTCACAACAGGGAATGTGGATTGGGACAAGTACCCAGCCATTCAATACTACACACTGCATACAGGCCAGTTTCGGGCAGGGCTGTCTCAGTCTTTGTCTCTCATGCCAGAAACCAGACAACCACAACAAGGAGTGTATATTGGTCACACACTCCATTCACCCAGGTCCCACCCACAGGAGGTACCCACAACATACAGTCACTGGGAAGGCTCCAGCCAGTCTAGCTGGGCCTTCACAACAACACCATACATGGAACTTCCACCCAACAGCCAGTCAGGGGGAAGGGACAGAGACAGGGCTTCCCAGGACTTTGGGAAAACAAGATAACAGGCCATAGAAAGCAAGAGGCCACAGGGGCCATCTTGTTTCCTATCAGGAATCAACAGATCCCAATGGCAGGGCCGGGGTATCCCAAAATGGAGGACACCCGGAGCACCTGTCAATTTCAGCACGGAGCTACCACCAGCCCATACCCTGCTCTGCGGTCACCCACAGGTGCCCAAAAACATACACTAGGGGCACAGGGTTGTACCCCTACCCATGGGTGCCATAAGGGTATCCCATGGGTCTGTTCACCAAACCAAAAGAGAGAGCTGCACTGCCAGGAGTCCCACATGGACTCCGGGGCAGAAAACATAACAGAACACACGGTAAAAACAGTAACAGGACAAGGATTCAGAGGCCCTGTCCCTCAGATGCATTTCCAGCATCACATTATCCGCAGACAAACTCAGATGCTCTAAAGACTTGAATTCAGGCACCATGCCGCCAAGCTGAGCGGTTGTGGGGAGGGGTGCCACATCTGTTGTTCCCCCTGGTGAAGAAGATCTGGAGTTACTGGTAACCTGATCGGCGGAGACACCAACAGGTGTTGAAGTTCTGAGAACCAAAACCTGGCCGGCCACCACGGGGCTATCAGTAGAAGGGAACAGTTCACAGAGTTCTTAAACTTCTAAATTGCACAGTGAACTAGAGGCAGAGGCGGGAAGGCGTAAGCGCTCATGTTGTGACATGGAATCTCGAGAGCATCCCCCAGAGAGGAGGCTCTCAGCCCCCCTCTGGAGGCATACTGAGGAAGTTTCTTATTCACCGCCGTGGCGTAGAGGTCCACCTCCGGTGTGCCCCAACACGAGAAAATCCATGATAGGACCTCCGCCTTCAACTCCCACTCGTAGCTGACCACTGTCTGCCGGCTGAGGGCATCCGCTGTGACATTCAGCTGGCCCGGGATGTGCACTGCAAGCAGCCAGACACCATGAAGCACGGCCCACTCCCAAATCTGGATGGACAGGTCCACGAGGGGGGGGACTTCGTTCCCCCTTGCTTGTTAATGGAATACATTGATACCACATTGTCCGTTCTTATGCGGACCACCTTGTTGACAATGAGCGGTCTGAACGCCCTGAGCGCTAGGAAGATCGCCAGAAGCTCCAAATGATTTATGTGCAGGAGCTTGTCCTGAGGCGACCAGTGGTCCGAGACCTGAAGAAGATCTAACGTAGCACCCCACCCGAGGAGGGAGGAGTCCGTCGTGATCGTCACCGTGGGGACCGGGTCCTGAAACCCCACACCCCCAGACAGATTCCTGAGAGATGACCACCATTCCAGGTCCACTCTCATGGAATCCGGAATCAATATCCGCATGGAATCCAAATCCACTGCCTGACGCCATGAATTCCGAAGAGCCATCTGGGTCCGTCTCATTTTGAGACAAGCAAGAGGAAGAGCCAGTACACACGAGGCCATGAGGCCCAGAAGCCTCTGGAACCACCAGGCCGACATGCTCTCTGACTGCGCAAACATCTGACACGTGGCCAACAGATCCGCCATTCTGTCCCCGGTCAGATAAACTCTGCAGTAGATCGTGTTCCAACGAAAACCCAGGAAGATCAGGTCCTGTGAGACCGTCATGGAGGATTTCTGCCAGTTCACCGACAGCCCAAGATGGGACAGGTACTGAAGGAGAGACTGGAGGTTGTCCGCTGCTGCCAACGGAAAAGGGCTGCGTAAGAGCCAGTCATCCAAATAAGGATACACATGGATACCCTGGAGACAAAGATAGTCCGCAATCACCGACATCATCTTCGTGAAGACACGCTGCGCCGAGCTGGGGCCAAAAGGAAGCACCCGAAACTGGAAGTGCTCCTCTCCCAAAGAGAAGCGGAGGTATCTCCTGTGTGGATTCCAAATCAGGATATGCATGTACGCATCCTGAAGATCCACCACGCTGAGCCAATCGCCCATCTGCAAAGAGGAGCGAATCTGGCCGGTCGTGATCATCTTCAATTTCTCTTGGGGTAGGAAAAGATTGAACTGGGAAAGGTCTAGGATGGTGCGCAGGCCAGCCTGGTTGGGTTTGGGCACCGTAAACAGCCGGGAGTAGAAGCCCTCCCCTCGCTCCCCAATGGGAATGGGTTCCACAGCTCTGAGGTCCAGAAGTTTCTGAACCTCGGCCTTGAGGGAGGGTGAGCCCGACAGCTGAATAGGAGGGTTGAGGGGTGGGGTAGGGGAAAAAGGTAAGCGGAAGCCCGCTCGAGTGACTGACAAGACCCATCTGTCTTCTGTGATGGTCTGCCACGCCTCCCAATGAGATACAATGCGTCCTCCCACCGGGGTCTCGTGCGAGCGTGGAAAACCCTCATTTGGCAGGCTTATCGGTGGCGGTGCCACCTGAACCTGAGGAGGAGGCTGAGGAGCGGGAGAAAAACCGCGTACGCTGTTGTCTACGGCAGTTATTCCCCGCAGGAGTACCCACTCTGCGAGATTTGCGGTCAAGGAAGCCCCTAAAACCAGAGGAAGGTCGACTTTGCGACAACGGTCTCTGGGATTTGAAAGGAGCTTTAACCAGAACTGACAATGATTTAGCCGTCTCAGTGCTATCCTTGGTTTTGGTGAGCTCTACATCAGTAGAAGAATGAAAAAGCTCCTTACCATCGAATGGAAGGTCCAACACCTTGTCTTGCACTTCCTTAGAAAATGTAGTGGCATGCAGCCACGCCTGCCGTGAGGTATCAACCCCGAGCATCAGGCCCCGAGCCGAGTAGTCTACGTGATGAGCCGCAGCCTCCAGGAGATCCTGGGCCAAGACCGTGCCATCGGAAAGGCCTCCTTTGAAATCTTCCAGCTTCTCAACCAGGATGTGCTCCTCAAACTCCGACAGACCTTTCCACATCTGCATGTTAGCTCCCGCCAATATCAATTCGGCGTTGGCCTGCCTGAGCAGCAAGGCCGAGTTGGCGAAGATTTTCCTCCCGAGGGAGTCGAGGAGCTTGTCCTCCTTTCCCAGAACCTGAGTAGCTGTCGTGGATGAGGATGCTGCAGGCCTGGACTGCAAAGTGGCCGCAGCCACCACTGTGGAGGAGGGAGGCGAACAAGACGACAGGGCCACCTCCTCCGAAGAATGCAGCCTGTACCTCGCGTCAATCTTATCATTGACAAAAAGTCCCAAGTGTGGCTTTTCCCAGACTCTTCAGACCTCGGCCAGAACGTCCTTCTGCAGGAACAGGCAGGTACGCTCCAAAGGAGACAGTGTGAACGCCCCAGAAAGCACGCCCTCCTGCGGAGAGGGTGCCTCGGGCACCGGAACATCTAAGAAACTCATCATGTCCAGTACCCGGTCATGAAAGGCTCTGATAGAGCGGGGAAGGTCCTCGTTGTCCTGATCGCCTTGAGGGTCATCTGACAGGTCAGGATCCTGCTGAGCCGTGTCAGTCACTGCCTTGTCCACTGGGGACAATGGAGGCAAAGGCGGGAGAGCAGGGGGGGCACCACGGGCAAGGGAGGCGCCAGCAGAACCACTGGAAGCACAGGTGGAGCCGGAGGCGCCGGTGGACATATCTCCTTGAAAAGCCCTTTGAAATATTCCCTCATGGGGTCGGTGCGCAAAAGCGCTTGAAATGTACCGAAAAAGGCATCCTCACAAAATTGTTTCGGGACCTGAGGAGGCCTCTCATGAGGTGGACAAATCCAGGGACGTAATGGGGAAGGGTGCCACACCGGCCCCTCCACCGACGTATCCACATAAATCAAAGGAGCCGCCCCCGCAGGCAAGGAAACATTGTGCGGAAGAGGCATCCGGGCGTTCCAATCATAAACCGGCCGGTAAGGATGCGCACAAGGGACCTTAGGTTCACCCAAGAGACTGAGCCCTACACCAGAAGCCGATGGCGTAGTTGTAGTGGTAGCACCTAAAATGGCCGCCGTGGTTGTGGTGGGAGCGGGCGCCATTTTGTCCTCATCTGAGGGGAACTGCGGCACGTGAGGAAGTGGGGCAGGGGTCCCCGTCGACGGATCAGGGGTCTTAATCTTAGCCTTAACATAAGGAACCTTGGCCGAGCCGGTACTATGAGGCCTGGAATGTTTTTGTGACATACCAACCGCCAACTGAGCCTTCGAAGGAAGGACCTCGGCACTGCCGGTAAAAGAAGAACTTTGCTTCTTTGCCCCCTCAATAGATCTGGTGTCCCCACAAGAGCGGGAATGGTGCGCTTTCACCGACAAAGCCTTGACCGGCCTCTCAGAACTGTTGGTAGCTTTAGCCTTTGTACGAGGGACCTCGGACCCAGGCCCGGTAAAAGCCTTTTCTGCGCGGGCCTCGAACATCTGTTCGGTAACTACAAGCCCAGCCAAGGCCTTGGGGCGCACCCCGGTTTTGTTTTTGAGGGAAGCCGACAGAGAGGCCTCAGAGCGAACTCCGGTACCCCACGACTCAGTAGAACTGGGTCTACAAACAGCCCACACAGGAGGGGCCTCGGAGCGTACTGCGGTGTTCACAGGCCCCTTACGGAGACCCTCAGAAAACTCTGGTAGAATTATTAGGCCCAAAGGGCACCTCAGGGCAAACCCCGGTAACAGAGCGATCAACGCCCCCCCGGACCGAGAGGAACCTGGGAAGGTATCCCCCTGCTCTGAAAAGTAAAGAACTTACCGGGCGTTTTTTCTTCTCGTCGATGAACGCCTGAAAATGCGAAGGAGGAGTTCGTCGGAACACCTCCTCCCACCGCTCCAACCGACGTTGAAGTGCCCGGACCGAAAGGGAGTCACAGTAAAAACAGGAGTCCCAACGGTGTTCCAGACCCAAACATTCTAAACAAAGAGGATGGGGATCCGCCCTCGTGAAGCGACGGTGACACGATGAACAATCTGGATAGTCTAATTTGAAAGACATAGACAGACTAGTAAACGAACGCTAGCGAGAGCCAGAGAGGAAAAAAGGGAAGAAAATCTTCCGAGGATACAAGTGTGTCCTGCCCCGATCGAGCGGAGAAAAGGACTGATGGGCGATGCGGAGCCAAGGTGGGCGGGCTTACGGCCACGTGCCGGGCCCCCTGCAGGAAAGAGAGGAGGGACACATTTTTGAAAAAAATGTGGATGCTTTTTACAAAGTGCTCCCGTCCTGTCCCACAGGACGGAGAGATGTCCCACAAGTATGGAGGAAAGGGGACGGGACGTAGGAGTATAATTAATATTAGTGGATATTTTGGCAAGTTAGTCTCCACGAGTACACCCAATAAGCTTACTGATTCCCAGACCCACTTAGACTGTAAATTAACCGAATTGTTAATAGCAATTGCCAGGCCCTCCACTTCGCCGACCTAAAAGGGACCTCTTTGCCATATTACAATATGTGGAGAAGCCAGGCATAGTAAATTAGGTCAACTTCATTGACTCCTGTACTATTATGATAGTAGGTTCGTTCTCTAACAATACTGATGCATTCCAGCTCATCAAATTGGCATGGCCGCAAGTATTCCATGATAGAACCTTTAAAGAAGTTTTTTCAGAATGCTATGAGGTAATCGTCGAAATCTTAGACCCCAGAATGGCAATTATCATTGGTTCAAGCCATGGAATATCTTTTGCTATGGCTACGTGAGTTAGTAGCGCATGGAAGTCTCCATCAACACAACTATTTGTTTTTTGCATGAGCTTGCCACTCTTCGGTTTCACAGCAACAGTAGGATCAATGTAAGCTAAAAAATCATTAGCTGTTGATTCAGATTCAAAAGTGGATAGATTTAATCCTTGGTTTCTAATCTCATCGCGATTGAACCAAATAAACTTTAAGATAGTTTCGGAGCTCAGGTAACATATAGTTCTACAGTTGTTAGTTTGGGCTATAGAGACTTTCAGGATGTCCTCAGATTTAACCATTCTCAATTGAGGAATGCGTGAGAAGAGAGACAAGATGAAGGATCGATTAATGCGCTTTCCTGCAGTCGAGGTCACATTGCCTTCAAGGCCGACAAGGTGGAATTTGTTGTCTGCCATAGGTGGATTCTCTAGATTTTTCTCTTCAGTTCTTGTAGAAGCACTAACTTCCACCTGTGCCATTTTCACTACAGGTGCTGGTAACGCATTACTTTGCAGATCACAATTCCAGGGACCCTCAAGTGGGTCTTTCTCAGAATTTCAAATATTTCATTATGAGGATTCATAGTGCTTTTTTGCTGCATGCGAGGGGGCGGCAGTGTTTCCTCCCTGAACGTCTTCAATGGCAAAGGGGGGAGCACCTTCGTTAAGGTTTCAGCACTCAGCAAGCCGTCCTCAAAAGCTTTTTTCAGTATTTTAAGGGAGTCCTGATGGGACTTCCCAAGGTTCTTAGTGTTAATCTCAGGAACAGATCTGCTAAGTGCAGGACCATGTATGGAAATACGGTTAGGGGCAAAGGTAATTCTTTCCTCCTCATCACCAAGAATATTGTTCTTTTTGGATGAGGCAGAAAAGGTCTTATCCTTACCATGTATAATATTTACAGGTTTGACATTACATTGATCGAATTCAGTGTCTAGTTGTGTAACTTTGCCCTTACAGTTTATTGAGTTAAAAAATGGCTGTTACTAGTCACAAGTTTCCACACAGCGGTCCCTGAACAGCAAGGTATCTCGGTGCACACCTCACTATATGATTTTCTCTTGGGCAGGTTTAAGTCATCAATAATTTTTGGTTCATTGTTAGCTATAAGTTGTTCATGAATAACATCTTTCCTAGTAGTACAGCTTCTTCCTGTAATCGGGAAACAGCAATTCATGTTTGATTTCAATTTTGGGAGTACAGTCTCTTCAATCATTTTAAACTCTACTTCAATTTCACCTGTCTTTTGGGTGACCAGAGGGGTTTTGGCAGAGGTGACAGCAGGACTAGACTTAGTGTTTGTCAATTTGACAGAATCCATGGCTACTTTAATAGAGAGCACTCTCTTTTGATTTTTTAATTGCCTTTTCTGTTTTGGTCCTAGGATTGGTGTCAGTGCCTCCTTACTTTCTTTTGTGAGTTGCTGTACATCTATACTTTCCTCATCAGAGATTGCAATCATCATTCTTTGGTCAGCGAACTGGGATTCCTCGGGTACCACCGATGGGGAGTTATTAGCCACATTGTTCGTAGTTTTTCTGATTATAGCTTCCTTTCTCCTCTTAGCATTTCTTTTCATTGCTCTTGTGTGCATTTTATTGGCATGCCGTGACATAAAAGAGAAGTTCTCTTCAGCGTTAGAACCTTCCTGTTCTTTCAGTTGCTGTTCGTTAAGTGCATTCACCAAAGTCGAAGGACTATCCTGACAGTCATCTGGAAGAACTGGTTTAACTAATTGGGCAAGAATTGTATCATGCATTGCCTCCACTGAAGCTTTAAGTTCTTTTATTTCAAGAGTGCAACAGCACAACAGAGAGACAGTGGGGATACATGTCGGCTGAATTGGGGGTGAGCACACCTCCTCACATGATCGAGTACCTTTTTCACATAGGACAGGGGAAGAAAGTGAGGGCTGGATGTTAATAGCTCGTAATGTTTCAGCTGCAATAATAAACCCTTCTATCCTGTCCATTTGGGAACACAGGTAATATAAAGTACTTTTTACCTCTTTTAATTCTAAGTGGGTTAGGTCATGTCCCTTATCAAGTAAGTCCAATATTTTAATAATCACTGGGAAAGTGTATGGAGATTGAGGATCTTTCCCAGTAGTGACGGTAGTGTCCCCGAAAGGATCTACTTGCGAGGGCCTAATGAGAACATCTGCCGATTCAGGAGAATATGAGAGACATGAAGGAGGTAATTCATACTTAATTTCTTGAAAGGAGTCCCTATCATGGTTGTTTGGCAGAGTTTGGTCACGCAGTGATTGAGAGCATGCCATACAATACTTTTTTGACGGGCCGTCAACGAGTGGAGTTAATGTGCCTATAGCACGAGACACCTGATCGCCTAGGGCAACCATATTTTTTAAGGTGAAATCAGACTGATCACTAGGTGAGATCGAGGTACTTCAGTAAAGTTTCCGCATCCTTCATCTGAAGGCAAGGTTGTAGAAGTGTTAATATTTCCATTGCCAAGATGGACTGCATGGGACAGAGTTGATGGTGAAGTCAGGTCCTTAGCATGAAGCATAACCACATGTGAAGATAGGCGTGAGCAGGCACTGGCCTCCTCAGAAGATGCCAGAGATCGGTGCATCTAAGGGAGGAAGTTCAGTATAGGATGTATGTCCACGACAGACAAGCAAATCAATATTAGAAGATGTAACTGCCATAGTGCCTAGATCATTGCATTTACTACGAAGGCCGGCAGCCATGGCTACAATAATGTAATTACAGCTCCCAACGTCAAGTTAGAAGCTCAAATATATGAGAATGATTGAGAGGTTAACACTTCTAGGTTATTAGAATAAGTGCATGTGCAGGTCAACGTGCGTATGGACTAACTATGCCTAAATACTCACCATACAGAAAAGAACAGAGAAAAAAAAAAGAGGGAAAAGGGAATCAGAAGAGACAGCTCACCATAAAAATTCTTTGTTATGGGTGTTTTCTAGTTTCCTCTAATCACTACACACAATAGTTCAAAATATAATTTAGCAAGTATATGCCATTATATCACCATCTCCATCACCAAAGCAGCGAACAGCAAACAGCGTGCTTTCGTGTGTGCGGGCGGGTGTGCTACACACACTGCTTTTGAAAATGGAGTGGGCAGGATTAGAGGAGGGCTTTAGAGAGCAGGCCCAATGAAATGACAGCTAAAAGTAAATGAGAGAGGAAGTTTTAGAACATGTGAAAAAAAAGGTAGCGGTAAGCGTTAATACAGACGGTCGATTTCAATGTCAATTTCAATATTTACTTTCGGCTTGATTGAGTCAGGCAACTTCCCGTGTGCCTGCAGAAGACATCTGCTCTGTTACCCGCTCGCTGAGCGGCAGGCAAGGTCCTTGCAGGCTGTGAGGATGAAAGGGTCGGTATCGTCTCAGCAAATAATTCAAAAAGGATCTTTGCCAGCAAACAGCGTGCTTTCGTGTGCTTCCGTGTGCGCTACACAAGCTGCTTTTGAAAATGGAGTGGGTGGGATTAGAGGAGGGCTTTAAAGAGCAGGCCCAACGAAATGACAGTTTCCGCTTGATTGAGTCAGGCAACTTCCCGTGTGCCTACAAAAGATGTCCGCTCTGTTACCCGCTCGCTGAGCGGCAGGAAAGGTCTGTGCAGGCTGTGAGGATGAAAGGGTCGGTATCGTCTCAGCAAATAATTCAAAAAGGATCTTTGCCAGCAAACAGCGTGCTTTCGTGTGCTTCCGTCTGTTAAATTGTCCCAAAGCATTGACCAAATCTTCGATTTGCCCTTTTCAGATGGATCTCTAATACCACTACTACGATTTGTTTTACTATTCTCATACGTTTTTTCTCTGGTATTTATTTCCTTAAAGGCGCGTGAGAACCTGTTGTCCCTCTTACCATTGTATTCTCTCATCTCTGTGTAAGTTGTTTCTCCCTATGATTGTGTAGTAAGGGGTGAGCAGCAAACAATAGGAAACCTGATCATGGGATACTTACACATTAATTCACACATGTGCAAATGAAAACCCAGGGGGATAATTGATGAACCCTCATATGAAGGCCTATGGCAGACATCAGTATATGCAGGCTGTCCAGGGGGAGATTTGGCCCTCCACTATGGCAGGTCAGCCCTGATGACAGACAGTTGTACTTGTGCACCTGGTTAAATAAAACAGACACAGGGCCTCATTCCGAGGTTGGCGGTAAGTATTGGGTTTTACCGGCATGGCGGAAAGAGCGAGTCCGATCTGGTACCACGCCGCTATTTACAGGCTATTCCGACCTCGCGGGCACGAGCTTTCCGCCATGCCGGTAAATCCCCTAGCGGCATACCGCTAAAGGGCCCGTTAAACCCCTTAGCGGCATGAAGCGAGACGTTCTTTACAGCACCGCCTTCGAAGCTTCGCCGTTCGTAATTAGCGGTGATCGTAATTTACGGATACCGTAAATTACGGTCTCCGCTAATTAACGGATACGGAAATTACGTCATCGCACAGGAACGGGAAGGAGCGCGGCGGCCATCTTTAAAAACACAATCCATTGCCATCCTCTCCAGGCAGCACCCTTGGGACGAACCTGAACCTCGGAAAAGGCCTACACAACCTCCAGCTATGCCCAAAGCCCCGAAAAAGTCAGCGGACCGCCTCCGCAAGCAGCGCTTCAGCCCCGAGGAGCTGCAGGCCATGGTGGGCCACCTGGAGGAGCACGCAGACGTAGTGTTCAGCAGCGACATGCGCAGAGAGGCAGTGGTCCGGAAGAAAAACATATGGGCAGAACTTGCTGAAAGGGTGAGCGCAGTAGGCACCACCCCCCGCACCCCCAGGGACTGCCGCAAGCGGTGGGACCACTTGCGGTTGAGGGTACGGAGCATCCTCACAGCCAACCGCAGCCAGGCACTGCTGACTGGAGATGGACCAAGTTCACCAATGAAACTAGCGCCATGGGAGGAGACCTGCGCTGCATTGATTGGCACAGAATCAATCGAGGGCGTCGGTGAAATGGAGTGTGGGGCTCCGTCGTCTGCTGATGGAGGTGAGGGTCCAAAGTCAACACCGCCAATGGCAAATACATGTTGAATACACTTCCAAGCCCCGTCCAATGCACCTTGTCATACTGCCCTCCACCCATTCTGATGATGGCAAGACAACTGCCACCAAGGGACAAGTGCTACCACATAATGCCCACCAACCACAGTGCAGTAACTAGCACATCCCAATAAGCACACTGTGCAGCAGGCTTGGCAGTGTGCGAGTCAGACTGCACATGACCAGGCCAGGATTAGTGACTCCCACACCTGCGTACATATCCGACACATCCGTAGAAACCAGTGATGTAGTAACGGCCAAAATGCCACCAATCCAAAATGACTGAAATGTGAATGCTGCCATTAATGACATTAGCGTCTCACACAACCACTCATGTTGTACCTTTGTTCTACACCCACAGGCAGTGAGCATGAGGGCGATGAGCCTGAGAGAAGCCGTCCCACCACATCCAGTGCCAAAGGCAGGGACCACCGCGTACCGGCCAGGAAGGACAAAACCACCACAGCTCCTCCAAGGCCCATTGAGGTTGCACCACCCCCATCCCTCACTGCACCAGCGCCTGCAACAATCACCACACCAAGGTCAGAGGAGTCCAGCATCTCTGGGGAGGTGGCAGCCACGGGCCCTCTGCAAATCCACGACAGCCCCTCGTCCATCTGTGGGGCATCAGAGGAGGACTCCTACCCCACTCTATACACCCCCTAGCCATGCAATGTCCCCCAGGTGTTGTGCATGGACTCTGGGGAGGGTGACACACCAGTCCGAAGTGCACGTGGCGATACACCGGGAGACGCAGATCCTGTGCCCAGTACCCCATTCGAGGCCCTGTCAGGGCATGTCGACCCAATCCCCAGCCGGGATGATACACATCCCAGGAAGCACTACGTGCAGGACAACTCACTGCCCTCATCACTGACTTCAATGAGGAAAACCGCCAGGGCAGGTTGGAGTTACTCGAGGAGCTCAGGCAAATGCGTCAGGTGTTCACGGAAAGCACCAACCATGTATGTGAGGCACTTGGACGCACTGCAGACGCCCTTGTGGCAGCACGTCCCATTCCTGCGACTCAGCAGGAGGACACCCCCACAACCAGTCCCCCCACCCCGGCAAGCCCAGCGCGCCGCTTGCTGCACTCTCAGCGGTGCAGGAACATGCCCCCTCGACCGGGAGCATGGATCAATAGACTATGCTGCCACATGTGGCCTCAATGTGCCACACGGGACTACTGTTGCGGAGTTGGGGGGTAGGGGGGTGAGGGTGTGTATGGGAGTTGGGGGGAGGGGGGTGAGGGTGTGTATGGGAGTTGGGGGGTGAGGGTGGAGGTTTTGTTGTACACGTGTGAACCTACTAATACAATACACCGGTTGTGCATAAATAAATATCAGAGTGGACATTGATCAATGTGCATGTGTCTTTTAATGACTCACAGTGCATGGTGTACATGTATCCCCACAATCAGTGCCCGATGCCCTGTCATCCTGACACCCTCAGCTGACTTGAGTGTCAGAAATATTGTCCAATCAATGATTGCCACACTGCACATCCCTCCTGTGCATCTGCACTGTGATGCTGTCCTGCCAATTCTTCATCCACCCCCTCATCATCATCTGGTGGTAGCAGTCCCAGGTCAGGGGGCAGTGGCACGTTCCGACGGATGCACATATTGTGCAGCCTTACACATGCCATGGTGATCCTGGTCACCTTCTCGTGGCTGGTGATGTGTGCTCCACCCGAACGGCTGTGGCAACAAAATGGTGCCTTCAACAGGCCAAATGTCTGCTCTATGGCCACCCGTGTACGGGTATGGGCTCAATTGTAGTCCTCCTCATGCCTGTTCTGTGGGTTGCGGATAGAGGCCATGAGCCACGGCTTCAAAGGGTAGCCACCATCACCTGCATGGAAGGGGAATGAAGGTAAGTGTTTGTACATTGATGGTGGCGAACTGTAGCAGTCTTGCATGGCAGCTGGTGATTCCTGGCCATACACACATGTCCCTGGTTGCATCAACCCCATTACTGGGCCGGCTATGTGTCCTGTGCCATGGAATGATGGAGGGGTAGCTTCTTCAAGATGGCTTATGGTGTGTACTCACATCTTGTTGCACGTGCACCGTATATGCGTGCAGCAGTGTTGGCCTGAATTCATAGATGTGTTGGGTTCTGTGAGATTTGGTGGCAGGGGGTGTTGACTGTAGTCAGTAGCATACTTGTCTTACTGCACTGATCAGTACCATGTTGACTTTCACCACTACTATGGGTGTGCGGAACCAGTGACACGCTGCTGTATTCCTGTTGGGCTCACTTCTATGCACTCCCAGGGATGTCTGTCTTGTGTGGTGGGATGCAGGAGGCTGCGAGATAGTGCATATGCAGTGCATGGTGCAGGATGCCCTTACGGTGTGTGAGGTCCGCCGATGAGTGGTGCTTGTGTTGTGGTATTGGTCCAGGTTACCTGTCGGACAAGTAGTGTTGTATTTTCTACATTCTAGCATCGCTGTGAGGTTAGGCAGTCATGTGCCATATCGATTGCCTTGGGGCACTGTGTTCTGTGGGGTGCACATCGTGCACCGGCGTCGACATTCCCACACAGGTGTAGTATGCACCCCCCCTTTCCCACCAAGTTGGGGTATGCATCCACCCTACTCATGGCCCCAATGCGCTTCCATGGCCCAATCAGGTGACTCACCAAGCAGCCAGGCACGTTGTGCAGCATGTTGCTCCATATAGCGTGGTAGCGTGGAGTTCTGCAGGACGAGGGGGTCATGTGTTGATCGGGGGTATCGGGCACAGCAATGAGTGATGGCTTTACTGGCATTTCATACCATCTGGACGTCAATGGAGTGGTATTGCTTGCGGTTGCGATACGCCACCTCCATTGCATGTGGAAAGACCAGTTCCACGTGGGTGCAGTCGAGGGCACCTATGCAATTTGGCATGCCTGCCAGTGCATGGTAAGCAACTTATGTATCCAATATCTCCTGGGGTGTCCGGAGTAGGGATATGTAGTCCCTTGTGTGTTTGATGAGGGCATCCAGCACTTGGTTGAGTATATGTGGAAATATGGCCTGTGGTATGCCATGCATGTGCCCCACTGTATGCTGCTACGTGCCTGTGGCAAGGAAGTGGAGAACAGACACTACCCTGAGTAGAGGGGGGATTGCAGTGTGGATTTCTATGAGGCTCACTATGTCGTCATGTGTCAGGTCCACTATGGTGGTGATGGTGTCCCGGTCAAGGCGGTACAGGGTGTGCATCTGCTCTGGTGTGAGGTTGAAGGTGGAGGCTCTAATGTGAGGGATTGGGGGCTGCCGGCGTGGTAATGGTGGCTGCACCGGTAGGGCATGCTGGGCCTGTCTCACCCTCCTTCTCCTCCTGTGTGTCCTCTGTGGTGGGGGCTGTGGTTGTTGTTGTTGCTGTTGTTGTCGTTGCTGCCTTGCAAGCAGGGCCTCCAGGTCCAGTAATCCTGCTACAATTGGTATTATCTTGGTGTGGGAGGGGGTGTGGTGAGTGGGTGTGCTCCTTTTGTGCTGTGCCAGACTCCATTGCCTCCACCTGTGCTGGTTGAGTGCACCTGTGCCTCTTGGAAACACTGCTCAGGGTTCTTAACACCTTCTCGGCGATGCTGGTATTTACTCCATGCCGGTAAGGTACTTTACGGCCTTGTAGAGGCCGTTTTTTGCATGTCCGCATGACTTGGGATCAGCTCCGGTTTACGCCATGCCGCTAATTTCGGCATGGGGTGTTGTGCGTGCGCCACGAGACTGCTATTTACGGCCTCGTACTTTACGGCGCCGTAAATAACGGTCTAGAGGGTCAGAATGGCCCGTAAAGGTAAACGATGCCGGTAATCCTTTACCGGCCTCGTTTTTCCCTTAACGCCCAACTCGGAATGACCCCCACAGTCTTATTTCATTTGATAAGCTTGAACAGCCCTTTTATATAACGGAATTGGTAAAACAAATTCTCTGTATCACATGAGTAATATTACACGACTGGGCCCCTAAAGGGGGCGTCCTCAGTTAGTACATGGAATAAATAAATACTTAAATGCCATCGTTCCATTACCTTAGATATTAAATAATTAAATAGCATCAATTGGGTCACCTGAGCAGAGGGGTGATTGAATGGGTAGGTTTCACACATAATTCAAATAGGCACTATGTTTAACATGAGTTAATTGTCATCAGATAATAAATAATGAAATGGCATCAATTGGGTCACCTGAGCAGAGGGGTGATTGGGAGCAAGTTCCTTCACATCTGACAAATAATTAAATAGCATCAATTCAGTACTCTGGAAGGATGGGTGCTGGGCGCAAGTTCATTCACATTTGATTTGACAAATAATTAAATAGCATCAATTCAGTACTCTGGGAGGATGGGTGTTGGGCGCAAGTTCATTCACAAGAAATAATTAAATAGCATCAATTCAGTACTCTGGGAGGATGGGTGTTGGGCGCAAGTTCATTCACATTTGACAAAGAAATAATTAAATAACATCAATTCAGTTACTGTGAGAGTAATGGCTTCCCTTTGCAGTTGTATTAAACTGAGACCACACCAGTATCCTTAAGCTTCTGGTAGCTGCAGACTACCACCAGACACACAGCATGTGGGACTCCGACCAACATATACACAAATCAGACTACAGTTCCCCAACAACTACCCCTTTTTACCGGTTGGGTATGTAATCTGTCCCAAGTGACCTGTCAGACCCCACAGAAACCGCCTATTTTAAGATGTGTGGGCGTGCAGATAAATGGCACCAGGTCTGCCCTAGCCCAGTAGGAAAACAGGGTTTTGTTTAAGCCTGTCACCAGAATGGCATCGGGCCACACCATCCTTTCCCTTCAGCAAATGTACCCTTCCACCCCTTCATTATCCCAATGCAGGATGGGAACCGTCCCACAGATTGGATGCGCCACAACTGGGGTATTGCGCTGTGGGGAAACAAAACAACAAGGGCCTTGCTCGCCGCCTATCTTTGTGCCTGACTTGTTGCCCCGGACTACTGCCCTGTCAAACTTTACCCTGACCGGTAGGAACAGGGGAAAAAAAGCAACCCCAATCCACCCTGGGCCTCCGGAGGGACACCCGACGCTTGCCTGAGACGTATACCCCTCAGCAACACATGCAGAGGCTACGGAATAAACGTTTTACTCTGTGCGTTATATGACAAGCCCTGTACGACCTCATGCAGGCCTGTCTGTACACACAAAACATGCCTACTTATTATACAGCACACGCAGTGTAATATGCCCCTTCTGACTCGACTTTCCAAACACGGTCAAGCCACCAGTGCAACAATATGCACTTGATATAGCGAACCCACCTTGCAAATTGTCCGTTCCCTTCACCACTTCGCACTTTTCCTCTCCTACTTCGGGTTTCCATCAGACTCTGGAGATGTAGGACAGGCTCTGCCCCTCACCGCAGCTCTGGCGCGTGAGCCTGCGTACCAGTCAACTCCACCCTCTTACGGATCCTGACCGGCTCGCAGTCTCAAACCTGATAGGGGAGAGCGAGCTGAAAGCCCTGAAGCAAACTTCTCAGGGGAACTGCCCTTCACAAGGAAGGCACCACAGCCCGCTGTGATCCCTCTCTTCTCCCCCAACTGTCGCCCGTCGCTCTCCAAGTCACGGATCCCCTCCGGGGTTTATCTCCCCCGCGGAACCTTGCACCTGTGTTAGTCGGGAAGGGAGCTCCCGACCGCCATTACGTGAAATCACCTCACACATACGCTCGCTCCACCTCTCGGTGAAACATACCATGTGTCCCCAGTGCAACTCCTCGAGCCGGGAGCACAAAGAAAGAAACCAAAAAAAATGCCAGGCACACAAATATGCCCAAACTCCACACAGAAACCCAAAATAAATGTGGGTTTACATCAAGTTTTGGTAACAAATCAAATACCTCTATACCCAGATTTTTAGATCAGTTGCGGACATTAACATTGCTTCAGTGCCCACATTGTTTTTCAGTATAATTTCAACAATGTGTGTCACTTTTTGATAAGGGAAAGATATAAGATCAATGTCTGAAGTGGAGAACAGATATAGATCAGGCACCTTTCGAGTAAAAGATAATATAGTACCACAATGTAATGGTCTACGTCTTTCATTAAAGTTCGTCTGTCTCAGCCAGATTCTAGGCACTGCAAATGGCTTAGTCGAAGACTGCTTTAAGTTTGTGTTACTAGTCACTGGAACAATCTCTGCACCGGATCTTAATTTATCTTCACCAAAGATTTTATTTTGTTCATTGGACAAATTCATCTGATTACCCCCATTCATCTGTTCTCTTCTTTCTTCATTGCTGGAGGCCCTCATTGGATGTTTAGCAGTCACTAATATAAGTGGGGAATTATCTATATTATTCCCGGGGGATTTAGCCCTTAATCCTTTATCCTTGGCCGTATCGTTTAGTGATTTTTTTCCTCGTCAAAAGATAGGTGCCAGAGGCAAGGACTGGTCAATGCTAACTTTAGTTGACGGTTTACAGTATGTTTCAACATTCTGCACTCAACGTGTTTTTATTACAACACGGTTGTATGTTCAAAGCAGTCTCATTGCTCATATCCACATGTTGCCCAAAGGAAATCCTTTGCGTTTTTTCCTTTGACTTATTTGTCTGTTTTTCTTCTGTAATTTTGTTCAGTGCTTTAAATAAGTTCCTCTTTCCCAACTTTTTCTGCTTAACACATATTTGATTTTGTATTTAGTAATCCGTCGCCTGTATTTCTTGTTCAATGTAAGTGATTTCAGTCACCAATCTTTTTTTCTTGTTTTTCTTTATTTTGCTTTAAATTTCATGTTGGGCATTCTGAGTCAAATTTTCATTCTCGGCACTTTCTGCTACATCCTGATCAGAGGTGAACAAAGAAGCTGAAGCTAATTTCCTCTGAGAATAGCTTGTGTGTACATTTGATTCTCCTACGCAATTCGGTCGCCTCTCAGGCTCCTCCACAATTTGTGCTAGTCTCATAAATTCTTCCAACACTGACATAGAAAGAGGGGTGTCTTCTACGAAGGAGTCCACAATTCTACCATCAGTATTGGTTGTAGGAATCTTCTCTTCTGGCCGATTATTCTTAGCTAACTCTTGTACGTTTTTTGTTTCAGCTCACATTTGTTCACTCTGATCCTTGAAAGTGCAAAGGTTCTCTTTCAGCTATTTTATCTCAGACACTTGTTCCAGACTAATAGTTTTCAATGCCTCTAACTGTAAGCTTATCAAATTGTTAATAGCCCCACTCAATCTCACGAAAGATGATTCATAGCCACTGACTTCCTTCGTTAATTCTAACAGAATGCCCAAGCGTGATTGCACTTCACTCTTCAGGGACTCAAAAACATTCACCAATGCATTTAGAATCAAAACTCAGGGCTGTCAGCGTTGTGTCTGAGGGCCTAGAAAAGGCTGACGTCTTTGGACCTATTGATGGGGAGTTGGATTTCTCTCTTATATTAGTACTGCCATTAATTGGTATAAAGTTAGAGACCTTGGGGGTACTCGGGCTAAGGTGTCTTTGAACACATCCACCACCCGATATGTCATGACTTCAGTGTAACAGTTGATATCTACCCCTTGGCATTGCTGGGATGTGTTTGTGGTAAAATACAGATTATCCATAGCACTCAAGCTACGTGTTCTCTTTGTATTCGGTGCCAGATTTATTTATAGATCCTTTCATTGAAGAGGTAGATAGCATGTTTTCCAAGTTCTGTTTGCAAATGTTCCCCATCAGGCGAACTCTCATGGGAAAGCTTATTCTCGATGCCCGTTCTTCAGTTACAGGAGATCTGTGTTCTACGAGTAGTTATAGGTATTTCTAGCATCACGGCTGATTGAATCCATACTTGCTATCCCATATGGCATTGAGCGTCCTCCAGTTCAGGAGCCCTTAGATCATCTTTCAGAATGGAACTTCTCAGGTTGTACATTTTAGATTTTCCTACCCTTTCTCCCAATAGTCTTTTCCAAAGTCAGCAGGTGGGTAGGGTTAAGGGGGGGTATCACTGATGTTATGTATTGATGTTACATGTTGCCACCAAAGCAGTTTTCCCGGATATTGTTATAATGGTGTGGCTGGATCTTTGCGAGCAGAAAGCGGAAAGTAAAAATAAAGAAGAGCATTCCGCCCGATTGTAATGAATGCTGTTTACAAAATTGTGTAGTGCAAGACTCACCCAGTCTTCCCAGTCCTGCGGTCCTCCAATCCTGTGATCCTCCAATCGGTCTCTGCTATCAGTTGTGAGGAACTCATGGTGACAACAGCACAGATAGACACAAGTGATCACAGTTCAAGGGTGTTTATTGAACAATAAATGTTGTATGCAGGTTGGAAAAATGCCTAATCTAAACGTAAATCTAAGATGGGAACAAGTGTTGACCATCAAATGAAATATAAGGCAGTCGTAGTGGCGTTGTGTCAAAACAAAAAGGCCTATACTAAGAAACCTATTGCCAACCTCACAACTAATACAAAAAAGGGTGTAGATAGTTTTCAGGAAAATAAAGAAGTGTTAACTTTAATTCTCAATGGTCTCGGGATTCACTTCCCTTTTACTTTCACCATGCAGCATTCACTTCCCTTACTTTCTCAGATTTGTAGATCAAAGTCTTTCTATTATACAACGATTTTACTAGACCTCCAGTATGACCGCTATGACCTCTTCTGGCGGCTCTCCTACGGCCTTCCGGTTTCTGTAGTTTCATTCAAACAGGGATCTTCCAGAGTCTTTCGGTGCCACACCCACGTGGTGCTGGTTCCCTCTACATCTGGTCTCCCTGCAACACTTTTACAGTTCTTTCCCAGTTCAATAAACTAAGTTCATACTTGCCACCTTGCAATCCTCATTCAACACAGCCTGGCTCTTATCAGTTCTCCCCTCGACTCACCGGCTGTGATGAACCGCTTGGCTTTCTGCTTTACTGGAGTCAAGGCCAGTACCATGGTAGCAGGAATTTCCCTCGCTTCCACTTATCGGTGTCAACATGCTCCGTGTACTGTTGACATCTGCTGCACGACACTTGTGCTATTGTCCGTGGTCTTAGGCTCTCCTCCCCGAAGGTTCTGTGGGTCTGGGACGAAAAGGGCAAAGTCATTTTTCTCCTCGCCACCCTCTCGCTTCCTGCTGCCTTTTTCCTTCTCTTAAACTGCTGCGTCGGATTAGCCGTCTCATAATGCTGTCTGCTGTTCTCGCAGTATGCTTTCTCGCTCCACCCTTTATCTCTGTAGGGAAAGGAAAGGGCCGTCAGGTGTGTGCGATTTAGGTTAATTTTCTGACCTTGCCTGACCCTATTATCGGGACATGTCAGATAACCAACATTAACATTAGTCTGTTTTCTATTACAGTAAAAAAAGTATTTGTATTGGAAAAAGAGGGTGTTAGAGGTTTCAAGTGTCCTACGGGGTAGGATGGGGAAAAGGTGTCACAAGAAAGAAAATGATTGGTAGACTGCGAAAGACGAGATGGGTAAGATTTGTGGGTCAAACGACCTATATGGTAGGATGTCAAAAAGGTGGTAAAAGAAGGGGGATACCGTGTCTCACCTGTGGGTGTCCCACTCCCCGAGAACCCCCGATCCAGGCGATCCACCCCCACTGGTCCACCCCCAGGAAATGTTTCCAATAGCGATGCCCGTGTCCTGGCCACCTGGATGACAGATCCACAGGGACTAGCTAGGGAGACGCCTTCAGGTTTCTCACACAGTGGGAACGAGGAACAGGAAGGGGGGCTTCACAAGTTTTTCTTATCCCTCTTTCCTCACTGTCTCTTCACAGAGATGGATGCACACCGGAGTGTACAAGCAGTGAAGCGTAGAAGCAGGGCTAACACAGCAAACGGACTCACCACACTCCGCTGCAATCTGTTTGGGAGCAAGGATTAAATACCCGGAGTCCACCTTCACTGAGTCAACACTGAGGAAAGACTTAGCCACACAAGTCTCCACCAGAATCTTCACACAGCAAACACACTGGTTGCACTTTGCCGATATACATTTAGTTACGTGGAAGGCCACTTTTTTGTGGCAGTGATGTCAGCTAGGTGAGTAAATGAAATACAGGCTTTCTCTTCTTCTGGACAATATACTGTATTCTGTAAGGACAAAGTGGTTATTTGTGAAAATCCTAAATTTCCACCAAATGCAGTTTCTTTCTTTCATATCAGTCTTCCCGGATCCTCAGTGGTAAGCTGAGAGGGTGTCACATAGCCTGTATGTAAGGAGGGCACGGATGTTGTATTTAGAGAGACCCAAAGTACCAAAGACTACATAACAAGATGACAATCTGTTTGTTACATTTGGGGGCATGCAACTGGGCCGAAAGCCTCTAAGGCATACTTTGCATGCTGGATTATAGCTTGCCTTTCAGAGGCATATTCGCTTCTCAGTAAATCTGTGTCTAGAGGCATACATGCTCATTCGGTCAGAGCTAAGGCTGTCTCTGTGGCTTTTCAAAAGTAGATGCCAGCGGATGTTATTGCTGAGGGGGCCACGTGATCTTCCCTTTCTGCCATTTGCAAGCATTTTTGCATGGATTCCATCTCCAGAACAGCCACTAGATTTGGCTAGCTTTTCCTGTGGAAACTATTTGCGTTATTTTGTTACTTCCCCCCTAGGAGATTTGTTTGGTAATCTCCCATAAGTATGGAGGAAAGGAGACGAGAGGTAGGAGTAAGAAAAGGTTAGTCTATGTAGTTATTACTGCACCCCAAGCCCATTTCCCCTTTCTTCCATAGGCCCATCCTACACCCTTGTTCTCTCTAAACATATTTACTTAGCTTAGTCCGTCTAACACAGGGATAAAAGAGAGTGTGAGTCGTTGCCGGTGGGTAGTGCTAGATTGCCAGCATTCCCCACTTATGCGGGCTCCGACCCAAAAGGGACATTTTTTGAGGAAAATGTCTTATGGGTGTCCGTCCGGGTGGAACAGCACTCATAAGTATATGGGAAAGAGGAATATGGACTAGGAGTCCAGTAGTCACTACGGTTAGTAACTTTTACTTTACATCAAACTATTTGCATGCAAAGAACGATCAAGAGCCAAATCATCGGATACTGGCCACTTTGTAGGATCCTCATGGCATACTCAATGTGAAGTCTAGGTTTTGAAGAGGAAGGCTAGATTTTGAAGACCCCTAACCCATGATTTCTACATGAATATACAAGATAACATATAATAAGACGTTTCATTTCGTTTTGAGGAGTGTCCTGTCTCTGACACGTTTTGAAGATAGATGTTACTGGTTGGAGAGTGGTTTGCTCAGAATAGGATATTGTTGCAGGAAAGGAGGGGAGTCAGGAGAGCAATGCCTTCATTAAAACTATATATGATGAGCAGGGAAATGGGAAGTTGTGTGCCAGATCTAAGGCAAAGTGAGAGTTGAGTCAGTGGGCCTCATAAATTTGCCGATCCGGGAACTACGGTACCAGTAAGCTTGCCAGTACCGTAGTTCCCGGACCAGCAAACTACAAGTTGTGCTCGTGGGTGCCTTTCTGCCCGCCAGGTGCAACCTGGTGGGCAGAAAGGCACCTGCGGGCACAGCATCCAACCTCCCCATTTACCGCTGAGCCCTATGGAGCTCGAATAGGAATGGGGAGTAATGGATTCCGGCGCCTGGCAATGGGGAAATACAGGGTCCGCCAAGGTCAGAATGGCCTGCAACTCTGGCGGCAGCCGTGCCTGTGTGACAGGCACGGCTACCGCCAGGGATGTGATGAGGCCCAGTGTATATATTAATAGGTGCTCATTATGAATTTGGTGTTATCTCAGCGGTAATCCGCAGAGAAACTACCAAACTGTAATACTGTTACTGCCACTCGGTTCAGCGATATTACCACCGAATTACAAGTGGCAGAGGCAGTGTTAGTCCCCACTTAATTGGAGTCCATAGGACTCCATGGAGGGTTTCAGCAGAATGGCCTCGGGGGTAAATCTGCCGGCAGTAATTCTGCCCAAATTTGGTGGAAATGTGGCAGATTTACCTCCAGCTTATAGCTGGAGTTGAATCCTCCAATTTTCTATCAAACTCATAGTTGGGTGGTGTGGTAATGCGGCGGTAACAGTATTACTGCCGCATTTTACCCGCACCGCCAAACTCATAATGAGGCCCAATATTAACACTTAGCTGCTCTGCTAATTTTCATGTTCAGGTTTGGGCTATAAGTTCTGCAACCTTGGTATAAACCACACTGGATAACTTAACACTTTCTTCAGCCGCTTGCGGTGAGGAAACTGCATACCATGCTACCAGCTTCCCGGTTTCATCTCCAGAACAAGCACCTGTCAACAAAATATACCAAGTCAGGGCTCTTAAAGGCAGTGTCGTGAAGGTGTTACATTGGTTGTAAAGGTTTGTCCCTGATTGTTACACAGTCCTGAGGTTCACCGTAGGAGCAACGCAACAATGAAGGCATAATTTCACAGGAAGTTGTCAGTTCCTTCTACGTACATGTTAGGCAGAAACCTGTGCAGTTCCCTCTGGCACCACTGCAAAAGATTTAAGACTACAGGTGTTTGGCAGTAAACCCACTTGGTAGCAGTTTGTACCACACAGATTCACTTGGTAGCTGTGGCTGAGCAGTCAGACTTCCCTCAAGAAGAGTTAGGCAGTATACAGAGTATTCACAATAGGTCAAAAGAACATAGTAGAACAAGTAAACACTGACCAGAGCTTGGTGTAAAAGAGATATAATTATTTATTTAAAACCACATCTAGAAAAACACACAGGCACTAATAGTAAGCAATTCAAAAACACGGTCACTAAAAGATATACACTCCCTTAGAAGAATTTTAGACAAGTCTTAAGTAAAGCCCCACTTATTTTCAGACAGCGGTGAGCGCTTAACACAGATGGCACTCTAATAATTCGTTTTAAAAGGAAGAGAAAAGCAGAGTATAATATGAAACTGATCCCAACACTTTCATAAGAACAAAACAAGAGAGGAAGGCAAGTAAAACCGTGAAGTTAGAGTTCAGAAGGCCGGATCCACTTTAAGAGGATCAGAACGAAATGTGTCCAAGGTCACACGGTTGAAGTGCACAAGAGTCTTGCAAAGGTTCAAAAAGAGTTGGACCAAAAGAAAGGGATCAGTTAGAAGGTCAAGGCGGCCAGCCCAGTCCAGAAGGTTAAGGGATTATTATTACCTTGTGGCAATCTTTAGAAAGGGAGGCCTGGCGGACACAGTACCTTTAAGTGGTGTGAACACTCCAGCAGGGACAGTTGTTCCTGGCAGCGGATGCAAGTCGGTGCTTCGTCCGGGGGAAGAGAGGATCTTGTCGGGGAGGAAGACAGGAGTCTGTTGCACTGCCAGGGATGAAACCAGCCGCGGAGTTCTCAGGTAAAAGGTGTGGTCCTTTTATTCGCGGTCCAGTGGTAAGTGGCTATCCGGTTGCCAGGGTGCTTGGCACGGGCAATTCGACCACAAGACAGCCTGGGATGCGAAGAGAAGAAGGTAAACTGGCTGTGCCCACCAGTCAGGGGAAGAAGCCTCTCCAGCCGGGAGATCTTCTCTGTCGTCGGGAAGTGGTGAGTCGGTTCCGCAGGGCTCCACCGGTGGTGTCGTCGTGGTAGGTCGGCTCAGCTTCTCCCTCGTCGGATTCTCAGGTCCTGTGGCGACTTCTGAAGTTCCAGTCCCCAAAGCCCTGCTTTTATGCAGCACACCCCCATTCACTCAGCCTAGCTGTCAATCAAACATGTTAAGTGGTGAGCCGGCCGGCTCACCACTTGGGCCAATCACACAAGAGTGCGACTTGAGTTACCAAGGTAACTCAGTCCAGGGTGCCTAAACCCCCTCCACACCCCCTGTGGTACCCAGACAGAGTGGCACCACTTTTGGAGGCTTCTGTGGAGAAGCCTGCCAAAAAGTGGAACAAAGGGCTCGACTTGGGTTGGAGTCACAGAAGAGAACACAAATGCCATTTTAGAATCGAGTCCTGGCAAAAAATACCAACCGGCGAATTAATATTAAATAAATAAACCAGCGGTATGTTTGAGGCTATGAGAATTATATAATTAAAGTTGGTAGCCTCGAACAATGAGAAAATCCCATAGGGATATATTTGCGGTCGAATATAAAAAGTAGTATCCACTGCCACCAGCCAAAACTCGATCAGGGGGGACGGAGACGTGCCCCCTCAACTAATAGACCCCGGGGCAATCGAATTGCCCCGACCAGTACGTCGACAATAGGATGGTTTGTACTGGTTTCTGTTCATAATTTGGGACTATTAAAGCCAATGGTGACTTTACCTGCCCTGGGAGACAGTAATCAGTCCCAGGGTATGGAGTCTATGGTGGGGTGTCACTATGACACCCCTGTGTACTGCATGGAGGGTGCTGTGTAACACACATAGAAAAAACACGAGACCCTATGGAGTAAAGGACCTCATAGCCCATAAAAACACATTAACAGTCAAAGGAACACCATAAATCATGTCCAAGAGTGGGAGAAAAAGAGTCTCACTCTTGGCAGGAGAAAAAAACAAACTCCAGAAATCCAGCAAAGCTACTGGGGAACTGCACAGGTTTCTGCCTAACAGTAGTTACATACATTTTCCTTAATTTGACCATCAGTCCGAATAGATGAGCACCTACAATCCCCCAGACTCATGGACTTTGTCGAAAATACAAGTAATACACAGTATATCTGATTTCTTTAAGTTTTTGAATTTACAGAGAACAGAACATATGTATATTGAATTTGCATATTTGGAAGTTTGGCGAACCTACTGCTGAGAACGATTGGGGTTGTTCTTGAAGGATTAATGGGCCTCATGCCAAGTTTGCTGTTCCGGAAATAAGGGTGCTGGTAAGCTTACCGGCACCCTTGTTTCTAGACAGGCATATAACGGGTGTGCCTGCCAGAGCTGCTGAGCCCAACAGCTCTGACCCCGCCGGGCGCATCGGTCATCGTAAGCAAAACTGCCACTGAAGCACCGGCACCGTTAAAAAACGGTGCTGGTGCTTCCGTGTCCCCATTTCCATAGGGGAATGGGGATTTGCAAATGTAACATCGCCTCACTTCCTGGATGCCGGATTCGTAATGAGCCGGTGGCACTGGGAAGTCAGGCACTGGTAAAGTTTTACAGGTCCGGCGGCAACCCACCGGTAGCGCCGGCAGGGGTAACACCGGGCCCGTAATGAGGCCCAATATGTGATATTTTACATGAATTGATAATATGGCATGAGTTTCCTTGAAAACAGATAGATCACTATCCGAAACGCATCGGGTATCTGTTAGTTTAAAGGTTGATGGATGCATGTCATCACCTAATGTCACATTTAGGGGAATAAGAGCTATTATTGTGAGTGTATCAATAACCCTTGTTATGCACTTTCTAAAAAAACAAAAAGAAAACCTGCATACTCAATGTGCAATTAATATCTTTTTTACTTGTAATTATTAAATTATAAAAAACAGGGGATTCCAAGATGGCGGCCGGGGGAAGAGGACATGCGTGAGCGTCTATCCCCACCGGGCCGCAGCCATAGCAATAAAATAAAGCAACATTGAGGGAAATAATAGATTCCGCTCTGGAACCAAAATAAAAAAACCAACGGTGAGCAACCTCTGACGCCGGAAACGAACGGAAAGGGGCCACGGGAAAACCGTGACGATTCCCGCCGTGGGAGGGGCAGGCAGGCCCCACAACAAAGGAGTCACTGGAGCCGGGCTAGAAGCGAGAGGAGACATCCTCGCCTCAGGGAAGGGAGAGGATCATCCCCCCACCGAACACCGAAAGAACGTGTCCCAGGAAATATAAAGTGAGAGACAGCGGGCAGGCAAGAAAGAATTAAGGGACAGTCATAACTAACGGGCAATGCCCCACGGAGAAGGGACATGAGATCAAGGAGAGAAACTCCAATAAAGGTGGCCTGGAAAATCAAAAGAAGGGGATTGCGGATACAGAGAAGGCAAAGCAGCAGTGCGCCTCGATAGATCAGAACTTAATTAAGGTGGGGGAACATCAGCAAGGAGAAACTCTACCCAGAGTTAGGAAGGGGATGGAGAGCGAGATAACAGCAGGAGATAACCACGGAGCGAATCCCCCACTCCAGGGCAAAATCGGAGCACGGGACAAATTAGCAGGGACACGCCAGAAACTTCGACAGAGCCCACATGTCCAAGACAAGGAGGAAAGCAGTGCCGGCGACTCTACATACTCCTCAAGTAAGACAAGAACCGAACATCAAACAGCTGTTCCCAGTTCTGAAAGCACAACACACTCGAGAAGTGGCGGAACTAGCCATAAATCACAAACGCCAGAGATAAGACCAGAAGGAGCAATGGCGGTAAGCAAAGAAGATATGCAAACATGGTTCAAAGAATTCCAAGAACAGTTTATGGCCTCCTTTCACACACAGTTTGAAAGATTGAAAGAAGAAATGAAACAATCGGTACAGGAATTGAAAGTGGATGTGGCCAAACTGGAAGAAAGAACTGACACGCTGGAAAAAGTGGTACAACAAATGGAAGAAAAAAGCACAAAAAAGCGAGGAAGTCCTGCAACATCTGGCATGCCTTTCACATAATCTAGAGATCCAGTGCAAAGACCTGGAAACCCGCTCATGAAGTTCCAATATTAGTATTAAAAACCTCACGGAAACAGTGAAAGACAAAGATCTAAGGGGCACAGTCCAACAAATCTTCACAGACATTTTGGCAAATAGTGTGCATGAAGTGATTCAGCTAGATCGGGTGTACCGCGTGGGCCCACGGAGAATGGGTGATTTCGGCACATGCCCAAGGGATGTATTAGTAGCACTCACCTAATACTGTCAGAAAGAACACATTCTGAGAAAAGCGAGTACGGTGGGTCAAATTTGAATGAATGGAGAGAAAATACAACTATATCAAGACCTTGCACAGTCCACGCTCCAAAAGAGGAGAGGATGAGCCCAGTAGTGAAATATTTGGCGACAAAACAAGTAAGATATAAATGGACATTCCTGTTTGCCCTACTCTGTACATGGGAAGGAAGACAAAATAGAATTATGACATGTGAAGAGGGAGCGCAGATTCTGAGCTTACTAGAAGGGTATTACCCAAATTGTTCGTTTACAATTGTTCGAATGAACAATTGACCGAATTTAAAGGGTCACAATTGACTTTTTCACAATTGACCGTATATATATATATATATATATATATATATCTGTTTGGTAATATATATTTATTTATATATATAGGGGTTTTGGGGGGTTTGGCGTTAGGTGGGGGGTTGTGGGGGGTTTCCCCCCACATATATGTTATAATTGACCTTCACAATTCGGTCAATTGTGAAAGGGTCAATTGTAATTCGAACAGTTGTAAAACGAACAATTCGTATACAACCTACTAGAAGAGAATGAAGAGGCCAGTGAGAAACAACAAAGAGGAGACAGAGCATGCAGAAAACTGTGGGAATGGAAAACAGTGCCACAAAAGGGGAACATTGGTCACAAGAAATTAAAAATGCCCCAGGAAGAGGGTGGACGTTCACGTATTAACAAGCATGCGGCCCAACGGGAGAGGGATGGGGGTGAAACTAGGAATCTCTAGTGGGGTTTAGAAATTCCCAGAATGACTTCTCTGGGTTGTTTTGAGGGCCAGGCGTGACAGACACATTGTCCGAGCGGTGATAGGAATATGGGCCCTCCTCAGGGGAAGGGTGGGAGACGCTGAGTTGGGGGTTGTTTGTGAAAATTGGGGATTGGGGGATTGGGGGATAGGAAGATCATGGGGGATGCCAGAAGAGAAAAAGGGAGAGGTAAGGATCTGATTAGAGAGCGGAGAAAAGAGGGAGACCACTCAAATGAAAGATATTAAGGTACTCAGATACAATGTAAGGGGATTGAACACTTCGGTTAAAAGGAAACATTTAGAACACTTTCCGCGGAGAGGCAAATTTGACATCCTCATGCTTCAGGAAACACATATATGCAAAAAAGATAAAGGGAAAATGCAAATTAGTGGGTATACCCAACTACATCAAGCAAATGCAGGAGAAAAAAAGGCGGGTGTATTAAGAGCATTCCAGGATGGTTTGGGAGCACAAATCCAAGAATCGATGGTGGGTAAAGAGTGGAGGTACATATTTTTTTTAACGTGGCCATGGAAGACCACATGGTCACACTGGCATCAGTCAATGCCCCGAACACAGGCCAAGATGGGTTTTTGAGAGAAGTCCTAGCGGGATCAGAGAACTTCACCAAGGGAGATATAATATTGGCGGAGACCTTAACATGGCATGGGTACCCACTCAGGATAGGAGCGAGAATACATCACAGGGAGTACGGGCCGCATCTAAGGCATTACGGCAGAAGATGGACACACTAACTGTCCATGACATCTGCAGAGTAGTGAGGGGACACGAGCAAGGCTTTAAACACTATTCCCATGTAATTTCATCTATGTCTCGAATAGACTACACATGGGCTTCCACAGGGCTATTGGGGAAGGTGCGAGATATAGAATTGGGAACAATCTCATTATCAGTTCACGCCCCGCTTTGGATGGGTATCGCCATGAAAAGCAGGAAGTCGGGGCTCTGGAAATGGAAACTCCCCATAGAACTGCTAAACGACCTAATTCAGGTAGAAAACATTGCATTAAAAGATCGAACTATACTTTAGAGAAAACGAGACAGCTGAGGTATCGCAAGAAATAGTATGGCATGCATTTAAGGCAGTTATGAGGGGGCACATGATAGAACTTAAAGCAAGGACAGATTAACAAAGAGGTCAGTGGGAAAAGGAACCTGAGGCAAAACTGAGTGAAATCCAGGGTGAAATGTCCAAAAATCCAAGCAATAAATTAAAAAGAACAGTGAGACATGTTCAGGGACAATTGGACGCCCTTAGAACGAAACGGGCCAAGAAGGTACTCCTATATCTAAAACAATGGCACTATGTTAAAGCCAACAAAGCGCACAGGCACCTGGTTAGGCAATTGCGGGACAAAAAGCGCACCCAAACAATCATAAAACTACAGAACAAATTAGGGCAGGTAAAGACAAAGAACAAGGACATAGGGGAAATCTTTAGGGATTACTACTAAGCACTATATACATCACATAACCCATCAGGACGAGACCAGGAGGAATATTTTACAACACTAACACTTCCACAGATATCGAGAGAAGAGAAGAGACTCTTAGAAGAAGAAATAGGGGAGGAAGAGGTTAAAAAAACAATTTTAGAACTACCATTAAATAAAGCCCTGGAACCCGACAGATACACAGCCATCTTTTGAAGAAAATATCGGGACATGCTGGCCCCCATTCTTACGAGATTATTTAACACATTCAAGAATAAAGGAAACATCAGCTCATCAATGAATGAGGCTAAACTGCTGGCACTCCATAAACGGTAAAGATCCGATGCTCCCTGGGTCCTATCGCCCGATAGCACTAATAAACCTTGACGCAAAACTATACATAAAGATATTAGCAAACAGACTTACTCATATGCTACCCAAACTAATAGGATAAGATCAATCAGGCTTTATACCTTTAAGGCAAAAATTTGATAACACGCGCAGAATGTCCCACTTAATAGAGAAAATAGGAATGACACAAAGTCCAACAATTTAGTGTCATTAGATGCAGAAAAAGCATTTGACAGGATCGAACGGTCCCTGCTTTTACGCATATTAGAACACATGGGATTTAGGGAGAAATGTATTCCAATGATGCGAGCCAACTATAAATCCCTGGGGATTTGTGTTACCCTGAATGGAACAGTTGCAGAAAAAGTAACACTGGGATGGGGCACTAAACAAGGTTGGTCCCTGTCACCACTGCTCTATGCTATCTATCAGGCTTTATACCTTTAAGGCAAAAATTTGATAACACGCACAGAATGGCCCACTTAATAGAGAAAATAGGAATGACACAAAGTCCAGCAATTTAGTGTCATTAGATACAGAAAAAGCATTTGACAGGATCGAATACGCTTTTACGTCTATTGGAACACATGGGATTTGGGGAGAAATGTATTCCAATGATGCGAGCCTACTATAAATCCCTGGGGATTTGTGTTACCCTGAATGGAGCAGTTGCAGAAAAAGTAACACTGGGACGGGCCACTAAACAAGGTTGGCCCTTATCACCACTGCTCTATGCTATCTACCTAGAACTTTTACTGATTAAAATTCGGGAAACAGACCGGCTCAGTGGATTAGAAATGGTGGGAGAAACTCATAAAGCAATAACATTTGCAGAAAATATGCTGATAGCGTTGACAGACCCAGAAAAACCACTCCCAGGACTAATGAAAGAATTAGATAAATATGAGGCGATATCAGGGTTAAAAATCAATAGGCAGAAATCCTAAAACTCTTAGAAGACCAGGAAGTGATGCATAACCCTCACAAATAAGATAGGGCAACTGTATAGCGCAAATTACCCGCAAATACTAGAAAGAATCAAGCTCGATCTTGTGAAATGGAATCCCCTCACAGTATCATGGTGGGGGAGACTGAAAACCGGAAAAATGATGGTTCTGCTGAAGTTACTATACTACTTTCAGGCGCTGGCCATCAGAGTCCCAAAGACCTTCTTTAAGTCTCTCAATAAGGCAATATCGTTATATATCTGGAAGAAAAGCCTACCCCCCCCCAAGAGTAGCAATGTCCATGTTCACAGCTCCAAAAAATAAGCGGGCCTGGCCCTTCCACATTTCTATAAATATTATGAGACAGCACAGATACGGGTCATGAGAGAATGGTCGGCAGAAGGTTTACACAAAATATCGGCAAGATAGGATAAAGCTGTTGCGGAATCCCCTGTCTCTGGGCTGATGTGGTTAAATAAACAAAACAGACACCCTAATGTGAAGATTAGTGAAATAATAGGGGTAGGAGTGAAATTATGGAACTCAGCAATAGAAAGAGGAGTGCTCTGTCAAGCAGGTGAGATCGCTTGCGCTTACCCTTACGGGAGGTCTGTTGAGCTGGAGTTGCCACGTTGTGAACAGTACTCCATGCTGAGCAGGCAATACCGGAAAACTCACCCTACCCCTGCCAACTGGTCGAAAAACACACAGTGGCAGAAAGCAGGATAAATCTTCTTGCACTACGAAGTAAGTACCCCTCGATTAGCGTGATGCAGAAACAGTGCGAGGCACTGGAAAGTGGCACTGTATGGTAGGTAGAGAAACAGGAGAAACAAGGCAGGACTAGAAGGACCAAGGACTGAATGAAGGTGGTGGGGGAAGGCAGGACAGAGAGCAAGAGGAGAGAAACTCCTAGGAAGAGGTGCACGGAGAGTATGGTCAGAGCGGAGAGGAGCGTAGGCAACAAGGAAGTTGAGAAGCACTGAGGCAGTATCACTTCCTATTTATACCTCGGTGCGAAAACGAGGCTGTTTAAGTGTGGTTGCCTAGCAACCCAGCCATCAGCGTGATTGCCAGAATGTAGCGATGTAGCCGACGCTGCATGAAGAAGATGGCTGCCCCCCTTTGCCATTCGGGATCGGAGATCGGCTGCCCAATACAAACGCTGCGGGACCGGTAGGCAGGCGCCTAGTTAATATCAGGTGAGTGCCCCGCCTGTGTGGGAAGCGCCAGCGTGCATACATCCGCCAGCCATCCGGTCCGTGATCGCGGACCCGGGGGGGCGCGCTGATGCATGACATAATCACAGTGAAACAAGCCCAATTTTATCTAATGTTCGGGAATCCAGAATTTCAACCAGGGATGGAAAAAGGGGCATTCAAGAAATGGGGGGGAAAGCAGGCTGTAAAATGATACGAGATATGTATCAGGGACATATCCTTAGGATTTTTGAGGAATGTGTTAAAGAACTTGATCTGACAGAAAATTGCAGGTTTAAATACAACCAACTGAAACATTGGCTGGCTACCCCAACCATCAAGGAAGCAGCAACAAGACAACTTACACCATTCATAAAATGTATACCGACCAACAGGGGGTCAAAGAGTTTAGTCTCAAACCTCTTTAGATTCCTGAATGAACGCAAAGGAAAGTGTTCAATGGAACTACATGACAAAATTGGAAAAAAAAACTCAAGGTGAGGCAATCTCAAACAACCAGTGGAAATACTTGTGGGGAGCCATCCAAAAACTAGCTTGTTCAATTCAGGTGAGAGAAATGTGGATTAAAATAATCCTACAATGGCACTATACACCCCTGAGAGGATCCAAGCTATGTTCCTCTGGGCCTCCAATCAATGTTGGAGGGCATGTAAGACAGTGGAGAACTGGAAACACATTTGGAGGGAATGCCCAGTGTTACAAACATTTTGGGAGGGGGTAAAAACCCAAATGCAAGGGATTTTCCAGGGAGTGAGACTGTTAGGGGAAAATATTTGGTTGTGTGGAATGTGGGAGCCAAGGTCAAAAACACCAACAAAAACACAGAAACGGGGGTTCATGATCTTATTAATAGTGGCATGGTTGGTGATAGAGCAACGATGGAAACAACCAACACCACCCACTGTACAAGACTGGCTACAGAAAGTTTGGAACTTTGTTTCAATGGAGTGGGTAACATAGAATCCAGGGAGACCAAGAGGGATTAAAAAAATACTGGGGGTCAGTATTGAATTACCTACGTAGCAACTACATGGTGCAATGGTGCCCACACAAGATCAGAATATTGGACATTGTGGGATCCTGAGAGAAAACAGAAAATCGGAAAGAGGGACTATGCTTCTGGCGGGGGGAGGAGGGTGGGAACGGGGGGAGCTGACTGTCGAATTGACATGTTGGTATTGTTCAATATGAAAATCAATAAAAACATTTTAAAACAAATTATACAAGACATTTTTCTGAATTGCTGCGATAGTGATTAGAAATTATTTGATAAATCCAAAATATTTTTGGTCTGTTATACATTTTACTACATATGATTTGCAAATTTGTTTAAATGTTCTGCAAATATCTGAAGGGCAGGTATTCCGCACTTGAGTGCATTTGGACTGCCAGAGACAACATACGGGGAATGTGTTCCTTATAATAAGGCACATTTGATAATGCATGCTTAAAAACAGGTAAGGCTTGTTCTGCCGCATTGACCATGACAAATGTTCTGGTGTATTTAATTGCGTCAATTGCTGTAATGGATTAACAAGCTCCCGATATCCTATGATTCACTGTAGGCAGTGTCCTGCCATGCCCAGACAGACATACATCTGTGTAATTGTCATGCCTTTGTGCACCTTAAGAATGGCTTTAGTATGTGTGTTAGTCAACCATTGATATCCTGCCCTGTTGTTGCATCTTAAAGAATGTACTTTCTCTACACATTTGCAGCTTGTGCTTGGAAGCTTTTTGGCCCTTTCTAACTAGTGCAGTCAAAAATACTAAAGCGCACTGTTTACAGGAATCAATTGAGGGTGTGGCAAAAAGCAAGGGTATCTATGTGCTGGACTAATACAGAGTCTCCTGTGAATTTTATATCTAGGTGTTTCTTCAGTTATTGGGAAAACAAGGTCATAGACTCAGTGTATAGTGAAATCCACAATGAGAAAAGGCAAACAGGCATCTATTGTCAGGGTGCATCAGGATAGAGAAAAAGGCTGTAGAGAGACCTACAACTGCAAAGTGTGTTGAAGACTATGTGATACAAGACAACATAGTGGCAGCATTTGGGATCCATGGACATGGGGGTAACACAATGGCATTTACAGCACTGAGGTCTTGCACGAATCGGTAGGTGCTCTGATGAATTCGGTGGACTCATCACTGATTCCCTGGCAGTAACTTCCTACCATTTGGCCAGGGGACTCAGCCGCTACCCCATCTTGACCCTGGCGGCGGCTATATGAGGGAGGATCCCATGGGAAGAGACAGTCCCCTGGGAGATGTCGTGGCTCCATCGAAAATAGCATCCCATGTCTGAAACCCTTCTAGCCTATTGTCATGCATCCACTCCCTTTCTTATGAAGAGCAGGGAAAACTCTTTTACCAAACGTACTGACCAACCTTTCAACCTTGGTCTAATTTGACAATGGGCCTCATTACGACCCAGGCGGACTTCGCGGTGCTAAATGCACCGCGAAGCATGGCGGAAAGCCGCCGATAGCGCCATGGGGGTTGGCGGATTTACCGCCCCATTCCGACCTCGGCGGAGCGGTAAATCCCCAATCCCCATTCTGCCCTTCCCCATTCCCATTTTTGCCCCATAGGGTATAATGGGAGTGGGGAAGGAGTTAATTACGCCACCGTAAAATACGGTGGCGTAATTAACAACGAGGTCCCGTAGCGCCATGGTTTTCTCCGGCTGGTAAAACCAGGCGGAGAAAACCTCCATGGCGCTACGGGAACTCGTAGTATGGCGGAGAGGTACGCCATGCACTACGCTGGCGTAATACCCTCTCCGCCAGGGTCCTAATGAGGCCCAATGTAATGAAATGACCTCTTTCATTTCCACTTGTCAATCGATCAGCACTGACTTGCCATCAAAACCTTTTGAAAGATACCAAGATGGCGGCTGGCCGGGAGCAACGCTTGAATAGTGGAGCTCCGTCCCCACCGGGACACAACATTAGCAGAATAAATAAGCAAACGCAGACGAGGCAATCGTGTACCCTATACCTTCCGTGTGACTCGCCCGGGATACAGATCTACCTGGAGCGGTTGAGCGGGGTTGCTCACTGCCCGCGCTGAGGGAGATGTGGAGTAGGGCTGGGCTGCATCGAAGTCTGTGTCTGTTGGAGCGAGCAGCTGGCTATGCTGGGGGAAGTACTCCCCACATCATCCTTGGCGGCAGGCGGGAGGAACGGGCCATAATTGGGACATACCCCGAAGTGGAGGCGGAGGCGAGAGTCAAAGAGTCAGTGCTGTACAGGCAGTATTCTGCAGGCAAGTGTGATGAGACCCTGGATGGGCAATAAAACAGCCACCATTAAGGATGGAGATATTTTCTGGCCCGGCAATCAGTATAGAACACTCTGTCACCCGGCCGGGTGTAGCACCCGCAAGGAGGACCAGTCCGAGAGACATATGCCCAAGGCATAGTACAGCCCAGGCTCCCCCCCATGAGCAAAAATCCTCTGATGGAGACAGGGGGAGTTGAAGACGGCCCTAAAAGATAGCGGGCTAGGGGCACATACTAGCTGTATCAGCTGGGCTGCAGTGGTAGTGGTGACCGCAAGTGACCCGCTAAAGGCCCCCAGGCAGAAGATTGGAAGGCTCCTTCAGATGTAAGCAAAGGTGGAAGCAAGGGCATAGTTAACCTACCCCTCCACCCCCCTAAGTGGCCAATGCCTATGTTACCACTCGACTCCCCTGGCAGAATCGGATTGGAGAAAGGGGTACATAGCTGAAGTGCTGGGAAAGTGTTTGCGAAGCCTAGGCTTGTGGAACAGGACTAGAAGCCGCAGAAGAGACAAGAAAAAGGCCCCATATCCAAAAATAAGGGGACCTCCTGTGTGTTAGGGCAGAACCCTCCCAAAAACACCTTGAAAGTGACATCAGTGAGGACGCAGAAGTCCCCGACACTGAACGACAGAGTGACCTGGAGGATCTCAGCATGGCAGTCCATAAAGAGTATTTACAGCAATGCTGCAATGCTCCAAAGACTTTCAAGATGAATTTATGGAAACCTTCCAGTCCCAATTTACGATATTGACAGAATTGAAACAGTCCATACAAGACCTGAAAGTGGACGTTGCAAAGCTTGAGGAAAGGACGGACATTACGGAAAAGACCCTCCAGGAGATGGTCGACGGCACGAAAAAAAAAATTATGAGATCCTGGAACACATCTCCCACCTAATACAAATGGACATTTCCTTTCGGGCTGCTCTTTAAGTGGGAAGGCTGGCAACACAGGATCACAATATCTGATGAAGGGGTGCAGATTCTGCAGCTACAGGAGGAAACTGGTGAGAACCGTGAACAGACCACAAACTTTGTTCAAATGGGCAGGAAGCCCTGGGAATGGAAGAAAGTATCGAGGCATGGCAGGAGCAAGGAGATGGGATGAGCCAGGCCAAAATAACTGCTCCACTATATAAATACTGCCTATTGCTGGGGCCAGGCCGACTGGTGAGAAACTGCCGTGGCTAATGTTGCCTTTTCGTTTTCTTTTTGTTTTTTTTTTTGCTGTGTCTCGAGAGAAAGAGTTTGTTTTAGTTACTGCAGTGGTTATGGTGGGGATTTGGAATCCTGGGGTAGGGGTTATAGTATATCCCGCAAGTTGATTTCTGGGAGTGTTGGAGGTCCAAAAGCTGTGGTCCAGGTGTCCATAGGAACATTGGGCCTCATTACGAGGTTGGCGGTAGTGCCGCCGGTATTTTTCCTTTTTCCGGCGCCACGGAATGGGCAATTACCGGGTCATTACGGCCTTGCCGGACCCGGTATTTGCCCATTCCTGGGCGTCGGAAAATATTCTTCCCCATTCCCGTTTGAGGCACATAGGGCTAAATGGGAATAGGGAAGCGAATTCACCGGCACCATTATGAACCGTGCTGGTGCATCTGACATGCTGTGCTTGCGGGTGCCGGTACGCCCGCCAGGCCAGTCCTCGCGGCTGCAATGGCACCCACGAGCAGAACTCATAGTTTGCCGGTCCAGGAACTACGGTACCGGCATGCTTACCGGTACCGTAGTTCCCCGACTGGCAATCTTATCATGAGGCCCATTGACTCTCCCTGGGGAATTGTGGGTGGAGGGTGTGAAGGGAGGGGAGCTTTTGTGGGTTCTGTTGGGACTGTTGGGGATCGGGAGGACAGGGTGGGGGAGGTTTGGGGAGGGTTGGGGAGTGCCAGAGGGGGGAGAGGACGGGGTCAGGGGAGCATGCAGATTGGGTAGTGGAGACAAGCACTTACCATAGCAATGACCATTACTATTTTCACATATAACGTATGGGGCATGAACACCCCAGTGAAAATAATAGAGGCGTACCTGAGAGAAGAGAAGCCAGACATAGTAATGTATCAGGAAACCCACATTAGGAAAAGGGACAAGGCAAGGCTCAGGATTTCGGGGTATTCCCAGATCCACCAAGTTAACGCCTTGGATAAGATAGCAGGTGTGCTCATAGTTATGAGGGACATGGTAGAAATACACATCCGGGGCACTCAAGAGGAACCTGCAGGGAGATACATATTGCTCAATTTACAAATACAGGCGGTTCTGACAAAATTAGAGGAGTTCGTACAGGGAGAGATAATCCTCACAGGAGATTTTAATATGGCCTGGGTTCCCCTTGAAGACAGGAGTAGAGGGGCATCTAAGCATATACATGCGACATCAAAGGCGATACCGCAGAGGATGGAAATGGGTTCTGTGTCATATTTCTGCATATTAAAGACCAAACACAAAAAATACTGATTTGTGTCGGTTTTAAAATGCTGAAATATGTCATATCCCCCCTCCACCTCATTGCAAGGTGATCCCTTCGTCACCCCCTTCCCAGCACAACCTACACTTACTACACACACACACACATGTGCACAGACACACACACACATTTACTTACCCGACACTCCCGCGCTTGGCAACCCATGCACGCTCTTGTGTGCGGCAGGGGCGTGACAGTTTGATTTAGAAAGTCTGCTTTGTGTGGTCACAAAGCGTTCTTTCTAAATCGATCTTTTTTTTCTTCTTTTTTTTTTAGAAAAAGGTCTTTTGACCTAATACCTGGAAATGCTGACACTGCATGACTTCTGGAGGGAGAATTCTCTGTTAAGGCTAATTTCCCAAACCTAGTGAGTCCCCCAGCAGCTTTGCTGGATTTTTGGGGTTTATTTTTTTCTCCTGCTAAGAGTGAGATTCTTTTTCTCCCACTCTTAGACATGATTTGAGTATGTCCTCTGACTGTAAATGTGTTTTATGGGTTATGGGGTCTTTCACTCCATAGGGCTTCATGTGTTTTTGGTATGTGTGTTGCACAGCAGTAGCCCTGGGACTGACTACTGTCTCTCAGGGCATGTAAAGTCACCATTGGCTTTACTAGTCTCAAATTGTGAACAGAACCAGTACAAACCATCATATTGTGGAAGTACTGGTAGGGGTAATTCGATTGCCCCTGGGTCTGTTTTCCAAGGGGGCACTGTCCAGTCCCCCCTTGTCGAGTTTCTGGCTGGTGGCAGTGGAGACCACGCGAAATATTCCACCGGAATATTTCCTATGGGATTTTCCCATTCATTTTAAACACACCACTTTTTGGTACATTGTTAAAGATACCGCTGGGTTATTTATTTAATATGCATTCCCCAGTTGGGTCTTTTTGCCAGGACTCGGTTTTAAAAATGGCAGTTGTGTTCGCCTCTGAAACTCTAACCCAAGTCGAGCCCTTTGTTCCCCTTTTTGGCGGGCTTCTCCACATCCTTCCTGGATCGTCTTGTGGTCAAATCGCCCATGCTAAGCACCCCGGCGGCCGGATAGCCACGCTTCACCACTACCACGAATGAAAGCGTCATACTGCGCCTGGTTTCTTCCCTGGCAGTGCAACGACCTCCAGCTTTCCTCCACTTTGAGATCATCTCTTCCCCTGGATGAAGCCCCGGGGTGCACCTGCTGCCAGGAACAACTGCCCCCGCTGGAGCTTCTTCACCATTTTCAGGTACTGTGTCCCGCCTGGTCTCCCTTGCAACCGATTGTCCAAGGTGTCCCGTAAATCCTTAACTCTCTATCCTGGGGTGACCTCGGACCTGCTAACTTTCCCTTTCTGAACTGATCCAACCTCTTTTGACTTTTCTGCAAAGACTTTGAGTGCATTTCCACTGTGTGATCTTGGGCACATTCCGCCTTGCTCTCTCCAAGAGTGGGCCTGGCCTATGAACTTTTTGCTCTACAGTAGACCCTGCCTTTCTTGACTTGCTGTGGTTTCTTAAAAGTGTTGGTACTGTGTTATTTTCCTACTCTGCCTTTTCTCTCCCTTTTTAAACAAATTATTGGAGTGCCATCTACGGTTACGCGCTCACCTCTGTTTTGCTAAATAAGTGGTGTCTTAACCTAGACTTGTCAAATAATTAACTAGGGAGGTGTATATACTTATGGTGACTGTGTTTGAACTTGCCTGACATATTAGTGCCAGTGTATTTTTTAAATAAATAATTATATACTTTTATACCAAAGCTCTGGTCAGTGTTTTCTTGTTCTACTGTGTCTTTGGCCCTATTGTGTATACTCTATATACTGCCTAACTCCTCTTGAGAGAAGTCTGACTGCTCAGCCACAGCTACCAGGTAAATCTGGGTGGTGCAGACTGCTACCAATTGGGTTTTACTGCTTACTCCTGTAGTCTTAAACTTTTTGCAGTGGTCCCTAAGGGAACTGCACAGGTTTCTGCCTAACAGGAGGTCAGGGGGAGGGCGAAGTGGTTCACTTATTATTCCCATGTCCACTCCTCCCTACCCAGAATAGATTACGTTTGGGCCTACACAAGATTACTGGGGAGGGTTAGAGAAGTGGACCTGGGTACCATCTTATTGTCAGATCACGCCCAACTTTTGGTAAGGATAGAGGCGACAGGGAGGACGGGAGGCCCGTGGAAGTGGGCGTTCTGACGGGCTTCCTGCATGACCACTTTCTCACCGAATCAAAAGGGACAGAATAGACACACCTTTTGTAGAAAACGCGACACCAGTCATGGCCCCAGAGTCGGTGTGGGACACATTTAAGGCGGTACTGAGAACTGATAGTCATAAAAGCCACAAGGGAGAAGCAAAGACGGCAGCTAGGAAAAGATTTGGAGAACCAAATTACAGAAATCATGCGGAAGCTAGCAACAGGCCCGACTAGAGCTCTACAAATAGCACTAAAACATACCAAAGGTCAACTAGAATTGCTCCTCACAAAACGAGCAGAGAAAGCCCTGCTGTACACAAAGCAACGGTACAATATAGGGAAAACAAGGCAGACATATGCTAGCAAGGCAACTGAAAAGCAAAACATTGGCCCACACAG